>NC_047102.1:32407919-33013550 GCF_902459505.1 Geotrypetes seraphini
TTTTCAATGATGACATTCCCTGTGTGGAGGCGAGCATTATAATGAAGAATGAGTGGTCCAGCCAAGAGCAACTGAGGTCGGCTTTTGTGAACGCAGCTCCTGACTGGTGAGGGCCGACTTTAGTACAGGAAGAGTCGGTCCGAGGATACCACGAGTGATTTCCTTCACTCACGGGCACTCCAGCTGTCCTCTCTCCTGCCTCTTCAGCTGCCCATCTCCTGCCTCCCCTTCATGGTCGGAAAATACCGCAAATGACCGGGACCGCAAATTCACAGGGGAACACTGTACTGATGTCGGTGGAATCCCTATGATTTCAGAAAGCTCCTCGTATGTCACACAACGATCTTATTCAAGAGCATCAGCCACGAGTTTCACACATCGTTTATCGGTTGTTGATTTCGGCCATCATTTATGCTCACATGACCACTCCGAAAACGAGTTGCCCACCGAAAAACTGTACTACGATCCACTGTTAACTCACCACAAACTTCACATAACACACTGTGGATTTCTCTCTGGTTTTTGCCACTTACCCACAGTTCCCGAGACACCTGCAGCCTCCATTTCCCACACTTGTCACAGTAACACTATGTACACTACAGAGCTCCTAAGCACACGTCCTGCTACTTCAAGCATTGAAGTGAAAGTGAAACAAGGTTTACTGCAATTGCATTATCCACTCCCCAGTGTTGCCAACCTGTGTATTATTTATGAAATGACCCTCGTATGTTGAACAAAATTGGTGAGAGGGCCGAACCTTGTGGTACCCCACAGTCTAATGATCTTTCCTGGGATTTTAATCCACTGGCGACTACCCAAAAAGTAGGTCCTCGAAGAAAAGATGAAAACCAATCCAGGACAACTCCTTTTAAACCAATCTCTTGTAAAAGAGTCAATAAAAGTCCATGGTCAACCAAATCAAAAGCAGAACTCTGGTCTAGTGATACTACCATAGCAAAATTCCCACTGTCCAAGATCGAATGAACCTCACTTAGAAAACCTTCTAACACTGTCTCAGTTCTATGCATGGTCCAAAATCCAGCTTGTTTTGGGTTTAGCACATTTGTTGATTCTATATAAGATACCAATTGCTCCAGAACTGTTAATTTATCTAAAAAGCAAAGATTAGAAACTGGCCTATAACTGGCTGGATTCACTGCATCTAGATCTTTATTCTTCAAAATAGGTTTAATAATCGCCTGTTTCCAGCATGCTAATATCTCCCCACTATTTAAGCTATTCTATATCATATTTAAAGCTAAAGCTAGTAATCCATGTCTAGAACTTGAAAGCCATTGTGATGCAATAGGATCTAACTCATAAAAAGTAACATGCATTTTACTCAGGAGTTTCTCTACTTTTGTCAAAGATGGTAATTGAAAACTGACCAATTTGATTTACCTAGGTTTATATCCTTTTCCTCAGATCCAACTACATCTAATTCATCATTACTAAATGGCAGAGTCCTTCCACCTGTCTTTTCTGCCCCCAGCATAACTTTATTCTTACTATTAGGTATATCCATTGTGGTCATTATGAGCTGAACATAAGAATAGCCTTACTGGGTCAGACCAATGGTCCATCAAGCCCAGTAGCCTGTTCTCAATGTGGCCAATCCAGGTCACTAGATTTTACCATATTTTATCAAGGAGTTTTTACCACATTCTGGACATGTATATGTTTTTTCTCCAGTATGAATCCTCTTGTGTTTCTTAACTTTGATTGCTGACTAAAGCTTTTCATACATTCTGAATAGGTATATGGTTTCTCTCCAGTATGAATCCTCTTGTGCCTTTTTAAAGTTGATTGCTCATTAAAGCTTTTACCACATTCTGGACATGTACTGTATATGGTTTTTCTCCAGTATGAATCCTCTTGTGTATTTTTAAACTTGATTAACTTGAACATCCTTTCAAAAATGCCCCTCCACGTCTTTATAAAATAGTAGTGCCTTGCAGATGTAGTCATTTACATCTGCTTGGGAGCAGGTATAAATGTTTGTGCATAACTTTGCAAGTATGCATGCTGATTACAGTATTTTAAAATAAATACACATAGTATAAACTTATACCTTATACCTCGTCCAGGACATTAAGATCTGTTGAGCAATATCTCTTCTCTATCATTAGTACATGGTGCACTGACAACTTCTCAGTAACAACTTCCCAACGCTGGAACTCCTTACCAGTCTATCTAAGGGAGGAAACAGTACTGGATAGATTCAAAGGCTCCTTGAAAAGTTTTCTTTATATGGACGCCTTTGAAAATTATATTGGTAACTTTTGTCTTTCTTTTTATTCTAAATACAATCTTAATTCTGGCTTCTTTTTCCCTCTCCCTATTGTACTACCATGTTTCCCCGAAAATAAGCCCTAGTCACCAGCAGCAGCAGCGCTTCCCCCCTCCCCCCGCTGACCCATCTCTCCCTCTTAACCGCAAGACAGGAATACCTTATAACAAACTGGCAGCGTCAGCACTCAGCAGCAATCTACACAAGCTGCTTTGCGGCCTTCTATCTCCTGGGCGTTCCTCTGCTGATGATGTCATTGGTTCACTTCTTAATTTAGTATATGAATACTTTTTTTTCCAATTTAATTTATGAATACTTTTTCATCTTCTTTAATATAAATACTTAATTTAATTTAATTTAATTCTTATATACCGCTAATAACTGTGAGGTTTCTAAGCGGTTTACAAAAATGATGCATTAAAGATACAATAAATAAAAACTAAATAAATAAGATAGGTACTTGGAACTCTCAAATAGTTTCGGGTTCATACTCTGGGTTTCGCCTAGGGCTTTTTCCAAGGCTTTTCCCCTTCTAGTTGAACCACCGTTTCTTACACTCTCACTTAGAATCCTTCTTCTATATTATAACTGCCTTTACTTACACATATAGGCTGCCAAATGATGCCACTCTTTTAAATCGATGTGTTTTTCTCTTAAATGGCTACTTGTCAGGAAATACACAAGCGCCCCCTCCCGTCCTTATTCATATATTACAAAAGGCTCTGTGTTCAGCAAGACTTTTATAAAATAGGCTGGAAACTGGGACTTGCCAGATAATAGCAAGTGTCTGGAACTAGGGACTATTAAACAAAACAACTAGGTAAAAGATTTAAAACTAATTGGAGAAAATATATCTTCCATTAACACATAATCACAGTAACATAGTAGAGGATGGCTGATGCAGATTACTTCCAGTGCCTTTGTTTAAGCTTGTAACTATTACTCTGTTCAGGTTTACCCCTGTCTTCTTAGAAACCCCAAGTAGTCATTTGGTTTCATCTCAAAATATCAATATGTAGATATCACTTGAACATGGATGACTGGGGCCTGCACAGACCAGACTGGCTAGACCGTGAGGATCTTTTGCTGCTGTCATTTACTGTGTTTTTGTGCTTCCAAGATGATTGGGGGGGGGGGAGGGGAGCGACAGGTACAAACCTAAACAAATGCTTGGTGGGTTTCGTGAGCAATCTGTATAGAACAGCAGGACAGACAATATGAAGCAAGGTCACTCTTTGTATAAAATGAACATACATAATTACAGATCAAAACCTTAAAAAGTCATTCTCTCCTAAATAAAATGACAACCATCGCTCAGTCCCTCCAAGGAATCAATTTGCTGTATAACAGGCCCTACAAACAATCTAGTCATAGCATAGATGGAAAAAGCTGTCTGCTTGTGGACTTCAAAAACCAACACAGAAGCTATTTATTTCTTAGAGATCAAACACATCCTAAATTGTACATTATGGCCCTTAATAGCTATATAAATAAGAATCGTGATAACAGCAGAAGCTACATAGTACAGAGCAGCAGAAAAGGCTTTTCGAATTAGTACCTTGGGAGGGAGGGTCATGCAGGCTTTGAGTGCCCACGAAGAACATACTGTAGCTGTCCCTGTCAGAGAGCTAACACCCATTCCCTAACCTCCCTCTTTTCTTTCATTCTCAGTGACATTCCGTCAATGTCCTAATGTTTCCATCAATAGAAGATGGATTTGACAATGGGGCCTTAAGTAGAAAATTACTCACACAAATGTAATGAAGCTAAGATGTCGTCGACTAGATTTCAAAAGAAATTGCCTTTGATAGTTATAATCGACAAGAGAGTCAAAGCAATTTTAAAGGTAGACCCTTTTTCATAAATTGTGTATTAGAAAAAAAAGATGATACTGAAGAAACAGTAGAAATGAATACAAATAAGCTACTTTCCTGTTTTAATAATGAATTGCCATGGGCTCAATTCAAGAACACCCCTGGGAGTATTGCCCTGAGGTGGCTGAAAAACTATTTTTTCCAGGACTTGGAATAATGCACATCAATCACTTAGCTATTCTTAGACTCTATTCCCTTGAGGGATGTTCAAAATTTAGGAAAATGTAGTACTGAATTTAATTTTCACAGAAGCATTTCTTTGTTTCTTTTACGACTATTGCAAAGACTTCCATTCAGCCAACTGTGCAAAGCATACATTACTCACTCCTGGGGAAATTCTGCACAAAACTTTAAAAATTATAGGCAAAAAATGTACAATTTTGCAAAATTGTATAACTGTGGAGGGGCATAATAAAAACAAACAAACCATCTAAAGGGTACTGAAGGGAATAGACTTAGTAGATAAGGACAAGTTGTTCACCCTCTCCAAGGTAGGGAGAACAAGAGGGCACTCTCTAAAGTTGAAAGGGGATAGATTCCGTACGAACGTAAGGAAGTTTTTATTCAGCCAGAGAATGGTGGAAAACTGGAACGCTCTTATGGAGGCTGTTATAGGGGAAACACCCTCCAGGGATTCAAGACAAACAAGTTCCTGCTGAACCAGAACATACGCAGGTAGGGCTAGTCTCAGTTAGGGCTCTGGTCTTTGACCAAGGGCCGCCACATAAGCGGACTGCTGGGCACGATGGACCACTGGTCTGACCCAGCAGCGGCAATTCTTATGTTCTTATGTAAATTCCCTTTTGGCCTAAGTCACTAGACGCTAAAAGTAGGTAGCAGGGAAATGTCCATTCTCAAAAAAAACATCCAAAATGAGGTGTTTTTTTTTAGAATGGCCTACTTCCACAATCAGCAATCTACTTGCTAGACTGCCACTACGTCTATCCCTACAACACATTCCCAACCAAAAAAATTGCCTAAATCCATACCTTTTAGGTGAAGGACGGGTCAGTCCTTCACCTAAAAGCAGGATTCTGTAACCAGCATCTGTTAAAAACAATGCCAATTACAGAATCCTGTAACTGCCCCCCCCCCCCCCCACAATCGCAGCAGGAGAGATGCCTCATCTTCTTCAGGTTAGGGGGGGGGCCCCAGTCAGGGGGTTCGGAGTCTTGGCAGGGGTTGCCTTCTGGCAAGAGGGCTTGGAATCTATCCTACTGGTTAGGGTCCTGGCAGAGGGGAGCTTGCCTTCTGACAGGAGGGCTTGGGATCCCTCCTGCCGGCGATCGCGGTTTTGTCAGGGGGCTTGGGATCCCTCCTGCCGGGGAGGTTAGGGATTGCGGCAGGAGAGATTGGACATCCCTCCTGCTGCGATCGTTACTGGGGGGGAGGGCAAGTTGCCTGGGCTGCTGAGCTGAGCTCAGCAGCCCCTATTCAGAACTTATACCTGTTTTGACTTGGTCTAAGTCAAAACGTATGATTTCTGTCTGGTAACCTGTCAAACCTTTTTGGTTATGGCTGTCAGACAACTAAGTCTAGGTCGGCCCACCTCTCGCCCTTTCCACTCCTCCAAAAATGCCCCTTTTTGCTCTAGGTGTTCAGATGCAGGGTAAAAGCCTAAGCTAGTTTTAGATATGTCTAAAACCAGCTTTGATTATCGGTACTTGGACGATCTGTCTTTTTAATCGTCCAAGTACCGACTTAGGCTACTTTCTGTACATTTTTTATAATCATTATGAGCCCCTTGGTCTCTAAATAGCAATTTTAAACTTCTAAACTGAAAAGTTCTTACTTAAAGATGGAAAATTTAAAAGTTTTTGGTGTAGATTTTTTCCAAGTCTCCAGCTCTTCTTTTCCCATACACAGTCTCATCTACTATCCCCTTACTCTTTATTTTTCTCAGATTTCTTCCCACCCCAAACATGCATCTATCCCCCATTCCTTGTCTCCTCCAACTTGTCTCCACTTCTATACATTCATGCTTTATGTTTATTATAATTTAATATTCCATGCAAGCTAACAACAAATCTAAGTGGTAACAATAACTAAAAGAATAAAAAGGAAAAATATCCATAAAACAATAGGACAAACCTAAAAACATACATATTACTCAATCATACATGACTTAATATCAGTCATATTGTATTCTTAGGGGACAACCTGTGTTGTTACTGACCAATTCAATATATAAGCTGAAACTGAATGCGGAGAAAACCAAATTCCTACTACTAGAGAAGGAACAAAAGCCATCACTAACAGAACTGGAAGTAAACGCAATCAAATATCCTATACAGAGCACTCTCAAAATTCTGGGAATACAATTAGACAGACGCTGCACTATGCAGACACAAATACACAAAATCATACAAAAAGCATTCTTCACCATGCGAAACCTAAGAAAAATAAGAAAATTCTTTACCAAAGAACACTACAAGATCATTGTACAATCACTCACACTCAGTACATAAGAACATAAGAACTGCCATCTCCGGATCAGACCTTCGGTCCATCAAGTACCTTAGATTACTGCAACAGCCTCCACCTACCATGCCCAAACAACATGATAAAACAACTACAGACCGTTCAGAACACAGCCATCAGACTCATCTACTGTCTCAGCAAATTTGACCACATCACCCCCGCCTATGTAGACTCTCACTGGCTTCCGATAAAAGCAAGAACTCAATTCAAGTTCTATTGTCTACTATTTAAAGTAACCCATGGAACTGCCCCCTGTTACCTAAACAACCGCCTATACCGCTACCACTCATCCAGATCAAGAAGAACTCAAAACCTATTCACCTTCCCCCCTCATAATGGTACCCGACGTAAGAAACTATACGACAGCCTTCTAGCGACACAGGCAGCGAAAATTGACCCCACCATCACCAAACTAATGATCAACACAACAGACATCAAAGTGTTTCGAAAAGAAATCAAAACATTTCTATTCAAAAAACACGTCCCTACTAACTAATCTCCTCCTCTTTCGCACAAGCTCTCCCTCTCTTGAATAACACATTAGTCAACTCCTAGAACCTTTCCTTCCAAAAATATTCTGATTCCTAAATAAGCATCTACCTCACTATCCAAAAAACTTCTTACGTCATTATTAGGTAACTTCTCTTCTGTAACCCGTATATACTGATATTCTCCACTGTATCCTGTTATCACTTGATTCTCTGCTATGTAATTCCTTCGGAAAAATCCAGTTATCTTATAATTGAATCCTCTACCACACCATGTAAAGTACATGAATCACTGCTTTGTTCTTTATAATGCCTCTCGCACTGCCTCTCCACTATATACATATCTCTGCTGTATATGTACTGTCTCCTGTATGATAAACCTACACTGTTTCTTTGCTGTATAAAATACCTATACTGAATATGTACAGTTCGCATTGTATCTTCGCTGTAAATGTACAGTCTCTTACACTGTAAACCGCTCTGAACTGTTTGTGGTACTGCGGTATATAAAAATAAAGTTATTATTATTATTATTATTATGTAATTCTCTAGATAATCTTTGTTACGCAATTCTCTCGGTAATGTCCAGATCTCTTATAATGTGTAATCCGCCTAGAACCGCAAGGCACAGGCGGAATAGAAATCACTAATGTAATGTAATGTAATATATGTTTACCCTGAGGAATGTCTTCACCAAAAGCTTGCTGGAAAAAGTGGTTTTCAAAAGGCTCTTGAAAGTTCTAAAATTAGCTTCTAAGCACAAATTTTTAGGGGGCTGGTTCCACAAGGACAGGGCAAAACGAACAAACGAAAAAACCCCAAATCTTTGGACCTGGTAAACTCCCGTCTAGTTCCTTTTACTGATGTATACGACTAATCCTGTGGTGATCTTAAAAGTGTCCTGGAAGGTGTATAAGGGATAAAGTGTGTAAGTACCTGGTAATTTAGAATAAAATGCTTTATGCATCATAATTAAAGTTTTGAACTGTATTCTACAAAAGATGGGTAACAAATGATATTGTACAAAAAAATAGATAACATGCTCAGACTTTCTTTTATGGCCCAAAGCTTCAGAGCTATATTCTGTAATATCTGTAATTGTCTGAGATTAGTTTTATAAATACCCATATACTGTAGACTGCATTACAGTAATCAAGCTTTGACATGAAAAATGCATGGATCAAATAAGAAGATGTCTCATCAAAATAGTGTCTAATAGAGTACAATAATCTAAGAGTGTAAAAACTTCTTTTAACCATCCCCCTTCTTTTTTACAAAACCACGGAAGCAGCTTTTAGCGCAGGCCGGCGCACTGATTGCTCTGCGCTGCTCCCGATGCTCATCGGACTCTATGAGTGTCGGGAGCAGCGCAGAGCATTCAGCACATCAGCTGGTGCTAAAAACCGCTTTCATGTTTTTGTAAAAGGGGGAGGGGTTTAGTAATTTCTGAGATCTGCTTGTCAAATGTCAGTTGGGAATCAATTACCACCCCTAAATATTTAAATTTATTCACCTCAGGAATAGGCTTCACTGTGAGTGACAAAGTAGATTGAGATTGAGATCCCTGGCATGTAATCCAACATGATATTTTCAACGAGTCTCTAGAGTCTGAAGTAGTACAGGAGAACTGGAGAAGGGCGAATGTGGTCCCTCTCCACAAAAGTGGAAGTAAGGAAGAAGTAGGGAATTACAGGCCGGTAAGTCTTACTTCTGTGGTAAGCAAATTAATGGAAACACTTTTAAAACAGAGAATGGCCAAATTTCTGGAATCCTGTGGATTACAGGACCGGAGGCAATATGGATTCAATTTCTTTGACTGGGTGACCAGAGAATTGGATAGAGGATGTGGTGCATTTAGATTTTAGCAAAGCCTTTGATAGTGTTCCACACAAACATCTAAATAAATAAACTGAGTACCCTCAGGATTGGTCCCAAAGTGACGGACTGGGTCAAGAACTGGTTGAGTGGAAGGCGACAGAGGGTAGTAATCAATGTTGATCACTCTGAGATAAGGGATATTACCAGTGGTAAGTGACTTGAATATTCGGGAAACTCCATTAATGTACACTGATGACATCTTCATATTACTTGAAGTTGACCCAGATCTAACACCCAATATTATTCATTGCATTGCTAAGCTTTGGTTCTGGGCGATGATGGTCCAGATGAAATTGAATGCTGATAAGACCAAACTCTTATGGATCGGTCCAAAGTTAGATTCTCTTCCCTCAGCTGTGACCCTAGACTCAGGAGAATCTCAGAAAATTGAGTTTTCCTTGCTAATATTGGGTATTGTTATTGATTCATCTCTTACATTTAAGGATCAGCTAAATTATCTCGTTAAAAAGTATTTCTTTAGCCTCTGTATCCTGAGAAGAGTGAGAGCACTCTTTCATCAGCAATACTTCTCTGTATTGGTTCAGTAAATTATCTTGTCAAGGTTGGATTGTTGTAACTCAATATACCTGGATCTCTCAAAGGTCAGTCTGCAGAGACTTCAGTTGATACAGTGCACTGCTGCCAAGCTCATTTTTGGTAAGAGTAAATTTGATCACATAACTCCATTGCCCAAGGAATTGCATTGGCTTCCAGTGTATCTTAGAGTTCAATTTAAGTGTGTTTGTATTGCATTTAAAATTCTCTTTGACATTTTTATCACTTTGGTTTCTTTAGTTTGGAATGTTCACAGATCTCATCTCGCTAGGAGTTCAAATAAATTAAAACTTATATTTCGTTCCCTTAGGGGTAAAAATAGAACTTTCAAGTGATTCAGCCACTCTTTCATTTTAAAACTAACTGAGCTCTGGAATGAGTTACTGCTTTCACTTAGAAGTCTAGGCCCCTTCGTTTTATTTCGGAAAGCTCTGAAAACTTTATTGTTTATTAAACACTTTGGAAATTTAGCCATTCTAGATTACATTCTTCTTTTATATTTATGTACTATACTTACATTATTGTAAACCGAGTCGACCACCTTTGGGTTGAAGACCCAGTCTATAAAATTAAGTTTTAGTTTAGTTTAATAGACACGCTGGATGGTGTGAATAACATGAAGAAAGACCTGGCAAAGCTTGAAGAATGGTCTGAAATTTGACAGCTAACATTTAATGCTAAGAAATGCAAGGTCATGCATTTGGGCTGCAAAAACCTGAGGTAATGACCTCACTATCCCGCTGCGGAACCTGAGCTCCATCCATTTATTCCGCAAGCAACTAAAAACCTGGCTCTTCTCTAACATGTAATTTATTTTCCCTTACTTTCCCACTCGATTTATAAACTTATGTAAACCTTTTCCTACCCTTTCTCATTTTAAGTTCTTGTAAACCGTGCCGAGCTCTACTTCCGTGGGGATGATGCGGTATAT
This sequence comes from Geotrypetes seraphini, assembly GCF_902459505.1. Classification (NCBI taxonomy): domain Eukaryota; kingdom Metazoa; phylum Chordata; class Amphibia; order Gymnophiona; family Dermophiidae; genus Geotrypetes; species Geotrypetes seraphini. Next base: position 32,418,417 of record NC_047102.1, read on the forward strand.
AAACTTAAGGTTTAGTTTAGTTTAGAGGATGAAGAACTTAAGTGCACGATCCAGAAGAGCACGGTTTGGGTGTGATTATATGTGATGATCTTAAGGTGGCCAAACAGGTTGAAAAAGTGACAGCGAAAGCTAGAAGGACACTATGTTGAATAGGGAGAGATATGGCCATAGGAAAAAGGAGGTATTAATGCCTCTTTATAAGACTCTGGTAAGACCTCATTTAGAATATTGTGTACAATTCTGGAAGCCACACCTTCAAAAAGATATAAAAAGGATGGAGTCGGTTCAGAGGGAGGCTACTAAAATGGTGTGTGTGGTCTTCATAATAAGGCGTATGGGGACAGACTTAAAGATCTCAATCTGTATACTTTGGAGGAAAGGCGGGAGAGGGGAGATATGATAGAGACATTTGAATACCTACTTAATGTAAATGCGCATGAGCTTGCCAGGCTTTGATGAAGGGATAGTAAATTTAGCCACAATGTGGACATTCCCTTGGGGCCTGGAATATTCAAGTTATAGATTATTTTAGCTTGGTTTCATGCTCTTTTTTGTTAATTGAGGCCATTTCTTAATTTTGGTGTTTTCCTTGCCCGGGTTCTTCTGTATGCTAAGTAGTTCTGCTTCTTCATTCTGCTTTACAAGAACTTGCTTTAAATATGTCCAGTGTTGGTTGCTGGTGTTTCTCAGTTCAGCTGAAATGGACATTAAGGAGATACTGTGAGAGTAAAGCTTCTGAAAAACAAGGAGTGAATGTGACGATTAAAATAAGAAGTACCGTATATTCTAAAAGTGAAAAAGCATTGAATAAAGGATGAGGGTCAGCCTGTGCAGGCTTAGCTGAACCAATCTGGATAAATGGAAGATCCTTTGGATGTCTCTGTTGACCTGAGAGTGATGAAGTGAACTGTATGTAATGGATGCTGTTTTAAATTCACCTTAATGAATAATTGACAGCTTCTCAGTCAGTCTGTATTACCTTCAGTACCCATTAAATGCATTTTTCCAGGAGGTGGTTCATAGAAGCTTTTCTCAGTCTATATCTGTAGAATCTATCATAATCTTCCATTTTGCCCTTTAGAAGGAGGGTTATATTGATCTTATTGCACAGCCTGTTTTGTAGCAAGTAATAGTGTTTCAACATGAAACTAATGGTTTGATTATACCTGTTGGCAACATGTCCTCCTTTGTGTAACTGCTTGTCACTTATTAGAGGGCATTTGTTGCTGTGATCAGAAACTTAATGCATTTTAAGCAACAAACAGCTCTGATGTGTACTCCAGTGCTCCATTTCCAGATAACTGAATGCAAACCCAACCAAAATACATTGGGGGGGGGGGGTTACATTTGTTTCTTATGTGGTTTCCTTTTGTTATTATTAGCAAGAGTACAAAACAATATATTTTATTCAGTAAACAATGTGTCCCTGTAAAACTGATCTACAAGACTACGAGCTCTGCAATTCTAAAACAGAATGCTTACATTAATGTAAATATATCGAATAATTCTCCTAACAAAAAACCATAGAGACAGAACAAGGGATTAAACGGCGAGTCAAAGTTTGGTCCCTGAAAAAGGTTACAATAAGGGGCAGTGTTGGATGTTTACCACTTATGGATAGGTAAGATGTTTTCTGATGTTTAATTCACGTTTGAGTTGGACCACATATGGTAGTGTCATTAGGGCTGATTGAGCTTTCTTCTAGCACAAAGGGCATTTCAAGTGAGAGGTTTTTATGCAGCTCTTTTACATGAAAACATAGTAGAGAGGAACCTGATGATGTGACAAGGATGGCCTTTTGGGTCTCAGTTTGTCATTTTAATGAGTAGTCCAGTGAGCACTGTATCTCACTCATTATTTAAGATAGCTTTTCTTTTTGAATTCACACAAATGAAATGCAAATAATACAGCTTTTCTTGATTATTGTACTGTACATTCTTCTTCCTTTGTTCTGTCTCTGTTGTGGACTTTTTGTCAGGACATTTATTTGTTGTGCATGTTTTGGACATTCTCTCTTATTGAAGTTGTTGTGGGGAATATACAGAATAGTACTGTATATACTCAAATATAGGATGAGATTTTGGGGCCAAAAAAATGGCCCAAAAATGGGGATCTTGTCCTATATTTGGGTCATCAACCCAACTCCCTCCCGAACGATACGGCAGGCCGGGACGGGAGGGATGCCTCCTGTCTCCCGTCCCAGCCGACTAACTTTTTTTTGGGGGGGGGCTTACCTTTTGCGCCATTTTTAATCCCTGGTGCGGCAGCGGTGTACGGAGCAGGAATGATCTTTCCACGCGCTGCCCCATGCTGAGCCTCTCTGTCCCTGGTTCCCATACAGCACACCCAACAGGGCTGAGCTTTTCGAGGTTCCTGCTTGGCCCCACACTGCTCTCTGAATGGCCCCTGTCTTATATTCGAGTATCTACGGTAAATATAAATACATGGAGATTAGATTGTCATGCTTTTATCTTTATATTTTTAAATCTTTTTACAAATATTTTTAAATTTATAACTGTGGTGAAAAAACCTCAAACACCCGCATCTTAGCCCAAGTATCAGTAAACTGACAGCGAACGGCTTTTTTAAGTAGGTAGGTATCGATCATAGATTAAAAATCCACTACTATCCATCATGCTACTTTACTATATCATACTTTGCAAAGATACTAATAATAATACAGGGCACTCCAATATTACAACAGTGCTCAAGGTTAAACACTTATCTCAGTGGGGACCTGTTTCACTGGCGCATCCTCCCTAAAATTAACTAATGGTTTGCCGTCTGTCATAATATAGGAGTCATTGTTTGATGTTTTAGTAGATATTAATAGGGGCTTCTTTGCTCTCCTAGGTATTAGGGTTGTGATGTACTTGTTATTATATGCCCCAAACCCTGTGCGTCAAATCCTATGATTTTTCATCCAAAATATAAAACTGTATCTAAAACTATGACAACCTTATAATAGCTTTAGCGATCTTAATAACAAAATGTGTCCACCAACACTCTTTAAAGTGGCAGTTCTTTCCTACTACAGGTCCAATAATAGTGACCTGCCACCCATAGACGCCAAAAGTTTAAAAAATTGCATCTCAGCGTGAGGATATCACAATGCCCATCCAGACTACTCAAAACCACAAAATTTTTCTCTATAGCCAATCTCTTGCTTATGGTCTCATTCGTGGAGTATTTCAAGTCAAAACTGTGATATCCTCAAACCAAATATTCAAAAGGCTGTGTCATGACATGGCAACATATCTGCATTATTTTAGATAGCATCCAGAGGCTGCAAACATCTGGCACATGCATTTTGCTATGTATTGTAGTCAATTTATCAACACAAGAGGGAAAAAATACTCCATAGAAGCATCTGTTAAGATATGAAATGCCTACAAGGCATATTTCAGCATGCCTATTAGGGATCAAGTCAAACCATGAGCACTGACCAAAAACTCTGGAAGGTAAGACAATTTTGTTTCGCACTAGGATGGTGGAATTTTCTGCTATAACATTTCTTAGAATCTTTCATTTTTCAAAATATTTGAAAATATATCATATATGAAATATGTTGTGAGAATCTCACACACATTAGTCATAGGTGAAATATATTTATTGTTTTCATTATTGCAATTTCATTTTGTTCTTCTACAGCAGAGGTATCAAAGTCCCTCCTCAAGGGTCGCAATCCAGTCGGGTTTTCAGGATTTCCCCAATGAATATGCATGAGATCTATTAGCATACAATGAAAGCAATGCATGAAAATAGATTTCATGCATATTCATTGGGGAAATCCTGAAAACCCGACTGGATTGCGGCCCTCGAGGAGGGACTTTGACACCCCTGTTCTACAGGATGGTATAGAAGGGAAAAGGGAGCCATGAAGTTTGCTATCCCAAGAATTTGTCAGGAACTCACTGACCATTCTAGCAACTGCCACTTCTCTTGGTGGACTCTTCCAAATGTCAAACTGGCAAGCATGCATCTGCAATCACATTACCCTGAGCTCCCCATACCCACTCCCCCAGAGAGAGAGAAGCTGTCTTCAGAAGAGCAAATCAGAGAGTAAGGAAGACATTGTAGATCCAGTTTACAATATCAGTGGTGCAGCTGATGAGAGAAACTTATCCAATCCAAACCAAAAAGACTTCAATGACTTGATCAGAGATCTTGGTCTCACCAATGCCAAGCTTTTGACATCTATGCTCAAGCAATGGAGCTTGTTGGATGAAAGTGTGCAAGTCACATATTAGAGGAAGCGTCACCAAGCTTTTTCCACCTTCACCCATTAAGATGGGCTCTGCTTCTGCCATAATATGACCAGTCTGTTAAGGCAATTGGAATTGCCTGTAACCCGAAAACGTGGTATCTCTTCATTGACAGCTTATCCCGGCGCATCAAAGCTGTGCTGCTCCATAACAGGAACAAGTACCCGTCTCTTCCACTGGCTCACTCAGTGCACCTCAAAGAAGACTACAGCAGCATCAGGACCTTATTAGGCACCGTGAAATTTGATGAGTATGGCTGGGAGGTGATCAGAGACTTCAAAATGGTAGCATTCCTAATGAGTCTCCAAAATGGTTTTACTAAGTTTCCCTGTTATCGCTGCCTTTGGGACAGCAGGGACACAAAGGTGCACTACCAAAGGTGGGACTACTGGCCATAGCAGACCAAATTCTCTGAGTGGAGGAACAGCATCAATGGGAAACACTGGTGGACCCCGGAAGGTGCTGATGCCACCACTGCACATCAAATTGACCCTAATGGAACAATTTGTCAGAGCTGTAGATAAGGAGTCGGCAGCCTTCGTGTACCTTCAAGACATCTTCCCTAATCTGTCTGAAGCAAAATGTTTTAAGTCCTTTCAATAAAATATCATCTTATTTTCCATTTTTTTATTTATATTTACATAGTAACATAGTAAATGATGGCAGATAAAGACCCGAACGGTCCATCCAGTCTGCCCAACCATACATGCTCTATAAATTAATCATTTAATTTAAATGGTCTTTTTTCTTAGATATATCTGGGCTACAAACCCAGAGCTCTGACCGGTCGTGTGCTTAGTTTTTACCTACTGGAGTCTGCGTCAAAGCTCACTCCAGCCCATCTAAACCATCCTAGCCATCGAAGCTCTCCCCCACCCATCCTCAATTGAATGTCCATATACGGGACACAGACTGTGCAAGTCTGCCCGTTACTAGCCTTAGTTCCTTCAATATACTGCATACCCATTATTTTCTCTTTAGAGATCCTCTGTGTTCATCTTATGCTTGTTTGAACTCTCACTGTTTTCCTCTCCACTACTTCCCTCAGGAGCACATTCCATGCATCAACCACCCTCTCCGTAAAGAAGAATTTCCTAACATTACTCTTGACTCTACCACTCCTCAACCTCAAATTATACCCTCTGGTTTTGCTATTTTCCTTTCTCTGGAAAAGATTTTGTTCTACGTTAATACCTTTCAAGTATTTGAGTCTAGGGTATACATATTCAGGGCTTCCAGTATCTCCTCATACATCTTTTGGCGCAAACTTCCTACCATTTCCATCGCTTTTCTCTAGACCGCTTCAAGTCTTCTTATGTCCGTTGCCATATATACGGTCTCCAAAATTGAACACAATACTCCAAGTGGGGCCTCACCATCGACTTGTACAGGGGCATCAACACCTTTTTTCTTCTACTGGTCACACCTCTCTCTCTCTCTACTAATCTAATCTTTTATTTCTGCGTCGCACATACCTAAGCAGAATCAAGGTGACTTACAAAGAGAAGTGAGAGGCAGGGAGGAGAAAGGAGGGAGGGGACACATTTGGGCAGGGGAAGATCTGAGATGTTCAAGTATCAAAAAGGTAGGTTTTTATTTTTTTCCAGAATGTGATGTAATTGGGTTCCGTTTTGGTTGTTTCAGTGAGGTCATTCCAGGTTTTCACTCCTAGGATCTTTCATCCTAAAATCCTTCTGGCAACAGCCACTGCCATGTCACACTGTTTTTTTTTTTCTTTTAGATCTTCAGACACTATCACCCCAAGGTCCATACAGCTCTTCTTAATTTATATTTCTACATTCAGTTGGTCCTAAAAGCTTTATTCACTTTTCATGAAACATTTTCCCTAAAAGATATAAAATTCCTCTCGACTGTGTGTTCATCCATCAGTGTATGATCTGCATAAGATGTTACCCAACTCTGCACACTCAACTATGTAACTTTTATGAATTTAATATAATTCTCCTGCAGCCAGATAGGTGGCAGTCAAACAAATTCTCATTTTTCAGATTCAAACAGAGACAGATTAATGCGGATTTTAAACCCACTGTACACAAACACTTTTTTCTCCTTTTCAGATATTCTTAGAAACCTACCTGCATTGGGGGGGGGGGAGGTCTTCATTATTGACCCATGGTGTGACCATATCTTGAGAACAGTGCGCAGCTCTGGTCCTCACATTTCTAGAAAGAAATAGCACCAGTAGAATGAATACAGAGAAAGATGACATAAATGAAGGAACGAGAATGCTTTTGAAAAAAGGCTTAGGTTAGGGCTTTTCAGCTTGGAGAAGAGAAAATTGAAAGAAGGCATAACAAATGTTTATAAAAGTATGATCACTGTAGAATTAATACCTTTTTTTATCATACCTTCATAAGTGATTATGATTATTGAGAACTTCTATACCGCTACTAATGACTGGGAAGTCAATTCAGTGTGGTTTACATGAGCCTCTACAAAGGCGCTTAACCATGAAAGACCAGGTTGACTCTTTGGTTAGAAAGGGTTTTTTCACTCTCTGGAAGCTTCGGTCCATTAGAGCATATTTTGATGTCTCATCATTTAGAATTTTGGTACAATCCCTTATACTGAGTCAACTTGATTACTGTAATATCGTCTAGCTGGCAATTTCCCAGAAGAATATGCAGCGACTACAACTGGTGCAAAATGCGGCGGTCAGGCTGATTTTGGGGTTGAAGAAGTTCGATCATGTAACTCCTTCCTACCGACTCCTGCTTTGGTTGCCGATGGAGGCACGTGTGAAGTTTAAGTTTGGATGTTTTTGCTTTAAGGTACTATTCAGTTTAGCCCCTAAATATATAACTGACCTTTTCTCTTTGTCAACCAATAGACATAAGAGAAGCTCACACTTGAATTTTGTTTCTCCACCGGTTAGAGGATGTAAGTTTAAAAGACATCATCAACATCTTTTCTCATATCAGGCAGCATTATGGGGTCTAGATCTAGAACAATTGCTTATGCTCACTAATACTTTTGGGGAATTTAGGAGACACCTAAAAACATATCTGTTCCTGAAGTACTTAGGTAGCTGATTTGTACAGTCTTATTCCACAATAACTGATCTCTAGAGCTGTTAATCATTAACATTTTTAACCATTGTAAACCGCATAGAACTTCGGTCCTGCGGTATATAAACTGTTATATTATTATTATTATTATTATATTAGCTTCTGTAGAGATGTTACCATAAGGAGTTGTGAAATGTTACAATGCAAGGGCTCTATACTGAAGCTCTGTGATAATGTTACAGTTATTAATACCAGCATGGTTATGCCAATAATCCATAATAATAATAATAACAGTTTATATACCGCAGGACCGTGAAGTTCTATGCGGTTTACAATGAATTAGAAAGATTCTACAAATTGAACGGGACATTCATAGATAGAGATTAGTGGTTAGCAGTTTACAGGATCAGATTTAGGGGGTGAGGTTGTGATGGAGTCGATTGTACAGATTCGTTACCTAGATACTTCAAGAACAGGTATGTTTTTAGATGTTTCCTAAATTCACCATAGTTGTTTGCGTGTATAATTAGTTTTTCCAGGTCTTTGCCCCATAAGGCTGCTTGATACGATACGATAGAAGTTGTTGATGGTGTCTCTTAAATTTACATCCTCTAGCTGATGGGGAAACAAACTTCAGGTGTGTTCTTCTCTTATGTCTGTTGGTTGAAAGGAGAAGAGGTCAGTTATGTATTTAGGGGCTAGACCGGATAGTACCTTGAAGCAGAGACATCCCAGCTTGAACTTTGCATGTGCCTCCATTGGCAGCCAGTGCAGGAGTCGGTAGGAAGGGGTTATGTGATCGGACTTCTTCAACCCAAAGATCAACCTGACTGCCGCAAAATGACAGATGATTACTGTATCAAACAATACTTGGATTAGAGAATTGTCATGAAACTAACAATTAGAGCACTTAAATCAAATGGAGAATGTGGGTAAGGCTAGTAGCACAAAAAAGTATAAGCTTTATGTAACTGAGAATGTGGACTCAGAACTGGTGGCGTTGCCAGTCTGCTCTCAGAAACAGGAAGTGACATTGGAAGGGGGTGGGACCAACAGATCCACTATGGCTTTATGCTACACCAGGGAGGGAAAAAGAAAGAAGAGCTGGCGTAGAGTGGGCCTTGTGCTCAGGCCAGGGCCACTTTTACTTATTGGCAGCTGCCCTCTATGCCCGTTGGTAAAAGTGGCCCTGATCGTGGCCTGGCAGAGGCTGGTTTTGATACAGCTAAAAGTTCAAAAGAGCAGAAAGAAACTGCTGGGCCTCCAAAAAGAAAGAAGGATTTAAGGAGGAAAAATGGCTGGACTAGTAGCAAGGAAACTGGTCAGTAAATGAACTATCAATGGGAATTTCCCTTTGTAGGTCATTAATGGTTTCCTATGTGAATAATGACCTAAAATTGTCCTTTTCCAAGATCATTCAATGGGTTGAAATCACCACGGTCGTTCCTCATACTTTAAAAGCCACAGAAAAGAATTGCGGTGATCTGCTTTAGACACAATATATGTATTATATATGTGAATTATTTATATTTAATAGCACAGAGAGCTAGAGCGAGAAATACAGAGAAGACAAATAAATAACATAGATATAGGCACAGCAGGCAGAAACTAGCCTGACTGTGATTAGAGATGTGCTTGTATCCTAATCAGTTGCATGAAATCAGACATGATAGAAGAGCAGTGAGCAATATATCTGCAAGTCTAGCACTGATTATATGTTCAGCACGTTGGAGGGCTGCAGTGAGTTGTGATCACCTGTTCAGCTGTGCATTGGAACAAAATAAGTCCAATCAAGGAGAGAAGTTATAGCCTGATTTTAAAAAAATGCCGTCTTAAGTTTCCAGCCAATGCAGCAACCATACTGCATTAAGTCCTTTTTTCCCCCTGTACTTTGGGGCCCTTCTACGAAAGTACGCTAGAATCTGGACTTGATGCATGGTAATACAGTATTTTACCACACACTAAGCCCAGCTTTTTTCTTCTTAGCTATTTCTGGGCAAGAATCTAAAGCTCTGCTCGGTACTGTTCTTAGGTTCCAAGTCTGTCAAAGCTCACTCCAGCCCATCCACACCCTCCCAGCCATTGAAGCCCTCTCCAGCCCATCCTCCACCAAATGGCCATATACAGACACAGACCGTGCAAGTCTGCCAAGTACTGGCCTTAGTTCAATATTTAATATTATTTTCTGATTCTAGATCCTCTGTGTTCATCCCACGCTTCTTTGAATTCCGTCACCATTTTCCTCTCCACCACCTTTCTCAGGAGCGCATTCCAGGTGCCGGAGGGTACTTCACTAGGCGTCCTAAGTTTGTCGTCAAACTACTGATTGGCTGAAAACTGGTGCAGTCAGATAAAAAATGAAGTGCCAGCATACACCAGTGCTTTTTCTTCAGCACCTAAATATGAGCCTCACAAATATTACTTGCACACAGAATTGTTGCAAGGTGCAGATCTGTGCTTTTACTTTTGGTTTTGCTCGGACATGAGCACACATTTGTTTCTTTCCATCTGTCTTTAAAACCTGCGGGAGCCTCTGTCCACTTGTTAAAAAGGACAAAACTGAGAGTTCAATGTGAGAAAAACAATGACAAGAGATCCTCTCCTCTTCTAAGCGGCCTCTGACCTGGTGAAAACTTTTCCGCAATGTGCATTACAAAAGGATGCTTTCTAACCTCATTACCATATATTTCATGTGCATGTTAACACTGGTGCTCTTGTCCTCTGAACATTCAGCACACATTAATGTGCATGCAAATCCCGCACTACCCTCAAGTTAATGCCGGCAGTAGCTTTGAGCATCGCCCACCCTGCTGGTGTGGAACACATGCGTTCTACCGTTCTCCACGAAGAGTCATAACATTCAGCCAGTATCCATATACTGTAGTAAAGTGGTTTAAGTTAGGACAGCCAAACAGCGGCCTAAGTATAAGTTTAGTTGCTGAATATTGGCATTGTCTGGGCTCGTGATTTAAACAAACATTGACGGGGGTTTAAATATCAACCTAGTAGTCGTAATAGTAGTTAGAGACTCTGAGAACGTAGAGAAGGCTCAGTAACTGAGAAAAACTGTCTTTACAGCTTTCCCAGGTTTTCTGCAACTCTCTCTGTCGCTAAGTATCCGGAGTGACATTTAAAGGACAAAGAGCACTCAGTCACTCAGACAGCCATTGGCGAATCTGTCTTGTAAGCAGAGAGAAAAGATCTGTGAAAATCTGTCACTTTCGGGCTCCACAGAAAAGGAGCACATGCTGCTACTTCTCATTTCCAAAATAAAAGAGAGTCTTGCTATTTAGTGTGATTGAAAAGGCTCTTCTGGTCACACCATAGTAAAAGGACCTTGGCCAGGTTCGTATTGGGTGCTATAATCAGTCATCCGCTTAAATGCCACCAAATGTTATGTTATATTTAGTTATTTGTTCCTTTTTATAGCCCTCCCTCCCCAGAAGCCCAGAACGGGTTACAAGGATACATACACAAAGTTTTCAGGAACAGACTCCAAACACAAAGCTAGAGAATCAAGAACTTGCAACTTCTAGAGAATGGGACTTATATCCTGTCCAATTCCCACAGAGGTTCAAGGTAAGTCACAACAAAGATTAGTCAACAAATTTTACAATAGTCATAAAAACTATCATAGGTTAACATATTTTGCAAATATTACAAAAGCACAAATAATCCTCAATCAATGAATTCTATGACTGGTTAGCCCTGAACAAGCAATTTAACTGACCCATTTCTGGCTACTTAAATCACCGACTACTGACTCTCTGCGTTTGTACCTGAAAGAATGGAGAGGCACAAATTTGAACCTAGAGTCCCTGATTTTTAGCTCGTTGCACTAACCATTAGGCTGCTCCTCTACAACTAATTCTCATTTCTATAGCGCTAAAAGGCGTACACAGCTACTGCTTGGGCCAAAATCACCACACAGGTAGAGCAGATGGTGGAGTTTAGAAGATGCCTTTGGCATTTCTTCTTCTCCTCTGTCCTCAGCCGCACGTCCAGCAGCAGCAGTTACCCTCAAAGAAGCAGAGTGAGAGTGACATGCTGCATCGTTTGCAAATTCCATTTCACAAGCCCTCAGCCTCTTCCCCAGTGAGATAGCAAGCCTGCAGCCCTGAAGTACATTGAAGCAAGTCACTTTTGAGGAAATGGGATGGTATGCGGCAGCACTGTTCTGGGGAAAGCAGCAGGCGTAAGAATATAAGAAAAGAAATGCTGAGGCACATCAGAGTCCATCAAGCCCAGCATTCTGGCTGACAATTACTCATAGATCTCAGCTTATATCCAGAGATAAGCAATGACTCTCCCAAGTCCATTTTATGGGGGTCTTCTGGGAACTATTCCAAATTTCTTTTGAGTCCTTTTATCTTAGCCACCTTGATCACACCTTTGGTAACAGATTACTGTACATATTTTAATTACGTGCTGTGTGAAAAAAAAAAATTCTTTATTGACTTTAGTCTGCTGGTCACTAGTTTCATGGCATGTTTCCTTTTTTTTAAAGTTGTTTGAAGTTTAAACAGTCATTCAGTAGTTCCACCCCACTCATTGTTTGAAAAACTTCTATCCTACTTCCTATTAGTTATCTTTTCTTCAAGCTAAGGAGTCTTAACCTATAGGGACATAGCTACCATTGAGCGAGCTTGGCAAAACGCCTAGGGTTGCCCGCTGGTTGCTATGGACCAAAGTGCTCTCCTGTCACACATCATCTCCCTCCTCTCTTCCTCAATGGTCTGGCATCTCTCCTTCTCTTTTGCCCCCTTCCCCAATGAAGATAGGCTACCTTTGCCTTGCCTTGGGGCCAACATCTATCCCTCCCTCCCCTCTACCCTGGGTCCAACATCTTACCTTCTCTTTCTTTCCTCCTTCCTCACATATAACATCTATCCCTCTCTGTTCTCTTCTTCCCTACTGCCACCTAGTCCAAAGTCTCTGCATCTCTCTTCTTTCCCATACCATACCTCACCCCAACCACCTGTTCAACATCTCTCTCCCCTCCATTCTGGGTTTAGACTACTCATCTCTTATGACATTGAAACCACTTCTGTAATTGCAGTGTATTAACATAGTAACAGATAGTGGGCAGATAAAGACCTGAACGGTCCATCCAGTGTGCCCATAAGTTATATTCATTAAAAAAATACATGATTAGATTAACTGGCTCTTGTTTGATATTTCTGGGCCGTAGACTGTAAAGTCTGGTATTGTCCTAGGTTTCAAATGCTGAAGTTGCGTCCAAGCTCACTCCAGCCTATCCAACCATCCCGTTGTTTGCAGGACATCTACCGTAAAGCCTGGCCAGTAACATCCTCCTGTTCCATATTAGTGGAGTTCATGTTGATGCCTACCCCAGCACACCCTACACCGAATCACCATTTATGGAACACAGACCGTGCAGGTCTGTCCAATACCGGCCTTAGTTCTTTACTTTACATCCTTCATTTTCTAATTAGAGATCCTCTATTTTTATCCCACGCTTTTTTGAATTCCATCACCGTTTTCCTCTCCAACACTTCCCTCGAGAGGGCATTCCAGGCATCTACCACCCTCTCCGTGAAGAAGAATTTCCTAACATTGCTCCTAAGTCTTTCACCCTGTAACCTCAAATTATGCTCTCTAGTTTTACCATTTTTTCTTTTTTGGAAAAGATTTGGTTATATATTAATGCCTTTCAAGTATTTAAACATCTGTATCATATCTCCCCTGTCCCTCCTCTCCTACAGAGTATACATATTTAGGTCTTCCAGTCTGTTCTCATACTTCTTTTGGTTCAAACCACTTACCATTTTCAACGCCTTACTCTGGACCGCTTCAAGTCTTTTTATATCCTTCGCCAGATACGGCCTCCAAAATTGAACACAATACTCCAAGTGCGGCCTCTCCAACGACCTATACAGGGACATCTACACTTTTCTTCTTCTGCTGGTTATTCCTCTTTCTATAAAGCCTAGCATCCTTCTGGCTGCAACCACCGCCTTATCACACGGTTTAGATGCCTTTAGATCCTCAGAAACAATCACCCCAAGTCCCTCTCTCCATCTGTGCTTATCAGCCTCTCACCTCCCAGCACATATGGTTCCCTCGGATTTCTACACTCCCCCCCATTCATCACTCTGCACTTCTTCGCATTGAATTTTATTTGCCAGATGCTAGACCATTCTTCTAACTTTTGCAGATCCTTTTTCATGTTTTCCACTCCCTCCGAGGTGTCTACTCTGTTACAAATCTTAGTATCATCCGCAGAAAGATAAAGACAGGTACAGCTTAAACGATGATTATAGACAACAGAGCTTTACGTAGGATAGAACCTACATATCTGGGCACATGTCAAGATCTTTACAATGAGTTTTCCTCGCTGTTCCATCATTTCCTAGAATTCATATTAAGATCACCAGGCCAAAGATCTTTAGTTGTGTGTGCTCTGGAATGTGCTACCCCTGGAAGTTAAATTGGAGTTAAGCTTCCTTGCATTCTAGATGACTGTAAAAGCCTAGCTAAGTATTCAAATGTTTAGCTAAGTTTAGACGGCTCTGCTGGCTCATTTACTATTTGATAGAGAATGACAAGGGTTTGAGAATACATGCAGAATGTAATTTTTTCTCTGTGACTATGTCTGAAGGGCCAAAGCCCTGTAACCTATCTCCTATCTTACATTACAAAGATAGGGATTAGGGTACAGGGCTGTATCCCTTTGAGTTAACTATATCTATGGCCTTGCTGTCTTGCGCCAGAAGACGTATGAGGAGAGACTGGAAGCCCTGAATATGTATACCCTAGAGGAAAGGAGGGACAGAGGAGATATGATTCAGACGTTCAAATACTTGAAGGGTATTAACGTAGAACAAAATCTTTTCCAGAGAAAGGAAAATGGTAAAAACAGAGGACATAATTTGAGGTTGAGGGGTGGTAGATTCAAGAGCAATGTTAGGAAATTCTACTTTATGGAGAGGGTGGTGAATGTCTGGAATACGCTCCTGAGAGAGGTGGTGGAGAGGAAAACGGTGACTGAGTTCAAAGAAGCTTGGGATGAACATAAAGGATCTAGAATCAGAAAATAATATTAAATATTGAACTAACGCCAGTACTGGGCAGACTTGCAAGGTCTGTGTCTGTATATGGCCGTTTGGGGAGGATGTGCTGGAGAGGACTTCAGTGGCTGGGAGGGTTTAGATGGGCTGGAGAAGTTTTAACGGAGATTTCTGCAGTTGGAACCCAAGCACAATACCGGATAGAGCTTTGGATTCTTGCCCAGAAATAGATAAGAAGAAAAAATTTAAATTGACTCAGGATGGGCAGACTGGATGGACCACTTGGGTCTTCATTTGCCGTCAACTACTATGTTACTATGTTCTAATTGTAAATGATTTTTAAGTTTGATCTTCTCATGGATAAGCAGTCTATCAAGTACAGCAAATAAATACATAATTAAATAAAATGAAAACCACATATACTGTATATCAAGTCCAAGCGATAAAAGTTTCAAATACATATTTATCTTAGACTAGAGGTTCTTGAGACACACCAAGCCAGTCTGGTTTTGAAAATACCCATAATGAATATGGATGCATTTGTGTGCACTACCTCCATTGTATGCATATTTATCTCATGCATATTTATTGTGAGTATCCTGATAACATAACTAGCTAACGTGTCCTGAGGACTGATTTGAAAACCCATGTTTCAGACACTTGTAAGAGTTATTGAAAACTATCACAGGAAAATCCATGGCAAGCTAATGCAGGCCCAACATAACTAAGCATCAAGAAAAGAAAAGACATTAGCTGATTTTAATTACGCTGTCACAAGGGATGAGTTCTGTCAAAGCCTACAAACATCCTGAAAATGTACTACGGATAGAAATAAAATCACTAATGTAATGTAATAACTTCTTGAGTCCAAGAAGTTCTAAAAAAAGCAGTAGGACTTGCTCAACACAAGTACTACTTGGATCATTAGCAGTAAATCCACATACCTTAGCTTAAGAGTGAGGTTTTATTAGTCATGGAGAAAATGCCCCAAGAGAACCTGGCATGAAAGCATCTCAAAACATGCATTTAAAAAATGGGAAAGTTGACACATGTAAGTAAGCTTACTTCAAAGAAAGCTAAGCTAGACATCTAGCTGCTAGAAGATGTCCTGATAGAGCAGTGCAAGACCGTCCCAAGCCAGAAACACACTCCACGTGATACCCTCTTAGAGCTCCTATCCTGCTCGCTACATTGCATTGCGTTACAGTCAAGCAGGGAAGGTAATGGACAGGACACAATTTTGGAACCCCTGTCTCCCTTGTGCCCTGTACGACCACACTGCCTGCGCATAGCTCGCTACAGCCCTGGAGCACTGCAATGCTGTGTCTGCCACATGAGTTCAAGTCTCATATCTGACTCCTGCTTATAGGGCTAGCATGCACTGGGAATGCTGCAGAGGCAGAAACTTATAATAAACAGGGGAGAAGGCACCTTATCAATTGTGTAATAGTGATAAGGGATGTGAAATGTGCTAGATGGAAGCAATTTGCCTGGAGTGTGGTAGCACAGCCCGCATCGAGTCTATGAAAATGCAAGATGTGCCTTCATCAAAAGGGCATGGTTTAGATTTTGGAATTAGACATTTAGGATTTTTTAATAGAATAAGTACATCATAAAGATAGAAAGAAAAGACTTGAAAATTCCAAGTAATACAAATCACAAATTATATAAATTTGCATAAAGCCCACATTACGGAGAAGTCTGGGGGGAAAAAAGAAAAAGAAACCCCTAATAAACAGAAGCAATCATGCAGGCAATTGGAGTATAAGTATATTATACCTCTTTAAATCAATAAGCATTCCACAATTCTACTACATCTTTAGTTGACATTTTCCAAATGGGTTGGATCTACGAAAATATATAAATTATCCCTAAATGTTACTAGGCACTTTCAGGGAAATTTCAGGAAAAATGCCCAACCAAAACCTTAATCTTAAGCTGTAGGAAGGTTCTCCATGTTAACAGAGTTGAACTAGACACATTAGGAAAAATCTGAACAAGTTGTCCATAAAATAGGTATGTCCTTGGAAAATTATTTAAGGATTAGCATTTTCTGATCTATTGAGGAAAAGGATACCAACAATGTTGGCTGTTTATCAATAGCCATATCAGAAGACTCCAAAAACTTTGTAATATCTAAACTATACAGTGAATTTAAGTTATCATAGCTTGATAGGAACATAAAAATAGCCTTACTGGGTCAGACCAATGGTCCATCTAGCCCAGAATAAACGGAGACAGCCCAACCTACTGGAACAGCCGACTAATTCAATCCACCTCAACCAGACACAGGAGAACCCACACACTATTCACACACCCGCCAACCAAATATGTCAAATGAAGAAAACTGTATGACAACCTACTGGCCACCAGAGAGCAGCGAAACTGGACATAAAACTCACCAATCTGCTGATCTTGACCACAGATTACAAAACCTTTAAAAAAGAAACAAAAACCCTACTCTTCAAAAAATACATAAAACCAATACAACACAACCAGATCTGTCCCAAGCTTCACCTGCAATACTATATGCTCCTTAGCAAATTAGAAAATGTTCAAACTAATCCTATGTATTTCTTAATATCATGACAATTCTTAATGTAATCTGCCTTGAACCACAAGGTAATGGCAGAATAGAAATCATTAATGTAATGTAATGTAATCTTCATGGTGACCAATCCAGATCACAAGTACCTGGCAAAAACCCCTCTTGATTTTCTAATCTTACAGCTCTGGGTATATAATAAAGGGAATTTACTTCCACCTTATCATAAGAGAGTTGTAACATATATACATCTTTTTTTTTTTTTTTATATAATTTGTTTATTGAAAAGATTTTCAAAATACACTACAAATGCACAGAGGTACAGCAAATATAAATCCCAAAATTCACAAAGTCACCCTTGTCCCAACCCTCCAAACCCAAAACCAAAGTAAAATTTTTGTACATAAATTTGTACCATAACTCTTCAGTACAATGCAGAAAATCACATACATCAAAATCAACCCCCCCCCCATCCCACCCCAAAATCAAAATCATAATTTATCCAAAAGATATACATAAGGGTTACAAAGAATAAAAACAAAAGTATAGCTAACCCTAGGTCATGAGGGATTTTCACACCACCGAATATAGGGATTCCAAACCTTGAAAAAGGGAGTAAGACAATTCTTTGTCAATGCCGTCAATTTGGACATACGAAAAATAAAGTCCACTTTTCGTAATAAATGAGTCCGCCCTGGAGGATAAGATTGCTTCCAATAAGCCGCCAATAAAAGTCGAGCAGCAGTAAAAATAAAACAAACCAATTTATGGGCATTGGCAGTCAATGGAACCAAGGGAAGATGCAAAAGAGCACTGCCCATAGTTCGAGTAAGCGTAATACTGAAAATATCTGATAATAGCTCAAAAACCATATCCCAATATGGTATCACCCTCGGACAGTCCCACCAAATGTGAAGGAAGGTACCCAACTGACCACAACGTCTCCACATAAATTGGATACTTGTGAATACATGAGATGTAGGCGCTGGGGTGTGAGGTACCATTGATAAAGCATCTTGTATCCATTTTCCACCAAAGAACTAGCAATTGATACTCGGAGCAGGCGACTGAACACCCGCTCCCAGTTAACAGTCGGCGGCACTGGGTGCAAGAGTCCTTTCCAAAGAGAGAGATATTTAATCTGGGGAGCCTGTTGTTGAATAAGGGCTTTATAAAATCTAGTAATACACCCCTTACCACTACTACCCATAATTGCCCACTCCAGGGTGGTTTCCTCCAAACAAAGATCACTAAGAGCCCTGCGACCAATAAAATCCATCACCTGACGATATCGGAAATGATCAGTCAACGGTAAATCATAAGCTTCCCTTAGTTCTGTAAATAATAGCAATCGGCCATCTTCCACAAAGTCCCCCAAATCCATAAGACCTTGTTGGGCCCACACACGGAAGCGACGATCAAGCCTCCCAGGAGTGAAACCCCACGCCACCCACAATGGAGTGCTACGAAAATACAATCGAGAAGGGAAAAACCGAATACACGTCTGGACCCACATCACAAACGTATGGTGCAAAAAAGGGTTAGCCCCTTTAAATAATGGTCGAGCCTCTTCCACTGTTAGCCAAGGGATCACCCGACACAATTCTTCCGAACCCAAGATTTTTTCCAAACGGACCCAGCTCCTCGATCTGTCTTTACACCAAGTCAAGAAAGATTTCAATTGAGCTGCCTCATAATACCGCCGCAAGCAAGGTACCGCCATACCCCCGTGATTTCGAAATTGATGCAATACACTCCTTGGTACCCGCGGGGGTCGATATATTTAAAGATTTTCCTGTCCACCCCGCGAAAAAAAACAGCAGACAAAGGAATAGGCAAAGCTTGAAAAAGGTAAAGTATTTTTGGCAAAACTAACATCTTTACACTTTGAATGCGACCATACCAAGATAAAGAAGTATTCTCCCATCTATCCAAATCAGTCCAAATGGATTGCAAAAGTGGTGGATAATTAACTTCAAATAAAGAACAGAGCCGTGCTGGTACATTAATTCCCAAATAACGTATAAATTTAGACGCCCATTTAAAAGGATATTTAGGCTGCAAAAAATCACAATCCCTAGAGTGCACTGATAAATTTAATATCTCTGACTTATCCATATTGGTACGAAAACCTGAAACTGCACCATAACCAGACAATTCATCTATAATTCCCGGCAGGGAAACACATGGATTAATTATCGTGAAAATAACATCATCAGCAAACATCAGTAACTTAGTAGAAAGCCCTTCACACATCATTCCGTGAATAGAATGCTGGTTACGAACATGAGAAGCTAAAGGCTCCATGGCCAATGCAAAGAGTAACGGCGAAAGCGCACAGCCTTGTCTGGTTCCTCGGGCTAACTGAAAAGTTTCCGTATAACTCCCATTAATACAAAGAGCTGCTAACGGTTTTGTATAGAGAATCTGAATCCACGTAAAAAATTTTCCTCTAATACCCATAGCTGATAGAGTGCTCAACAAAAATGGCCAAGACACCCTATCAAAGGCCTTTTCGGCATCTACACTCAAAAGTAAGGCTGGTAGCTGTTCGCACTGTACAAACCAAATCAAATGAAGTAATCTACGAATATTGTCAAAAGTTTGTCTCCCTTCAATGAAACCCGCCTGGTCATCTTGTACTAAATAAGGCATATAACATTGCAACCTACGAGCCATAATTTTTGTAAAGATCTTATAGTCGGTATCTAACAGCGAAATTGGACGATACAATCCACATTGCGCAGAATCTTTTCCGGGTTTCAAAATAAGCGTTACTCCCGCTAATCTCCATGAATGAGGCAGCTCCATACCCAAATCCAAACTATTAAAAGCCTGAGTAAGGGGGCCCACAAGTAAATGCCGAAAGCATTTATAAAATCGATTTGTGAAGCCATCTAATCCCAGTGCTTTCCCATAAGCTAAAGTAGAGATCGCCCACTGAGTTTCATCTTCTAAAATAGGAGCAGATAATTGTTCAGCCTCCTCAGGTGTCAATCGAGGAAGCTGAGCCTGAGCCAAATAATCGTCAATTTGAACCTGAGATACAACAGTCTCAGGGGTATAAAGTTGTTGATAAAAGGAAAGGAAAGCACCAGCAATAGATTCTGGAGTATAGCAATCAGAATCATTAGGGGCTCGCACCTTAGTAATCATATTTCTCAATTTTTTAGCCCTCAACTTATAAGCCAACTGACGGCTCGCCCGATTGCCACATTCAAAATGCTTTTGTTGAACCGATTGTAATTGATCCGACAATTCATCTAACTGCATCACCTGAAGATCCTTGCGCACTTTATCCAATTGAGTTAACAAAGTAGCAGAAAGAGTCCGCTTATGCAGTTGTTCTAAATAATTCAATTGTTGTCGTAAAGCTTCCTGTTTTCGCTCACGTTCCCGCCGTCGATATACCCCAATAGAAATAATATGGCCACGTAAGACTGCCTTCATACCTTCCCAAAATATCAAAGGAGAAATCTCATCACAAGTGTTAAACTGAATATAATCCTTTAGGCTCTGTTCTATCCTGGACACTATTATAGAATCCGTCAATAAGCTATCACAAAGTTGCCAATACCGCCGTCCAAAAGAAGCCATATGAGGGTGCAAAACAAAATGTACCGAAGCATGATCCGACCACACCCGTTGAGCTATATGAACATCAGATACCTGGGAAAGTAAAGCCTTATCAATCCCCCAAAAATCAATACGAGAATACGAATCATGCACTGCTGAAAAATAAGTATAATCTTTGGTGGAAGGATACAAATGTCTCCAAGGATCAATCAAAGCCCAGGACGTAAAGAAAGAGTGCAATTGTTTTCTATCAGGTTTTCCATAATGTATCAACTGAGTTGAATTATCCAATTCAATATCATAGGTCAAATTAAAATCCCCTCCTACTAGCAGAGGGCCCTCTACTACTCCTCGCAACACCAGATCTAGAGACTCCAAAAGAGCTTTTTGCTCTGAATTGGGAGCATAAAGATTACATAAAGTATCTGCTGAAGCACCTGCTGAAGCTCCACTTTCAAAATTAAATAACGACCCAGCGGGTCACGGATCACTTGTTTAACTTGTGGATCAAGATGCTTAGCAAATAAAATCCCTACACCATGTTTTTTAGACCCCTCCTCATTTGAAGCAAAATAGATATGGGGATAACGAGGATGTTTCAATAGCGACTCATATTGAGGTTTTAGATGAGTCTCTTGAAAGAAACCCACTCCAGCCTTCAACCTATCAGCCTCTTTAAAAAGCAATTGCCTCTTTCGGGGTACATTCAAACCTCGTACATTTAAAGTAAAAAAACAAATACCGTCAGGAGCCATTCAGTCCAACATACCCGCACTCAACCATACTCCCAGCAAATATCTCATCACAACCCAACATAACAAACCCCGCATTAATATACAACAATAAAGAAAGAAAAACCCAATCCCCATTCCTCCCCCCAACCCCCCTTCCCTCCAACCCTTAACAAACCAAAGGCCCTCAACATTTTGGGCTAGAAGAGAAAGTAACATCCCAACAAACCCCAAATCACGCTAGTCATACAATAGTTGGTACAAGAAAATGCCATACATTCTAAAAGCAATTAAAAGAAATCAGCCAAACCATTAGAAAATACTCCAAGTTTTTCAGCTAGTAAACAAACCAGCACAGAAATTCAGGTAATTCCAGAAACTGAACCCTGCTCCGGACCAGATCGCCGCTGTAGCCGCTTGCTATTAGTAGGAATCCGCTTCCAGCGTTGCGATGAAGCACCAGTTCCAGATGACGTAGCCGGCTCTTCCAGAGGCAAATAAAGTTGAGCTTCTCGTAATAGTACAACAGCTTCCTCCACCAGTGTAACTCTATGCTGTTGTGAAGCTATTTGAAAAGTGAGGCCAAAAGGAAATAGCCATCTATAGCTAATGGCATGAGATTGTAAACAGCGCGTAACCTCCCGAAATTCCCGACGCTTCGGGAGAGTAATCGCTGACAGATCCGCAAACAATTCCACTTTAGAATTTTCCCAAGTTATATGTCCCACTTTTCGAGCGGCTTGAAGGACTTGGGCTTTAACCGGGTAGCGAGAGAAACAAGCTACCACATCCCGGGGCCGATCACCCACCCGAGGACCCAAAGCTCGATGGACCCTCTCAAAATCCATCGCTGGTATGAGAGCCCCTGGGTCAGCTGCTTGAAGAAAGCGTGTACAAATGTCTGACAAATGAGCCTGCAAATCTGAAGCAGCTAGCGATTCAGGAACTCATCGAGCCCGCACATTACTCCGTCAGCTTCGATTCTCTCCATCTTCCAAACGAAGTTGAAAATCTTCCTGTTTGCGTTCAAGATGAGCACAACGCGTTTGTAGGGCCACAAGATCCGTATCGTGATCAATTACTCGTTCTTCGAACTCATGCAATCGAGTCCCCATATCCTGGACTGATTGCCCAATCTTAGCCACCTCTGATTGCAGTGAGCTTTGAATGGAAAGCATTGTAGATTTTAAGTCAGCCATCCAGGAGCGCATTTCCCCACATGTGGCCGGGCGAGCATCAGACACCAGAGCAGATGACTCCGCACTCACCAGAGCTACACCCTGATCACATTGCGATTCGCCACCCGCACAGGCCTCAGAAATGTCCGACGGCTGATAAGCATAAGTCTTCAAATCGGCACGTCCCTTTTTTGTTGCCTTCTGCACCTTGCTAGTTTTCCACGCAGTAATATCAATAGGGTGCAAAATATTAGCCTCTCACTGCAAAAATAAAGCTATATTTCTAGCGCGATTCGGAGGAGCAACGATGTTAAGCTACCATCGCTCCCGATGACGTCACTTCCTTCGTCAACATATATACATCTTAAATAATTTAGAAGACAATAAGTTACTGGAAAATTCAAAACTCTCAAATTATTGATTTAGCAACATTTTCCAAGTTCTCCATCTGCGCATGTATCATGAGACTAACTGTTGACGCTGATTGACAAGTAGACATCTGTGTTTCCAGTTTCTCTACTCCCTCTTGTACATTTTGTATTCTTTTATCTTGCTCCACAAATACTTCAGTTGTCTCTGTTGTAAATTTACTATATAATAACAGTCTTGAAGAATTTTATCCATTTTAAAGATAGCTTCATAAATATCTTTAAGAGAAACATCCTATTTAGAGACAACTATAGAATCAGAAAGCAAATTATATACAAACTAGTCTTTAAGCCCGTTACATTAACGGGTGCTAGAATATATGTCTGTCTGTCTTTATTTCTGTCTCTCTCCCTACCCCTGTCTTTTTATTTTTGTTTCTCTCCCTCCCACTGTTTTTCTTTCTGTCTGTCTTTCTCCCTGCCCCTGTGTATTTCTTCCTTTCTTTCTGTCTCCCTCCCGCTGTCTATCCTTCTTTCTTTCTCCCTCCCTCCCGCTGTCTGTCTTTCTTTATATCTGTCTCTCTCCCTGCCCCCTATGCAGCTGCAGCATTCTCTCTCCCTCCATTTCCCTGTGCAGTTTGGGAGTTGGTTTTTTTTTCCCAAGATGGTGCCTGGTTAGGTTTTAGGTTGTGGTGCCTCCTACCTTTTTTTTTTTTTTTGGTATGCCGTTCTTGCATCCTTATGATCTTTTTTTTGCTATCTTGGTTTGTTTTGTTCTCTTTTTGACTTGGTCCAATTGAGTAATCAATCATTTTTTTTCATTTCTGGCTGGATCACTTTTGCCTTGCTATTAATGGTCAAGTTATTCCATTTTACTCACCTTCTGTGGTGGTTTCTGTCTCTGTCTGGCAGTATGGATGAGCATTGTACGATATTTGGCAGGCAGTACAATGTGGTTGGGAGTTTCTTCTGATTTCCAACGCTTCTCTCCTGCTGCTGCTGCTGCTGGTGGATGCTCATCAGATGATTGAAATCGGACACTTCCCTTCATGCTGGGGTGGAGTTTGTTTCGGCAGCAGATCGTTGGCCTGGCTCATGTATCAGGGGATCAGGTGCTGCAGTGGAGGCACGCTGGCCTGCTCCGGTGTCGGTCGGCCGGTGCAATTGCTGATGGAGAGTCTTCTGCTCATCCCTGAATCCTTGATCTGGCAGCAGTAGCGGACAGATCGGTGTGGAGCCTAGGCTTTTTTTAATTTTGAAGTTGCCATGGCGGCTATCCTCAGTCGCAGCGGCGCGAGGTGGAGAGTAGGGGGGCCCAATGCCTTGCGCGCTTTCGCCGATCCCGCTGGCTTCTTAGCCTTTTCGGCATCTGCCCTCCGCTGACAGCCCTCCTCCCGGCAGCCGTCACTCCGCGCGTCCTGGTGACGTAGTAAGCGTGCATGCGCACTCTTGCCGGCACAGCGCGACAGAAGAGGGATCAGGGAAGCACGCGGTGAGAGTGTGCATGCACGCTTAGCGTTTTATTATTATAGATGTAACAGAAGTAGATACCTTAACCTCAGTGGAAACCACTTCTTTATGAACCTTTGTTAAAGAAAGACTTCCCAAAGTAGAATCGGAGCCTCCCAAGCTACTGCACACTTATCCAAAGCAGCTGACAGCACCTCCCTTAAAGATGGTTGTGAGGGTGGGGTACATCTCTCAGAGGAAAGCGAAGCCTCGGAGGGAGATAATACACTCAGTATCGGAGATGACTGAGAAATAACCGCCAGATTCAAGTGTGCATCCATAGGTCCCTGCACTACCATAAGCAGATGACGTTTAAGTTGAGCAAGTATAAAGTGAGACATGTGGAAAGAGGAACCCGGACTATAGCTATGTGATGTTCTATGTTAGGAGTCACTGCCCAGGAAAAGGATCTAGGTGTCATTGTTCAGGATACATTGAAACCCTGAGCTCAACGTACAGCAGTGGCTAAGAAAGCAAATAGAATGCTAGGAAAGGAATAGAAAACAAAGATGAAAATGTTATAATGCCTCTATGGTACGGCTGCACCTCAAATACTATATGCAATTCTGATTGCATTATCTCAAAAAATATATAACGGAATTAGAAAAGGTACTGTATAGAGAAGAGTGATGAAAATAATAAAAGAAATGAAACAATTTCCCTATGAGGAAAGGCTAAAGTGGCTAGGGCTCTTCAGCTTGGAGATGAGATGACTCAGGGGTGATACGATAGAGTTCTATAAAATACTGAGAGGAATAGAAATGGTAGATGTGAATCACTTGTTTACTCTTTCCAAAAATACTAGGACTAGGGGGCATGCGATGAAGCTACTAAGTAGTAGATTTAAAACAAACCGGAGAAAATATTTCTTTACCCAACATTTAATTAAACTCTGTAATTCATTGCCGGAGAATGTAGTGAAAGTGGTTAGCTTAACAGGATTTTAAAAAGGTTTGGATAATTTCCTAAAAGAGAAGTCCATAGGCCATTATTGAGATGGCTTGGGGAAATCTACTGCTTATTCCTGAGATAAAGTCTGTTTTACTACATGGGATCTAGTTAGGTACTTGGGACCTGAGTTGGTCAGTGTTGGAAAGAGGATACTGGGCTTGATGGACCTTCGGTCTCTCCCAGTACGGCAAGTCTTATGTTTTTTTTTGTTTTTAACTGATAACTTTTTCCCTCCTCCTTTGCCTTTGTGTTTTTTAAACTATTTGTTTATGGGAGAATCACATGAAATGGGCTACAGCTCAACTTGTCATGGACAAAGTGTCTTCATCAGGAGTTGTTATGAAGTCTCTCAAAGGCATGAGGTTTACAAACAGTAGGCAGTAATCCACAAACTGAGCGATTCACCACAGCAACAGGATGCAAAAGTCACTTCCAAATGTGCACATGCCTTTGAGATTTTCATGTGATTTTCCAATAAAGATTGTGTGTTCCTAAGGAAGGTCTATCCTTTCATCCTCACTTTTTTCTGCTTGTACAGTAGAAACAGAGGAACATTACATCTAGGCAGGAATATTAGTGCTATTTTATCTTTCATATATGTTTTTTTTTTCTTTATTCTCAGATCGATTCGTATGCTCGACAAGACCTGAAGAGAGGCCTTTATTTGTATGGCACAGAGGGAAACGTGGGTCTAACTAATGCATGGAGCATTATTCAAACAGATGTAAGACTAAAAGATTACTTTGCGTTTTCTGTGATTGAAAATGAGGCAAACTACATTATCATCTATCAGTAGAACATAAAGGGGCTGAAGAATTCAAACAGCACAATTAATTCCACATGATCACATGACTGGGAGACTCATAAATGTGTACATTCAACCTCCATAAAGCGTAAGCAGTCTCTTTAGACTTCAGTATTAGTAGATGAACAATACTGAATACACATTGCTGAATTATAACATAATAGAAAGAACAATAGTGTCCTGGAAGGTTTAGGGAATAACTCTTTAACTGAGGGGGAAGTTATCAACCTGAGCTATCATTAAGATGGGTTATTTTATTGCCAACCCCTGTTATTAGCTAGGCTTCACTGCATAAAATGGGACCAGTGCTAAAAGAGGAAAATAACCCATCTTCAAAGTAGCCTAAGGGATCATTTCTCTCTTGACAGTAAATTTGTCTAGCATTGAGTCATCTGTTATAGTACAGTAGATTAAGTAAGCTGTTTACTCATCTCACAAGATACTAGGTAGGAATAGGCTGCCATTTGCAATGATGTGGCCCGGATTCTGTATAGGATGCCCGTCCTGGATCTCCCTGCTGCGATTAGTATAGCGGCCGCGGCTACAGCTGCCAGTCTCCCCTCTCCCCCCCAACAATCGCGGCAGGAGGGTGCCCAACCCCTCCTGCCGGACCCCCCCATCAAAACGCCCCAACCCCTTACCCAGACCTCCCCCAACGAAACCCCCCACCCTGGAATCCCCCCTTGGGCTTAACCACAAGTTGGCCAGACAGGTCCTCGCATCGTCTGGCCAGCAGGCCCGCCTCTGTCCAAATGAGGCAGGCCTGCCCCTCCCCTGCCCAACCCACAGGATCCTAGGGCCTGATTTGCCCAAGCACCTAAGTGACAGGAAGCTGCTTCTCCTGTCACTACTGTCAGAGTGTGCGCATGAGCGGGGATCGCTCTCTAGTGATCCTGGCCGTGGGTAGGGGGCGTGTTAATGATTGTCCCCATTTGCAGCAGGCCTTTAGTGAATTTGTCGGCTGGCATGCACACAGTTTGGAGGTTTAGTGAATTTGGGCCCTAGTTCAAAGCGCATAGTTAAAAGTGGTTGTGGTTAGGGGCAGATTATGGCATCTTTTTGAGTTAGGAGCTATTGGGCGCCTATCTTTAGGCCAAGAAAACTCTGGCATAAATACGGTGTGCCTGAATGTTAGAGCTCAGAGCTAGTGCTGCACTATTTGGTGCTGATTTTTTAGGTAACATATTGGGCTCTCATCATTTATTTAAATCTCATTTTATTTTTAAGCTTTTATAGGATTTAACCTCTGAACAAATTGCTCAATTGATTCATATTCTGTTTGGATCAAGAGCTAATAGATCAATGGACAGCGTAGGGTTAGACTTTCAATTGTTTAAAGAGATTTGTTTTAAAAAATATTAGAAAGCTTTTTCTTATCAATCAGTTCCTTTTTTAAATAACTTGTCATTAGCTACTAAACAACTCTTCTTATAGTTCTTTTTGCAAGAGCTCATTTGGATTCAGTTCTGTGTATTGTATATTTTGCTGTTTACTATTTTTTGTCTTTTTAAATTAAAATTAGCTATACGCTGTTTCGGATCCATTTGTAGGAATTATGCAGGTACAAATGGATTAGACTTTCTTCCTTCTGATTGGCTGCACTTTAGACTGCAGAAACTGTACTCCATATAATTCAGTACTTCTAATATTGAAACTGAAGTTATAACGCCCACTATGAAAATTTATTTCACATATCTTACTGGTCTGAGGTGAATTTTGTAAGCCTCATCTGTTCTCTAAGCAAATATGATCTTATATCCTCTCTATACTAACTTTGTGCTAGCACAAACTTACAACTTGACCAGAAAGAAAAGCTACCCCAGGCTGCATTTCAGCTCTTTCACCAACTGCATACATGTCAACATTCTACTGTGATTCTGTTTTATCTCCTGTCCCAGGTGCCTCGTGTCAGAAAGCAGAACCTGTTCCATTCCAAAGCAGAAGTTGTAGTCTTAAGTGCTGGGAATGTGAATTGGCATGCGCTCATTCTCCACGACAGCACCTCCTCCTCTTGGGTAGGGTTCATTATCAAACAAAAAGCCCACGCAAGATGAGGAATGGCTGCTGTGCGGCCTGTAATCATTCTCTGCCTGACTAAAGCAACTACTTTAGACAGGAGCACCTGACCAAGCAATGCCTCTTCAGCAGACATAAGGTCAAAGACAGATTGCTGCTGGTGAGGAAGATGGCAGGAGGATTGATGGCAACTATATTACGGTTTAAGGTTCTGTTGCTATTGGCCTTCTTTAGTATAAACTGACCAGCTTGGCAGCACAGCCTTTCTGTGTCTAAGATCTAATCCACACCTGGTAACAGTACAGCATTCACTTAGTAATGAGGCATTCATTTCAGGGTAAGAAAGAACATATTACATAACATATGCCATAGGGCACTTTTTACATAAAGCTGTGGTAGCATTGCTGCCACGGTAAATGCACTGAAGCCCATAGAAATTGAATGGCTTTGTAAAAGGGGCCCTTAAAGCATAACAATGCAACATATAGAATATAATCAGAGAAATGTATGAATAGATTCTGCAGCAAGAATTTGCAAATTCTGCTACAAATGTTTTTCCAAAATTCACAGCAATTAACTGTCATATTTTCATAGATTTGCATATTAAAAGGTTTAATTTGTATTTTAATTTTATAATTTTATTTTTTAATTTGTATTTTAATTTTATAAATAAGCAAAAAAATAATATCAGAAAACAATTATTTATAACAACTTAGAAAATATCCAAGAAATATTTATTGTTAGGAAAACCTAACTGACAAATTAAAAAACTAAACTAAACAAAAAACAACATGATGCATCAAAGGAAAAATCAATGCAAACATTCTTCAATGCATATTCAGTCCACAAAATAAGAAGTAGACCCATATGTTAAAAATAAGAAAAAAGCAAAAATGAACAAAGAATTAATAGAAGTGTATGAGGGGGGGTCGCTGAAAAGTTCTCAGTCCAATCAAGCCATGAAACCTACAAGTTATTCCACACTTCTCTTGACACTTTTCGTTTCATTTCATATCCCCCCCTTTCTCTCCTCCCTTCTACACATAAGTTCATGTAATCCTTTTTCTTCTTCTTTACCCACTATTTTAAGTTCTTGTAAACCGTGTCGAGCTCCATACTCATGAAGATGATGCGGTATATAAACTTAAGGTTTAGATTAGATTAGATATCATTGAAATGAAAAGTGTGGACTAACTTGTAAGTTCCATGGCTCCACATCATTCTCTTCTTGGTTGGGCTGAGAACTTTTCAGTGGCGCTTCATAGAGATAGCTTGTGCAGCAGTATTAGAACCTTGAGAATTCTATTAGGTGATTAAATTTGCGGCCGATACGAAGTTATACAGAGTAGTGAAGACACAGGGGGATTGCGAAGATCTGCAAAGTGAAATAATCAAGCTCAAGAAATGGGCATCAACATGGCAGATGAGGTTCAACGTGGATAAGTGTAAAGTGATGCATGTCGGTAATAAAAATCTCATGCACGAATACAGGATGTCCGGGGCGGTACTTGGAGAGACTTGGGAGTTCTGATCAACAAGTCCATGAAGCCATCTGTACAATGTGCTGTGGCGGTGAAAAGGGCAGCCAGAATGCTAGGAATGATCAAGAAGGGGATCACAAACAGATCAGAGAAGGTTATCATGCCGCTGTACTGGGCCATGGTACACCCTCACCTGGAGTACTGCGTCTAGCACTGGTCGCCATACATGAAGAAGGACACTGTACTACTCAAAAGGGTCCAGAGAAGAGCAACTAAAATGGTTAAGGGGATGGAGGAGTTGCCGTACAGTGAGAGACTAGAGAAGCTGGGCCCCTTCTCCCTTGAAAAGAGGAGACTGCGAGGGGACATGATCGAAACATTCAAAATACTGAAGGGAATAGACTTAGTAGAGACAGGTTGTTCATCCTCTCCAAGGTGGGGAGAACGAGAGGACACTCTCTAAAGTTGAAAGGGAATAGATTCCGTACAAACGTAAGGAAATTCTTCTTCACCCAGAGAGTGGTAGAAAACTGGAACGCTCGTCTGGAGGCTGTTATAGGGGAAAACACCATCCAGGGTTTCAAGACAAAGTTGGACAAGTTCATGCTAAACTGGTGAGACTGGACTCATTTGGAGCACTGGTCTTGACCTAGGGGCCACCACGTGAGCAGACTGCTGGGCAGGATGGACCACTGGTCTGAACCAGCAGCGGCAAATCTTATGTTCTTATGTACTAATCCATTAACCCTCAGAACAGGGACTGTGGGAGGATTCAGTCTTTGGAAGAAAAACAAGGCTTGTATAAATAACCATTTTTGCTGAGGTCTTTTTCTGCCATTAAAATAAATAAAAAAATGTTTAAAATGTTATTTAAGATAGTAACAATAAGTTGCCGAGTTCTTTTGAGTCTATTGTTGTTCCACTTTATACTTGTACAGTGATATAGTTTTGTGTATCCTACCCACTTTTTTATGATTTACAGTAGATATAGCTTTATGGGATAGCTTTCAATGTATAGCTTAGGGGCTATATGTTTGCGGCTGATAAGGCTGCTGATTTACTGAAGACTTCCACTGAGTTCAACACGCCTATTGAAAATAGTCCCAGCACTGGTTGGGATTCTTTCCACTGTGCAGCACTGTAAAAAAGAACACATTCCGAGCGGCATGTGGATTAATAAAGCCTCCCAGATACAGAGTTTGTGAACAAATGAAATATGATTCTCAACAAGTGCTTTTTGGATTTGATGTTGTTGATTATTGAAAAGAGCACTTCTGTGACTGAGATTGAAAATGCTAAATTAGATCAGGAACTGACTGGATCGAAGGAATTGACACCGGCTACGGATTTTGATGATCAACAATCAAAATTTAATGATGCAATCACATGTTTCAGAGAGGGCATTAAGAAAAATAAGGTTAAAAACTTTTCCAGAGATGACCAGGATTATGAATCTGGAAAAGTATATCCTTGGATGAATATAGCTATTACTAAAGATACCACTAAGAAGATTGGTTTTAGTGAACTTTCTACAGATGGAACTTCTGGGAGCGATACCTCATCTGGAGATTTTTTTAGGATCCAGACAGACCTACAGAGAGGGAACAGCTGCAAGAAAGATCGAGGGAGAGGCAACACTCAATGCTCACAAACCAGATCACAATGTCAGACAAAGCAGTGGTGATCAATTTATCACATTTGCAACTTTCCGATGAAGATACTTCACTACTCTCTAAACGCCTGACCTATGTTCCATCAAACCTTTTTGAATGCTTTCGCTTTAAAACCGACTTGGAATATTTATTAGGAAGTTACAGTTGAAAATTTATTTTCATGATAAAGAATGGGAAGGTGATCATTCACTTTTTTCTCCTATGTCAAGATGGATTCCTTTCATTCCTATTGACCTTATTGTGAACACATTTAAGACCTTGGTGTTAAGGGATGTTTTGAAGATTTTAACCACTCCAGACTACAAGATTTTCAGAAAAGAAATAAAAACTATACTCTTCAAGAAATTCCTGAAACAGTCCTAACTTCAATTACTCTTAACAACTAGAAATGAAAAATGACCTACTCTTTACAACTCTAGAAATGACAACTGTTCTTCCATTGTAACCCCCATTTAGATATCTTTTGTAATCCGCCTTGAACCGCAAGGTAATGGCGGAATAGAAATCTCTAATGTAATGTAATGTAATGTAAATAGCACTGACTAAATTAAAGAAGCTCACTCACAGTTGTCTGACACCAATGCTTATGTATGTCTCGATAAGGATCTACAGGTCCAGATTGCACAGATCACTGAATGTGGTGTGCAACAAGGCTTTCTGACTGCACATGAGTTTCAATTTCTGAATTTACAACACCCCACCCCACCTCTCTTAACTTTTCCAGATATTTGATGCATCCAAACAATACGCTCTATTCTTTTACCAAGTTCTCTGGTTGGCTGTACTTGTCACTGGCAGCATCCATGAGCCACTGAGGTGCCAGCATCTGTGACTCAGGGACGCTACTGCTGCCTGCCAAGCTTGGCAAAAGGGACCCCCAGCCAACTGCAGAGGAAGTCCTCAGCTGACAGCTAGAGGGTCCTCATCAGCTGAGTATTTATATTTACATTAGAGGCTCTGGTAGAAACCCATTTACAAAGAATGCATTCTTCTCAATTAATATTTCCAAATTAATAGTGTCTTTGCTTATTTGTAAATGGATCTCTACCAGAGCCTTTAATTCAATAGCATAATTGAATTAAATAACTACTTCTGAAGTTTATAGGGACTGGTGGGGATGGATTTGATTCCAGCGGGGACGGGTTTGATTTCTGTCCCCATGCAACTCTCTACTTCTGAAATGAAATAATGGTGGGAGAAGGAGGCCCCCAAATCTATGTTTGCCTAGGGCCCAATATAGTGTTAATTCAACCCTGGCTGCATGAAGAAATAAGTCATCTATTGAGGGGTGGGAAAGAGAGTTACAGACTAGGGCTGGAAGAGAGTGTAGCAGCTATAGAGGTACAAGTGTGGATAACAGACATCTAAAGACCAGAGTTAGCCAGCTAGATATAATTACTACTACTATTAATTATTTCTAAAGCACTACCAGATGCATGCAGCACTGTATAGAGTTACAAAGAGTAAGAAAACAGTCCCTGCAGAGAGAGGCAGAGGGAGTGAGAAGCTAAAGGGGAGAAAAGCACAGGAAAGAGAAGTAGAGGCAGGAGACTAATAGGGGAATCGGCAAGAGTTAGCTCCACCCACCCCCCGATGTCGACCACCAAAGCTCCCCCTTAAAAGGGGAGGGTCCAATGGCACTCAGCTGTTTGGTGCGCATTGAAGGCAAGTGTTAAAGGCGCTCGCCTTAGGGAGAGCGCCTTTGCGAATGGCCTTGAGAAGGGCCGAGCCACCGCCAAAGGAGAGCAGAAGAAGACCACAGCAGACGCAGAGGACACACAACCAGGCAGACACAGCAGCTACAGAAGACACACAGCCAGGCGGACACAGCTGCTACAGGGGACACACCCAGGCGGACACAGCAGGTACAGAGGACACATAGCCAGGCAGACAAGGCAGGTACAGAGGACACATAGCCAGGCAGACAAGGCAGGTACAGAGGACACACAACCAAGCAGACACAGCAGCTACAGAGGACACACAACCAGGCGGACACAGCAGGTACAGAGGACACACAGCCAGGCAGACACAGCAGCTACAGAGGACACACAACCAGGCGGACACAGCAGGTACAGAGGACACACAACCAGGCAGACACAGCAGGTACAGAGGACACACAACCAGGCGGACACAGCAGTTACAGAGGACACACAGCCAGGCAGACACAGCAGCTACAGAGGAGACACAACCAGGTGGACACAGCAGTTACAGAGGACACACAGCCAGGCGGACACAGCAGCTACAGAGGACACACAACCAGGCGGACACAGCAGCTACAGAGGACACACAGCCAGGCAGACACAGCAGCTACAGAGGACACACAACCAGGTGGATACAGCAGTTACAGAGGACACACAGCCAGGCGGACACAGCAGCTACAGAGGACACACAACCAGGCGGACACAGCAGCTATAGAGGACACACAACCAGGCGGACACAGCAGCTACATAGGA
This sequence comes from Geotrypetes seraphini, assembly GCF_902459505.1. Classification (NCBI taxonomy): domain Eukaryota; kingdom Metazoa; phylum Chordata; class Amphibia; order Gymnophiona; family Dermophiidae; genus Geotrypetes; species Geotrypetes seraphini. Next base: position 32,452,028 of record NC_047102.1, read on the forward strand.
CACACAACTAGGCGGACACAGCAGCTACATAAGACACACAACCAGGCAGACACAGCAGTTACAGAGGACATACAACCAGGCAGACACAGCAGCTACAGAGGACACACAACCAGGCGGACACAGCAGCTATAGAGGACACAGCCAGGTAGACATAGCAGCTACAGAGGACACACAGCCAGGCGGACACAGGTACAGAGGACACACAACCAGGCAGACACAGCAGCTACAGAAGACACCCAGCCAGGCAGACACAGCAGCTACATAGGACACACAACCAGGCGGACACAGCAGCTACAGAGGACACACAGCCAGGCAGACACAGCAACTACAGAGGACACAGCTAGGCAGACACAGCAGCTACAGAGGACACACAGTCAGGCAGACACAGCAGCTACAGAGGACACACAACCAGGTGGACACAGCAGCTATAGAGGACACACAACCAGGCGGACACAGCAGCGACAGAGGACACACAACCAGGTAGATACAGCAGCTACAGAGGACACACAACCAGGCAGACACAGAGGGCACACAGCCAGGTAGACACAGAGGACACAGTAGGCGCTAAGGACACACAGCCAGGCAGACACAGCAGATACAGAGGACACACAGCCAGACAGACGCAGAGACCACAGCAGGCAAAGAAGACATCCACAGCAGACCGGCAAGCAGGCAGCAATGGAAGTAGCAGACAGAAGCAGGATGTTAAGCTTCCCAGTTTTCTACACCATTTGCCATATGTATGACTACCTCCCCTCTTGGAGGCGGTCTTACGTATGCATTCGATGCGAAGAGCTGGAGAGCCCGAGGAAACAAGTCAGACTTCTGGAGGGCAGAGTACTGGAACTGGAGGCACTTCAAGCAGTGGAGGAGGAAGACAGAGATGCAGAGAACTTCAAGCAGTGGAAAAGGAAGACAGAGATGCAGAGAACATGAAGACAGAGGACACCATCGAGGAAGAAGTCCGAGAGCTGTTCATTGAGGAGGCATACAGGGAGGCCATGGAAAATCACAAGCAACAGTGGAATTGCCGAGATACACCTACAGAGAGTGTGGACCACCCGATGGACAACCATCATGAAGAAATGGGTGACACAGCAGCGAGAACGAAGGACACGGACCTACAGCTGGAGAGATTAACATACACCAGGGACAGGGACCTGCGGCTGGAGAATCAGAAGATAGAGAGGACAGCAATCGTCATGGGGGACTCCATCATCAGACAAGTCGACAGCCACATAGCGGAAGACTGGATTGGTTGGTGACCTGCCTAGCCAAGGTAGAAGACATAGTGAGCCACATCGACAGGATCATCGACAGTGTGGAAGAAGAAGATACGGCAATGGTGATCCATGTGGGGACGAACAACGTGAACAACAGGAACTACAACAGGGAAGTACTGAAGGACCAGTTCTGGATGCTAGGAAGAAAGCTGAAGACCAGAACGCAGAGGATAGCATTCTCGGAGATCCTGCCGTTACCCAAGCCTGACAAGAAGAGACGGCTGGAGCTGCAAGCAGTCAACATGTGGATGCGGTGGTGGTGTGAGGAACAAGGATTCCACTTCGTGCGCAACTGGACGACGTTCTGGGGGAAGAGCAAGTTATTCAGGAAGGATTGACTCCACCTCAGCAGAGACAGAACAAGGCTACTTGCAAGCAACATCAAGAGAGAAGTTGATAAGTTTTTAAACTAGGAAGAAGGAGAAAGCCGACAGTCGACTGAGAGAGAGTCGATGGTTTGGGAACCGGTATATCTGGAGGATACCGTGCAGGAAGATAGAGGAAAAAACTCACTGGTTCACAGGCAAGACAGATCTAAAGGGACACAAGAGGGAAGGAAATGCAAGAAAGAAACAGGCCGCAAACTCAAGTGTATGTATACGAATGCAAGGAGCCTTAGGAATAAGATGGGTGAATTAGAAGCTATGGCATAAAAAAATAACAATGACATCATTGGAAACATGGTAGACTGAGGAAAACATCTGGGACACTGTGCTACCGGGATATTAACTATACCGCAGAGACAGAGAGGCTCAAAAAGGTGGGGGCATAGCCATATACATCAAAGAGGGAATTGAATTTCCTGGAGAGAACACGCCACAACTGACGGATAAGTTAGAGTCTCTATGGGTCAAAATTCCGGGAACAAATGGACTGGAAACGAAGATCGGTATCTATTACCGACCCCCAGGGCAATCCGAAGAAATTGATGGAGAAATGACGGACGAGATTAAATGCAACTGCAAGGGAGGCAGCGCAGTTATCATGGGTGACTTCAACTATCTGGGGATAGACTGGAACCTAGGCACATCCGGCTGCACTAGGGAGACCAAGTTCCTGGATGCTGTAGGCGATTACTTCCTGGAACAACTTGTCAAGGAAAATACAAGAGGAAATGCAATTCTGGACTTAATTCTAAATGGACTGTGAGGACTGGCACAAGATGTAGATGTAGAATGGACACTGGGAACAGCAATCACAATATGATCCGCTTCGATCTGGATGCAGGGGCGAAACATCAGTCCAGAACGAGAGTCACAGCACTGAACTTCCAAAAAGCGAATTACGAAAGGATGAGACTCATGGTGGGGAAGAAGATTAAGAAGAGGATAAGCACTGTAAAAATGCTAGAGCAAGCTTGGTCCCTTTTTAAGGACACAATCACCGAGGCACAAAATCTATTTATACCCCCTATCAACAAGAGATCCAAGAGGAAAAAGAACAAAGAACCAGCATGGCTCACTGTAGAGGTGAAGGAAGCGATCAGAGACAAGAAAACTTTGTTTAAGGAATGGAAAATGTCAAAGATGGACAAAAACTGGAATAAACACAAACAACATCAATGCATGTGCCATAAGGCGGTAAAAGGGGCCAAAAGAGACTATGAGGAAAAAATAGCCAAAACTTCATGCCGTTCTTTCGACATTGTTATTTTATTAACTGAACCGCAAACATTCTTTGCCCTGAAAAATAAATGAATAAAACTATCTTTGGAGACTGAGACAAGAGGAAAATAGCTTTTGGTAGGAATTTTGGGGAGGGGATTAGAAAACCAGAGGTCCAGAATTCTCTTCTGCTTTAAACATCTCATTTAGCACTGAGCAGCATAGAAATTTCCGCTTGACTGCTAAATTTTTATGCAACATGAAGCTGTCGCTTTATATCAGGCAGAGGAAGTGAATAATTTTACAGGGAAGCTGCAGCCCATACAGCTGTTTGCTGTCTACGTCCTGCTTGACAGATGCCTAAGACAAAAGAAAGAAAGATATTTACAGAGAGATGAAGATGTATGTAACTCATCCGTGAAGGTTGATTATTATGTTTCCTTTTTGAGTGTGAAATAATCAGTCGTGCGTGTTTAACTTACCCAGACACTCCTGTTGAGCAAAATCAAAACAAAAGCAGAGTGACTGCTACCGTGTTTCCCCGAAAATAAGACATTGTTTTATATTAATTTTGGGCCCAGAAAAGGCACTAGGTCTTATTTTCAGGGAGGTCTTATTTTTTTCAGGTACAATGATCATCTCCCTTCCTCTCCTCCACTCCAATTCTTCCTATTTCTTTTCTCTCCCCCACATGTGCAGCATCTTACCTCCCCTCTCACACATCCCCTTGTACAGTATCTTTCTATCCCTCCCTCCTTCCCATCCATTGTGCAGCATCTTTTTATCCCTCCCATCCCCCCTTGCTAGATGAGAGGTTGGGAAGGGGTATTGCAGGATGAGGGTTGGGGAGCTGGGTGAAAAGGGAGCAGCACTTTGAAGATTGTGGGAGATGGGAGGGCAGGAAGACAGCATTGCCAGATATGGGGTGGTGGGATCAAGGGGAGGGGTTGGGAGCAGTGTTGCCATTATGTTTTATCCTTACCCTACTATTTCCATTTTCTTCTCAAATATGTAACTTTTTCCTCCCTTCCCTTTTATCCTCACGGTCTAGTTCGTTTTGTGATGTTATATGTATATACACAATGCCTCATTTTTTCAGTCTTGTTAAATTTCTCTTTCTTTTAAACATATTGTTAACCAGCCAGATATTAACTTGATGGTTGGTATATCAAAATTAATAAAACTTGAAACTTGAAACATGAGGGGTGGGGGAGGTGAGAGGAAGGGGAGCAGCATGAAGACTGGGAGAGGGAGGGAGCGCTGCTATTTGGGGGGCGAGGGGAGCCAGGGGAGCCAGCCAGTGCCACCTGGCCTGGCTCTCTCATCTGCGGCGCCGAAGGTACCTTTCACCCTCACTACGCTACTGAAGTTTTAGATGTCATTTTAGACAGTATGCCCCCCCCCAAAAAAAAAAAAGCAAACAGAATGCAAGAAATTATTACCAAGAATATGATGATGCCTCCATATTGATCCATGATGCAACCTCACTCTGAATACAGCAGAATTAGAAGAATTAGAAGAACGACCAAGATGATAAAGGGGATGATGGAACTCCTCTCGTATGAGGAAATATTAAAGAGGTTAGGGCTCTTCAGCTTGGAAAAGGAAAATCTGAGGGGAGATATGACTTAAGTCAACAAAATCTTGACTGGTGTAGAAAGGGTACAAGTGAATCGATTTTTTAACTCCATCAAAAATTAGAAGACTACGGGGGACACTCAATGAAGTTACAGGAGGAAATGCTCTTTGTTTATGCTTGTCTGATCTTATATGTGTTTTATAGAATTATGTATGTAAAATTATGCAAACTGTTTAGGCTTAAACGATATAGAAATTTTTAAAATAAATAAATGCGTTTTCAATCAAAGAATAGTTAAGCTCTGCAACTCATTGCCAGAGGATGTGGTAACAGTGGTTAATGTACAAAATCCTGAATGGTATAGAATGGGTAAAAGTGAATCAATCTTTTACAAAGACTAGGGGACAATCAATGAAGTTATATGGAAATGCTTTTAAAATAAATAGGAGGCAATATTTTTTTCACTGAACAAATAGTTAAGCTGTGGAACTCATTGCCAGAGAATGTAGTAACAGTTAGTGCAGCTGGATTTAAAAAAAAAGGTTTGGCAAGTTCCTGAAGGAAAAGTCCATAGTCCGCTATTGAGACAGACATGGGGGAAGCCACTGCTTGCCTTGGCATTGGTTGCATAGAATGTTGCTACTACATTTCTCCCTCCGAATTCGCAAGGGTTAGGGGCAGAGCTGGCCCGCAAATATGGAAAATCGCAAATAACTTTTAGGGCCGACTTTGACCCACCCCTCCTGCATCCCAGACCTCACCAGAACTTACCTGGTGGTCTAGCAGTGACGCAGGGCAGGAACAACGATCTTCCTATGCTCCTGTCCCGTGCAGAGCAATCAACAAAAATGGCTGCCATGAGTTCCCATTGTAGTCTCGTGAGACCACAGGTACTCACAGCAGCCATTTTTGTTGATGGCTCTGCAAGGGGCAGGAGCATAGGAAGATCACTTCTGCCCCCTGTCACCGCTAGACCACCAGGTAAAGTCTGGGGAAGTTCGGGACGCAGAAGGGAAGCAGGGATGGATCAGAGGCAGCCTTTAAAAATTAGGAGACAAAAAATTGCGAATGACTGAGTTTGCGAGTTCTAAACCTGCAAATTCGGAGAGAGAAGTGGATTGGGGTTTCTGTCAGGTACTTGTGAGCTGTATTGGTGACTGCTGGAAACAGGATACTGGGCTAGATGGACCATTAGTCTGACCCAGTATGACTATTCTTATGTTCTAAATAAAGTTGATATGGAAGTAAAATTCTTTGTTTGCATTTTATTTGTTATTTTATTTATTTATGAAGCTGCCCCTCTGCTTTATTTTTGCAGTTCAGATGCTGTGGGGTCGCAAACTACACAGACTGGTTTGAAGTATATAATGCCACCCGGGTGCCAGATTCCTGCTGCCTGGAATTCAATGAAAACTGTGGACTCCATTCCCCAGGAACGTGGTGGAAAGATGTAAGTAGCTAACACATTCAGAGAAAAGATTTGCTTTCATGTTATCTTTATAACACGCTTACAACTGTCAATGACTTTTGAGAGAAGAGAGTCCATAGCTTTAAGTGTCTACACAACAGATTGGGAGAAGCTGCAAAATCCAGCAGTTCACACTGCTAAGACTGAGGGAAGCTGTAACAGATAGGAAGCAGGAGGAGTAATCCTCCGAGATCTAGTAAGTGCACTTCTTTCCCCTTCTTAAGAACACAAGAAACGCCTTCGCCGGATCAGACCGAGGTCCATCTAGTCCAGCGATCCGCACCTGCGGCGGCCCATTTAAGTACTCCTTTTTGAAGACCCAGAATTACCGTATCCCTCAATATGATATGCAAGAAGGTGTGTATCCAACTTGCGCTTGAATCCCAGTACAGTAGTCTCCTCCACAACCTCCCCGGGGAGTGCATTCCAAGCACCCACCACGCGCTGCGCGAAACAGAACTTCTCGACATTTGTCCTGAACCTACAGCCACTCAGTTTCAGGCTATGATCTCTAGTCCATGTCACATTTGAAAATGTTAGCAATGCTGTTTCATGGTCCATTTTGTCAAATCCTTTTAATATTTTAAAAGTCTCTATCATATCCCCCCTCAGTCTTCTCTTCTCGAGGGTAAACAGTTCCAGTTTCCTGAGTCGATCTTTGTAATCCAAATGCTCCATCCCTTTGACAAGTTTCGTGGCTCGCCTCTGCACTCTCTCCAGCAGAGTTATATCTTTCCCTTTCTTCCACCACCTCTTCCGGGAAACTGTTCCATGCATCTACCACCCTTTCTGTAAAAAAGTATTTCCTTAATTTACTTCTGAGCCTATCACACAACCAGGCAGACACAGCAGCTACAGAAGACACCCAGCCAGGCAGACACAGCAGCTACATAGGACACACAACCAGGCGGACACAGCAGCTACAGAGGACACACAGCCAGGCAGACACAGCAACTACAGAGGACACAGCTAGGCAGACACAGCAGCTACAGAGGACACACAGTCAGGCAGACACAGCAGCTACAGAGGACACACAACCAGGTGGACACAGCAGCGACAGAGGACACACAACCAGGTAGATACAGCAGCTACAGAGGACACACAACCAGGCAGACACAGAGGGCACACAGCCAGGTAGACACAGAGGACACAGTAGGCGCTAAGGACACACAGCCAGGCAGACACAGCAGATACAGAGGACACACAGCCAGACAGACGCAGAGACCACAGCAGGCAAAGAAGACATCCACAGCAGACCGGCAAGCAGTTTTTGCCTCTCTTGGAAGTTTCTCTTCATATTCTTTCTTAGCTGTCTTTATCAATGCTTTGCATCTAACTTGCCAGTGCTTGTGTTTTTTTCTTATTTTCTTCATTCGGATCCTTTTTCCAATCTTTAAAGGATTTTTTTTGGCTCTAATAGCCTCTTTCACTTCACTTTTTAACCACGCTGACTCTCGTTTCCAGAGCTTCCTTTCAAATGAGAGAGACTCGACTCATGACCATTTATATAAACGTCTCTATCATATCTCTTCTCTCCAGCCTTTCCTCCAAAATATACAAATTGAGATTTTTGTCAGACAATGATTGCCATGCTATCTCCTACCACAATGTATCAGAGTGTGATACAGGGGTTATAGCTACAGTCCCAGCACCCTTGAGGTTGTGGGTTCAGACCCATGCTGCTCCAAAGAGCCCTGGGCAAGTCACTTGTTCCCCCATTGTCCCAGGTATATTAGATAAATTGTGAGCCCACTGGGACTGAGAGAAAATGCTTGAGTACCTGAATAAATTTATGTAAACTGTTCTGAGCTTCCCTTGGAGAATGGTATAGAAAACTGAAAAATAAAACTTATGATAAATAAAAACGGAGACATAAAACCAGACTAACAATTGAGTCTAGCTACCTAAGGAAATTAAGCATTTGGAAAAGTTTCTTTAATTTTTAGCTCTTTTTTAAATTAATACAATTGTTTCCAACAGAAGGTGGTTCAGAAGAGAATTCCAGAGTCCAGGTCCAGCAAAAAAAGCTGAATTACGGGTCGAGTCCAATCTAGCTCAGGAGAGGGGAAGTATTATAAGAACATAAGAAGTTGCCTCTGCCGGGTCAGACCAGGGGTCCATCGCGCCCAGCAGTCCGCTCCCGCGGCGGCCCATCAGGTCCATGACCTGTAAGTGATCCTTTGTCTAAAATCCTTTAATCCCCATTTTTCTTCTTTCATGATCCTATCTCTACCTCTATCTATATCCCTCAATCCATGTATCCTTCAGGAACTTGTCCAATCCCTCTTTGAATCCCCTTAATGTGCTCTGTCCTATCACATCCTCCAGAAGCGCATTCCAGGTGTCCACCACCCTCTGAGTGAAGAAAAATTTCCTAGCATTGGTTCTAAACCTGTCCCCTTTCAATTTCTCCGAGTGCCCCCTTGTTCTTGTAGTTCCCAATAGGCTGAAGAATCTGTCCCTTTCTACATTCTCTATGCCCTTCATGATCTTGTAAGTCTCTATCATGTCTCCTCTGAGTCTTCGCTTCTCCAGGGTGAAGAGCCCCAGCCTTTCTAGCCTTTCTGCGTATGAAAGGTTTTCCATACCTTTTATTATTCTTGTCGCTCTTCTCTGAACCCTCTCAAGTATCTCCATGTCCTTCTTTAGGTACGGCGACCAATATTGGACACAGTACTCCAGATGTGGTCGTACCATCGCGCGGCACAACAACATGATGACTTCCTTCGTTCTGGTTGTAATACCCTTCTTAATAATACCCAGCATTCTGTTTGCCTTCTTTGAGGCTGCTGCACATTGTGCCGTTGACTTCATTGTTGTGTCCACTAGTACACCCAAGTCTCTTTCAAGGTTACTTCCCTCTAGTACTAATCCCCCCATTTGGTAGCTGAATATCGGGTTCTTTTTCCCTATATGCATGACCTTGCATTTCCCTACATTGAAGTTCATCTGCCATTTATTCGCCCACTCCTCCAGTTTGTTCAGGTCCCTTTGTAGGTCCTCGCATTCTTCCGCAGTTCTAACCCTCCTACAGAGTTTAGTGTCATCCACAAATTTATAACTTCACACTTTGTCCCTGTTTCCAGGTCAATAATAAATACATTGAACAGCAGCCAAGAACCAAACCCTGCGGAACTCCGCTCGTGACCCTCCTCCAGTCCGAGTAGTGACCCTTCACTCTAACCCTCTGCCTTTTGCCTGCCAACCAGTGTTTAACCCATCTGTCTACGTCCCCTCCCACCCCGTGGTTCCACAGCTTCCTAATGGTTCTGGTCAGTGGTGTACCTGGCTGGGCAATAACATGGAGCAGAGCATCCCCTCCTCTAGCCGGAGCAACCCCCTGCACACGGCCATCGGCTATGCCATCTCCCAGGAAGTTGACATCAGAGGGGGTGATGAGCTGGCAGACTGCAGACCCGTGAGTGGTCCAGCACCCCAAGCTCCTTGCACCTGGGTGATACCAGGCCCCCTGCCCTTGGTACGCCACTGGTTTTGGTTCAAATATCTTAAAGTACAGGGAGCACAATAGGGGGTTCATAGTTGGCTAGGAGGTAAGGCTGTTTGAAAGAGAGTATTTTAAATGTGAAAACCAGGAGTTTAAATTTCCTCTGGTAGTGAGTTTCTCACAAAAGAGGAAAGATCCTATCAAATAATTTCACACTTTTTATTATGCTAACTACTAGGTTTTGGATCAATTGGAGCCTTCATATGCTGTAGTTTGGGAAGCCATTAAATAGAGAATTAGCATAATTGATATATGTTTCACTCTGCCTAGGTGTAGGTTAGCTTTCCATAATATGGCTAATGTAAGTAGTGGCATTTCTTCATTGTATGAATGATTTATTTCTTGTATATGCTAAATTTGTATTTTCTTGTAATATATAATCTGAATTGCAATACAAAAAGAATTAGCATAATTGATTCTGCAAAACACAGGGGAATGCATTCATTTATGTAGTGAAGCAGTCTCTACATGAACATTTATTGCTCATGAGGCATAACACACCAAAACAGCTCTTGGGCTTTGAAGCAAGATGTTGACCAAAAGACAAGCAGGGATCTAATATTACCCCTAAAAGTTTGAGAAGGTTAAAGAACGGCCTTCCATATTTGGAGCTATCTGAAGAGTTGTCAGGAATCCAGTGATCTAAATGCTCTTTGACTTTGTTGGATGTTAGTCAGTGACCAACTAGTCACCTCGCAGTTTCATCAGCTACTATGTCAAATAAAGATAAATCAATCTTCTCTGGATCTACAAATGTAAGAAGAAGATTTCAACCTCTGCTCACTTTCAGTTAAAAGCAAAGGCCTCATGTTATTCAGCAAAGGGTTAGACTATATAGAGAAGTCACGTCTCGGCCATCCTTCTCATGGACAGACATTTAGAGCAACCCTCATATAGGATGAAATAAAACTGGGCAAGCTTGAAAAGATTTAATTAAAATGTGCTCATTTAAATTTTTACACCCATAGCAGGCTCAGGAGATAGCAAGGTGCATGTTTAATGTGATGAGTGAGCAGATTAGGAGGTTGCAGTATGTGCTTTAGCATTGTAACATTTCTGTTGGATGATGCGGTATTGCTGTTCCAGTCTCACCTTGCATTTATTGCCACATCATTCAGCTCTTCCCTTTCTGGTTCCAACTCTAATGGTCTTATTTCTCCCTTTTCCCAGCCTTGCTACGACAGAGTGAAAGCGTGGCTCCATGAAAATTTGCTGGCAGTAGGAATCTTTGGACTCTGCACCGCTTTGGTTCAGGTACTGACTTGAATTCTTTGGTGTGTGGTTGTCTTGCTCTTGAATGTATGCAGACCACGCTGGAGGACAGCTTTTTCTTTTCTAGTAAAAAAAAAAAAAAAGGTGCTAGTCAGTGGGGGGGAGCGGTCTACCCCAGTCGCCATTCTGGTGGGGGTGCCCCCACCACCTCTCCTCCTTTTCATCTCCGCCTTCTCCCATTCCTCCCCTCGCCATGCGCACACCCCCCCCCACCCCTTTCCGCCATACCTGTAGTTGTTCACCTCCGCAAGCAATAACTTTAACGTGCTCCTTGCAACTGCATCATCTCTCCCACTGATGTCACTTCCAGGTGCCATGCATAGGAAGTGACGACGGAGTCACAAGGAGCACATTGAAGTTCTTGTTACTCATGGTGGTGAACAACTAGAGATACAGGGGAAGGGAAGAGGGGTGCATGTGTGACAGGGGGGGGGAATGAGAGGTGGAGATGAGGGCAGGGGAGGGGCACCACTTCCCTGGGCGCCTCTCACCCTTGCTACACCACTGGTGCTAGTACCAACATGTAAAGCCATCCTTAAAGATGTGTGTATCCTCCCTCAATAGTCTATGAAAAGGCAGCATTGCAACTATACCACTCCATAGTACATACTTCTTGTGGGAAAAAGAGAACAAATGTATCACACTTTGGTCACAACTACAAATTATAGACAGAACTGTTCCACAGAAAAGTGAACTTGAAAACTCCAAGAAGCCAGACTCTGTATGCAGTGCAGTTCTAGAGAAATGGAAACAAACCACCAAATTCTGTAAATGGCGCCTTAAGATTTTCCATTTGGAAAATCAGGCAACCCTAACTTAGTCAAATCACTAAACTACAACTAAAACAAATGTTTCTACTTTTCTTATTTAACAGATCAGCTTCTGCAGCTTTTGTCTAAAACATTTTGCCGTTTTTTTATGTACGGTTGCAACATATGCCACCATATTCTCCAGCTCGCGTGCAGACAGCTTCTCCTCTGAGAGGCACTCTCTAGGTATACACTGGGGGTATGCAGTAGTGCTGCCCGATTCATGATTCGAAACAGGTGAATTGATTCAATAAAAAAAAAAAAAATCGGCCTATAAATATGGTCTTGATAAAAAACAAAGTTATAAGTGGTTGCAATTGAAGCAGGCTATTCAGGTAGGGTTCCCTGAATGGAAATCTCTAAATAATCAATCTAGTTTAGAATTCCTATGTTTTCAGGCAGACTTTCTGGGACACCAGGCCGCACAGTGGTATAAAGTATTATCTAATTATTTGAATAAAAAACCCCAAAATGGACTTAGGGATAGTTGGAGCATTGAGATTAAGCATCAGATTAATGTATCTCAATGGCCATGTATTTGGTCTTGGAGAATGAAATGTACAGTGTCTGCATCTATGAGGCAAACATGGTTTTTCCTGTTGCATAGAACATTCTGGACCCCTGTTCGTTTACAAAAATTGGATTGCTCTAAGTCTAATAGATGTTGGCATTGTCATATTGAAGTTGGAACTTTGGATCATCTATTATTTTATTGTCCATTCATTAAGGCCTTTTGGTATTCAATTTGGGACCAAGTTAACCTTATGATGGAAAATCATGTGGCATTATCTTATGATACGGTTTTATTTGGAATGAGTATGAGAGCTAAGTGTCAAATATCTGCTGCTAACAATAAGCTTTTGATGATCTTTACGGGTGTAGCTATCCAACAGATAATGTATAATTGGAAGAATTGTTCTAGATTGAATTATAGTTTCTGGTGGAATTCAGTATGCCATCTATATAAAATGGAAAGACTGCTTGCAATACAAAATGGTTATTTTAATAAGTTCAAGGATATGGGGAGGCCAGTAATAAGCTATTATAATGATTAATGATTATTTGTTTTTTTTTCCTCATGTGACAATATTGGAAGAAAGGGTGGCTGGGCGGGTCATGATAATTTAAGAATATATATATGAATATCATAAAATATTAATATTCATATGATATATATTAGTTGTATATGAATTTGGGAGGGGGAGGGGATTAAATCTTTTTGATGTATGATATTGAAGATTTTTCAAGTGATGTACTATAATTGTTCGATATTTACTGTACACTTGATGTAAGTTATAAAATGAATAAAGATTAAAAAAAAAAAAATTGGCCTCCCGATTCGATGACCGACCCTTACCCCATGCCTTCCTAAAGCAGGAGTGGCAGAGCTGCCTCTTGCTGGCCGTCCGCTGCCGCTCCTGCTTGAGGGGGAAGAGTCAGTCAGAAAGGCCTGCATGTTCCCCTAGCTTCTCCACTCTTACCTTAAGCAGCTAATACGGCAGCCTGCAGGATCGCTGGTGCTATAGCGATCCTTGCAGCTACCCGTCGTCCTCAGCAGAACGTTCACTCTGCTACAGTCCTGCCCCTGCTCTGAAGTCAGGATGGCAGGAGAGATAGTAGGTGAAAGCCTGTACCTGGGAAAGGGGATACAGGATGTAAGGAAGAGAGAAAGAAGAAGCTGGATATGGGGAGAGATAAGATGCTGGGCATGGAGGGAGCATAGGAACATGACACAAGAGGGACAGTACTGGAGAGGAGAATAGGGACAGGGACACAAAAAAGAGATGCTGGATGAAAGGGTAGTTGAGAAAAGGAGAGATGGTGGATCTGTGGATGGTGGGGTCCATTGCTGCAGCTGCGGGGGGATGGAGATGAACAAAAGGAAATATGCCAGACCTTCATGGGAGGAAAGGGAAACAGAAGGGGAGGACAGAGATGGAAGAAGGATGGTTAGCACAGAGAAAGAAGAAAGAAGGACCCAGAAGACAACCAGACCAACATGGGACCAACATGATTTGAAAAATGACCAGACAACAAAAGGTAGGAAAAATAATTTTATTTTCTGTTTTGTAATTAATATATGTCAGATCTGGTGTTAGACCGTGAACGTGAGCTAAGATGTAACAGAGAGAGGAAAAGTAATTTTTGTTTATTTATTTTGTTTATAACACAGGACCAGTGTGGGTAGGATAGGGCAAAGGGGGTAAAGCGGCTATAAAATAAACCCACCAGGATGTTTGGAAAAAACCACCGGGCAGGAAAATCGAATCGAATCAAAATTATTTTTCCTGAATCGGGCAACACTAGTAAGCAGAGCCTTGCTTTTTTATTGATACTTGGGGACCACGGGTCAGTTTTATTGAGCAAGAACACCTTGGATAAAAAAGCCCTGCTGATGGGGAAAGGAGTAACTTTATACACTTCACACATTAGATGAGTATAGAAAATTATAAGCTTAAAATGATATCTGCAGAGTGCAGAAGCTTAACTGCCTTTTTCTTTTTAATTTCTTTATTCAGTTTTGCATATTACAAGTGTATCAGAAAAATTCATATAATCTTATAAATATACACTTGATTTTCTTCATGAACACTTTAAGTACAATATATCATACTTATATTCATATTTTATAATGATTTAAATATTATGTAATACATTTAATAAATATAACTGCCTTTTTCTCACTAAGAAGTCCAAGACCAAGAACATCCTGGCCTAAATGACAGTGCAACTAAGGTTTTAACGCCTGCCAGAGCCTAAGAACAATGGCGTACCTAGCATATGTGATATCTGGGGTCCATTAATTTTTAATAACTCTCTCCTCTGTATGAAAAACATGAATTTTAGCAATAATTCACACGCCACACAACAAGAGTGTACCTAGGAAAAGACAGCATCTTACATACTACAATGAGCAGAAGAACATCAATACACAAATTGCAAATTAAACAAACCAGACTAGTACAGATCGATCCTGCAGTCAATGCTATTAGAAAATCATGTCAGTATGGAATATGTAATCACAAACTAAAAATAGAAATATGTAGAGAAAAGTTAAACTGAACCACAAAGAAGACATACTTTGAATTCAATGCAACACCACAGAAACAGTGATGCATGTCCCCAAATCTGTGCAAAATATAAAGATAGTAAATTTGAAAAAAAAAAAAAATCCTGAAAAATTGCAATCATCACTTTACAAATTAACAAATAAAAATAAAACAAAAAATGGAAAATAAGATAATACCATTTTATTGAATTAAAACATTTTTAAATTAGCTTTCAGAGCCCAAAACCTCTTTCCTCAGGTCAGATCAGGACAGAATACCGTTAACAGCAGTATATGCTGTTAACGGTATTCTGTCCTGATATGAGGAAGGGGATTTTGGACTCTTGAATTAATCAAACATGTATTCAAATTAGTCCAATAAATGGATCACTTTCTTTCCATTTTCTATTTATAAACATTTATCAACACAGCTACAATACTACATTACATTACATTAGTGATTTCTATTCCGCCGTTACCTTGCTGTTCAAGGCCGATTAAACAAGAATTGTCATGATGCTACAAAATACATTTGGTGGATTACATGAGAATTGTCATGATACTAGTAAATGCCTAATGAGTGGTTTGAATATTTTTTGATTTGCTATGTAGATAGTGTTGTGGGTGAAGCTTGGGGTGGGTCTGGTTCTGTTATAGAGGTTTAATGTATTTTTTGAAGAATAGGGTTTTTGTTTCTTTTTTGAAGGTTTTGTAGTCTGTGGTCGAGGATAGCAGATTTGTGAGTTGTCCGTCCAGCTTTGCTGCTCTGGTGGCTAGTAGGTTGTCATACATTTTTCTTCGTTTGACATTTTTGATAGGTGTGTGTGTGAATAGTGTGTGGGTTCTTCTGTGTCTGGTTGAGGTAGATTGAGTTAGTCGGTTGTTCCAGTAGGTTGGGCTGTCTCCGTTTATAGCTTTAAATAGTAGGCAATGGAATTTGAAGTATACTCTTTCTTGTATTGGGAGCCAGTGTGAGTCGTGGTATGCTTCTGTGATGTGGTCGTATTTTTTTAGCGAGTAGATGAGTCGTAGGGCTGTGTTTTGTATTGTTTGTAATTGTTTTATCATGGTTGCTGGGCAGGGGAGATATAGTATGTTGCAGTAGTCTATTAAGCTTAGGATTAGAGATTGTACCAAAAGTTGGAATTTTTTTCTGTTGAAGAATTTTCGAACTTATCTTAGGTTTCTCATAGTTGTGAATGATGTTTTTATTATTTTGTTGATTTGTGGTTGCATGGTACAGCCTCTGTCAATCAGTATTACAATAAGTTTTAGCGTGGGATGAATGGGGTAAGAGATCGAGTTTATTACTATGTTTGTTAAGGTTGGGGTTTTGCTGTTTTCTAGGAGTTTTTGTTCTAGAAGTTTGTTTTGTCTGGGTTAAGTTTTAGTTTGTGCTCTGTCATCCATGTTGCTACTGTTTCAAGTGTTTTGTGTATTGTGCTTATCATGGTGGGCTCCGGTTGGTCGAAGGGAAGGAGAATGGTAATGTAATCTGCATACTACTTTGTCCTAAAGCAAAAAAATAAATTAAAGAAAGAGAAATGTTTTTTATACCTTTGATGTCTCTGGTTTCTGCTTTCCTCAAAGTCATTCTCTTCTTCCATCCACTGTCTCACCTCTTCCTGCCCCTCCCATATGGCATCTCTCCTTCTATGCCTCTTCCAAAAACTGTTTGCCTCCCCCATCCATCTCTCCCTTCAGCCCCTTTGGTCTGGCATCCATCTTCTTTCTTCCCTCCCCTCCCCCAAAGGTCTGGCATCTCTTTCCTCTCATTCCCTTCCCACTCCCTTCTTTATCCTAAAGCAAAAATAAACAAACAAAAAGAAATAGAACATTTTTTCTACCTTTGTTGCCTGGTTTCTGCTTTCTTATCTCTTTCTTACATCTACTATCTGCCCTCTCTCTGCCATTTCCATATGACATCTGCTCTCTTTCTATGCCTCTTGCAGAAACTGCCTTTCCTTTCCATCTTTCCTTCCCCCCACCCATCTTCTTCCCTCTGCTTCCCCCATGGTCTGGCATCTCTGTCTACTTCCCTTCCATCTCTCCCTTCCTCCCCTGGTGGTTTTTAGCATCTCTCTCTCTCTCTCATCTTCTCCCCTCAGATCTGGTATTTGTCTTCTTCCTCCTTTCCGCCCCCCAGATCTGGTATTTATATCCTCCCCCTCAACCCTATGGTCTGACATTTCACTCTCTCCTCTCGTCTTCATTTTCTTCCCTCGTCTTCCTTCTCAATTTATTTTCTGCATCTGTCTAGGTTAAATTCTTACAATCCAGTCCTCAATTTCCCTCTTTCATTGTGTCTATACTTGCCACTTCTTTCCCTCACCCCTCCAGTATTTCACTAATTATTCTCTTCCCTCTATCCATCATGTGCCCTTTTTTTCTTTAACCTCCTCCTTCTTTCATGTGCCTTCTTTCTCTACCTCTATCCAGCATCTTCTCCTCTCTTTGTCCTCTCCCCTTCCATCCAGTGTATTTCCCCTCTCTCCCATTCAGTGACTATTCCCCTCTTCCTCTCCTTCCCATTTTCTTCCTCCATCTGTTCCCCTCTTCTTTCTCTCCCATCCCCACTTCCATCCAGCTTCTGCTCCCTCTCCCTTCCCCTCTAACATTCTATGTCTGTCCCCTTCTCTCTCTCCCACTTCCATCAGCATCTGCCCCTTCTCTCTCCCTGCATTCCAATTCCATCCAGTATCCTTCCCCCTTCTGTCTCTCTCTCTCTGCACTTCCCGCTCCCTCCACCACCCTTTCATACCAGTATCCTGCTCCCTTCTCTCTCCCTCCACCCCAGTGCCATCCAGCATCCTACCTCTTCATCTCCCCACCGCTGCTGTATGCTTCTTGAACCAGCAGCAGCATTGTAAACTTAAATGCAGCCATCGAGGGACCTTCTGGCACCTCCTTATGGCTGCTGGCTCTGTTTCAGAACAAGGAAGTGACATTGGAGGGGGTGGATCAGCTGCTGGAGAGGTGCAGGAAGGTCCCACAATGGCTGAATTTAAAGTTTACTGGTGCTGGTTCAGGTATGCAGCACAGTAGGCTGGGAGATCCCGCACCTAGTGTGCCGGCTGAGCACCCCCTTAGAGTGTGTCCCCAGGGGCAGACCATCCCCTCCAAACACCCCTCCCCACACACTTGCTATGCCACTACCTAAGAATGCTTAGATGCCAGAATGCTTAGGTGCCATTGGGTTTGATTCTATAAACAGCTCTTAACAGATTACTGACATCTCTTTTCTGCCTTTATGTGTTAGATGGCTGAGAGGAATGTAACACTGAACTATTTGGACATCTTAGAAAAGCTAAGGTCCTTGTGAATGAAAGATGAACTCTTACTTGTCTTTATTGTGTAGCCTGGCAAAGGTACTTGTCCAAGGGTGAAGTGAGGTTAGAACTCTTGACTGTTGTGTTGCTGAAAAAGAAGGTGATTCTCTTGATCTCATGACAAACTGGCAGTCTCTTTGGTAGGGCCAATGTTAGGGGAAGGCAAACAGGGCAGTTGCCCTGAGCCCCACAGCTCCAGGGGACCCCAGGCATCTCTTCTCTTTGTCGGACCATCTCCTTCCCTTCAAGGGCACTTTTTAAAATCAAAGTTTTCTCTTTCAGAGGGGCCATAATGCGGCAACTGTTCTTGCTAGATGGACGTGGCTGCCCTGAAGCTTCGCCTCTGATGCCACTTCTTGTTTCTGCCTGGGTGGATTGTATCAGAGGAGAAACTTTGGGGCAGCCATGTGCAACTTGCAAGAATGGCTGCCATGTTATGGCCTCTTTGAGAGAAAAAACTTTGATTTTGAAAAGCGCCACAAAGGTAAGGGGGAGGGAGGGAGATGGACCAAGGGGAAGAGGATGAGTGGCACTTCAGGTTTATTGTTTGGAGAAAGAGGGGAATGGACGCTGGATGGAAGTGGGGGAGAGTGAGATAGGGGAGCAGATGCTGGAAGGAAATGGGGGGAGAAAGAGAGGGGAGCAGAAGCTGGATGGAAGTAGGGAGGAGAGAGAGGAGCAGATGCTGGAAGGAAGAGAGAGAGGGTACATACTGGATGGAAGGAGGGGAATAAAGAAAAAAGGGCACATTGGGGGAATTGGATAGAGGATAGAGTTAGTGAGATACTGGAAGGGGTGAGGGAAAGAGGTGGCAAGCTGTAGGTACACACAATGAAAAGAGGGAAATTGAGGACTGGATAGTAAGAAAGAAAGAAAACCCACCTTTTTGATATACCTTTTAAATCCTTAACTCTACTGCTCTGCCCTCCAATTCAGCCAGCTGATTAACCGTTTCCCTTAACTGTATCCATGACATCCTGTTTCTCTGTCTTGCATGTTTAAATTATAAGCTCATTCGAGCAGGGACTGTTTTCTTACTCTTTGTGACTGTACAGTGCTGCGTGCATCTGGTAGCGCTATAGAAATAATTAATAGTAGTAGTAGTAATTTAGATGGTGGCATAAAATAAATTGAGAAGGAAGACCAGGGAAGGAAGAAGAGAGAGAGAAATTCCAGAGCATGGGGGTTGGGGGAGAAGATAAAATACCAGATCTGGGGGTAGGAAAGGGGGAATGAGTAACGTAACCATTTAGTTTTTCCTTAAAATGGGACATCTACTAATTTTCAGTCCCGCCCCATCCTACCCTAGCCCCCCCCCCCCCAATTTATTCTGTTCATTTTTCATGTACACACAATATCTTATTAATTCATAATGGTAACCATAAAATAAAACAAAACAAAACCATAAAGCACACTGTATGCAGAGAAAATGTTAATTTTCATTTATATTCGTTTTTTTTTAAAGAGGTCAAGACAGATGACTTTAAAATATGCAATGTCACCTCAGTAATAACTATAGAAAAATAGACAAATATAGTGCAAAATATAGACAGCAGATATAAATTCTCAAAACTGATACATTTTGATCACTAAATTGAAAATAAAACCATTTTTCCTACCTTTGTTGTCTGGTGAGTCTCTGGTTGCACTTCCTTCTGACTGTGCATCCTTTCTTTCTTTCTCGGTCTTTCTTTTTCTCTCCCTGCCCCCCTTTCTTTCTTTCTCTCTCCCTGCCCCTCCCCCAAGCCACTGCCGCCGATTTCTCCAAGCCACTGCTGCAGGAACAGGCCAGGTGCATGCAATGACTGCACAAGCCTCATCCTCCCCCCCCCCCCACACACACATCAGAGAGGAAGTTCCGGGCCAGCCAGGCAGCAATTGGCTGGCCCTGAACTTTCTCTTCAACATCAGAATTGATGTTGGGGGGGGAAGACTTGTGCAGTTGCTACATGCACTTGATCTGTTCCTGTGTCAGCATTGTTCCCAGGTGATCGACTCGCTTTCCTTTGTTTTGGGCACCCCTGCACTAGGGAGAACACTGCAGTGGGTTGCTCAAAAATGGGACATTTCGGCATCCTGAAGCTGTGCTTCGGGACAAAGGGACAAGCTAATTAAAAATGGGATGCTCCCATTCAAAACAGGACGTATAGTCACGTTAGGAATAAGACAGATACCAGTTGTGAGGGGAGAAGAGGAGAGAGATGCTAAAAACTACCGTGGGAGGAAGGGAGAGATGGAAGGGAAGTAGAGATGCCAGATCATGGGGGGAGCAAGGAGAGATGGTAGGGAGAGGCAGACAGTTTCTGCAAGAGCTATAGAAAGAGAGCAGATACCATATGGAAGAGGCAGAGAGAGGGCAGACAATGGATAGAAACATAGAAGATGACGGCAGATAAGGGCCATAGCCCATCAGGTCTGCCCTCTCTACTGACCCACCCCCAAGTCTACTATCCTAGGGATCCCACTCCTGGTGACAGGTTCCCTTGGCTTAACCCTCTAAGGGATCCCACATGGGCATCCCATTTGCTCTTAAATTCTTGCACGCTGTTTGCCTCGATCACCTGCACCGGGAGCTCGTTCCAAGGATCAACCACTCTCTCGGTGAAGAAATATTTCCTGGTGTCGTCATGAAATTTCCCGCCCCTGAGTTTGAGCGGATGCCCTCTTGTGGCTGAGGGTCCTCTGAGAAACAGAATCTCTTCTTCCATCTCGATACGACCGGTAATATACTTAAACGTCTCGATCATGTCTCCTCTTTCCCTATGTTCGAGTGAGTACAGCCACAAATTTTTCAGCCTTTCCTCGTACGATAGATCCTTGAGCCCCGAGAACATCCTGGTGGCCATCCGTTGCACCGACTCTACTCTCAGCACATCTTTTCGGTAGTGTGGCCTCCAGAATTGCACACAGTATTCCAAATGAGGTCTCACCATGGTTCTGTATAATGGCATTATGACTTCAGGCTTCCGGATGACGAAACTCCTACGGATGCAACCTAACAACTGTCTTGCCTTAGATGAAGCCTTCTCCACATGATCATCTAAGGCAAGACAGTTGTTAGGTTGCATCCGCAGGAGTTTCTTCAGCCGGAAGCCTGAAGTCATAATAGAATGAAGAGAAGAACGAGAAGAAAAGGAAAGCAGAAACCAGGCTACAAAGGTAGAAAAAAAATGTTCTATTTCTTTTGTTTGTTTATTTATTTTTTGTTTAGGATAAAGTATCTGTGTTGACAAATGGAAATAAGGTGCTCCTTTTATTGGACTAATTTTAATACATTTTTGACTAACCTTTAGAGACCAAATCCCCCTTTCTCAGGTCAGAACAGAATACTATAATAGCAGTATATCTGAAGAAAGAGGTTTTGACCTCTGAAAGCTAACTGAAAAATGTATTAGTCCAATAAAATGGTGGGCACTAAATTTTCTTACTGCCATGCCCCATGACTCCTACCCAAATGCAAATCTAAATACTATCTCTATTTCGGCAGCCAGAACTCTTCAAGCTCTGCAGCTGGTGGCAGCTCACAGACACTGCCTCTAGCTGCAGATCTTGGAGATTACTGTCTGCCAGACTAGAGGAGGTGGTTTTTAACTGGCAGGGTTTTGGGATCCCACCAGCCACAGCAAGGGAGATGGCTAATTTATGGTAGACCTGGACCTGGAATTCCTGTGTGTTCAATACAGAAAGAAGTGCATATCTCTTTTTATTTCTCCAGTGTTGTAATACATGCTGAGTTTAATTTCTTGAGTTCTGAGTAGTGGCAGTTCCCAGTTCAATTTCTATCTCTATTTGTGATCCATTGTTCTGTATTTGATAAATGTCTGCCTGTGTTTTGTACGTAAAGAAATCTTTTAAAGTTGTTTTATGTGTGGTAGTAATGGGAGGGGGGATATCAGGGGGGGGGGTTGTGCAGAGAGGAGAGTGGATCCTCCTAAATTTCTACCCTGGACCACAGCATAACTAAAACTGGCCCTATTATTAGGCCTTCCTTAGTTTAGAGCAAAGAAAAATGAAAAAAAGCCCAATATTCCTGAGCCCAGTAGAGGCTCATGTGACAAGAATTCAGCCTGTATCCCTGTGCTGCTGGGTTGAATCAAATGAAAAATACTGCCAGCTTTTCGCAGGGTTTTTTTCCCACTTCTTTCCCTTCTGATTGCAAGGCAAATCCTTAAATGTGAGATACTGGTTCATAGAATTTCAGGCACACGTGGGAGGAAATAGAGGTTTTTGATTAGATAATTGATTTACATGCTAGAAATAAAGAGCAGTAGCAAATCCCTTCTGTACTTATCTCCCCCTGCATCATGTTAAAAAAAGGGGGGGGGGAGGAGTTTAGCAATCAAAAAGGCAACATTCAGAATGTGATTAGTTGACTCATTGCTGTCTAATTATAAGTCTGACCCTGTATGCAAGCTTTACCAGTGCAATCAATCCAGCTCAATCAGAGCAGGAGGAATATTTGGGTGTCTGAGCAATAAACTGAAAGCTGTTGCATGGTAATGCCTGCATGAAAGATGAATTAGAAACCTCATAGGTTGAAACAGGAAACTGCAGTCTTTGGCAGTGAGCCACGAAAACACAACTGCAAGAATGTGGAAAGGGCCATTACCACCATCTACCCAAGATTTCTTACTATTAAAATTTAAGAGCTGCTCCTAGGTCATTAACTTGCTAATTTTCAAAGCACATAGTAACAAATGTAACTTTTTAAGTTCACATGCTTTCAAATTTAGCCTCTAATTGTCTTTTTATCATTTAAAATAACACTAACACAAAATAACTTTAACTCTTCCTCTCCATTTCAAGGTAGTATAAAGAAATGAAACAAAAGAAATAAAGTGATACCTTTCTTATTGGACTAACTCAATGCATTTTATGATGAACTTTTGAAGGTAAGTAACCCTTCTTCAGATCAGAAATAAGCAAATGTTGAGAAATATCAGTGTACTGTATACCGTATATACTCGAATATAAGTCGATCCGAATACAAGTCGAGATCCTCATTTCCCCCCCAAAAGGAGGAAAAATGGTTGATTCGACTATAAGTCGGGCGGCTTAATATTTAAGTGTCCTGCCCTGCCAGGTTCTGCACTCAATCCCCCTCTCTGCCAAGTTCTGCACCCAGCCCCCTTCTCTCCCTGCCCTGCACTCAGTCCCATTCTCTACCAGGCTGTGAACCAAGCCCCCCTCCCTGCCAGCTCTGAACACTGCCCCACCTTCCTTCCCTGTACCCTCTTCCCCCTAAAAAGAGCCAACCTCATCAGTGATGTCACAATGGCTTGATTGTCCCGTACTCTCCTCTGCCCTCCAACCCAGCCAGCAGATTAACCCTTTCCCTTAACTGAAACCACCTAGTGGTAGGCCGGGACAGGAGGGATCACTCCTGTCTCCTGCCCCAGCTGACACTAATAATTACCAGCCTCCCTCCTTTCCTTCCTCGTGTACCTGTTCCCTAGTGATCCAGCGTTTATCCCGCCTGAAATCCTTTGCAAAAGTAGTAGCCAGCAGTGCACCTGGGCCGGCACGCAGGAGCAAACTTTTCATGCTCCCAGCCTGCCCTGCACTGCTCCTTGATAGGCTGCTGTGAGAACCGCAAATCCCATGAGAACTTGCGGCAGCCTATCAAGGAGCGGTGAAGGGCAGGCCGGCAGCACGATAAGCTCACTCCTGTGTGCTGGCCCGGGTGCGCCGCTGGCTTCTACCTTTACAAAGGATTTCAGCGCAGGATACACGCTGGACCACCAGGAAACAGGGAAGGAAGGAGGGAGGGAAGGTAATTATTAGTGTCGGCCGGGACAGGAGACGGGAGGGTCCCTCCTGTCCCGGTCTAAGGCAGGCCTGCAGGAAGTCCGGGAGGGTTTCGGGTGGTCACTAGGGGATGACCCGAATATAAACCGGGACCCCCATTTTTGGGTCAATTTTTTGGCCCCAAAATCCCGGTTTATATTCGAGTATATATTGTATAAAGAAAACATGAAAGCATTTCAAGGATAGGAAGAGGGGTGGGTGGGTGGACAGGAGACAGAAAGGTGGCAGAGCAGTTTTAAATGTGTTTATAGTGGGAAATAAAGCCCAGATCTCTTTGGACAACACTTTGGAAAAACTGATCACTGCACCAATGATTTTATGGTGAGAGTACTAAAAGGGAACTTTTAAACAATCTAAGAACGTAAAACCTTTTAAATCAAAACAATAAGGTATTTTGACACTTACCAGAGAGGACTTAACAGAGATCTGGGCTTTCTTTCCCACTATAAAGTTATTTAAAATTGCTCTGCCACCTCTCTCTCTCCTGCCCGCCCACTCCTCCCTCTTCTTATCCCTGAAATGCCTTCATGTTTTCCTTATATATATTGATATTTGTCAACATTTGCTTATTTCTGATCTGAAGAAGGGTTACCATTGAAAGCTCATCATAAAATGCATTGAGTTAGTCCAATAAAAAAGGGCCAACCTTATTTCTTTTGTTTAAGTGGACTAACAAGCCCACCACACCATTCCTCTCCATTTCAAATTTAGAGACTGGGGAGAAGTGGAAAATACTGTACTTAACTTGTAGGCGATTGCTTTGTTGTTTAACTGAGTATACTACACACAAGCTCTCTCTTTGTAGGACTGATAGTACGGGCCAAGTCACAATGATTTCTTGTCTGTTTCCACAGATTTTGGGGCTGTCGTTTGCAATGACCATGTACTGCCAGGTGGTGAAAGCAGATACATATTATGCCTAAGAGGCACAAGGCTGCTTGACCCTCAGCTCTCCAGAAAGGACACAGGTGGACTCTTCTTCAGACTACTTCATCCAGTTTATTTTCTCCCCTTAAAAGAGACCGTATGATGCTTAAACTGACAGAGCTGTCAGTCACATCCCATGCAAGGTTTACTGACAGTGAAAAACATTGAAAAAAGAAAAGAAAAAAAGGCAGAGATTTATATACAGAGGGTAAAGAAGGAAAGGGAAAAAAAAAAGTTTACTTTAGAGAAGTCGTCCCCCCAACACCACCACCACCACCTCTAAGGAAGGTTTTTCACTGAGGTTCCTAAGGAAGTGAAAGAAATATGTAAGGAGCAAGAGTAGAGAAATATAGAGATCTGTCCCACAGTGAGAGGAGACCTCGTTTAATCCAATCCCCTGGGCAATGAAAAGATACAGAAGTGGCAGCAGGTGGACATGGTTCTTGGGAATAGGGCAAGGACATGCTGAATGTCTCACTAATTTTGGTGTACAGCCACAGCCTGACAAGGATGCAATTTCTTACACTGTAACTGGTTCTGATTTATTTTGGGGTAAAAAAAATAAGCCAAACAACTGGTGTATCAGGGGAAGGTGACCCGAGCTGCTGCCATAAACACAGCCCTGGTTCTTTTAGAAGCCCATGTACTTTCCCTGGGACAACTTTCTGTTAATAGCTGAGAGGAAATTTGCAAACGAACAAAAGAGGAATTTATTTTAACAATATGAAACAGAAGTACCATATTTTATCCCAGGACAAGCAGACAGCCTATTTTCACATATGGGTGACGTCATCGACGGAGCTCAGATGCGGAAGCCTCGCAAGCAGAATTGCTTGTAGAAACTAGAAGTTTTGAGTTGACCGCACCGCGCATGCGCGAGTGCCTTCCCGCCCAGCGTAGGGCGCATCTCCTCAGTTCTCAGTTTTCCGCGGAGCCGAGAAGTCCGTCTTTGACTCTCTGCGTTTAACTTCGTTACTTCTTGCCTTCTCTGAACTGCGGTTTGTATTTTTTTCTTCACAAATCGCTGTTCTTGTTTTATTTCATTCTAGTTAAAAAAATATATATATATATATATTTTTTCAATCTTCGGTCCGTCTGCCGGGGCAGGCCGCTCGGCCGCAGCCCAAGGTCTTTGATCTTGTGGCAGCTATTTTTCCTTCTATGTCCCGGCCTGACACGGGCTTCAAGAAGTGTAGCCAGTGCCAGCGTGCGATTTCCCTTACGGACCCACACCTTCGGTGCCTCAAGTGCCTTGGGCCGGAACATCACCCGAAGTCGTGCGAGCGCTGTGCTACTCTTCAACCTCGAGCCCTTAAACGTCGTCATCTTTTGGTGGAGAAGCTGTTCGGGATGGATTCTTCCTCCGATCCCTCGACATCGAAGGCGCCCTCGGCCTCACCTTCGACTGAGACTCCTCCTGCTTCTACTGCTCCCACCTCGAGCCTCATCAGACCTTCGTTGTTTGCAGCGGCTCTCTCTTCGACGACACCTGCTGTATCTTCCCCTGTTTTCTCAGGTCAGATAGCTCAGTAGAAAGTTCCAGCGGTGGTGCTTAAAGTGCCTAAGACTTCTAAGTCGAAGCACATTTACACTGCCTCGGTGGAACCTCCAGCCAAAGCAGGTGGTCCAGTTTCAGACGCGAATCCATCCTTGCCGGCTTCTTTCCAGACCATGTTGGAGAAGCAATTCATTCAGTTCCTTACTAATATGGGACTGCAGCTTCTTTCTCTCATCCAGCCTGGGAATTCAGCAGACTCACGTGAGGTCGAGCCGCTTCCTTTGCCTCAGTCTGAGCTTGCACACACTTTGCAGGGAGCAAAGTCTCTGCAAGTGTCTGGTCTGGCATCCAAGCACGTGAAGCAAGGAGCAGAATCTTTGCAAGTGCCTCGGCAGGAATCCTCACACTCTATACAAGGAGCAGAGCCTTTCAGAGTGCATCGAGGTTCCTCCATCAAGCCTCTGGAGCTTCGATCTACAGCCTCCAGTCCTATCCATTCTTTGGTGGCATTGGCTGTTTCTGTCTCCGAGGTGAAGTCTCCTCGATCTTCAAGATCTGCTTTCAAACATCGTTCTCACCGACGATCGAAGACTTCATCGAGGCATAATGTCCCTCTTCAACTAAGCCTCGCTCTACTCCTACTTCGACTAGACCGCCGACTCCTCGCTCGAGGTTTCCACTTCTGAACCTTGAGGATGCAGCGGTTTATATTGCTTCCAAGTCTCCATATTCTTTTGATGCCTTTTTTCCTGCCGAAGCTTCATCTTCGACCCAGGCTTCCTCGACGTCCTCAAATCCTTCTCGAGGCAAAGCATTGGCAGATCAGCTATCTTTCTCATCTTTTCTTCGTCAGATGGCTATTGACTTGGATCAAATACTCTAAGGAGTTTCAAATACTCTAAGGAGTACCTTGAATTCATGCATCTCCCTCAACCTCCGGCAGTCTCTTAAGCTTTCACATCACAAGCTTTTCTCTCAGACTTTTGGTCGATGCCTGGAGACTCCTTATACCATACCGGCTGTTCCAGGCAAATTGGACTCTAGGTATAAAACTGTACATCGCAAAGGATTTGACAACTCACAGTTATCTCATCAGTCCCTGCTAATCGAGTCCTTCTTGAAGAGGTCCCATCCTTTCAAGGTTTATGCCACTGTTCCTCCTGGAAGGGAAGGGAAAACTATGGACAAATTTGGACATCGCATCTATCAAAATGCCATGATGTCCTCTAAAGTCCTCAATTATAATTTTCATTTTATTACTTATTTTGAGTTCCTCATTTCACTATTACCAAAATTCTTGACTTATTTGGGTACTCAAAAGCACTTTGAATTTCAAGAAGTCCTTGCTTCTTTATCACAACTCCGATTACATCTCCTCCAGTCATCTTATGATGCCTTCGAGTTGTCTGCCCGGGCAGCTGCTTTCTCTGTAGCCATGCGTCGCCTTGCCTGTCTTCGTACCATTGACATGGACCCTAATCTTCAGGATCGCTTAGCTAATATTCCTTGTGCAGGCAATGACCTCTTTGATGAATCTATCGAGGAGGCCACCAAGAAATTGTCTAAGAACACAGAAGCAGTCTTTGTAATTGTAAAACTTATATCTCTCATTAATTTTAATGCTTAATTGTAACTTTTATGAATCTTACTTTTCTGTAAGCCTATTTCTATAATATATTCTTTATGCAATCACAAAAAAAAAAATCCTTTGCTTCTATTGTCAGACCTAAGCCAAAGCCAGCTCCTGCCAAACCTACACGCCCTGCTCCTATCTATCAATGGTGTTTTGCTCCGAGGATGGCTCCTTACAATTGTCCTCCTCTTAAAAAACAGCAGCCTCAGAAGCAACAAAAACCTCAACCTTCTGCTGCACCTAAGGCTACTCAGCCTTTTTGACTGTTTAAAACAGAGCATAACCTCCACCGTTCTGACTCTGCCTTCTTTTCCCCCTATAGGAGGTCGTCTCCATCGATGGAGGTCAATTACATCCGACCTCTGGGTACTGACCATCATCAGGGAAGGGTACTCTCCTCATTTCACTCAGGTTTCACCAGAGCTTCCTCCAAGAGAGTATCTTTTCTAGACCACCCTTCTTCTTCAGGAAGCTCAAGCTCTGTTTCGTCTCCATGCCATCGAATCAGTTCCTCTGGACCAGCAGAATAGGGGGTTTTACTTCCGTTACGTCTTTGTTCCGAAGAAGACGGGTGATCTGAGGCCCATTCTGGATATCAGGGCTCTCACAAATTTTTGGTCAAACAAAAATTTCAAATGTTGTCCCTGGCATCTCTTTATCCCCTTCTATAGCAGAACGACTGGTTATGCTCTCTGGATCTCAAGGAGGCCTATACTCACATTCCCATTCATCCGGTCTCCCGTCAATACCTCAGATTTCAGATGGGGAATCTACATTATCAATACAGAGTGCTGCCCTTCGGCCTGGCTTCCTCTCCCAGAGTGTTCACCAAGTGGTAGCAGCAGCTCTAAGGAACCATTGTCTTCAGGTATTTCCCTACCTCGACGACTGGCTCATTAAAGATTCAACATCCGAGGGGGTTATTGTAGCAACCCAACGGACTACCTGGTTTCTACAAAGTTTGGGATTCAAAATCAACTTTCCCAAATCCCATCTTCAGCCCTCACAGAATCTACAATTCATCGGAGCTGTTCTGGATACTATCCAACTCAGAGCATTCCTTCCACAACAACGTCTGGAAGCTCTTCTTCTACTCTGTCATATAGTGTCTTCCCGCTCTTCCATCTCAGCGAGACACATGATGGTACTTCTGGGTCACATGGCCTCCACAGTACACGTGACTCCTTTTGCCAGACTTCACCTCAGAATTCCTCAGTGGACCCTGGCGTCTCAGTGGATGCAGGTTTGTGACCCATTTTCTCGACACATATCAGTCACTCCTTTATTGAAGCAGTCTCTCCGTTGGTGAATACTCTCTTCCAATCTCTCCAGAGGCTTGCGTTTTCAAACGCCTCCCCATCAGAAGTCCTCACGACAGATTCTTCGACCTACGCTTGGGGCGCTCATCTCGATGGTCTCCGTACCCAAAGCCATTGGACCAGTACAGATCGTCGGTGTCATAACAATCTATTGGAACTAAGAGCGATCCTCAAGGCTCTCAATGCTTTCCAACATCTTCTTCACGACCAGGTAGTCCTCATTCGGACGGACAACCAAGTCGTCATGTATAATATCAACAAACAGAGAGGGACGGGATCTGCCTCCCTTTGTCAAGAAGCTCTGAAGATTTGGGACTGGGCAATCCGCCACAACACCTTCCTCAAAGCTGTCTATATCCAAGGGGCGAAGAATTGCTTGGCGGACAACTTGAATCTTCTGCAACCTCACGAATGGACACTCCATTCTTCGCCTCTTCATCACATTTTTTCACAGTGGGGAATGCCTCAGATAGACCTCTTTGCAGCTCCCCACAACTACAAACTGTCTCAGTTCTGCTCCAGGATATACTCTCCTAATCGCCTCGAGGTAGATGCTTTTCTTCTGGAATGGACGAATCTCTTCTTCTATGCATTCCCTCCATTCCCTCTCATTCTCAAGACTCTGGTCAAGTTAAAGAACGATCATGCCACCATGATTCTGATTGCTCCTCGGTGGCCGAGACAACCTTGGTACTCACTTCTACTTCAACTCAGCAGCAGGGAGCCATACCTTCTACCAGTTTTTCCTTCTCTGCTTACACAGAGTCAGGGATTTCTGCTTCATCCCAACCTGCAGTCTCTACACCTGACAGCTTGGTACCTCTCAACATGACTCCTCTGCAGTTTTCTCAACCTGTCAGAGACATTTTAGAGGCTTCTAGGAAACCTACCACTAGACCTACCCCCCTCAACGCAACTCCCCCCTCCTCCCCCCTTCACCAGTTCCCTTCTCTTTAGCCTCAAGCATGTCAACTGCTTCCCTAACGGTATATATACTGGATCTGCACTATTTCCTATTTGTACAGCATCTTGTAGCTCTTGAAATATACAGCTCCATTATTCTTGTAACTTCTCCTGGAAATGACCAAAATTCTCTCTGTAATTATCCTGGAAATGTCCAGTTGTCTCTTTTGTAATCCGCCCAGAACTGCAAGGTTGAGGCGGAATAGAAATCAGTAATGTAATGTAACAATGCTATCACCAGAAATTGACTAGATTTTCTACGTGGCGTTTTTCTCATGATAAGGAGCCTCAACATTCCTCCTTATCTTCTGTTTTGCATTACCTTTTGCACTTATCGACTTCTGGCCTCAAGTCTACATCGATCCGAGTCCATCTCAGTGCAATTGCTGCATTCCATCAACCTATCGAAAGGAAACCGCTCTCTGCTCATCCTGTGGTTTCCAGATTCGTGAAAGGACTTTTCAATGTCAAATCTCCTCTCAAACCGCCTTCTGTGGTTTGGGACCTCAATGTTGTCCTTGCTCAACTGATGAAGCTTCCATTTGAACCAATTGACAAGGCTCATCTGAAGTATCTCACTTGGAAAGTAGTGTTTCTCATCGCCCTCACTTCTGCTCGACGAGTCAGTGAGCTGCAAGCTGATCCACCTTTCATGGTGTTTCATCATGACAAGGTGGTCCTTCGTACTCATCCAAAATTCCTTCCTAAAGTGGTATCGGAATTTCATCTCAATCAATCTATTGTTCTTCCAGTGTTCTTTCCGAAGCCTCATTCTCATCCTGGAAAAGTAGCTCTTCATACTCTAGACTGTAAACGTGCTTTGGCCTTCTATTTGGAAAGCACCAAACCACACAGAACTGCTCCTCAACTTTTTGTCTCCTTTGATCCAAACAAGTTGGGGCATCCTATCTCTAAGTGTACCATCTCCAATTGGATGGCTGCTTGTATCTCATTCTGCTATGCCCAGGCTGGACTGCCCCTCCACAGTAGAGTCACAGCCCATAAAGTCAGAGCAATGGCAGCTTCCGTAGCTTTCCTCAGATCTACTCCCATTGAGGAAATTTGCTAAGCTGCTACTTGATCCTCGGTTCATACTTTCACATCTCACTATTGTCTGGATACTTTTTCCAGACGGGATGGACAGTTTGGCCAAACAGTATTACAAAATTTATTCTCCTAAATTGCCAACGTTCCCACCATCCCATTCTGGTTAGCTTGGAGGTCACCCATATGTGAGAATAGGCTGCCTACTTGTCCTGGGATAAAGCACAGTTACTTACCGTAAACAGGTGTTATCCAGGGACAGCAGGCAGCTATTCTCACAACTCATCCACCTCTCCTGGTTGGCTTCTCTGCTAGCTATCTGAACTGAGGAGACGCGTCCTACGCTGGGCGGGAAGGCACTTACGTATACGCGGTGCGGTTGACTCAAAACTTCTAGTTTCTACAAGGAAGTCTGCTTGCAAGGCTTCCACATCCGGGCTCCGTCAATGACGTCACCCATATGTGAGAATAGCTGTCTGCTGTCCCTGGATAACACCTGTTACGGTAAGTAACTGTGCTTTTCGCTCCATATGATGCACTTTTTCCCCCCAAAAAGTGG
The DNA here is from genome assembly GCF_902459505.1 of Geotrypetes seraphini. Classification (NCBI taxonomy): domain Eukaryota; kingdom Metazoa; phylum Chordata; class Amphibia; order Gymnophiona; family Dermophiidae; genus Geotrypetes; species Geotrypetes seraphini. The sequence goes on from NC_047102.1 coordinate 32,483,677, forward strand.
GTGGGAATAACAGTGCATCTTATGGACCGAATATACCAGACAATGGCTCTGCCTCTTTCTCTCTCCCTTCCCTCCATCCCCCCTCACTTCCTCACCCACATTTCCCAGCGAGCGCCGCCCTAGAACCACTGCGAGCCTCCCCAGGTGACCCAACTCCCTTGCAAGTCCAATGCATCCCACGGGGAAGCTGCGAACGGGTATGCTGAGGAGAAGCACCGTGCACCCCCCTTCTTCCCGCTGCTCAGACCTCCACGACTGAGTTGAAAAACTTAGGCCCAGCCATCTCTCCCTTACCTCCATCCCCCCTCACTTCCCTGCGAGTGTGCGCCACCCGAAAGCCTCTCCGGGTCAGCTCAATTGCGTGGTGCCGTCAGCTGCAGTAGCCGTGTCTGCTAATGGCACCAAGCAACTGAGCTGACCCAGGGAGGCTCACAGTGACTCTCAGGAGGTGCACACGTGGTCGATGGGAAGCGTGGGGCTGTCCTCCTTTGGCCAGCTCTGGGAATAGGAATAGGTTTCTTGCCTACTTTTCCTCTGTCCAAGTGATCTGTGCAGCCTCTCTCTCTCTCTCTCTCTCAGGCTCTCAGGCTGTTTAATTGCCTCACCAGGTGGGGCTGTCCTCCTGACTGGCTGTGTTGGCTGCCGCAGTTGACCCGACTCCCTTGCAAGTCCAATGCATCCTCGTTGCAGCCCCATGGGAAAACTGCGAATGGGCATACTGAGGAAAACCGCCGTGCGCCCTCCTTCTTCCCACTGCCCAGACAGGAGTGGAAAGGGATATGGATGAAAGGCGACAGCTGCCTGTCAGGGGATCCACTGAGCCTCTCGCAGAACTGTGTGTTCGGCATGGGATTTTGGCTCAGGACATTTCTTTTTCTGTTCAGCACAGTGGCTTTTTCCTTCGCCAGAAGATGGTCTGGTGCTCTGAGAACCCTGCTGGAGGATGGCACAGAGGGAGCACTGGGGGCGTAAGAGACTCACATTGTGCACAGTTTACTTGTTGAGAAGAGCCGTGTAAAAGCACACTCACTTCGGCATCCTTTGATTTGCTTTTAGCCATCGCCCACCCCCAACGGTGGGCAGTTTTAGGAAAATTTATACGTTTCTCTAACCTCCCCCTCCAACAACAACAAAAAACAAGTGGCTGGGACTGCCTACCACTTAGACCTGCCCTGTACACTGTCCTGGCCTACCACTAGACCACCAGAGGGGGGACAGCGCAGGGAGGGGGGACAAGGTGCAGAGCCTGGCAAGGAGTGTGGGGTTGTGTGAAGAGCCTGGCAGGGAGAATTTGGTTCAGTATGTTTTTTTTCTTGTTTTCCTCCTCTAAATCTAGGGTGCGTCTTATAGTCAGGTGCATCATATGGAGTGAAAAATATGGTAAATCTCTATCCCTTATATTTCTTAAATCACCCAGGTCCATGCTACAGATCCATTCACTGTTACCTCATGAGTCTAAGGGTATAATTGGACTCCTGATGCATACAATTTACTCTCTCATGAGCTCGGCTGTTGGGCTCTGTTGATGGCACGTGTTGTGGGCAACGTCCTCCTCTCTATTAGAGCCTGCAGTGATGGTGAAGCTGTGCAAAAGAATGATCAAGTTTAGCTTCCTGTTGTCTACTATACTTCTGTCATGAATATAATATAATAGGGTACCAGATGAGAAGTGCTAATATAGCTCAGCTGATATGTTTAATCTCTTATTTATGCTAATGTATCCTTCTTATCTAATGTACTGACTTCCTTCTTCTCTAACAACCTCAGAAAAGGGAAGAATCCTTTAGAATTTATACATGTTTTATAGATTGCACCTTATTATATAAGTATTATATAATTTTCTCTATTTGTATAACCATTTGCCAATTTATTCAACAAATGTATTTGATCATATTACACCACTTTTTAAGTTTTATAAGTATTTATAACACAGCCAGTGTGATATACATGGAATATTAGTCTAAGTAGAGAGCACATGGAATATATGATTAACCTCCTACAACTACTATACCACAATCTTGAATATATACAGATCTTTACTACTGATTACTGCAGCTCAGAAAGTAGAAAAGCTTCACTGATAATAGTCATTAAAGCTGCATTGTTATGACTAGACTCAAAAACCACCTTCCTTCCCCACACACATGCAAAGGAGACAAAATTCAGCACTGAAAACAATGAGCAGGAAGTGTTAGTCCAGTACAATAGGTGAGACGTTCTAATCTAGACAGATGGGTTATTTCCCTATAGCCACTTGCTGCTGCAGAAGGATTTTTCACTCTGTCCAGCAGCATCCCTTCCCTCTTACCTGATCCCCCCTGTCCAGCAGTAGGCCTTCTCCTTTCCCTGATCCCCCTGTCCAGCATCCGGTAGCCCGGCCAGTCTCAGGGCTTTTGCTAACAAAGTTAAAAATAGAAAAAGAGGCTAATAACTCAACCTTATTTAAAGTGTCCTGTCCTGTAGTAGGCCAGCCATCAGTAGCGTTTCTCATCCCCCCCTCCTCCCGGGTCTCACACAGCCATTGGCAGGAAGCGACATTGGCAATAGGTAAAATCGGTGCTGCAGGGTCCTCTTATGTGCCGCAAATCAGATCGCCACAGATTCCACCACCAGGCACGCACCGCATGCGCTGCACATAGAACATGACCACAGAAGCAAGGATCAAGCCGTTTCAACTACGCATGTGTGGGTAAGGGTTTTATTATATTAGATGTTTCAGTTTATATGGGAGCAGTTTCTGAGCTCCTTTATAGCTTGTGTTGGCGGTTAACATTATAATTGTTTGTAACTGCTTTTTTGTCTGACTCACCTTGATCAAAGATTTATTGCAAATTTAAATCCTGATGTTTGTCTTTTTGTATTGTTTTAAGCATTATGTATGTTTGATCTTATGTAAACTGCCTAAGGATAGGTGTAGAAATTTTAATAAATACATAAATAAATATTGCTGAGTTAATTCGTGAGCAGAACTGTTGGTATAGGTGCCTCTAATTCACGTGTATTGGGTAGCTCTCAGTGCTTGAGTACTAACTATAGGTGGAGCTAGAGAACCCAGTGAAGTACAGCAGAGGCAGAGTGAAAAATCCAGAGTGGATTCATTCTGCAGCAGCATGCAACTATAGGGAAATAACCCATCTGTCTAGAATCACCCAGCTACTGGAAAAGAGCTTACCAGGGTAAGTACATCTCTTTCTATAAACAATTCTCCAACTTGGGTGCCATATAGAATAGCAAAAGGATCCACGCCTAACTTTTAGGTGTGAGAATTTACACAAGCTGAAACAAGGTCTAAATCCCTGTATGCAAATTAGATACAGATCAGGTGTATTCTGTAACAGTGCACATATATTTTTGGAATGCCCCACCCCACCCATGCCCCTCCTATGGTCACACCCTCTCTTTGGATGCATACACTAGAATTTACACACCCATCTTTGTAGAATAAACCTAGCAAGCTGCACATGCAAATTCTAAATATTACCAATTAGCACCAATATTAGCCCCTTTTTATCGACAGTAATTGGTTTGTTTTTCAAATAAATTGCATGTGGAATTTGGACACAAATTTCTACGTATAAGTTTGACCATCATATATAGAATCCAGGGGTTAATGGGACCAATACAGAGTACGTCAATAGAGGTATTCAGATAATTTATCCAGTTATCTTTAAGGAACTATTCAGCAGTTAAGTTGGACTGATAAATATGCATTTCCAAAGTTAATAGGATAAGTTGCTCTATTAGCTTTAGAACAGCCTTTATGCAGTCCAATTTGACCACATAACCATGTAATATTGGATCACCTCTCAGCCCTTTTCCATGTGCCATATAACATTTGGTCAGCTATCTCAACGTCCAACTAAAAGTCATGAGTTCAGCAGCTGCAGTTTTAAAACAGAAGAGTTTTGCGACTTATTCAGACAAGCTTTCAAGAGTTATCCTCTCTTCATTAGATCAGTGAAGAAACAATGCTGTTACACTGGTTTAAATAGTACAAACTCATCTTAGGCTGTTTGCATATGTTGCTACAACTCAATAAAGGCAGTGGATAGAGAAGGTGATTAACAGTAACACTTTATAGCTCTACACTTCTGTATTTGATAATGGGTGAGAAAATCAGTATCTCTATTCAGCCATTTGGTGCCAGTTTCAAATTTTTTGATCATTCTAATTGTAAAAGTTTTCTATCTCTGTGTGCTCCTGAGGTTTCCTGTAAGCACCTTTTATTGTAAAGTCATTAGGGAAATGATGATCCTGTTAGAAATGGTCACCTACTGCATTATCAATCTTTTTTTTACTCTTTTCAACCCAACTGAATTGGAAAGAATTATACAAAAGGAGCTGAGAATGTCTGTCTATCTGGCTCTATTTGGGGGATGAAAAAGTGTCTAAAAATTGAACAGAATGGGATACAACTTGGTATATGGAGGGAACTGGTAAAAAGACACATCAAAAATGGTCCTCATCTGACCAAGTGTTCCAGAGAAATAAACTATCACCATCACCAACAGAAAAATGGCCCAAATGCATTTCTGTGGGAGATGGAGGTCCAGAAAACTTTCATACAGTGAAATATAGAGTTAGGGAGTACGGCTTCTCAAACGGCAAACCTTAAAAAGTACCACCACAGCTGCCTATCACCCCACAAACTGCCTATACCCACAAAAACTATGCCCTTCCAACAGCCTCAACATTCAACAAACTGCCCCATCCCCCAAACATTCTCTCCCCCTGCAACTGTTCCATCCTGCAAATCCTTCCCACTCCCCAAAACTACCTCCTTGCAACATACAAAGAAATCTAACTCCCCACAACTGCGCAACCACTCTATAGAACCTTTCTACTGTCAAGATGTACCCATCGCAACTACACCCCACAAACTGCTCCCTCAACATGCCCTACCACCCTTAACTACCCTCCAAAGAAACAGCATATGGACCTTCTTCCACTGAAATGGTTAATGATCAAGGTCATTGTCCTCTTTTATTTAATACTAGTCTTTAAGCCCAATACATTAACGGGTGCTAGAATAGATGTGTGTGTGTGTGTGTGTCTTTATTGCTTTCTCTCTCTCTCCTTGGCCGCTTTCTGTCTGTCTGTCTTTCTTTCTGTCTCTCTCTTTCCTTGGCTGTCCAGCAGCACCTCTTACCTGATCCCCCTGTCCAGCAGTAGGCCTTCTCCTTTCCCTGATCCCCCTGTCCAGCATCCGGTAGCCCGGCCAGTCTCAGGGCTTTTGCTAACAAAGTTAAAAATAGAAAAAGAGGCTAATAACTCAACCTTATTTAAAGTGTTGAGTGACTAAAGAGCATGTATCGACAATAAAAAGTCACTCTATATGCCCTAACAGCAAACAATATTGACGAGATGTCCTTTACTGTAATTAAAACTTATGCTCAGAGACATGAAGGCAAATATACCGCCTCACCACCCAATCATTGCATTGTTCAATACAATGTCAAAAAGATGGTATTAATCACTATTGAATTTGTAAATGCCACACTGGCTATGGCTTTATCATCATCTTATGTTAATAACTTGGAGAGGTAGAACTTAGCTTTAGGAATTCACTGGTTCCGACGTGCCACGTTTCGGTACTGCTTCAGGGAACCGATGTACTACTAGTGCTCCCCTCAAAATATGGGTAATGGCGTTTCTGGAATCAAAATTAAAAAAACAAATTACTTTATTCAAATATACCTTAAAAAAAAACATACATGTTATCAATTTATAACATAATGCTAGCCTCAACCGAAAAGGAACTCACCATGTAACACCAAAAGATCGATACTGATCGCTAAAGCTTACTCCCTCTTGCAAATCCAACGGCTAAAAGAACACCGACGGACTGATCACTTTTTAAACCACAACTGGTCATGTGGGAGCGTCATATACGTTATTACGTGTGGAAGGGGAAACATTACATGATGAGTTTCTTTTCGGTTGAGGCTAGGATTATATTATAAGTCGATAACATGTATGTTTTTTAAGGTATATTTGAATAAAGTATTTAGTTTTTTTTAATTTTGATTCCAGAAACGCCATTACCCATATTTTGAGGAGAGCACTAGAGGTACATTGGTTCCCTGAAGCAGTACCAAAACGTGGCATGTCGGAACCAGTGAATTCCTAAAGCTAAGTTCTGCCTCTCCAAGTTATTATTAATATAAGATGATAAAGCCATAGCCAGTGTAGCATTTACAAATCCAATAGTGATTAATACCATCTTTTTGACACTGTATTGAACAATGCAATGATTGGGTAATGAGGCGGTATATTTGCCTTCATGTCTCTGAGCATAAGTTCTAATTACAGTAAAGGACATCTCATCAATATTGTTTGCTGTTAGGGCATATAGAGTGACTTTTTTTTATTGTCGATCAGGGCTTTTGCTAGGCTGGCCCACCTCACATTATCGAAGTGAGCTGGCTTAACAAATGCTTCTTTTTGGTGTTAATATAAGCCCTACCCCTGAAAATAAGCCCTAGTTGCTGGCAGTAGCAGCAGCGCTTCCCACCCAACCACCCCCACCCCTAAGCTGACCCATCTCTCCCTCCCATCTGAACTTCAAGACCGAAATAAATACCTTGTAACAAACTGGCAGCATCGGCAGCAATCTAGACAGGCTGCTTCGCTACCTTCTATCGTCCGGGATTCCTCTGCCGCATTGCTGTTTACATCATCAGAGGAATGCCCGAGCGATAGAAGGCCGTGAAGCAGCCTGTCTAGATTGCTGCTGATGCTGCCAGTTTGTTACAAGGTATTTATTTTGGTCTCGCGGTTCGGATGGGGGGGAGAGATGGGTCGGCAGGGGGAATAGAAAGATGCTACACGGGGGGGATGGCAGGAAGGGAGGGATAGAAGCTGCTAGGGTTCTGCTGCACAAGGAATGGGAGGAAGGAATAAAAATATACTGCACAAGGAGATGGGTGAGAGGGGAGGAAAGATGCTGCACATGTGGGGGAGAGAAAGAAAATAGGAAGAATTAGGGTGGAGGAGAGGAAGGGAGAGATGATCATTGTATACAAAAAAAAATAAGACATCCCTGAAAATAAGACCTAGTGCCTTTTTTGGGCCCAAAATTAATATGACAGTGTCTTATTTTCGGTGAAACATGGTATATATTTAGTAGGATTACCTCACTAACTTTAGGACAATCCTTGTTGACATTCAAATATATCTAGTTAACATTAGTCAGATAGCACTGATATTAAATGTTATCTGGTTAAACCAGGGCTTTTATTGTGCCTATCCTAGGACAGGCAAGCAGCATATTCATACATGTAGGACTCCCTAGCTTACTGAAATGGGATGGAGGGAGAGCTGGCCATTAGGAAGAAAATTAATTCTGTAATACTGCTTGGCCAAAACTGCCATCTCGTCTGGCATAGGATTCTAGACAGTACTTCAGCTTGTTCCAACAAATTTGCAACTGTGTGTTTACTTTTATTGCTGATGATGCTGTTTAGAGAATGGACAATGATTTCCTCAATGTGGAGGTGGGGGTGGGAGAGCATCAGCTTGTGATACTTTTACACCATAAAATATGATGTTGAGACTAAGTGTTCATACCTTGTGACTTGAGATGAAAAATGTAGACAAGAAACTACTTGGTCTATTTGGTCATAATCTCAATTTATAAAAAATATTGATCCATCAATGACCAAATTAGAATTCAGTACAATATCCAGAACATGGAATGATTTTGCCTATGTCATCAGCATACATGACTTGTACAATATTAAAAAGCATCAGAGCAAGAAAATTACCTTGTGGAAGAGTACAAAGTATTCTTGGAGTAACTAACTATACAGTAGATCTCATGACTGAACCTTCATCCACAACAAAAGGAGTTGGGCATCAACAGGGATAATTTATGTATCAATCTATGTTTCCACACTATTGTACATGTGAGAGAGATTTATAAAAGCACCAGCAATCTTGAGCTTGAGATGGAAATTAGCCTTGTTAATAGCTTTGATGCAGTCTAAATCTAGTCTGTTTTCTGGGAAGAAATAGATTTTATGATAGAGCTAATTCTTAGAGGAATTAACTTTCAAAATGACTTAAATGTTGTACAAACTAATGAAATTAATCTACAACTGCCAGAATCATATGATGGCTTCCCTAGTTTTAACCACACCCAATTTATGGACTCCTTTATTCTTTGGTCTTATCCTTTCCTATTTTTAATTGGAGTTTTTTTCTTAACGAATGTGAACTATATAGTATATTGTAAACCGCTTGGATCCTTTATAGGCTGTTATGCGGTATATAAAGTTTTTAATAAACATAAACATTACAGTTGAGTCAAAAGCCATTATCCAAGATGATGGTCAAATTGTGGTGAATGATAAACTGGTATTCCATTCTACAAAATTAAAATGATCTAGGCCTGTTCATTTATCAAGGAATTCTGTTTGAATTTGCTACTACTTTGACCTAAATCGCATTGACCCTGACATGCAGAGGAGTATAATGGATGCCAGTCAGTTATTGTGCAGGAAAAGCCTAGTCGAGCAGCAGGCTGAGAATCATGATCCTATTTCTCCCACTGACACAATTTGGAACCTTGGCCAACAAGTCCTTGCACCCTACATTGACTCAGGAACCACTTAGAGTGTAAGCTCTCTTGGGCAGTGAAGTAACTACAGCACCTAAATTATAACTCTCCTTGAGATAGGGTTTGAAAGGATGTATAATTAAAACTAAAATGCACAAATATCTAAGGATTTAGGTAATGCTTTGCGTTTTGCTGGGTCTCCAGTTTGTTGGTACTGATGGAAAAGAGTTTCATATTCAAGACCTCAGCAAGTCGTATACAGCGTCAAGAGATTAAGCATTAAGCAGGGTAGTGCAGCAATTTACTGATTGGTTTTCTCTATCTTCGCAGTAATCCAAACCAGTGGTGTTTTAGTAGTTGTTTTTATTAGGGCTGTAGGAAGATTAAAACTTTTAATCATGATTAATCGTGTGTTAGCAATTAATCACACTTAGGGCTAGATTCACTAACCCCCGATTCCGTATCCGATTGCATGCAGGCTGACAAATTCACAAAAGGCCTGCATGCAAATGGGGATGATCGCTGACACGCCCCCACCCACCGCACAGATTGCTAGAGAGCAATCCCGACGCATGTGCAGACCATCTGTAGATGGTCTGCACATGCGTCTAAGAGCTGTCTAGAGCCGCAACTTTTTTTTTTAAAACTTTTACTAGCCCAGCGAGCCCGTGGTATTAACCATGGGCTTGCAGTGCAGGGAAGGGTAGGAGATCAGGGCTGAGGTGGAGCAGCGAGCAGATCGGGGCAGGCAGGAGATCAGGGCTGAGAAGGGGCAAAGAGCAGATCGGGGCAGGCAAGAGATCAGGGCTGAGAAGGGGCAGAGAGCAGATTGGGGCAGGCAAGAGATCAGGGCTGAGACAGGGCAGAGAGCAGATCAGGGTAGGAAGGAAATCAGGGCTGAGACGGGGCAGAGAGCAGATCGGGGCAGAGAAGCAGAAGGCAGGGCAGTCAGAAAGGACCTTAGCAGTTGCTTACTTTGGATCAGCCAGCCCAGCCGGTGTTGCTGTTTTTATTTTAGTGAATCGCTTCCTGTCTGCATTTGAATGCCATTCCCCCTCATTTGCATACGTGGATCGGAGGATGATTGGGACAGAGGTTAGTGAATCGGGTCAGAGAGAAATCGGGTCGCAAGGGGCTCACAAACCGATCGGTACACGATCGGTTTGCTTAGTGAATCTAGCCTTTAAAATATGTAAGATATTTTTAAAGAAATAAGACAAACGCAAATACAAAATTCCTGAAATCAAGCATAAACCACTTATTTGCAGTTTCCTCTCTGTCCCCCATTTCCTTCCTCTGTACTCACCTCTCAGCCTTTACCTGCTCCACTCCCTCCCTCTCAGCCTTTACCAGCCTCAGGCTCCATCCTAGTCTTTCTCTTCTCTTGCATCCAGACCAGTGTGTCTCCTGAGTTTTTTGTTTTTCCCTTCCATTCACCCCCTCACATCCTGTATCTCTCTCCTCCCTCTATGTGTCCAGTCTCTCCCTTTTCATCCTCAGTCCCCTCATTGAATCATCTCTCCCCCCTCCAATGCAGCACATCTCCCCATCCCATCCCCCTCCAGTGCAGCACCTCTCGCTCTCCTTGTCCCCTAAGTACAGCAATTCTTTCCTTTTCCATTTCTCCCATGCAGCACCTATCTTCCTCCTTGCCCTCCAGAATAACATCTCTCTCCCTCCCTACTCCCTTTCTTCAGTGCTTTTCTTGCCATCTCTCCAATACATCTCTCTCACTCTTTCCCTTTTCTTCCCTCCATGTAACATATCTCTCTCTCTCCTTGCCCCCTCAATGTAGCACATCCCTGCCTCCTCCCCCCACCCGAGTTTAGCTCTTCTTCATGCCCCCCATGTATCACCTCTCTCCCTCCTTGTCCCCTTCAATGCAGCAACTCCCTTCCTCCTTGCCCCCCTGAGTCTAGCAATTAGCACAATTGCATGTTTCAGACCCACTGCTTTTCCAGGTCTAAAAATGGCTGTGGCATCAGAATCAGCATATGCATCCTGCCAGTGGCTCTATCTGACCCAGAATATCTGACATCAGAGCTTAATGTACCTGTTTCTGGGTCAGGCAGAGCTAGCAGCACATACACACACACACACACACACATACATGCATGCCGATGCCACAGCCACTGTCAGACCCGGAGAAGCAGCAGGTCTAACACAGGAGCAGGAGACCAGGTCAAATCTAGCCAGCCATGAAATAACTTCTAGAGTAACCTGCAGGGAGATCTACAAGAGAGCCACAAACTCAAATACAAACTACAGAACTTCCAAGTAAACCTTTCTTCTCTGATGGCAGCCTCTGTTGCCACCTAATATTGGTCTAGCAGAGGCCAGCCTTGATTGGTTACCCTGTCTAAACCACTCTTGCCCTTGGCTCCCTAACAATACAATGAAGATCTAAAGCTCTGCTCCACTCTCGTTCGACATTTGTTCCTGCCGTTCTGGAGTCTAGCCTTCTTGCTTGGTTTGTTCCTGCCGCATTTCCTTGGACTGATCATCTGGCTTACAAACTTGATTTGGACCCAATTCTGTTCTACAGTCAGTGCAAGTTGACTCCTGTCTGACCACCCAATTCCTGACCTCTGCCTGGACCTGACTCTCCAATGAAGCTCCTCTCTGATGACCTCAGGTATGCTTTACCCTTATTTTAGAATCATCTCTACGTGTACACTGGGAAGGCCAGGTCTAAATTACAAAATATGCATGTCAGCTTTTATCCCTTCCTTCAAACACATGTTCCAGATTGAAAGGGCAGGTGAAAAACCAATAGAACCCTCTTCCACCTGAATCCTAGATAACCTCTTGAAATAATAAAGTCCCCCCAGCTCTCTTCTCACTCCTCCAATAAAATGAAGTACCCCTAGACATGCCTTCCAGCCTCTCAATACAAGTAAAGCACCCCTGGACCATCTTATATCCACCCAACAAAAGTAAAGCAATTGCCCAACCTCCCTACCATCCCAGTGTCTCTCTGGACCTTACTAGGGCTTTCTCTGGTGATCTAGGGAAGAGCAGAGGGCACTATTTTGAACCCAGGTCCCTGTATGAAGCAGAAATAACTATGGATTGCAACTGTCCCCCAAGACTACCAAGAAAACCCCAGTATGGTCCAAGGGCCCCAGGGGATGGAGTGTCTCGGTGATGTTCTGTTTGTTTCAGGAGATGGGAGGGGGATGTGGTGGAGCTATAGTATCAGGGCAGGTAGAAGGTCAAGAGAATACTTTACTTACATGAGAAAGGGGGAGACATTATCTCCATCACCAGCCCCTGAACAGATAGCAGGCCTGACATGCCCCCGCCCCTTGTTTCTACAGTCAAGAACCTACAATGTTCCTAGCTGCAGCAATGCATACTTTCAGACACTGGAATACAGTATTGTTTAAATTTATGTTAATAAAATCACTGTTCTTGTTAGACATGTCAAGAAACAGATTCCTGTATTCCTGCATATCTTCTAGGTATTTTATAAAAAGCTACACATTCAGCAGAACCTTTTATAAAATACATGGTGAATTCTCAATGTCCTGACTTGGATGTCTGAAATCCTCTCTCAATCTCTTATGCAAAATGGCCCTTCATGGGTCTGTGATAGAATGAGCAGACGCTGGGGCATGGAGCCTCCACAGACACAGGCAAATCAGTTAAAAACAAACACTTTGTGTGTTCAAGCAAATATATGCTGAAACCTGTTCTTAGGCATGGTAACAACAATAAAAATAAAGCTTCATGCAAGTCAGTTACAATCTTCATGAGGAATTGGCTCCTGTCATTTTATATATTGGTTGCACTTGTAGTCAATATTAAACAAAAACTAAACTAAAACTTACCCCCTCTTTTACAAAGCCGCATTAGGGCTGCTGTGCAGCAACAGCCCTGTAGCCCTTTAAATCTCTATGGGCTTCAGGGCCGTTACCACACGGCTTTGTAGAAGAGGGGGTTAATTTTATAGACTGGGTCTTCAACCAAAAGATGCTCGACTTGGTTTACAATAATGTAAATATAGTACATAAATATAGAAGAATAATGTAATTTAGAATGGCTTAGTTTCCATAGTGTTTAATAAACAAATTTTCAAAGCTTTCCAAAATAAAACGAAGGGGCCTAGACCTCTAAGTGAAAGCGGTAACTCATTCCAGAGCTCAGTTAGTTTGAAAATGAAAGAGTGGCTCAAATGTAAGTTTTAATGTATTTGAACTCCTAGCGAGATATACATTCCAATCTAAAGGAACCAAAGTAATAAAGATGCCAAAGAGAAATTTAAATGCAATACAAATACACTTAAACTGAATTCTAAGACACATTGGAAGCCAATGTAATTCCTTGAGCAATGGGGTTATGTGATCGAATTTACTTTTACCAAAAATGAGCTTGGCAGCAGTGCTCTGTATCAATTGAAGTCTCTGCAGACTGACCTTTGAGAGACCCAGGTACATTGAGTAACAATAATCCAACCGTGACAAGATAATTGACTGAACCAATACAGAGAAGTGTTGCTGATGAAAGAGCGTTCTTACTCTTCTCAGGACACAGAGGCTAAAGAAACACTTTTTAACAAGAGAATTTAACTGAGTCTTAAAAGTAAGAGATGAATCAATAATAATCCCCAATATTAGCGAGGAAAACTCAATTTTCAGAGATTCTCCTGAATCTAAGTTCACAGCTGAGGGAAGCAAATCTAACTTTGGACCGATCCATAAGAGTTTGGTCTTAGCAGCATTCAGTTTCATCTGGACCATTATTGCCCAAGACAGAAGCATAACAATGCAATGGATAATACTGGGTGTTAGATTAACAAGATCTGGGTCAACCTCAAGTAATATGAAAATGTTATCAGCGTACGTTAATAGTTTCCCGAATATTCAAGTCATAGTATTTCAAAGTACTCATGTAGATGTTAAATAAGATTGGAGACAATGGGGAGCCCTAGGGAATGCACAAAAGGGAGAAAGAAAATCCAACGTAGTCTGCAATAAACAACAGCAACCAGAAAACAACGAACAGATTGCAGATATTGTACAAGATGCAGGCGTTGTTTATTAGTAAATGCAGTAACATATACAACCTTATAGCCAACCAAGGGACCCGACACAGTCCGTATTTCGGATAACATGCCTTCCTCAGGGGTCCATGGTGGTTAAGGTATAAAGCAAACTGCATAAAAGATAACAAACACACGCCAATCACAATCAAATGGGGTCAAGCAAGTCTTACACAATGGCATTGTGTAAGACTTGCTTGACCCCATTTGATCGTGATTGGCGTGTGTTTGTTATAAGGTTGTATATGTTACTGCATTTACTAATAAACAACGCCTGCATCTTGTACAATATCTGCAGTCTGAGCCCTAGGGAATACCACAAAGAGCTCTCCAAGATCTTGAATTAGATCCTTCCACATTAACTGAGTAAGAACAGGAGGATAGAAATTTATCGAACTAGTTCAAGACAGTCTGATCAAGGACAATGTCTGAGAGCAGGTAATGCAGAATATTATGGTTGATTGACTATTGCCTTAGGGAATGTGTCCAATGCCTCTAAATAGGATGACAGTTGCCATGGCATCTGTCGTCTCAACCACTCAAGACGCAATCTGCAGCTGCATGCCCATGGAGAGGGACTGCAGAAGGAGCCACCAATGCATTAGGCCTAGGCCTCCAGAATCCAACGAAGAGCTGCTTGCAATACTTCTATCTGTGGAGCCCAGCATGAGAGCAACACGTGCCCAAGGGACCATATCCATGGAGGCTGCCATGGACCTGAGGACCTGCTCTTCTTCCAGTCCTCTTAATCTCATTCTATATTCACTCTTCATTTCCTTCTATGTCTATCTGGTCCCTGCTGTGGTTTAGTTTCCTCTCAATACATCCACCTGGTCATCTTCACTGCACCAACATCATTGCCTTCTGGCTCTTACATAGCAATATGGTATTAATACCACAGGTCAACGGGAATCAGTGTCAGTGCAGGTCTGCCTTATGTTTATTCTTCATACCAGTAGCAAGCAGTGACCAGAGAAATCCCATCTTAATGTGATAACTACTTGTTAGATTGACTTGCCATTTGCCAGGTGAGATCCCATTGCTTTGCTTTCACCAACCACCAAATTTCAAGCAAATATGTCTCATCATTTTGTTCCAGTAAGTGTGTTACAGATAGACAGGGCAGCAGACCCAACCAGGATATTAGGCATACTTTTATTTCTATTAAAAACAAACAAACACCACTTAACAAGCCACAAATGCCAGGATCTTAGTAACAGATGTTCAGCCCTTATACCACAAACATTAATAATTGTCCTTTACAATAATGAAAGACTTATTCCACCATATCCACAGATAAATTATACCATGCAACAAACCAAATATAAAGGAACCAGTACAGAAATTGTGACTACAACTCAGGAAAAGAAGAAGATCTGTTTTTTAATTCTACCACTCCATCACCACTCAATGTACATAAATCACATAAGATTAAGCAAAGACACTCCAGGACTGTCCGCTTACAGGGAATGCCATTACTGAATGCTTTATGAGGCTGACACAGAAGCAGTTTTATTGCAGTATTAAAATGTCACCTATATTTTCAAATATATCTTCTCACAGAACTGGGGTGATGATTGTTGCCTATAAATCTTTCTTACCATACCATAAAAAGTAGCTTTTGTACAGTTACTTAAAACATGACAAGGAAGAATAATGCTGGAAAAAACTGGAGTTCAGTTTCCAATTTAGGAATATGACTCAACAGAACCTGAGAATTAATATCTTATAGCCAAATAAAATGGCAAAAATTTATAGTGGCTCCAGATGGTTAACAGATCTTTCAGAAATTGGGGCAGAAGCCACAAATTTGTCTATAGGAACTTACTTGGGTGGAGCCCCATGTTGAGAGGATTGAGATGAAGATGTCTCCCTGCATGTGCTTAAGGGAAAAACAGGGCTATAGGTAAGAGCTTCTGCCATCTTAGATCTGTATTAGAACCTTTTTAACATATTTATAAATGATCTGGAAATGGGATCAAGGAATAAGATGGTGAAATTTGCATATGATATGAAACCACTCAAATCTGTTAAATCACATGTGGACTGCATGAAATTGCAGGAAGACCTTGGGAGGCTAGGCATTGAAATGGCAGATGAAATTTATTGTGATGCACACTGGGAAGAATAATCCAAACTATAGCTACATGATGCTATGTTCTACTTTAGGACTTACCACTGAGGAAAAGGATTTACTTTAAAATTTTTTACACTGCCTAAGCGGTTTGCAAAGTAAACATACATAATCATGTATATACACATAATCAGCACAAAAACTCGGATATGGTGAATATCACAATGAATACAAAAAACACTTTCACCAAAAGGAAAAATTTGAAGGTATACTAAACAGAGACACAAGCAGAGACCAGTCTATACGGAGGAAAAAGCCTCAGACAGGGGCCCACCCACCTCCACAATGGTGGAATAACGGTGTTCAGGCGATCACTTCACTGGCATAAAACCTCCTACTGTAGTGGTCATAGCAATGTGTCTAAAAATTATTTTTATTTTTGTTTTTGCTTTCAGATTTGAATGGTAAGAGAAGATAATGACTTAACTTTCTCCTTAAGGATCGGAACACCAACGGTGGCCAGCGTTTCACTGTCAAGCTGCCTCAGGGTGTAAACAAGTCCGATCACACTAAATTTAAAGATAAAAAAACACTCAAATCAGAATGACTTTAAAGAAGCCGGTCAATATTATAACTACATTTGTCATGCAAGAACCGGCTACATACCTTTCATGTGGACGCTCGCTTGCGTCTCAAATGATCCTAAGATGGTGGCACGATTAGCAAATCAGATTAAATCATGTCGGTGTAATGACCGGCTGGTTAATGCCGGCTTGTCATTTCCGGTGTTGACGTAGGCACACGTCATTACACCGACATGATTCTTGCCGGTTCTTGCATGACAAATGTAGTTATAATATTGACCGGCTTCTTTAAAGTCATTCTGATTTGAGTGTTTTTTTATCTTTAAATTTAGTGTGATCGGACTTGTTTACACCCTGAGGCAGCTTGACAGTGAAACGCTGGCCACCGTTGGTGTTCCGATCCTTAAGGAGAAAGTTAAGTCATTATCTTCTCTTACCATTCAAATCTGAAAGCAAAAACAAAAATAAAAATAATTTTTAGACACATTGCTATGACCACTACAGTAGGAGGTTTTATGCCAGTGAAGTGATCGCCTGAACACCGTTATTCCACCATTGTGGAGGTGGGTGGGCCCCTGTCTGAGGCTTTTTCCTCCGTATAGACTGGTCTCTGCTTGTGTCTCTGTTTAGTATACCTTCAAATTTTTCCTTTTGGTGAAAGTGTTTTTTGTACACACATAATCAGTACATTATCTACTCCTCCAAAGTTGTCTAACTTACTAAAACTAGCACATGGCTAATAAGACTTCAATAAAACAGATTGTCAAAATCTGAAACATCACTACCTGGTAAAAGGCTTTCACAGACGCTTCTCTCCCCATGCGGCCCACCCCCAAACCCTTATCTCCACTGGAAACCGGCACACACCAACCCACAGGACATATGTGCCGGTGCTGAAAGATCCTGCTGCTGATATTCTATACTGGGCTGCTGCGAGGCCTTGAGCATCCGTGCATGCTCAAGGCCTTCTAGCTCCCATCCTCTCCGAAATTTACACTGTCCGGGTTTTATGATTTGGGGGGGAGGGAGCAGCGGCAGGGGGCGTCAAGCGTTAAGAGATTACACAAAGATTGAGGACCCAGCCTCACGCATAGCCACAGACAGCCTCATCATCATGCCGTGCGGCTGTTGGCTGATGCTGTGCTGAGACCTCCTCTTCTCCCTCCCACCTCGTGCACATGCACACACAAGGCCCGAGGAGAAAAATCTAGAGGAGGTCAGCAGTCGCCAGCGCCAGCCTGGAATCAGTCAGAGGAGAGAAAGAAGACTGCAGGTAAGATAATACTTTTTGGTTGAAGTAACTTAAAAATAGTTTGGTTTTGTCTCCCATCCTTATCTGCACCCCCCCCCCCCCCAACACCTTATGGGTCCACCATCTATCCATCTCTCCTCTACAGGTCTGGATTCACCCCACCCACTTATTTCTGGTGAACCCCCCTCCCCCCCCCCGGGTAGCAGCAGCTGGTCATCAGAGGCAGCGCTGTAAACAGGCTGCTCACGGCCAGCCACATCAAGGCTTTTCTTTTGCCATGTCAAAGTGATATGGCAGAGGAAAGGCTCTGTCAGGACTGGTCGCAAGCAACCTGTTTAAAGTGCTGCCGCTGCTGCTTCAGGTAAGTGAGGGTGGGTTGGAGGTTCAGGGCCACTGCTGCTTCGGGGCTGGAGGGAGAGAGGGAGGGGGGTTGGCAGGTCTGGACCTCCATCATTGCTGCTTCGGGTAAGTGAGGGAAGGGGGTTGGGTCAGGGCTGCTGCTGCTTTGGGGAGTGGTGGGGGGCGATGGATGGGAGCTTGTTAGGTCAAGTCCGCTACTGGTGCTCCATTCTTAGGGGTCCTTTTACTAAAGTTTAGTGTGCATTAACAGAATTAGATTTATACTTTTGGGCTCCTTAGCATTCCATCAGTACACACTAAGCTGTAGTAAAAAAGACCCTTTTATTTAGTACATTGCAGTTAGTTTAGCAGGGTTTAAAAAAAGTTTGGATAATTTCCTATAACATAACTCCTTAGGTCATTATTGAGATGAACTACTTGGGGAAATCCACTACCTATTCCTAGGATAAGCAGCATAAAATCTGGTTTTCTCTTGCAGGGGACTTGTGACCTGGGTTGGAAACTGTTGGAAATAGGATACCGGGCTTCATGGACCTGCGGTCTATCCCATTATGGCAGCTCTTATGTTCTTATTCTGCTTATCCTAGAAATAAAGCAGTGCATTTTCTAAAGTTCATCTTAAGAATGGGTTATGGCAATGAATTCCAGAGTTTAATTACATGTTGAGTGAAGAAATATTTTGTCAATTTATTTTAAATTTACTACTCAGTACATAAGAACAGCCTTACTGGGCCAGACCAATGGTCCATCAAGCCCAGTAGCCCATTCTCAGGGTGGCCAATCCAGGTCCCTAGTACCTGGCCAAAAGCCTAAGAGTAGCAACATTCCATGCTACTGATCCAGGTCAAGTAGTGTCCAAACCATTCTTAAAACCAGCTACGCTATCCGCTCTTACCACAACCTCTGGCAATGCGTTCTAGAGCTTAACTATTCACTGAATGAAAAAAAAATATTTAAAAGTATTTCCTTGTAACTTCATTGAGTATCTTTGTAATTTTTGACGGAGTGAAAAATCGATCCACTTGTACCCGTTCTACTCCACTCAGGATTTTATAGACTTCAATCCTATCTCCCCTCAGCCGTCTCTCTTCCAAGCTGAAGAGTCCTAACCGTTTTAGTCTTTCCTCATACGAGGAGTTCCATCCCCTTTACCATCTTGGTCGCTCTTCTTTGAACCTTTTCTAGCGCCACTATATCTTTCTTGAGATTAGGTGACCTAGTCCTTGTATTTTTGGAAAGAGTAAATAAGCAATTCATGTCTACCCATTTCACTCTACTCACTATTTTATACACCTCTGCCATAGGTTCCCTGAGCTGCCTCTTCTCCAAGCTGAAAAGCCCTAGCTAGCTGCTTTAGCCTTTCCTCATAGGGAAGAAGTCGTACCTTTTCTACTTCTTTTATATCTTTTTTGACCAGTATTCAAGGTGCAGTTACACCATGGAGCAATACAAAGGCACTGCAATATTCTCATTTTGTTTTCTAATAACTTGGGTTCTGCATCCTCAACCTCTCTATGTCATGTCTGTCCTAGACTGTAAGTTCTTACAAGCAGGGACTGTCTCTTTAATGTCAAAATGTACAGCATTGCGTACGCCCTTCGGCGCTATAGAAGTGTTAAATAGTAGTAGTAGGGGCCCCTCCCATACTACTATTTAACAGGAATGGAGGAGGGGCAGAACACGGGGAAATATTCTGTTTAAGGAGATGGGGAATGCGGAAGAGTGAACAAGGAGACAGAGCGGGAATAATGGACATACAGGCTTTTCACATTTTCACCTAAAACGTAAACTAGGAACGAACTTGAAATGACGCTATTCAGAAAGAAGCACATGCTGGATGGAAAGAAATAGAGAACAGAGTTAGAGAAAGATGGGGGAAAATGAGGAAGGGAAATGAGAAGTGTGGTGTGAGAGAGAGACAAGAGATAGAAAGTTGTAGGTAGACAGTAAAAAGAGGGAAATTGAAGACCATAGAGCACAGGTGTCAAACTCAAGGCCCACGGGGCAAATCTGGCCCGCCTGGTCGTTTTATGCAGCCTGTGGTCCAATTCCCCCAGTTTTACTGTGTGTCCAGCTCCCTCCTCCTCATAGCCGTAGTGTGCATGGAGCCGTGTGCAGCGGCAAATCGCGCATCCCACACCTCATCCAGAAGCATTCCCTCTGACGTTACATCAGAGAGAAGGCTTCCGTTTCAGGTGCAGGACACACGAGGAGCCGCTGCACACGGCTCCATGCACACTACGGCTATGAGGAGGAAGGAGCCAGACACAAGGTAACACTGGGAGGCATCAGACTGCAGGTCGCATAAAACAGCCAAGTTGGAGGCGGCAGAAGGTTAGACATCCGCCGGAGGGAGACACAGCATGGAGGGAGAGAGACAACAAAGGTAGGGGGGATGGTTTTATTTTCAAGTTTGAATTGTATCAGAATCTGCTGTCTATCTTTTGCACTGCTCAGGAAGAAATACATTTGTTTCTTTTTCTCTGGGGGTTGAACTGCATGCAGAATCTTAGGGTGTTTTAAAAAATATATTAGTAAGAACATAAGAAGTTGCCTCTGCCGGGTCAGACCAGGGGTCCATCGCGCCTAGCAGTCCGCTCCCGCGGCGGCCCATGAGGTCCATGACCTGTAAGTGATCCTTTGTCTAAAACCTTTCAATACCCTTTCATCATCCTATCTCTGTCTCTATCTATATCCCTCAATCTGCGTATCCTTCAGGAACTTGTCCAATCCCTCTTTGAATCCTCTTAATGTATTCTGTCCTATTACATCCTCCGGAAGCGCAATCCAGGTGTCCACCACCCTCTGAGTGAAGAAAACTTTCCTAGCATTGGTTCTAAACCTTTCAATTTCAATTTTCAATTTTTCCAAGTGCCCCCTTGTTCTTGTAGTTCCCAATAGGCTGAAGAATCTGTCCCTTTCCACCTTCTTTATGCCCTTCATGATCTTGTAAGTATCTATCATGTCTCCTCCGAGTCTCCGCTTTTCCAGGGTGAAGAGCCCCAGCCTTTCTAGCCTTTCTGCGTATGAAAGGTTTTCCATACCTTTTATCATTCTTGTCGCTCTTCTCTGAACCCTCTCAAGTATCTCCATGTCCTTTAGGTACGGCGACCAATATTGGACACAGTATTCCAGGTGCGGGCGCACCATCGCGCGATACAGCAGCATGATGACTTCCTTCGTTCTGGTTGTGATACCCTTCTTAATAATACCCAACGTTCTGTTTGCTTTCTTTGAGGCTGCTGCGCATTGTGCCGTTGGCTTCATTGTTGTGTACACCAGCACACCCAAGTCCTTTTCAAGGTTACTTGCCTCTAGTACTAATCCCCCCATTTGGTAGCTGAACATCAGGTTCTTTTTTCCTACATGCATGACCTTGCATTTCCCTACATTGAAGTTCATTTGCCATTTAATCGCCCACTCCTCCAGTTTGTTCAGGTCCCTTTGTAGGTCCTCACATTCTTCCACAGTTCTAACCCTGCTACAGAGTTTAGTGTCATCCGCAAATTTTATAACTTCACACTTCGTCCCTGTTTCTTGGTCGTTGATAAATATATTGAACAGCAGCGGTCCGAATACCGACTCCTGCGGAACTCGGACACAGACTAGCCCGCCTACTTCGAAGGGCTTTAAACTAGGTAAGTCGGGGGAGGGTACCCATTTTTACACCGGAGCAGTAAGTAACAATCCTGATGTGGCAAACCAAAACTCCGCTTTCAAGTCTGAGGTAAGTACCCTTAATGCAAAAGAATCGCTAGGAGACACTTTAACTCCAATTGGTGGCTCACTACAGGAGCTTAAAAATCAGAAAGAGTGGAGAGCTATGTATGTTAACGCACGCAGCCTAGGGAATAAATTTTTAGAACTAGAAACAGAAATAGTTAATGCAGATCTAGACGTAGTAGCAATATCCGAAACATGGTTCACAGACTCTCATGGGTGGGACATAACTATACCAGGATACAACCTGCTTCGGCAAGACAGAGAGGGTAAGTTAGGAGGTGGGGTAGCACTTTACATCAAAGAGAACATCAAGACAACCAGGATCACGGATGTCAAGTATACTGGGGAATCCATCTGGGTAAACCTAGCCAGAGGCGGAGAAAAATGCCTATACCTTGGTGTGGTATACAGACCCCCAAGACAATCGGAGGACAAAAACACAGAATTAATTGAAGACATGGAGAATATCACCTTACGGGTAGTTCTGTTAGGAGACTTCAACATGTCTGATGTAGACTGGAACACACTCTCAGCGACAACTTGTGATAGCAGAAGGATATTAACGTCCATGAAGGGAGTATGGCTCAAACAACTGGTACTAGAGCCCACAAGGGCCCAGGCCATCCTGGACCTGGTACTTACGAACGGGGAAAGCGTCTCGGAGGTCTCGATGGGAGAAACGCTAGCCACCAGTGACCATAACATGGTATGGTTTAACCTTAAGAAAGGCTTCCCTAGATCACAAACAAAAACAAGGGTACTCAATTTCCGGGGCACCGACTTCACACGCATGGGAGATTTCATCTATCAGACACTGCAGGTTCAAAAAGTGACTGATAATGTGGAAGCTATGTGGTCAACCTTGAAATCGATCCTTCATGAGGCAACTATCCGCTACATAAAATCGGTAACCAAACAACAAAGGAAAAAGAAACCCCAATGGTTCACAGATGAGGTCTCGTACCTAGTCAAGGAGAAGAAAAAAGCATTTCTCTCATACAAACGCACCGGGGAAAAAGAAGCTAACATTGAATACAGGACAAAGTCTGCAGCGGTCAAAACAGCAGTCAGGGAGGCCAAACTTCGAATGGAAGAAACTCTAGCGAAGAACATTAAGAAAGGGGACAAATCTTTCTTCAGATACATTAGCGACAGGAAAAAGAACGCAAACGGGATAGTACGCCTTAGAACGCAAAACGGGAATTATGCGGAAACAGATTCCGATAAAGCCAAAATACTGAATGATTACTTCTGTTCAGTCTTTACATGCGAGGCACCGGGACAAGGGCCACAGCTGGAAGCAAAGCAAAGCATGGAAGACCCATTTCACAATTTTGAGTTCACACCAGCTGATGTTTACAGAGAACTGTCAGGACTCAAGATGAACAAAGCCATGGGACCGGACAATTTGCACCCAAGAGTGCTCAGAGAGCTATGCGATATTTTGGCGGAACCGTTAGCCGTGCTCTTCAATCTCTCCCTGAGAACGGGGAGAGTCCCCCTGGACTGGAAAACTGCCAACGTTGTTCCTCTACACAAGAAGGGTTGCAGAGCGGAGGCTGCGAATTACAGACCAGTGAGTCTCACATCAATAGTGTGTAAACTCATGGAAACCCTACTTAAAGGCAAACTGGACACAATACTGGATGAGGGGAATCTGAGGGATCCCTGCCAACATGGATTCACTAGGGGCAGGTCATGCCAGTCCAATCTTATCAGCTTCTTTGACTGGGTGACAGGAAAGCTGGACTTGGGAGAGTCTCTGGACATAGTGTACTTGGATTTCAGTAAAGCCTTTGACAGTGTCCCACACCGTAGACTATTAAACAAGATGAAATCAATGGGGTTAGGTGAGAAACTAACTGCATGGGTCAAGGAGTGGCTGAGTGGAAGACTTCAGAGGGTGGTGGTCAATGGCACCCTCTCTGAGACATCGGAAGTGACTAGCGGAGTGCCGCAGGGCTCGGTCCTGGGACCATCCCTTTTCAACATATTCATAAGGGACTTGACCCGAGGACTACAGGGTAAAGTAGCACTGTTTGCCGACGCCGCCAAACTGTGTAATATAGTAGGTGAAAGCAATCTCAAAGATAGTATGATGCAGGATCTGATCACATTGGAAAACTGGTCCTCAACATGGCAGCTGGGCTTCAACGCTAAGAAGTGTAAGGTCATGCATCTCGGTAGCAGAAATCCATGCAGAACATACACCTTGAATGGAGAAATACTAGCTAAGACTTCAGAAGAACGGGACTTGGGAGTGATCATCAGCGCAGACATGAAGGCTGCCAAACAAGTAGAGAAGGCCTCACCCAAGGCAAGACAAATGATGGGATGTATCAATAGAAGCTTCGTCAGCCGCAAACCTGAAGTCATAATGCCACTCTACAGAACCATGGTGAGACCTCATCTGGAATACTGTGTGCAATTCTGGAGGCCACATTACCGGAAAGATGTGCGACTAGGATGGTCGCTGGACTCAAGGGTCTCTCATACGAAGAAAGACTGGGCAAGCTGCAGCTCTATACCCTAGAGGAGCGCAGGGAAAGGGGTGACATGATCGAGACATTCAAGTACGTCACAGGTCGTGTAGAGGTGGAAAACGATATATTCTTTCCCAAGGGACCCTCGGTCACAAGGGGGCACCCGCTCAAACTCAGAGGAGGGAAATTTAGTGGTGACATCAGGAAGTATTTCTTCACAGAAAGGGTGATAGATCACTGGAACAAACTTCCGGTGCAGGTGATCAAGGCCACCAGTGTGCTCGACTTTAAGAATAAATGGGACATCCACGTGGGATCCCTGCGACGGTCGAGTTAAGGAACTAAGTCATTAGCACTCAGACTTAATAGGGTGGGCAGACTTGATGGGCTGTGGCCCTTTTCTGCCGTCATCTTTCTATGTTTCTATGTTTCTAACTCCGCTCGTGACCCTCCTCCAGTCCGAGTATTTGCATAGGGGTTATCTGTGTTCTGGTAGGAATGAATGTTGAGAATACAGTGTGTTTTGTGTAGTTTAATTTTGTAGTTAACCATTAGCATTATGTGTTAATAAGATTATATTGTGTGTGTATATATGAAAAATGAATGGAAAAAATGGTGTTATAATTTATATTATTATGTGGGCGGGGTCTGGGACGGAGATTGGGCGGGTTCTGGCCCATGACTTAGCTTGTGTTTTGGATTTCAGCCCCTTAATGTGATTGAGTTTAACACCCCTGCTATAGAGTAAGAGTGAATGAAGAGAGGGAGAAAAATAAATTGAAGAACACAGAGCAAAAAAACAATGTTGGAGATGGATGGAGAGAAAAAAAAGGCAAATGAACAAAAATCCTGGTACCAGAGTTAACAGAAGACAGAGGAAAGCAGAGTCTGTGACCAATATGATTAGAAAAATTAAATGACCAGACAATAAAGGTAAAAAAAAAAAGGATTATATTTTTAATTTTGAATAAAGTACAAAACAACTGAAAGTCCAGGAAGAGGGTGGGTGCAGTGCAAGAAAGGATGGTGGGGGGAGGGGGGCGCCATGGAGGGCAAGTTGCATGGGGTGCAATTATAGCTTGCTACAGCCCTGACTGCACACGGCAGGCAACCGCCTAGGAGAGAGGCGAGGCTATGGTTGGGCTGGGGGTGGAGTTGGGGGTGTGGTTGGGGGGCTGGAGGTGGGGCCTTGTGTCCTATTTTTGTCATCACAAATATGGTAACCCTAAGGCCAAATTCTACTTCCCCCTCACAGGCTCAGGAAATCTACACCATGGCTACCTGTTTGCAGCTACTTTTCTTGTTGTCCCCTGCCCTGTGCAGAGTTTTTCTTTCCCTTGCTTTGGGAAGCCCTGGAGTCCTCAGGAGTGTGCGGTTGTGTGACTGACTTTTCAGAGTCAGCTGTAGCTAATTTATTCACCTGTATCTTTCTGGGCAGAGGCTTACCTGACTGCACTTTCCCCAGCTCCTCCCCCCTCTGTATTGATTCTTTGTTTCACCTTAGCACTGGGTAAGGAGGAATAGAGGCTATTTTGTGGTTTAGGAGCCTGCCCAACCTGATTTCCTGCTGAGTGCAAAGCCTTTGTTTCAAGATGTATTGGCCTCACAGCACTACTTTTAAACATGACAGGGGGCTGCCTGAGTCAGTATGTCAAGCTCCTTCTGTGGCAGTATTCAAATCTAGGCTAAAAGCCCACGTTTTTGAGGCTGCTTTTAACTCCCATGTCCCATTCCTTCTGTGAGAAATTCCTTAACCCCTGTTTGTCTGTTTTAATTACAGTCTGACAAACTCATTGATTAACTGGCCACCACAGTGATTCTGAAGCACTACCTATGGTCCCCTCCGTGCTTTCCTTTTGCCACCGTCCACCCAAGAAGAAACAAGGAGTTGTGTCACTGGAGCCAGATCGCGGCAGAAGGAAAGCATGGACGGGGGTCACAGGCAGCACTTTAGAACAGCTGCTGTGGCCAGTTTGTCAGCGTGACCTGGAAGGTGAAGGCGACGTTGGACCAGCACTGAAAGAAGGGAGAAGGCATGCCGGCCCACGAGCTCTGTTTGCCTTCCTCTACCACATATAGGACAGGCAATCAAATGAAAATGCTGACAATTACCCTCCTTAACACATCATTTGGAGGAATTAATTTGAAAAAAGCATTTTAACATGGAGTAATTCCTAGGTGCAAGGTCAGCTTGCTTTATAAATATTCAAAAAAATCTAGTGTGAAATCTAATACAGTATATTAGACAGACTTTGAAATATTTATATATATAAGTTTTACTCATTTTCACTTCTTGAACAATATAAATAGTGTGAATAATACACTTATCAAGTTTTTTATCAAAGCTTTCACAGTTGTTATCACAGCAATTTTATTACTCGGGCAGACGAGCAGGAGGAAGGAGAAGGAGTTTAGAGGGGAAGAAAGCAGGCAAACGAGAGAGAGACAAGAGGGGGAGAAAAAGCAGAAGGGAGCAGAGAGCAGAGAGAGAACTAGGGGTAGCGGCGAGAGTTAGATCTGCCCACCCCCGACATCACCCACCGGAGCTTCCCCTTAAAATGGGAGGAGCCAAGGGCGCTCAGCTGTTCTGCGAAGGGCCTTAAGAAGAGGCAAGTCACTGAAGAATAGCAAGAGGACAACCACAGCAGACAACAGACCAGCAAGTGGACAACAATGGAAGCTGTAGACAGAAGCAGGAAGTTGAGCTACCCTGTTTTCTGCACTGTCTGCCATATGTAAGGGAGAAACGAAAAACTTATTATTCAGCTAAAGTTGGTGCTACTACAGTGGTACCTTGGATTACGAGCATAATCCGTTCCAGGAGCATGCTTGTAATCCAAATTGCTCGTTTATCAAAGCGAGTTTCCCCATAGAAAATAATGGAAACTCGCTCCTACACTTTATGAGGAAATCATTGACCATTTTAGTAGCCATCTTCTGGACCAACTCCATTCTAATTATATCTTTTTGAAGGAGCAGTTTCCAGTATTGTACATGATACTGCAAATGAGAATTCACCAGAAACTTATGCAGAGGCACCATCTCCTCCTTATTTTGTGCTGGCCCTTCCTCTTCCTTCTACTACTACTACTTATCATTTCTATAGCACTGGTAAACATATGCAGTGCTGTACATTAAACATGTAAGAGACAATCCCTGTCAATAGAGCTTACAATCTAATTAAAACAGACAAACAGGGCAAATAAGGGTTAGGACATTTCTCACAGAGGGAATGATTGTTCTTTTTCCAGTTAGGATCTGCTACAGTTTTTTGTTTCTAAAGTGCAGAAGATTTCGTTAGAATTTTGTAAAAATTCATTATCTGTGACTGAAAGTTATTAAGATGTGTTAAGGTCTGATTTTGAAGATGTTGCAGAAAGAGAGGTAAAAAGGATAGTTCAGACAATAAATAAGTCTACGTATTCTCTTGATCCTTGTCTGATCGGTGTGTTCTCTACTATGGTGGATCTGTTGACGCCTTCAGTTTTGTCCATAGTTACATGTTCAATGTTGGACAGTTGTGTTTCGAGTGGGTTGAAGAAAGCAATAGTTCGCCCTTTACTTAAAAATTGTGTGGATGGGACCTGGATGAGCTCTCACTTTCCACCATAAATGCAGTGTTTAGAGTGGCTTATAGGCCTGGGTCCTCTTCTCTATGGTTCACTAGTCCATACTAGAAACATAGAAGATGACGGCAGAAAAGGGCCATAGCCCATCAAGTCTGCCCACTCTAATGACCCACCCCCTTGATTTTACCCCTCCTAGAGATCCCACATGTGTATCCCATTTCCTTTTTACCCCCCTAGAGATCCCACATGTGTATCCCGTTTCCTTTTAAAATCTGGCACACTGCTAGCCTCAATCATCTGAAGTGGAAGTTCATTCCAATGATCGACCACCCTTTCGGTGAAGAAGAACTTCCTGGTGTCGCCATGAAATTTCCCACCCCTGATTTTCAGCGGTTGCCCTCTTGTGGCCGAGGGACTTTTAAGAAAGAAAATATCATCCTCCACCTCAATACGGCCCGTGATATATTTAAACGTCGCTATCATGTCTCCTCTCTCTCTACATTCCTCGAGTGAGTATAGCTGCAATTTATTTAGCTTTTCCTCATACGGGAGATCTTTGAGTCCCAAGACCATCCTAGTGGCCATTCGTTGAGCCGACTCAACTCTCAGCACTAAGCTACTTAAGACACTTGTGTGATGCTCTGCTAGGATTTCCCATACTAAGTGCTGCTAATCTAGTGACAGGTATGTACTGTTTCATTCTGATTTCAGGGGTGGGGGTGAGAGGGGGTCAGTATCCACTGGGAGAGTGTGGGGGTCAAAGCTTAATCCCTCCTGTGGTCATCTGGTCAGTTTGGGTACTTTTTGTGCAGTTAGATCTAATTCAAAACATCTAAGTTCCATCCCAGGATGTCTTTGGAAAGGTTTGATTATTAACACAAGATGTCCAAGTCTAATGCCCACCCAGAACACATCTCTAACAGCCCCTCCCCCAACCCTCCTTTCATTCTGGATGCACAGCGGCTAGGATGCCTTGCAAGACATCCAGAAAATAGACATTTGGATGTTTGGGCAAGAAAAATGTCCATAGAAACATAGAAACACGATGGCAGATAAAAGCCAAATGGCCCATTCAGTCTGCCCAACCGCAGTAACCATTATTTCTTCCTCTCTCTAGGAGAACCCATGTGCATATACCAAGCTTTCTTGAATTCAGACACAATCTCTGTCTCCACTAACTCTTCCGGGAGACTGTCCCAAGCATCTACCACCCTTTCTGTAAAAAAGTATTTCCTTAATTTATTCCTGAGCCTATCACCTCTTAACTTCATCTTATGCCCCTCTCATTCCAGAGCTTCCATTCAAACAAAAGACACTCGACTCATGCACATTTACATCACATAGGTATTTAAACGTCTCTATCATATCTTCCCTCTTCTGCTTTTCCTCCAAAGTATACAGACTGAGATCTTTAAGTCTGTCTCTGTATGCCTTATGATGACCACACACCATTTTAGTAGCCATCCTCTGGATTTATGCCTTTCTTTAGACATCTTTATGTTTTGAAAATGCCTCTATGAGTAATATAGTAAATAACAGCAGATAAACTCCTGAATGGCCTTTTCAGTCTGCCCAACAATTATACTCATTATAAATTCATGCATAAATTTGATCATCTTTTTTCTTTGATATTACTGGGTTCTAGACCATAGAAGTCTACACAAAACTACTGGACTTATTGTCGAAGCTCGATATCTTGGGTTCCAGCTACTGGAGTTGCTGCTGAAGCTCACTCCAGTCTATCTACCAACAATAACTGCCTCTTTTACAAAGCTGCACAGCAACAGCCCCGAAGCCCTTTAAACTTGCCATACATTCCCCAGTATAGAAAATGAACCAGTGCAGCTAATGAAGGTGATTTCTGCCACTAGATGGTAGAGCAGAACCTAGACCGCTCATCCAAACTCATATGTAGAACCCACCTGTTTAGCTATCCACACTTCATCCTACTTAAACTTCAGGAAACTTCTAAAAACTAATCTTTTCACCTGTACCATTTATTGCCATGATTGTACCTATCTTTGCTGATTTTACCATCCTTCGCCGATTGTACCACTGTTCGCTGATTGTACCATTTTTTCTCTGTTTGTACCATTTTTTCTCTGCCACCTATTTTCTCTGATTCTACCATTGTACCATTTTCGCTGATTGTCCAGCCCTTCTTCGTTGTAAACCGCCTCGAACTACTATGGCTTTGCCGGTATATAAGAAATAAAATTATTATTATTATTATTATTAATGGGAAAGTTTAATTTTTTTTCACCTGGGAAAGGGAATTGCATATTCTAGCTTCTGCATTTTCCCTGAAGATAAAGAGACTGTTCAGAAATTGGGGAGGAGAAAGTGAAAACAGTGTTAAATCAAGAGAGACTAGAAGGAGACTCAGCTATAGTTTAAGACCTCTTAGAAAATTAAGAGAGTAAGGAATTGGTTATTTCACGCATTAAAACTTAATAACTAACATACACAATTTCCGGAAGAGGTTTATTCTGACCAATAGAACATTTTCATTGGGAACCTCCTTATTGTTCTTGGTAATAAAAAACAGCTGCTAATTTGTCAGTCCTACACTAGTGAATGATGGTGTAGCCAATCATATTGTCTGCTTTTGGATTCTATACATTTACATGGAGGGACGGACTAATAAGGTCAGAAAAAGAAACAAAGGAGTGAACTGGGGACAGAGGGAGTCCTGTCTGCAGATATTTCCCAGCATGCTCTTGTTGGACTGTTGTGAGGTTGGGCTGCTGCTATGGACATTATGAATCTTCCTCCAGCCCAAAGCATTGAAGCTGCTTGACTGCTATCTACTGGGTAGCATGCCTTAGGTCAGCTGCTCCTGTTTTGATAAGAAACAGAAACAGGCTTCCAAGTGGCAGGCAGTAAAGCTGGATTTACAAATGTATAATGTAACTGTAAATTACAAGTCAGACTAATTTGACATACTGGTGTTTTATGGCTTTTTAACATGGAACTATAGTTTAAAGTAGAAAACATTTAATGTAGGGTTACTATACGGCTGCAGAGAAAAAGAGAGGAAGGAAAAGCAATGGAAGTAAAAACCGGATATCTCAATCCGTCCTCCTTTTTCTGGAGCCATATGGTAACCCTAGTTTAATGTAAACTGAAATCAACTTCTAATGTAATGTGTACATATTGTGAGCCATTTCCTGCCACAAAAATCTCAAATGTAAAGCAAGATGATGTTGAGTTTTGTTACCAATGAACCAGATTCTTCATCATGAGATTCAAGCATTTCACTGTCCAGTGGGAACCCCAAAAGACTGGAAAAACAAACAAATCTACCATTCAAAAAATAAAAAAATCATATAAAAGTGTATATGTGTGTGCGCTCAGAAAATTCAAAAATCCCCAATGTGCACACTCCCTTCCCTTCCCCTGGTCTGGCCGGCTCCCTTAGTCCATTGCCGGAGTTATGTTTAAGTTTAAAGGTGCGGTGGCGGCTCCTCTCACGTTCCCCGCCTGCATTGGAAGCCTTCTCCGACGAAGGTGTGGCTTGTGAGAGGAGTCGCCGCTGCGGCTTTGAACTTAAAAATAAACTTTGGGCGTGGAGTGTAAGGGAGCCGGTCAGACCACACAACATTACCTTGGGGTCCGTGAGTGTGGAGCCGTTGTAAGCGCACATGTGCACTCCTGCCGGCCACGGACTTACGGATCACGGAACACACAGGTAGGAGTGCGCATGCCTATACTGCAGCAGTTGGCTATGGCATGTCTCTCTCTAGGAAAAGGTCACAAAGTGGAGCTGTCTGATCTGACTTGGCTTCCACAGAACACAGCTCCAGCAAAGATGTCTCTAGTGTGCCGCTGTCTGAGTGGATCAATATGTTCCCTAAGCAGAATACCTTTTGCTTAACAGAGATATTGATCCCTTGTTCTGAAATAGATGTAGCTGGAAAATAGATATTTACTTAGAGCCAGCCCTGACTTCATAGCTGCTTATTTTCTACAGCATTAATAAAATACCTAAAGTTTCTAGATTATATTTTGGGTGCCAAACATGCAAGATCATAGAACAAAACTATATAAATACATCAAACAACTCTTCTGTGAGCAAAAACCCATATCACACAAAATAAGGTGTACCCAACAAGATATATGAGAATGTTACAAACATGTCACTAAATTTAAATCAAAAACAGAATCTAGAGCATTGCAACTGGCTATGGTGAGCTTCTAAGACAGAGAGAGGAAAAAGCCTCCATGAAGGTGGTTTCTGCCACTAGCTGGTACCTTGACCTCCGGATTCAAACCATTTGATGTAGCAATTTTGAATCTCTGCATTGCACAAAGCTAAAAAGTTAAGCCATATCAGAGGAGGTTTTCTTTATGCCTGTGAGGTTCCCCCTAGTCCATTTATATTCCACTTTTTGTTGTGCTTTTTTGTTGATCTTTGTGGGATTTGTTTATTTCCCATTTTTAGCTGCTTCCAACAAAGACTAATGACTGCATAAATGATGCTGATAACAGTATTTGAAAAGATTCTCTGTGGTTATGGTTTTGGTTTTTTGAGGTCTTTTTATTAGAAGCTCAAGTCAATGTTACAAAGAAAAGGCAATGTACATCAAACATAAGCTTAATATACATTATTAGGGGTATTTTCAAAACACATAAATGTCCAAAAATAGGCACTTTGACATTTTTCTCTGCAAAATGTCCAAGTGCCGATAATCGAAACAAAGAACTTAGATATTTTGCAGGATGTTTGCCCTTCAAAACTTAAGAACATAAGAATTGCCATACTGGGACAGACTGAAGCCCAGTATTCTGTTTCCAACAATGGCCAACCCAGGACCCAAGTACCTAGCAAGGTCCCAAATAGTAAAACAGTTTTTATACTGCTTATCCTAGGAATAAGCAGTGGATTTCCCCAAGCCATCTCAATAACGACCTTTGAACTTCTCTTTTAGGAAATTATCCAAGCCTTTTTTAAACCCCGCTAAGCTAACTGATTTCACCACATTCTCCAGCAACAAATTCTAGAGTTTAATTCCACATTGTGGGAATAAAAATTTTCTCTGGTTTGTTTTAAATCTACTACTTAGTAGCTTCATTGCATGCCCCCTAGTCCTAGTATTTTTGGAAAGAGTGAACAAGTGATTCACATCTACCCTTTCCACTCCACTCATGATTTTATAGACCTCTATCATATCACCCATCTCTTCTCCAAGCTAAAGAGCCCTAGCTGCTTTAGCCTTTCCTCAGAGAAGTCATCCCATCCATTTTAGCATTTTTGTCACCCTTCTCTGCACCTTTTCTAATTCTGCTATATCTTTTTTGAGATATGGTGACCAGAACTGCACACAGTATTCGAGGTGCAGCCATATCATAGAGAGATACAGGGGCATTATAACATTTTCATCTTTGTTCTCCATTCCTAATAATTCCTAATATTCTATTTGCCGCAGGTTGAGCTCAGGGTTTCACCTAGATCCTTTTCATGGGCAGTGACTCCTAACATATAGATCAGCATCACGTAGCTAAAGTCCCTCTTTCCCACAAGCATCACTTTGCACTTGCTCACATTACATATCATCTGCCATTTTGACGCCCAGCCTTCCAGTCTCACAAGATTCTCTTACGATTTAACAACTTTGTGTCATCAGCAAATTTAATTATTTCACTAGTTATTCTAGATAATTGATAAATATGTTAAAAAGCAACGGTCCCAACACAGATTCCTGGGGAACCCCCCTATGTACTCTTCTCCATTGACAATATTGACCATTTAAACCCACTCTCTGTTTTCTGTCTTTCAACCAGTTCTCAACCCATAAAAGGACATTTCCTCCGATCCCATGACTTTCTAATTTTCTCAGAAGTCTTTTCATGAGGTTCTTTGTCAAATGCCTTTTGAAAATTCAAATACACAATATCAACCAGTTTACCTTTATCCGCATGTTCATTTATCCCTTCAAAGAAATGCAGTAGATTGGTGAGACAAGATTACCCTTGACTAAAACCATATTGGCTTTCTCTCATTAATCCATGCTTACATATTTCTTCTGTCATTTTGTTCTTTATAATAGTTTCTACAATTTTGCCCGGCACCGACATCAGGCTCACCATTTCACAGATTACCTCTGGAACCCTTTTTAAAAATCAGCATCATGTTGGCCACCTTCCAGTGTTCTGTTTTTTTAAATAAAAATTACTATTTACTAACAATAGTTCTGCAAGTTCATTTTTCAATTCTATCAGCACTCTGGGATATATACAATCTGGTCCAGGCTATTTGCTACTGTTCAGTTTGTCAAATTGACCCATTTTATCATCCAGGGTTACAGAGATTTGTATGAGTTTCTCTGATTCATCAGAATTGAATAAATTTCTGGTACTGGTAATTCCCTAAACTAAACTAAACTAAACTAAGCCTTAAGTTTATATACCGCATCATCTCCACGGAAGCGGAGCTCGACACGGTTTACAAAGCTTAAAAATACAAGAAGAGAGGGGAGAGAGAGTTTACAAGGGCCTGCCTCTTTCTAACAGAAACATGGTTACTGTCCGAAGAAGATCCAATACTAAACGACCTAATACCGGATAACTACAAAATCCACATGTTAAATCGTGAAGACCGTAGAGGGGGAGGACTAGCAGTCATTCTCAAGGAAGAACTCGAACTTAAATTAGGAGACTCCAGGATAACCAACCAACTGGAAATACTAACATGCAAAATTAGCAACAAAGACCTAGAAGAGTACCTCTCCTGCATTCTATTTTATGTACCACCAAAATGCTGGCCAAAGGCCAAAGAAGACCTCTTTGAATTCATCCTACATAACTCAATCACTCCATCCTACAATATTATAGCAGGAGACGTAAACCTACACTTAGAGAATGAGGACAACCCTGACGCAAACGAGCTTAAACACTTCCTATCCTCACTCAACTACATTCTCCCTTCACCCACACAAACCCATGAAAAAGGTCACCAGCTAGATTTGGTAGCTATGTCCTCAAAAGAAATCCCAAACCCCGCTATTTCCATATCGAACGGCATCTGGAACCATGACATCTGGTCCGACCATTTCACCTACTACTTCAATTTAAACTGGAACCAACCAAAAGAAAAACCTCACCCAAAGATAAGAAAAGAACATCTTACAAGGGGCCACATCAACCCAGAAGAATACTGGGCCCACTATGAAGCGCTCGAGGAGACAAACGAAGAGGGTGAATTCTGGGAACAATGGTCAAAAACAAGCACAACCATCCTAGACAAAATAGCCCCTAAACGAAACAGAACAAACCGA
This sequence comes from Geotrypetes seraphini, assembly GCF_902459505.1. Lineage (NCBI taxonomy): Eukaryota > Metazoa > Chordata > Amphibia > Gymnophiona > Dermophiidae > Geotrypetes > Geotrypetes seraphini. The sequence continues at coordinate 32,518,603 of NC_047102.1, forward strand.
TCAAACAAATACAATAACTGGTTCGACTCGGAATTACTAATAATGAAACAATCAACACGAAGACTAGAACGGATCTGGAAAAAATCAAACGATAAGACTGACAGGAACAATTGGAGATCAAACGTAAAAGAATATAAACAACTGATAAAAGAAAAAAGGAAAACATTCTACTCATCCATAATACAAATATCCAACACAAGTCCAAAAGGAATTAACACTCACGAATTGTTCAATCTAGTTAAAAATCTATTCGACACCACACGCCACAGACGATCCACGCTCGACAACAAACTCCCAACAGCAGACGATCTAGCACAACACTTTGACTCAAAAATTGTGAACCTAAGGAACAACTGCCCAACAAACAACACAGATGAACAGCAAATAGCCAACCTACATGAAAATGAAACACCAGTTGACATGTTTTGGAACTCCTTTCAGGACCCAGAATGGAATAACTTCACAAAACTCTATCACAAATACACTAAATCAAACTGCATCCTAGACCCCTGTCCTCCCAACATAATGAAAGCAGCCCCATTAGACTTTAAAATAACACTATGGACTCACATATCTAACAATTTCAAAAACGGAAAATTCCCATCAAAAAATGGTCACATCATAATCACCCCAATTCCAAAAAATCATAAACTACCTCTAACATCAGCAACTAACTATAGACCAGTAGCATCCATCCCATTTTTCGTAAAAATAATGGAAGGTTTAGTACAAATCCAACTGATGAACTACCTAGATAAGTTCTCGCTGTTACATGAAACCCAATCAGGCTTCAGACCGCTGTTTAGCACGGAAATGGTGATTGCAGCGATCCTAGATTACATACGCAACCTATTCAGCAAAGGCCACAAAGCCTTAGTCATGCAATTCGACATGAGCTCGGCCTTCGACTTGGTAGACCACGAAAAATTACTACAATGCCTAGACGCAATCGGCATCGGAGGCGAGGTGCTGGACTGGTTTCGAGGATTCCTTACGACCCGCACCTATCAAGTGCGCTCCAATTGTAACCTCTCCAAAATATGGAGAAATCCATCAGGCGTTCCACAGGGGTCCCCACTATCCCCACTACTCTTCAACGTCTACATAGCTTCACTGGGTACGCAGCTGACACAGCGAGGTGTAAAAGTATTTAGTTATGCAGACGACTTCACAATCATTATCCCGTTTAATACATCGCCCTCCGAAATCACCCCAACAGCAACTGAAGCACTAAACATGATGGAACAATGGACCACAGACTTCAAACTGAAGCTCAATTCAGAGAAAACTAAATTCTTTATAGCCTCGCCACAGGCACATAACACGACAAAATCACTACACATTAACAATCTTAAATACCCTATTCAACCAACGATGAAGGTCCTGGGAGTAATGCTGGACCAAGGTCTAACCATGAAAGACCATATAGACTCCCTAATCAAAAAAGGGTTTTTCACCCTCTGGAAACTTAGGTCTATTAAGGCTTACTTCCACACTTCAGCCTTCAGAATTCTAGTACAATCCCTTATACTAAGCCACCTGGATTATTGCAACATCACCCATCTGACAATCCCCCAGAAGCAAATGCAAAGACTACAACTCATACAAAACGCAGCAGTCAGGATGATTTTTGGGTTGAAGAAGTACGACCACATAACCCCCTCCTACAGACTCCTACACTGGCTGCCGATGAAGGCACGCACGAAGTTCAAGCTAGGATGTCTCTGTTTCAAGGTATTAAACGGTCTAGCCCCTAAATACATCACAGACCTCTTCTCATTCCCAACCAACAGACATGAAAGAAAAACACACCTGAAATTTGTCTCCCCACCGGCTAGAGGGTGTAAATATAAGAGATACCATCAACAACTGTTATCGTACCAAGCAGCCACATGGGGCAAAGACTTAGAAAAACTAATTGCATATACAACCAATTATGGTGAATTTAGGAAACACCTAAAAACATACCTGTTCTTGAAATACTTAGATAACGAACCAGAACATCAGCCCCCTTTATAATACCACAACATACCCAATTCATTAAATTATAAACCCCAACCCAATCACCAACCATGAACACTATATTCAATTTAAGGAACATTTCTAATCATGTGTAAGCAGCACGGCACACAAACTGCTGTTAATATTTATTAATGTTGGAACTACCAGATGTACAATGTTATACCCTTTAATCCGCTGTATGTACAGTCTCTCTTTATTGTAACTACAGTTTATCTATATTGTAACTACAGTTTCTCTATATTGTAAACCACTTCTCTTTATTGTAAACCGCCTAGAAGTCGCAAGATAGTTGGCGGTATATAAAAATAAAGTTATTATTATTATATGAAAAGAGGGGAAGTAAGAAGGAGATGTTATATATTAGAGAAAAGCCAGGTTTTCAGTTGTTTCCGGAACAGTTGGAGGGAGCCCAGGTTCCGCAGCGGGATAGTGAGATCGTTCCAAAGGCCCGTGATTTTGGAGAGGAGGGATCTTCCCAGTTTGCCTGCGTGGGGGATGCCACGTAGAGAGGGGAAGGATAGTTTATGTCTGTGGGCGGATCTGGTTGTAGCAGGCGTTTGGGCGAGGAAGGATAGGGGGATTAGTGGCGGAAGGATGCCATGAATTATCTTGAAAGCTAGACAGGAGCATTTGAAGTGAATTCTGGAAAGTACAGGGAGCCAGTGAAGATTGGTAAGTAAGGGGGAGACGTGATCAAATTTGCGTTTAGCAAAAATCAATTTGGCCGCAGTATTCTGGATGAGCTGGAGTCTATGAAGACTTTTTTTTGTTAGGCACAGGTAAATGGCATTACAGTAATCGAGTTTGGATAAGATGATGGATTGTACCAGGACGGTAAAGTGTTTTTGGTGGAAATAGGATCTAACTTTCCTCAGCATGTGGAGGCTGAAAAAACATGATTTTGCCAAGGAGTTCAGGTGATCGTTTAGGGAGAGGGAGGAATCGATAATGATGCCGAGGACCTTGCTTGAGAACTCAAGGCGAAGAGCGGGACCTGTGGGTAGAGTGAAGAGGGTGGGCAGGTGTGCTAACTTTGGGCCGAGCCAGAGTAGTTTTGTCTTTGATTCATTTAATTTCATCTGAACAGAGAGGGACCAGGCATGAAGTCTCATTATGCATGAGGTGATGTTCTCTTGGAGGTTTGTAAGGTTCTGGTCTGTTTCGAGGAGGATAAGGATATCGTCTGCATATGTGTAAATTGTTTCAAGGGGGGATAGTTTGAGAAGCTTCAGGGAGGTCATATACATGTTGAAGAGGATAGGGGATAGGGGAGAGCCCTGTGGGACCCCGCAGGATGGTGTCCACGAAGTGGATTTGGAGCCGTTTGCGTTGACAATGTAGGAACGTGCGCGAAGGAAGTTTGAGAACCACTTTAGGACAAAGGAGTCTATTCCTATCTCGGAAAGTTGGTAGATTAGTATGTCGTGGTGCACGACGTCGAAAGCTGCGGAGAGATCGAACTGTAGGAGAACAGCAAATTTGTTTCGGGCGTGTAGTTGTTGCACCTTTGAGATTAGGGAAACTAGGAGGGACTCGGTGCTGAAGTTGGGCCTAAATCCGAATTGGTAGTGTTGGAGGATGGAGAATCTCTCTAGGTAAGAGGAGAACTGGGTAGCGACTATGGTCTCCAGAAGTTTTGTTAAAAGGGGGATGTTGGCTATGGGGCGGTAGTTCGATGGTAAGGAAGGGTCAAGATCGGCTTTTTTCAGAAGAGGGGACAAGGCAATGTGGCCCATTTCTGAGGAGAACAGGCCTGATAGTAAAGCTTTGTTTATAAGGTTTGTAAGGGAAGAGATGGCCTGCGCTGGGATGTTTTCGTAGAGGTAGGATGGGAAAGGATCTAGGATGCACTTGCAGGATTTAAGTTTCAGGCAGAGTTTAGAGATCTGAGGCTCGGATACAGGTTCGAAAGTAGTCCATGATCTGTCAGCAGGGATAGGGTCGGAGTCTTTCAGAGGAAGAGAGTTGTAAGAGATAGCTGGGGGGAACGAACTCTTTATGGTAGTGATCTTCTCGTTGAAAAAATTGGCTAAGTCATTTGGAGATGGGAGGGTGGGGGAGGGGGAGGAGTCGTTTTTAGAAGTTAGGTTTCGCCAGATGTGGAAGAGTGTACTGTTTTGGTTTTTTGATCTGGAGATTTTATCTCCATAGAAGATCTTCCTAGCTTTTTTTAGTATGGAGTTGTAGGATTTGATGTTTTCTCTCCAGGATTGCCTATCTGAAGGGGATTTTGATTTTTTCCATCTTCGCTCTAGGGCTCGGCATTTCTGTTTTAATTCCCTGTGGTATGGGAGATACCAGGGGGCCTTGTGAGAGTAGGAGATGGATTTAGTGGCTAGAGGGGCAAGAGCACGGTACGTGGTTTCCGAAAGAGTCACCCAGTTGTGCCAGAATGCGTCTGGGTCCATGAGAGTGGGAAGAGGAGGGAATTTGTTGAGGAACTGGGACCAGAATAGTTCACTAGTGATTTTTTTGCGGTAGGTGATGGAGTTTGAGGCTCGGGTAGGGGTACCAAGGACTGACATGAAGACAGGGAGGCAAAAATAGCTTAGGAGGTGATCAGACCAGGGAACAGATTCCCAACGGGTCTCAACAGTGGAGGTTTTGTGCTCAGTCAGGTCAAGAAAGCTGATGATGTCGATGGAGTGCCCCTTTTCGTGGGTAGGGGTGGGTGGTGGGGCGGTGAAGCCTAAAGAAATGAGGAAGTCTTTGAAATCAGTTGTGTCCTTGTTGGTGTTGTCCTCTAGGTGAAGGTTTATGTCGCCAATGATCAGTAGTCTTTGGAATTTTAGATAGGCCCTTGTTATGGTCTCAAGAACAATTTCGGAGGATTTGTTCCAGGGGGTAGGAGGGCGGTAAAGTAACAGTCTTCTTTGGTGAAGACTGAGGCAAAGAATTCATTTAATCTCTCTGCTATGTCCTTGTCTACCCTGAGAGCTCTTTTAGCCTTTGGTCATCTAGTGGTCCAACCAATTCTCTTTCCAGCTTCTTCCTTTTAATATACCTTAAAAAAATTTTACTGTGTGATTTTGTTTCCAGTGCAATCTTCTTTTCAAAGTCTCTCTTCACCATCCTTATTAGCGTCTTGCATTTGACTTGACATTCCTTGTGTTGTTTACAACTATTTTCAGTTAGATCCTTCTTCCACTTTCTGAAGGATTCTCTTTTAGCTCTAATAGCTTCCTTAACCTCACTTGTTAACTATGCCGGCTGCCATTTGGTCTTCTTTCCTTCCTTTTTAATACATGGAATATTCTGGGCTTCCAGGATGGAATTTTTAAATAACATCCATGCCTGGTGCATATTTTTGACCTTTGCAGTTGCATCTTTAAGTTTCTTTTTTTACCATTCTCCTCATATTATCATAGTCTTCTCTTTTAAAGTGGGGGAGTGTGTGGCGCAGAGGTTAAAGCTACAGCCTCAGCACCCTGGGGTTGTGGGTTCAAACCCACGCTGCTCCTTGTGACCCTGGGCAAGTCACTTAATCCCCCCATTGACCCAGGTACATTAGGTAGATTGTGAGCCCACCGGGACAGACAGGGAAAAATGCTTGAGTACCTGAATAAAATTCATGTAAAACCGTTCTGAACTCCCCTGGGAGAACGGTATAGAAAAATTGAATAAATAAATAAATAAATAAAAATAAAGTGAAGTGCAGTTGTATTGGATTTCCTGTGTAAACTTATTCCAAGGATTATATCAAATCTGATCATGTTATGATCACTGTTATCAAGTAGCCCCAGCACCATTACCTCCCTCACCAAATTATGTTCTCCACTAAGAACTAGATCTAGAATTGCTTCACCTCTTGTCGGTTCCTGAACCAGCTGCTCCATAAAGCAGTCCTTGATTTCATCAAGGAATTTTATCTCCCTAGCATGCCCTGATAATACATTTGGCCAGTCAATATTGGGGTAGTTGAAATCACCCATGGGATTTATTAATAATGGATTATTACTGTGTTACCCAGTTTGTTCTATCACTATCCCTTTTCCCCCTTACACATAGAATTTCTACTCATAGGGAATCTAAGGTGCGTTTCTGCTCCAGTACATTTTTTAGTCCGTTCGACTCAAGGCCATCCTTAATATATAACACAACGCCTCCACCAATTCGATCCTTCCTATCTCTACGATATAACATCCAACTCAGAAAGGGCGTGTTAGAGGCATGTTTTGGGTGTTTTGGTTGTGGGCCAGGTTGGACTTGAATTTTTGTGGCAATAATCGAACCTTTTGCAGAACATCCTAGACGGAACTTAGATGTTACAAGCTAGACCTGTTTTAGAAGCATCTAAGTACCAAAAAGGTACTCAAACTGACCAGATGACCACTGGAAGGATTACGTAATGACCCCCTACCCCCCTCCACATTTCACAATAGTCAAATAACTCTGAATAAAAAAGTACATACCTGTTTCTAGAACAGCACCACCAAGAAAAGTCTACTACAATAGAATACAGCTGTCTTAAGTAGCTTATTGAGTGAGCTAGTGAACCATAGAGAGGAGGAGCCATGGCTATTAGATACTCTAGCCACTGCATTTATGATGGAAAGTGTGAGCCCCCAGAAACATCCAAGTTGAAAACATCCAAATAGGCACCATTTAGACATGGGAGGGGCCAGCATTGTAATGGCCTGGCCACATAGACATCCCAACAGAGCAATGTGGCATCTTAGAGGACACTGCTGTGAACTTCACATACAGGGAGCCAAATATACATCTCACTATAACCCCCTTATAATTTATGGTGATTCCCTTCAAACCTCCCCCCAAACCTACTATACCCACTTGTCTACCACCCTAATATCCCTCATGGCTGCAGTGGCTCCCACGTCAAAATGGTGCCTATTTAGACATTTCTAATGTGGATGTTTCTGTGGTCAAAAATGGCAAATAAAGTTAGACATCCTGGCAGCCAAGATATCCAAGTAGAGGATTAAAAAATATATATATATTAGGACATCCCATTCGAAAATGATAATTTCTCTGCCTCAGGATCATGCTTCACTTGTTCAATCTGGACAGGCAAGAGATTATAAATAAGAATTACTTCCATCTTTTTTGATTCAGAAAAGTCAAAAGCAAATAACATCTTAGAAAATGAATATCGCAAAACAAGGGTTCATGCTCCACTTTAAAATGTGTCTCCTGCAGCATTATAATCTGGGGTAGATTTGATCTGATTTCTTGCAAAACTAAATGCCTCTTCCTAGGTGCATTAAGTCCCTTTGCATTCCAAGTTAAAATCTTAAGTTCAATCCTTGTGTTGAATAAACTGCTCAGAATACAAAAAGAATCCCTCCCCCAGCATGAAAGAACCAAAGTAGTACCATGCCCTTTCCCGACCAAAAAATTGTTCCAACTGATGGAAATAAAAACCCAGCCACCTAGAACCCATCCAAAAAAGCCCACTACTTATAAATGCAAGCTGAAGTCCACATTGCAAGGAAATGGAGATCCTGACCCACAACCTCAGTCCAACCAACCCCTCCCCTTCCATCCACAGCGGAGCTGACCAAGTGCACAAGTGCAACCAGGGCTGCATCTCTGCCAAGAAGCTCAGTGCAAAGCAGCTGCACAATGGTAGGAGCATCCTCCACTCATGTTGCCTCAAGTACTCTGTGGAATCTCAGATATTTCCACCACCCTTGTTCTCTAAATCATCAAGTTTAAGCAACAAAGAGATTCCTTGTGAGTGTGCAGTGTTTCTAGGGATTCAGTATGCTCATCAGAGTGGGTCTCCAAGTCTTCTACTCATCCAAATCTCTAAGGTCATCGTGCACAGTCTCAATTTTCTCCAAAATCTTGTCCTACATGCTTTTCAATTCTTGGCATATTTCCATGAAATAATGCTTAAAGCCTCAAGACACGCTGTGAGAGGAGGCGGCCTCCTGATGATTTAGTCAATCATGGCATTCTCCTCTCTCATCTTAAAGAAAGTGGAATAACAAATGGTCCTCACCTGTGGTTTCAATCATATCATCAATACAGATCATTTAAAGTACTTTGATCAGACACTTACTCTGCTAATTGCAACCTCACTTGTGGCATTCTTCAGGGGTCGGTCTTGATGCCTATCCTCTTTTTCTTTCTCCATTAGCTTTGTTTCTTCAAATCTTGAATATCACCTTCATTTATGCTGATGATATTCAACTCTTATTTCCACTTGAGAACACTGGTCCTTCTGGAATTGATGATCTCAAAGAAACTAACTGTGATTTCACACTGGTATTCCTTTTGTCAATTACAGATAAATCCATCCAAAACTGCAGCAGTATTCTTCCCTACATTAAGTACTTCCACCCACTCCTGTCCCCCTTCCGTTTCCAGAATACAAATACTCATTAAAAGAAGAAATCAAGATCCTTGGAGTCACTGTTGATAACCACCATATTTCAGTTGTTAAAAAGTCCTTTTTTGTACTTCACCAGATCCCCTTACAAGATCTCTTCTTGATAAATCATCACTATGCCTGCATATTCAATCGATGGTTATTTCACACCTTGACTACTGCAATTCCATTTCATGGTCTTTTCTATATCACAATTGGCTCTATATTACAATTGGCCAAGACACAACTGTTAGACTGACACATGAGGCAGAATACTGGCTTCCTATTCAATATCATATTCTTTTCAAGACTGTTACTTTATCTTTCCAAATTCTTCATACCAGCCTTCCTTCCTTCTTGTTTAAATTCCCGCACACTGTGTTCCTCTCAGCAACAGCTCCTAGTAGTGCTCTCATTTCTTCAGGTCCGCTCACATCTTGCCAGAACAACCTCTTTCTCTGTTGTTTTTTTTTTTTCACTTTACCTCTGGAATGCCATTGCTAAACAGGTATGTTTTGAACTTTCATTCCAGAAATTAAAAGCACTTCTCAAGGCCTATTTTTTTCACTAAAGCATTTTTTTCCATTTTAGAATTGCTTTAACTCATGCATATTCCACTGCCCTTCACAGTGAGTACATCCTATTCACAGTCTTCTATTCACATCCCTCCCCCACCTTTTGCTTGTTCCTTGGTTTAATTTTAACTTTACATATAAGTTGTTTTAACTTACTACTACTCCTTTTCTGGAGTTTTTATTAAACCCCCATTTAAATTTACTATCCTATTGTTTCTTTCCATTTTCTATGTGGCGCAGGGGTTAGAGCTACAGCCTCAGAACCCTGAGGCTGTGGGTTCAAATCCCTCGCTGTTCCTTGTGACCCTGGGCAAGTCACTTAATCCCTTCATTGCCCCAGGTATATTAGCAAAAGTTTGAGCCCATCAGGACAGATAGGGAAATATGACAAAGTACCTGAATGTAAACTACTTAGGATATAAGTGGTATATAAATAAATAAAGAAGAACTGTAAACTGTGATGTTCAGCTGCCAATTTCAAGGACTCAGACAGAGAATCATGGCCTAGGGATGCATGGCATGAAGAAAGTTTGGGTCCTCGGTTGGGAGAGCTTACTGCCCTCCTTAGTAGCGGATTTAGTTCAGGAACATAAGAACATAAGAAGTTGCCGCTGGTGGGTCAGACCAATGGTCCATTGTGCCCAGCAATCCACTCCCGCGGCAGCTCCCTGGTCAAAGACCAGTGCCCTGAGACCAGCCCTACCTGCATACGTTCCGGTTCAGCAGGAACTTGTCTACCTTTTGTCTTGAATCTCTAGAGGGTGTTTTCCCCTATAACAGCCTCCAGAAGAGCATTCCAGTTTTCCACCACTCTCTGAGTGAAGAAGAATTTCCTTACGTTTGTACAGAATCTGTCCCCTTTTAACTTTAGAGAGTGCCCTCTCGTTCTCTCTACTTTGGAGAGGGTGAACAACCTGTCTTTATCTACTAAGTCTATTCCCTTCATTATCTTGAATGTTTCGATCATGTCCCCTCTGTCTCCTCTTTTCAAGGGAGAAGAGGCTCAGTTTCTCTAATCTCTCACTGTATGGCAACTCCTCCAGCCCCTTTACTATTTTAGTCGCTCTTCTATGGACCCTTTCGAGTAGTACAGTGTCTTTCTTCATGTACGGCAACCAATGCTGGACGCAGTACTCCATGTGAGGGTGTACTATGGCCTGGTACAGCGCATGATAACCTTCTCCGATCTGTTCGTGATCCCCTTCTTAATCATTCCTAAGATTTTGTTCTCCCTTTTTGCCACCACTGCACATTACGTGAACGGCTTCATCGATTTGTCGACCAGTACTCCCAAGTCTCTTTCCTTGGGGGGGGGGGTGTCTCTCCAAGTACTGCCCCAGATATCCTATATTCATGTATAAGATTTTTGTTACCGACATGCATCACCTTACACTTATCCACTTTGAACCTCATCTGCCATGTAATGGCCCATTTCTCGAGCGTGTTTATGTCACGTTGCAGATGTTCGCAATTCTCCCGCGTCTTCACTACTCCGAATAACTTTGTATCATCTGCAAATTTAATCACCTCACTCGTCGTACCAATGTCACTGGTGATGCTTTTCCAGTCCGAGTATTGTCCATTTACTTCCACTCTCCGTTTCCTATCCACCAGCCAATTTTTAATCAACGTGAGTATTTCACCCTTGATTCCATGGCTCACAATTTTTTGAAGTAGTCATTCATGCAGAACCTTGTCGAAAGCCTTCTGAAAATCCAGATATACAATGTCGACCAGGCCACCCTTGTCTATCTGACTGTTTACTCCCTCAAAGAAGTTCGTCAAGCAAGATCTTCCTCTGCTGAAGCCATGCTGGCTGGTCCTCATAAGATCGTGTCCGTCAAGGTGTTCAATGATGCGGTCCTTTATCAGCACCTCTACCATCTTTCCCGGTACCGAGATCAGACTCACCGGTCTGTAGTTTCCCGGATCATCTCTTCATCATTATCATCTCTTCAACACTTCAGAAGCACAGGTAAGGCTAATGCAAAGGCAGATGGCAGGGGATTAAGTGGCAAGTTTAAGTTTGTGGTTAAGCAGGAGTTCAGGGATTTGGCTTCCCTCCAGAGCTGTGGTGTCACTTCCTCCCCTCCCAGCAACTGTGCCTTTAACACATTCTTGAAGTGTGCTTCCATTCCTTTTTAGTTCCAGTATATTTTTCACTCAAACCCATTTCTTAACATTTGATACAATTTAGATGCTTGTTTTCATGTTGATAACACTTTATTACAGATCAGTTCCAGCTTCCAGTCATCAGTTATGGTTCTCAAATCCAATTTACTAGATTTAAGACATTGATATAGGTAGAACCAGTGGTAAAATTGTTCATGTGAGAACCTGAATTCTATCTGAAGATCTTTAAAAGATTGTACTTTATCACACTGTCATATTTTTTTTCCAAAGAATCAAATACCTTGTCTTTGCCATCTGTGCCAGTTAATCATCTTTTTAAATATATTTTAAAATCAATCTTATTCCAAATTGACATTTCCTTAATCTGCAAATACAATTCCATTTTTCTGAATGCTTCCAGGGTAGCTAAAATCATTAAGACCCTTATTTATTAACGTGCAAAAATATTTCACAGGTCCTGCACTTTAATTGCCAAAATCGGCTTGCATTAATTGCAAAACCTTTGTGTCAATTTTTGGGAGCATTTGAGAGTGATGTTGCACAATTAACACAGAGAAAATGTCACTATTGAATGTTAAACTGCATGGCTGATAATATGTGATGCAGTTAGTTACGTCTCTTGAGGTGAGCTCTGCCTTTATTGTTTCTAATCTACCTCACCAATACAGTATGTTGGTTCAGAAGGAACATTTCAGACTTAGTCCAACTGACTTCCAAAGGATATTCTGTAATTTGGCACAAATAAATAGATGGAACCTATGCTATACAAGAACATAAATGCCTACTGTATGCTCTTTTATCAAATTCTAGCATACCAGTGAAATCATGTGCCTATAAGTTAGGTGTGAGCCAGGGCCAGTTTAAGGAACTGTGGCACCCTATGCCAACTTTTGCATCAGCAAACCCCTCCACCAATGATCCAGTAGCTACTACCTCTATCTCAAGTCCCCCCCCTCCACTGCTAGTGGTAAAGGGCACCAAAATCCTGAATCCCAATCTGGCATCTCTCCTTCCCTGCTCACAGAGGGGAGGAAAGAGAGAGGAAGAGATGCCAGATTGGGATTTTGGCACCATCTATGACTGGCACCCGAGACCAGGGCCTCATCTGGTCCATAATTGAGCCCGCCCTGGCATGAGCACTCATGGTAGCCATAAAGCTAGTGTAAGTGTATGTGCCTAAGTTTTGGTAAGAGCCACGTAGCTTATAGCATTATACAGGATAAAAGGATAAGCAGTGTAAAGACGCTAGAGCAAGCATGGTCCCTTTTTAAGGACACAGTCATCGAGGCACAAAATTTATATATACTGTGTATCAACAAGGGATCCAAGAGGAAAAAGAACAATGAACCGGAGTGGCTCACTGTATCGGTGAAGGAAGCAATCAGAGACAAGAAGACTTCGTTTAAGGAATGGAAAAGGTCAAAATTAAACAAAAACCGGAATAAGCACAAACAGCATCAAAGCAGGTGCAATAAGGTGGTAAGAGGGGTCAAAAGACACTACAAGGAAAAAATAGCCAAGGAGGCAAAAAACTTCAAGTCATTCTTTCGATATATTAAGGGGAAATGACTTGTGCAGGAAGCGGTGGGGCCGTTGGATGACCATGGAATAAAGGTAGTGCTAAAGGAAGACAAAGCCATCACCGACAAACCGAACACATTTTTTGTATCTGTATTTACCGAAGAGGATATACACAACATACCGGAAGCCAACAGGCCATACACGGAAAATGAAAATTTGAAACTAATAGGGTTAACGGTCAGTCTAGAAGAGGTATACAGGCAGATTGATAGGCTTAAAAATGATAAATCCCTGGGACCAGATGGCATCCATCCGAGGGTAATCAAGGAACTGAAAGGGACTATAACTGAACTGCTTCAACTGATAGCCAATCTGTCAATCAAATCGGGAAGGATTCTGGAAGACTGGAAGGTGGCAAATGTTACGCCGATTTTCAAGAAAGGTTGGAGGGGTGATCTGGGAACCTACAGACTGGTGAGTCTGACCTCTGTACCGGGAAAGATGGTAGAGGCACTGATAAAGGACTGCATCATTGAGCACCTTGACAGGCACGATCTGCTGAGGACCAGCCAGCATGGCTTCAGCAAAGGAAGATCTTGCTTGACGAACTGAAAGGGGCTATAGCTGAACTGCTTCAATCTATCGATCAAATCGGGAAGGATTCCGGAAGACTGGAAAGTGGCGAATGTCACGCCAATCTTCAAGAAAGGTTCAAGGAGAGATCCTGGAAACTACAGACTGGTGAGTCTGACCTTGGTATCGGGAAAGATGGTAGAGGCACTGATAAAGGATCGCATCATTGATCACGGCTTCAGCAAGGGAAGATCTTGCTTAACGAACTTCCTGCACTTCTTCGAGGGAGTAAACAGGTAGATAGACAAAGGTGACCCATTCGACATTGTATATCTGGATTTTCAGAAAGCGTTCAACAAGGTTCCACATGAACGACTACTTTGAAAAATTGAGAACCCTGGAATAGAGGGTGAAATGCTCACATGGATTAAAAACTGGCTGGCAGATAGGAAACAGAGAGTGGGGGTAAATGGACAATACTCGGACTGGAAAAGCGTCACCAGTGGAGTGCCGCAGGATTCGGTGCTTGGACCCGTGCTCTTCAACATATTTATAAACGATCTGGAAATTGGTATGATGAGTGATGTGATTAAATTTGCTGCCGCTACGAAGTTATTTCGAGTAGGAAAGACGCATATGAATTGTGAAGACCTGCAACATGACATAGACACGCTCGAGAAATGGGCAGTGACATGGCAAATGAGGTTCAATGTAGATAAGTGTAAGGTGATGCATGTCGGTAACAAAAATCTTCTACACAAATACAATATGTCCGGGGTGGTACATGGAGAGACCCCCCAGGAAAGGGACTTGGGAATACTGGTCGACAAGTTGATGAAGCCGTCCGCGCAATGTGTGGCGGAGGCGAACAGAATGTTAGGAATGATAAAGGAGGGGATCACAAACAGATCGGAGAAGGTTAACATGCCGCTGTACCAGGCCATGGTGCGCCATCACCTGGAGTATTGCGTACAGCACTGGTCGCCATAAATGAAGGACATGTTACTACTACTCGAAAGGGTCCATAGAAGAGCGACTAAAATGATTAAGGGGCTGGAGGAGTTGCTGTACAGCGAGAGATTAGAGAACCTGGGCCTCTTCTCCCTTGAAAAGAGGAGACTGAGAGGGGACATGATAGAAATATTCAAGATACTGAAGGGAATAGACTTAGTAGATAAAGACAGGTTGTTCACCCTCTCCAAGGTAGGGATAACGAGAGAGCACTCTCTAAAGTTAAAAGGGGATAGATTCCGTACAAACGTAAGGAAGTTCTTCTTCATCCAGAGAGTGGTGGAAAACTGCAATGCTCTTTCGGAGGCTGTTATAGGGGAAAACACCCTCCAGGGATTCAAGACAAAGTTAGATGAGTTCCTGCTGAACCGGAACATATGCAGGTAGGGCTGGTCTCAGTTAGGGCTCTGGTCTTTGACCTAGGGGCCACCGCGGAGTGGACTGCTCAGCACGATGGACCACTGGTCTGATCCAGCAACGGCAATTCTTATGTGCATGTGAGTCCTACACTTGCTCCGCCCAGACTTTCCCTATGTACAGTATATGCCTACTTGACAAATAAGCATTATGTAAGATATATATCTGTATTTACAGAAAGTGCTTAGGTGGCATTTTGGCATATACACAGCCATAGAAAAAAAGAAAAGCCTTATGGCAGTGAGATCTTCACAATATTAATGAGGACCTCCAGACCCTGTCTGCAGAAGAAAAGCAGTGGCTGTAACAAAAAAAATGTGAAGGCCACCGTTATGGACCCAATTAATTCCAACAGAAAAGTAAATAGCCAAAGCCACAGCCACAGTCAAAAGCTTTGCAGTCTGCTGGTAGCAATTCAGTACCTGCCAGAAGAGAAAAATGAGAAAAACCACAATGAAGATATGTGGCTAGGAATCAACCTTCACTAGAAGATGATCAGACAAACCACATCTACAGCAAAATGCTCTACAGTTTGTTAGAAGAGACAGAATCTACGGAAATAGTAAAGGAGCCAGCCCAAAGGATAAATGAATAGAATAAGCTGGAGGGAGTCTGGGAGGAAAGACAGTGAGAGCAGGGAAGGAGCAAAGGATTCAAAGGGAAGGATGAAAGAGTGGTGAGAGAGAGGGAGAGATAGAGAAAGAGAAAAATCAAGGGGAAAGAGGAGGAGGGGTGATGGTAGATGAAGGGGAGACAGTGTGAGAGAAGAGGGCTAGAAGAAAAGAGTGTGAAAGTCCATTGAGAGGGCTTTAAACTAAAGGTCAGGGGAGAGCCGACAGTCGACATCATGTCGATGGCCCGGACACCAAGATATCCTGATGAGGAATCTTCAAGTAACCGAGCAGATATAGAGGTGGAACATAAAGAATCTATAGAAGGTCATGAAATAGATCAAATGGATAAAGGAAGGGATGTGAGGACCACTGAATCCAGAAAATTAGCACAGTCAGAGCTTAAATGTATGTACACGAATGCCAGAAGCTTGGGTAACAAAATGGGCGAACTGGAGGAACTAGCAAAAAGAAAGCAACTGGATATCATAGGAATAACGGAAACATGGTGGAATGATGAAAATGAATGGGACACGGCGTTGCAAGGATATAAACTATACAGAAGAAATAGGATTGGGCAAAAAGGGGGAGGTATTGCCCTGTATGTCCAGGAAGACATAGAGTCTAACAGAGAAGAAGAGTCGGAAGTAGACGGTAAACTAGAGTCCCTCTGGATAAAGATTCCTGGACAAAAAGAAGCAGACACAAAAATTGGCCTCTACTATCGACCCCCGGGACAGTCTGAGCAAAGTGACATAGCAATGATGGAAGAAATTAACCACGGATGTAAAACAGGAAACGTGACGATCATGGGGGACTTCAACTTTCCGAGGATAAACTGGAAACTGGGAACGTCAACCTGCGTCAGAGAGACAAAATTCCTCGAACTGATGAGAGATTGCTTCCTTGAGCAAATGGTAGGAGAACCGACTAGAGGTAGCGCAATCCTGAACTTGGTTATAAATGGCATTACTGGAAGGACAGCAGATGCAGAGGTAACAGCCCGTTGGGGACAAGCGATCACAATATGATCAATTTTACCATTTGCATCGATAAGGGGAAACCTATCAGGACTAAAGCCACAACCTTTAATTTCAAAAAAGGAAACATAGTATGAGAACCATGGTTAGAAAACGGCTGAAGAAAGGAAAAACAGAAATCCAGACAGTAGATCAAGCATGGTCTCTGCTGAAAAAAACCATCATAGAGGCACAGAATCTTTACATACCAAGGATTACCAAAGGAAGGCGAAAAAAGAAAAAAGGTGAACCAGCCTGGTTATCCAAAGAAGTAAAGGATGCAGTAAGGGAAAAGAGGAACTCGTTTAAAAAATGGAAACGGGAAAAAACGACGGAGGCCTGGAACTGTCACAAAACCGACCAGAAAAAATGTCATAAAGTGGTAAGAGAAGCAAAAAAAGTCTATGAGGAAAAGATAGCTCAGGAAGCAAAAAACTTCAAACCCTTCTTTAGATATGTGAAGGGAAAGAAACCAGCAAGAGAGGCAGTGGGCCCTCTCAACGACCAAGAAAGAAAAGGGACAATTAAAGAAGACAAACAGATAGCCGATAGGCTAAATTCATTCTTTGCTTCTGTTTTCACGGACGAGGATACAACAACAACAATACCAGACACAGGGATTATATTCACCGGAGACATTGAGGAAAGCCTAACAACAGTAAATGTGGAGTTGGACATGGTATACGTCCAGATTGATAAATTAAATAAAGTGATAAATCCCCTGGACCGGATGGAATTCACCCGAGAGTATTAAAGGAACTTAAGGTGGAAATTGGGGAACTTTTACAATCCTTGGCTAACATGTCAATAAAAACCGGGCAAATACCGGATGACTGGAAGATAGCAAATGTCATCCCAATTTTTAAAAAAGGAAAAAGAGGGGAACCAGGGAATTACAGACCTGTGAGTCTCACCTCAGTTCCTGGAAAGATAATTGAAGCACTAATTAAAGATACCATCGTACAACACTTGGAGGATCACAACTTGATAAAAGATAGTCAACACGGCTTCAGAAAAGGGAAGTCATGTTTGACAAATTTACTACAATTCTTTGACAAGGTGAACAAATCAATGGATAGGGGGGATCCAGTGGACATAATTTACTTGGATTTCCAGAAGGCATTTGACAAGGTCCCGCATGCAAAGCTCATGACTAAATTACAAAGTCATGAAATAGGAGGAGAAGTGCACAGATGGATCAGCAAATGGTTAGAAAACAGAATACAGAGGGTGTGCATAAATGGGAAATTTTCGGACTGGGAGAAAGTGACTAGTGGCGTGCCTCAAGGCTCGGTTCTTGGGCCTATATTGTTCAATATTTTTATAAATGACCTAGAAGAAGAAACAACTTGCAATATAATCAAGTTTGCAGATGATACAAAATTATGTTGGGCGGTTGGCACTCTAAGAGACTGCGAAGATCTGCAGAAGGATCTCAACAAGCTGGAGACGTGGGCGAAAAAGTGGCAGATGAATTTTAATTTAGACAAATGCAAGGTGATGCATTTGGGAAAGAAAAACAAAGAACATGAATATAGGATGTGGGGGGGGGGGGACTTTAACCAAATGCGAACAAGAAAAGGATCTGGGGGTAGTGAGTGATAGAACCCTTAAACCTTCAGCTCAATGTGCGGTAGCGGCGAAAAAGGCAAACAGGATGTTGGGCATGATTAAGAAGGGGATCACGAGTAGATCGGAAGAAGTTATAATGCCACTTTATAGAGCTATGGTTAGACCACACTTAGAATATTGTGTCCAACACTGGTCTCCAAACCTTAAGAAGGATATAACTCTGCTGGAGAGGGTGCAGAGGTGAGCCACGAAACTAGTCAAGGGTATGGAGAATTTGAGCTACAGAGAACGCCTCAGGAAACTAGGAATGTTCACTCTCGAGAAGAGAAGACTGCGAGGAGATATGATAGAGACTTTTAAAATATTAAAAGGATTTGATAAAATAGATCAGGAACCCTCATTACTAACATTTTCAGATGTGACACGGACTAGAGGACATAGTCTGAAACTGAGCGGCAATAGGTTTTAAGACTAACATAGGAAAGTTCTGTTTCGTACAACGAGTGGTGGGCACTTGGAATACTCTCCCGGAAGAGGTTGTGATGGAGACTACTGTTCTGGGTTTCAAACGCAAGTTGGATGCGTACCTTCTTGCGAATCATATTGAGGGTTACGGGAAAACCGGGTCTCCACAAAGGAGTACCTAAATGGGCCTCCGCGTGTGCGGATCGCCGGACTAGATGGACCAAGGTCTGATCCGGAGAAGGCATTTCTTATGTTCTTATGAGAGATAAAGGAAGAGAGAATGAAATGGGGAGGTGATGAAAGAAGGAGCCATTTTAAAACTAGAACAAGAGGAAAACCTATGGCTGCTCAGTAGTTCATGGTTCAGAATGAGATATCTTTAAATACTAACAAAACAGGGAAGTTAGGGCATTCCTGCTAGACAGATTGTAATAAAGGCAAAAGTAGCTTGGGTGCCTTAAAGTTAAAGAGCAAAAAGGCTCCAAATTATCCCTGTCAACTGTTAAGCAAACTCTATATGTCTGTATGCAAATTCCAGAAGTCCAGATGTAAATTAAGAGAGTTAGAGTATATAGCACTAAATTAAGAGGTGGTCTTAATTGGTATATCAAAGACTTAGTGGCAACAGGACACTATACCAGTGTACAAATTAAATCACAATGCTAGGGTGGATCAAATTGGTAGAGGGATTATGCTAACATAACATAGTAGATGACGGCAGATAAAGACCCGAATGGTCCATCCAGTCTGCCCAACCTGATTCAATTTAAATTTTCTTCTTCTTAGCTATTTCTGGGAAAGAATTTAAAGTGCTACCCGATACTGTGCTTGGGTTTCAACTGCCAAAGTCTCTGTCAAACCTCACTTCAGCCCATCTACACCCTCCCAGCCATTTAAGCCCTCCCCAGCCCAACCTCAACCAAAAGGACATATGCAGACACATACTGTGCAAGTCTGCCCAGTACTGGCCTTAGTTCAATATTTACTATTATTTTCTGATTCTAGATCCTATGTGTTCATCCCACACATCTTTGAACTATGTCACCATTTTCCTCTTCACCACCTCTCTCGGGAGCGCATTCCAGGCATCCACCACCCTCTCCGTAAAGTAGAATTTCCTAACATTGATTTTGAATCTATCACCTCTCAAACTCAAATTATGTCCTCTAGTTTTACCATTTTCTTTTCTCTGGAAAATATTTTGTTCTACGTTAATACCCTTCAAGTATTTGAACGTCTGAGTCATATCTCTCCTGTCCCTCCTTTCTTCTACGGTATACATTTTCAGGACTTCCAGTCTCTCCTCTTACATCTCCTCATGCTATATGTTATAGTCTTCTAATGGGTGGTACTATGTATCAAATAATAAAACTTGAAATAACATAAAATTCTGCAGAATGCAAAATACACTGTGCAATCTTTGTGGCCAGAAATTCCATATATGATGGGAAAGAGTAAAGTGGTGAGGGTGTACTACCATTTATATGGCTGGAATGAACAGAGCAGGGGTATAGCTACCACTAAGTGAGCCTGGTAAAAGGCCAGGACTGCCCAATGGTAGGAGTAGTCTACAATTCAACCTCCTGCTCCAAGACTGGTATCCATCCCTTTCTCCTCCTCCTAACCTCCTTGCATGGGTCCAGCCCCTTTCCATCTCTCTAATCCCCCTACCCATGGTATTAGAAATGCATGAAAGGTCATTGGGAGGCAGCAATGAAAGCAGGCTATCTTCAGTCAGCCCAGCCAGGGCCTTTCCTCTACTGTGCCCTGCCTTTTCAATGTAATTTTCTGTGGGTAGGATCTGTCAGAGGAAAAGGCCTAACAGGGTCAGGTAAAACAGTCTGTTGTCATCGCTGCCCCTGTCAGCAACCCACTGCATGTTTCAAGTACCCTGACATTTAGTTTATTTGGATTTGCTAAACTGCCTCTACTGAAAATCAAATAGAGATATAGAAGAGAACTCTCAATAAAATATAGGAAAAGTTACATAACACTCACTAAAAGAAAACAGTCACCAACTTTCATACAAACTAAATTATGTCAAAGTACAGTGTCTGGTCACCAGGAAGCAGTAATCAGTGGTCATTTAAAGACCGAAGAGTTCTACCCAGAGTATACGGGATGCTGGGAATTATTAAAAAAGAGATGGTTAACAAGACTAAGAATGTCATAATGCCCATGTATCGCTCCATGGTGCGACCTCATTTGGAATATTGTGTTCAATTCTAGTCTCCTTAGCTCAAGAAAGATATAGTGGCGCTAGAAAAGGTTCAAAGAAGAGTGACCAAGATGGTAAAGGGGATGGAACTCCTCTCGTATGAGGAAAGACTAAAATGGTTAGGGCTCTTCAGCTTGGAAAAGAGACAGCTGAGGGGAGATATGATTGAAGTCTACAAAATCCTGAGTGGAGTAAAATGGGTACAAGTGGATCGATTTTTTGCTTTATCAAAAATTACAAAGACTAGGAGACACTCAATGAAGATACAGGGAAATACTTTTAAAACCAATTTGAGGAAATTTTTTTTTTCACTCAGAGAATAGTTAAGCTCTGGAACGCGTTGCCAGAGGATGTGGTAAGAGTGGATAGCGTATCTGGTTTTAAGAAAGGTTTGGACAAGTTTCTGGAGGAAAAATCCATAGTGTTATTGAGAAAGACATGGGGGAAGCCACTTCTTGCCCTGTATTGGTAACATGGAATATTGCTATACCTTGGGTTTTGGCCAGGTACTAGTGACCTGGATTGGCCACTGTGAGAACCATTGGTCCGACTCAAGGCTATTCTTATGTTCTTATGGAATTCCCATCCAATTCACAGGAAAAAAATGTTGTTCAAAACAGTCTTGCTGCACCATGACAATGCACGTCCTCATACAGCAGCAACGACAAAAGAGACAGTACAATAGCTTGGGTCTGAATGTCTTCCACATCCTTCTTACAGCCCGGATCCAGCACCTAGTGTTTATCACATCTTTAACCACTGATTCATCTCTGATGATGAAGTAAAGGATGCGTTGCACGCCCGGCTTTGGAGCAGCCAATAAACTTCTTCTCATTTTGACTGATCGTGAACATTCTTTACATCATCTTCTTGATGAATTAGCTGAATTTGGGTTTCATTCTGGATTTCGACTGAATTATCATAAATCTGTAGCTCTCCCATTTAATTTGTCTATAATTTGTCTGTTCCCATTAATTTGGGCAAGTGAGACAGTCATCTATTTACGGATTATTATTCCACAAGATCTTACCAGATTACATAATCTAAATATTCATCCATTGTTGGCCAAGGCTAAATCGCGTTTGCTGATTTGGAGAAATTTTCCTATCTCTTTAATGGGACGCATTGCTCTATATGATGGCCCTTCCTCAATGGCTTTATGTATATCAAATGTTACCTTTGTCTGTTTCTAAAATTGTGGAATGCCAATTAGATACTTTGATTCATGGGTTCCTTTGGTTGGGTGGTCGTTTACATCTTTCTTTATATCAGATGGCTTTGCCGATAGTAAAGGGTGAAATGGGATTGTTACAGTTGAGACAATTTGTTGAAACTTGTCATATACACCATATTCATGACTGGTTTCTCTCTATTTCTTATTTTTCCTGGACTTTGGTGGAATTAAAGTTATGGAGACCATATCATTTTAGTTATCTTTCACATACTCCTAAAATGAAGGCTGCTGTTTGGAGAATCCATATTATTTTTTACTTGTTCCTCTGAGATCCACTTGGCGAAAGATATGCATTCGATTAAAGCTTGATTTCAGGACTATGCCTCTTTTATCTATTTGTGGTAATGGTTCCTTTTTACCTAGTATAACAGGTGCTAGTTTTCAGCCTGATAAGAGAGGAAATATCTCCTATCTATATCAGATGCTGACTGACGAAGGTACCTTGCCAACAATTTCCCAATTATGCACTGTTTATGGTTGGTCTTGTTTAGATATATTTTCTTATATGCAGTTGAAATATTTTGTGACTTCTTTGCCTAAATCGGCATTGTTTGCTAAAGAACTGTATTGGTTAGATGTCAATTGATTGTACCCCTAAAATATTTTACCACCAATACACAATGCCTATTGGGACTTATCAATACCTATCATTAGCTTTCTTATTATATCGTAAAACATAGAAAGCTAATATAACAATATAATTTATCATGTATTAATGAAAATTCAACATTTAATCATATATCTTATCATCTTACATCACATTACAAACATACTATAATCAAACAGACGGGCTGGGTCAGGAACAGGTTGAGTGGAAGGCAACAGAGGGTAGTGATCAATGGAGATCACTCTGAGGAAAGGGATTTTACCAGTGGTGTGCCTCAAGGTTCTGTTCTTGGGCCTATTCTTTTTAACATTTTTCTAAATTATATGGTTGAAGGGTTGTCAGGTAAGATTTGCCTCTTTGCGGATGATACCAAAATCTGCAAAAGAGTAGACACGCCGGATGGTGTGAATAACATGAAGAAAGACCTGTCAAAGTTTGAAAAAGGTCTGAAATTTGGCAGCTAAAATTTAATGTTAAGAAATGCAAGGTCATGCATTTGGGCTGCAAAAACCCGAGGGAACAGTACAGTTTAGGGGGTGAAGAACTCATATGCACGACAGAAGAGCAGGAATAGGGTGTGATTGTATGTGATGATCTTAAGGTGGTCAAACAATTTGAAAAGGTGACATCGAAACCTAGAAGGGAGAGGCATGGCCAGTAGGAAAAAGGAGGTATTGATGCCTCAGTATATGACTCTGGTGAGACTTCATTTAGAATATTGTGTATAATTCTGGAGGCCGCACCTTTAAAAAGGATGAACAGGAAGGCTACTAAAATGGTGTGTGGTCTTCATGATAAGGCATATGGGGACAAAGATAAAACAACTACAAACAATCCAAAACACAACACTGAGACTTATCTTTTCATTGAGGAAACACGACCACATCACAGAGGCATACCTCAACTCACACTGGCTTCCAATTCCATCAAGAATACTATTCAAATTCTACTGCCTACTATTTAAAACCATAAATGGTGACAGCCCAACCTACCTGAACAACCACCTCATCCAAACTACATCAGCTAGAAAAACCCACACTCCATTCACACACCCTCCTATCAAAGAAGTCAAATGGAAAAAAACTATATGATAGCTTGCTAGCCACACAAGCAGCAAAACTTGACAACCAAATCTCCAATCTACTGATTATGACCCCAGACTACAAAACACTCAGAAAAGAAATAAAGACCCTACTTTTCAAGAAATATCTGCAAACGACTTAATACCGCTAGCTCCTTCCCACTCCTAATACCACTTCCCAATACCTTCCTAATTCCCCAAAGCAACCTCACCCACTCTTTATCTCCTCTAGAAATTACCAGATATCTTCTTTTTGTAATATGTTTTTTGTAATTCTTTTGTAATCCGCCTTGAACCGCAAGGCAATGGCGGAATAGAAATCTCTAATGTAATGTAAAGATCTCAATCTGTATACTATGGAGGAAAGGCTGAGATGTTTAAATAACTATGTAATATAAATGTGCATGAGTCGAGTTTCTTTCATTTGAAAGGAAACTCTGCAATAAGAGGACATAGGTTGAAGTTAAGAGGTGATAGGCTCCGGAGTAATCTGAGGAAATACTTTTTTATGGAAAGGGTGTTAGATGCGTGGAACAGTCTCCCAGAAGAGGTGGTGGAAACAGAGATTGTGTCTGAATTCAAAAAGGCCTGGGATAGGCACGTGGGATCTCTTGGAGAGAGAAAGAGATAATGGTTATTGCTGATAGGCAGACAAGATGGGTCATTTGGCCTTTATCTGTCGTCATGTTTCTATGTTTCTATTATAAGCTCCTTTAACATGCTCCATATCTGGACTTTTCTTTTACAACTATCGGGGAATTTTACCCACTTTTTATCTCATCTCTCACCTAGCACAGCCTTCCAGTGGCAATTCATGGCAAGCAGTTAACGATTGGAGTAACCTCTGTCTGGCCAGTAGGCAGCTAAGATGATAGCTGCATTATCATCAGCCTTATTCAGCTCTAGAACCTGACCCCAAGTTTTCTGTATGGTAATTAATTAACAGTGCTTCTCTTCTGGTTTTTCTTTAAATCATAAAAATCACAGTGAATCTAGTTGGTTGTGTAACAGTGGGGGAAGAGAGTGCTGAAACAGCCCATGTAGCTATAGTAGCTAATAGTATCCTGCTCCTTGAATAAAAGATTGCATTATTACTACATGGCTTTCAGCAACAAGGATGTGTTTCTAAGACCATAGCATTTAAAAGCTAAATCACTTCCAGTTGATGACATTTTAAAATATTCCCATCAATTAGAGAACTGAAAGGCCTCACACCATAGTTTAACAATACAAATGACTTCAGGCTCTGTCTCCTTCCTTAAATGTATGACAAACGCTTCTACTCATATATTGTATGTGCTTGAAGGGTATTTTATGAGGGGCATGAATACATAGAACAGTTTTACAAGCTCAAGTAGCTCTTATTAAATTGCTTATGAACACCCAGGATACAAGGCAGGTGCAGATATCTAAGGCCCAATATATAGAATGATTTAACTGGTTGGCGACAGCTGCTGACCAATTAAATTGCAGATAGCTCTTTGGATTACTGCCTATAAATTAAGGATGTGCCTGGGATAGGTGAAAGTTGAAGGTGTGTGAGCAGGAAAGATGAATAAAATAAAGCTAAGGCAAATGGATTTTAGACTTTTACTTACGGTACCTTATTTGTTCTATGGTTGTAATAAACTAAATAAAGATTGGGCAAATCGATTTTACAGTCCTCCCAGCTTCATTTCTCTTCATTGGTTCTCCTCCGACTTTACTGATCGGAACTTTAAAGTAAGTTCCAATGGATCATCCTCATCTCCAATCATTCAGACTTATGGCGTCCCACAAGGTTCAATCCTCTTTCCACTGCTTTTCAACATCTTCCTAGCCCCACTGCTGACCTAGCTCAGTCCATTGGATTTACCATCTTCGCTTACACTGACAACATCCAACAATTTCCTAGTGGTTGCGGTCCCTTTCCCTGACCCCTGAATGTGAAACCAGTGAGGGATACCAGGCTCTATGACACCTTCAGGTATTATATATATTCTTAACATAGCAGTAGTCAGATTGGAGGAGTAGCCTAATGGTTAGTACAGTAGGCTGAGAAACAATAAATCCAAGTTCAAATCCCATATACGATTGTGAGCCTGAATATATAAGATACCTGCAAGCCTGAAGGCTATTGTGGGCTCAAAAGTTAAA
Organism: Geotrypetes seraphini; assembly: GCF_902459505.1. Classification (NCBI taxonomy): domain Eukaryota; kingdom Metazoa; phylum Chordata; class Amphibia; order Gymnophiona; family Dermophiidae; genus Geotrypetes; species Geotrypetes seraphini. The sequence continues at coordinate 32,544,132 of NC_047102.1, forward strand.
ATTGAAAATTAAAAATAACACAAAGAGCAGATGTAGAATTTGAACCTGGGTTTCCTGATTCACAGCCCAGTCTCAAACATAGAAACATGATGGCAGATAAAGGCCAAATGGCCCATCTAGTCGGCCCATCCGCAGTAACCATTATCTCTTCCTCTCTCTAAGAGATCCCACGTGCCTATCCCTTGCCTTCTTGAATTCAGGCACAGACTCTTCTGGGAGAATGTTCCACGCATCTACCACCCTTTCTGTAAAAAAGTATTTCCTTAGCTTACTCTTGAGCCTATGTCCTCTCATTCCAGAGCTTCCTTTCAAATAAAAGCAACTCAACTCATGCATATTTACGCCAGGTAGGTATTTAAATGTCTCTATCATATGTCCCCTTTCCCACCTTTTCTCTAAAGTATACATATTGAGCTCTTTAAGTCTTTCCCCATACGCCTTGACAAAGACCACACACCATTTTAGTAGCCTTCTACTGGACCATCCACTTAATATCTTTTTGAAGGTGCGGTTTCCAGAATTGTACATAATATTCTAAATGAGATCTAACCAGAGTCTTATACAGGGGCATCAATACCTCCTTTTTCCTACTGGCCATACCTCTTCCTATGCACCCTAGCATCCTTCTAGCTTTCGCCGTCACCTTTTCAACCTGCGTGGCCACCTTAAGATCCCATGAACATTTTATTAGATGAAATAAGTCTTCTATACCTTCTTCAACACTAAATTATAATGCATAAGGGACAATCAGTGCCAAGATGAAGGCACCACAATAGAGTACGCTTAGCATTGAGTCTATAACGACACCTGGAATACTAGCAGAAAGCTGCACTGGCACACTGAAATTTAGGTGCACCCACTTACAACAGTTCAATGGCTGGCATAAGTTTGTCCTTTTATGTGTACCATGCAATATCCATGGCAGAGAATATTCTATAAGTTGTGTGTTTCTCTTGAATCCATGGCCTTTCCTGCCTGTGCTCCACTCCCATGTGTACACATCCCTCACAGTTATGCACTAAGCTGGGTTGGTGCATGCATTACAGAATGGCACCTAGCACTTATGCACTTAACTGCAAATTACTGGTGCTACTTTATTTTTTAGATCATCACCGATCTGTTCTCCTCATATCCATAGACCTCTCTTCCGTATTTGACACCATTGATTACCATCTTCTTATAGAAAGACGGAAATCTATAGGAATTAGTGAAGCAGTGCTTCAATGGTTTCAGTCTTATTTTTCAGAAAGATCATCAAAAGTTTTCTTTAATAACTCCACCACAGATCTGATATCTAACAACTATGGCATCCCACAGGGGGATATTATCCCTCCTACTATTTAACATCTTCTTAGCCCATCTGCTGACTCTCTTTCAATCTATTGGGTTTACAGCATTCGCCTACACGGATGATCTTCAACTCCTGCTTCCATTAGACTTATACTCCATAGAGGAATTCCAAAATATTAATAAGAAATTAAGTACAATTTCTGACTGGCTTGATGAAAACAAATTAGTAATGAACACAGATAAAACAAAAATAATACACTTACCTTAGAAATAAGGACTAAAACTAATAGCTCCAATAAACATAAATAATATCCAATTGCAGGAAGTCACTAAGATTAGTTTTAGGGGTTATTCTGGATCAAAAATTGACATATCATAATCAGATTAGTGCAGTAGTAAAAGGCTGTTTTCAGAGGTTATAAATGATTAGATCAATCACCCCCTCCTTCCTTGACTCATCTTCACTGACTATCCTTGTACACTAGCTGATCATTTCAAAGTTAGACTATTGCAACTCGCTCTACAAAGGAGTAGCTCTTAAAGAAATCCATCGATTACAACTAATTCAAAACACCCCAATTAAGATTATAACGAATAAGAAAAAATTTGATCATGTGACTCCTCTTCTTAAAAAAGCTCATTGGCTTCCAATTGTTCACAGAATCTCCTACAAATTAGCAATATTAACATTCAAAATATTAACAACTAAAGCTCCATCATTCCTAGAAAGGTACATTATTCCATATATTCCGACTAGAAGTTTGAGATCAGAGGATAAAAACCTTCTAGTAATTCCATCACTTAATATAATAAATACAAGACAAGATATGATTTTTGCGGCGACAGCACCCAGAATATGGAACTCCTTACCAGCATTTATTAAGGAAGAAAAATCACTAAATAAATTTAAAGGATTGTTAAAATGCTGGTTCTACAAGGATGCTTTTGAAGCCTAATTATCAATCTCTTTTGATCCCATTCGTTGCTTAAACTCACTGTCTTTAGACTCCGAGAAATTGAAAAAAAGAAAAAGTTCTTAATTTTCTATTCCATTTTATCATTACTTTTAAAATTTCTTATCCTCCTTCTGTACTTTCTTTTCATGTGTCCTTTACTATGCTTTATTGTACTTCTCCCTACTTCCTTTATGTATTGGTACATCATGTTCGTGTGTGTCAGTTGTAGTTAATAATTAAGACCCTGTTTTTAATTGTAAATCTCTTTGAATTAATTATATTGTGATACATCAAAATTTGAATAAAACTTGAAATTTGAAAAACTTGTAATTCTGTAACAGTGCTTACTAAAATGTTTCCACCTTTATACCTAACCAGTAATGTGATTGTCATATTATTTGTACTTTGTAACTCGCACAGAACTATACAATATTGCGAGTAAGAAATTTTTAAATAAATTTATGTTGGATCTATCAGAATATTTCATTATCTAACCCATTCTGCATATTGAGGAATTAGGTAAATTATTATTCATCATTGATCCAGTTATGTATTCATTCTTTCATTCTTCTGTATTAAGCATTTTTTTACCTTTTTTCTACATAATAAATTAACTTACCTTTATAAGCAGAAGTCAATAGCAGGAAATATTTGAAGCCTACATGAATTTATGTTTCGCATGCAGCTGCTTCATAGGCTGACCTCCTGTGAAGACAAAAATCATGTTAAAAATAGAAAATTAAAATGAGGTCATACAATTGAATAACTTGTCCAACAGCAGTACAGCCCAATAGTTTCATTCATGCAAACCATTCCAAGATGGCCACAGCTTTTTTTTCAAGAAGCTTTTAATCCTTCTCAAACTAATCAGAGAGCTGGGCTATACCTATGTTATCCATTCCATTTCTTTGTTGAGGCTTGCAGGAGCAACAGAGCGCAATGTAAAGATCTGAACTTGTTCGCTGTAATTTAAATAGTTTTCAAAATTACCACACTCCGACCCGTCAGGAATATGGATAAATAATTCTCCCAAAACACACTTCCAACATGCCTCCCCCCCACCTCTTTCTATTTGGATGAACTGTGTAAAATGTCCAAATTCTGCCTTTCAGACGTTTACAGCAGGTAGGCTATGTTTTGACCATATTTAAAAGTCCACCTGCTGTGAAAAGAGCACCTTAGACTTTAAACTGCTGACTTAACTTTGACAGAATAGATCCTACGTGATGCAAGGCTCTGGTTTATTTTATTCTTTTGCTTTGGTGTTAGAGATTCATTCAAATCTCTTTAAAATGCAAGTCTGAGTGATGTGGAGGGCCATAATCAAAAGAAATGTCTAAGTCCGATTTGGATGTAGGGCTCTAGTCGCCCAAAGTCGGCACTTATAAAATGTCCATTCTCAAAAAGTATGTCTAAACTATTCAGTTTTTCGAAAATCGTCTATCTGTACATCCAAGTTTCCAAGTTTATTTATAATTTGTTATACCGACCATCACAGGTATCTGGCCGGTTTACAATATTAAAAATTTATAAAACATTAAAAATAAGAGTAAAATAAGGCTGGTTATAGCCTAGACAGGGACAATGTTTGGACATGTTGGATACAAGAGGAGCTGGGGGAGGGAGATTTTAAATTACATCAAAAATAAAAATAAGGGGGAGGAGAGTACAGGAGGAAAGGGATTTCGCTTCTTAAAAGCGGTTCTCTTTTTTGTTTTTGACCGTCCAGACCGCCACTACGTCTAACTTTATACCATATTCTCAACCCAAAATTAGTCCAAGTCCCAAATGTCCAGAACAAGACATTTTGAACACGAGAGGGGCCAGTATTGTGATGGACTGGCCACCCAGACATGGCAACAGGGCAGTGGGGCACCTTACGGTTGACTACTGTAAACTTCACAAAAAGGATGCCACATAAACATTTCACCACAAACCCACTATACCCACCTGTCTAAAACCCCAATAGCCCTTATGGCTGCAGGTGGCACCTATATGGCAGTACAGTAGAGTTTTGGTGGGTGCACATGTTCCACCATAAATGTAGTGGTTAGAGTAGCTTATGGGCTTGGGTCCTCTTCTCTATGGTTCACTAGCCCACCCACCCCAGGCTATTTAAGAGATCTATATGCAGCTCTTCTAGGCTTTCCTATACTAGGTGCTGATGTTCTGGAGGCAGGTATGTATGTTTTTATTCTGATCTTTGTGGGTTGTGAGGAGGTCAGTGAACACTGGGGGAGTGTGTGTGGGTCTTTACTTTGTCTCTGCAGTGGTTATCTAGTTACTTTGGATATCTTTAGGACATTTATACCTGTTTTTACATTGTCTAAGTCACAACATATAAGTTATGTCCAGGATATCTCGTAAAGCCTTTGATTATCCCTGCAGGATGACTAAGGGTTCCTTTTACTAAGGTGTGCTAGCATTTTTAGTGCACACAGATTAGCGTGCGCTAACCCCACGCTATGTGGCTAGAACTAACGCCAGCTCAATGCTGGCGTTAGCGTCTAGCACGCACAGCATTGTAGCGTGTGCCATTCCACGCATTAATGCCCTAACACAGCTTAGTAAAAGGAGCCCTAAGTCTAGGTCGGTCCACATCCTGCCCTAACCATTGCTCCAAATATGCCCCTTTTAGCTCTAGGTGCACAGTGTCATTCAGAGGCTTAAAAAGTCCTTGGATATGTCCAAAAAGCTGTTTCGATTATTGGCATGTGGACGCCCTCTTTTAGATCATCTAAGTGCTGACTTGGGTGGACTTTTGGATGTATTTAAATTTCGATTATATGAGCCCCATAACGTTGAGAGTATGTTATCTTCCTATAGAAATATATTTGAATCCAGTAAAGGAATTGCTTGCTTGAAGTTGAAACTAACATTCCTTATTGCAAACGCTGACCACTGTACTTTAGATAAAATAAAATGTTTCCTTCTGAACTTGAGGTCTTTATCAGAAAACTTAGGCTTCCTTTTAGCAAGTGTTTCACAATGGGCCAGTGCGGTAAATGCTCCAATGCTTATAGGAATTGAATGAGCGTCGGAGCATTTCTTTTGGCAGCAGCACTACCACAGCTTAATAAAAGGGGGGCCTTAGTTTAGTAATTGTATGGTGACTTGGCAGCAATTTGCTCTCCCCCATAGATACATGCACATATATGTTTCTTACAAATGCAGTATATCCAGAGCTTTGAACTCTGATCAATTTTGAAAAAGTGAATTTGATGCTGTTTAAAAATGTTCTGTCAGTTAACTGACTTGACCTGGCAAAAATTCACCAATGACTTTGAGAATCAGAGATCGGAGCTGGGAGGTTGAATGCTAATAGAGAGCCCTTAGAGGACCAGGAGTAGAACTTTTCTTATGGGACTTCCAGAAGCTATTAGAGGATTTTTCAGAAGGACCAGATACATGTTTTGTTTTCCAGGAAAGGGCATTAAATCCATTGCAACTCAACTGAGAGCAAGGAGAGGAAAGTGGGAGTGAGAAAACAGCTTGTTATAGAGGGCAGTATTGTTTTCTTTAGTTTTTGCGTCCTTTCTGTATTGTTCTCCTCTACTTTTTTTCCCCCCATTTCCAGAAATAGAGTTAATAATCTATTCTTAGCAGAACCAAAAGGAAGCCAGAGTATCAATGAATAGACAAAATATCTGATACTCATAAGTTGTAAAACCTTCTAGAATGTTCCACGATACTCCAAAGGGGCCTAGCGTGCCCCTTAGGGTGTGCCATAGGATGGCTGGTTTATAGGAGAATGGGCCCCAAGTGGTGACATCAGATGCCTTCAGACACACAGCCAATCTGGAGAAACACTCGGGCTATGTCCTCTGCCACAACTTAGTGGTAAGCCTCCAATATTCCTCTCCTCACCAATGAACTCATCACACAAGACAGCTGGTTTTATAGGAAAGTGGGCCCTAAACGGGTTCATAGACAATTGCACATGGACAAAGAAGTGCGGACAACTTAGCGCAAGACAAGTGAGCGCTAGTCAAATGAACGCAAAGACAACTGAGCGCGAAGACAACCTAGCGCAAGACAATTCAGCGCAAATTATTTTCTGTAATATGCATGAGCGGGACAACTGAGCGCGAGACAACTGAGTGAAAGACAATTCAGCGCAAATTATTTTCTGTAATATGCATGAGCGGGACAACTGAGCGCGAAGACAACCTAGCACAAGACATTTGAGCGCAAGACAATTCAGCGCAAATTATTTTCTGTAATATGCATGAGCGGGACAACTGAGTGAAAGACAATTCAGCGCAAATTATTTTCTGTAATATGCACGAGCGGGACAACTGAGCGCAAGACAACTGAGTGCGAGACAACTGAGCGAGAGTCATGTGAGCGCCAGCAAGTGAGCACAAGACAACTGAGTGTGAGACAACTGAGCGCCGGCAGGTGAGCACAAGACAATTGAGCGTGAGACAACTTAACGCCGGCAGGTAAGCGCAAGCCAATTGAGCGTACAAGCAAATCCAGATCTTTATCTATAACGGACACGTTCAGGCAGCGAAAGGAAGGCGGCCTGTTCGGAGCACATATATAAAGAGGAAACGTAACCATAGTAACGAAAATGCATTCACGTGACTTATATTCAAAACACAAAGAGGCAAAGCAGCCATACTGATAACTGGTGACATGATTGGAAACGTAACCATAGTAACAAAAATGCATTCACATGACTTATATTCAAAATGCAAAGGAAAGGCAACCATGCTGATAACTGGTGACGTGATCACGTGTTAACGTGCTGAATGTGCACGTGCCCTTCGTTCGCCAGCCGCCATCTTGAGGCGCGCTCAATTGTCATTGCGCTCAATTGTCTTGCGCTGAGTTACGGTTATGCTGAATTGTCTTGCGTGGAGTTATCCTTGCGCTCAGTTGTCTCGCGCGCTATTGTGTTTGCACAGTATTGTCTTTGCGCTGAGTTGTCTTCGTGTTTTTGTCTGCGTGCTATTGTCTTGCGCGCATTTGACCTGTCACCTCCTAAACGCCTCCATCATACACACAACAAATCTGGAGAAACACTCATGTGATGTCCTCTGCCCTGACTCACTGGTAAACCTCCAATATTCCTCTCCTCGCCCACACCTCTATTTCTTTGTGATTATTTATCTAGCAGTGAGTTAAGATCCCTGCACTTAGAACATAGAGTACTACACTCCCCTAACTAGACCTAAAAAGTAAGTATAACATCAAAACCTTTGGGGGAAAATGTTTGATGCTTTAAGATTTCTAAAGTTTCTTTAATCTAAATCATGGAACTTTCATATATCCAACAAAGTAAATTGATAGCAAAAAGTATGATGTGATATGACCTATTTGATCTTGATTTGCCCTGAAAATGGTAAGGACAAAGACTGTAGAAGTCTGCCAAGCTCTAGCCTTGTTTTCCAATTCCTGAAGCCCCAAATCTCTAGCCCCTTCCTAGCTTAATTTTAAGGTCCATTTCTAAGAGTTGTGCCTCAACCACATAATTAGTAGCTTGATCAACATAGAGAATAAATGTAAGAGTTTAGATTTTCTTGAGATTCCATTAAACAATAAAATTAAATATTGTTACTAGTTAAACTGCTATTGCATTGGACTAAACTGGACAGTTCAGATTAGTTGAACAAACAATCCAGAGCTCCAAAAATTAAACATCTAATTAGTGAACCCTATGGGCCATTTTACAGTTTCAGAAGTTTAAAAATCAATAGCAGTTTAATCACTGATGGATTAGAAAGGAATTGATATGCTTGAAACCAGCAAGTGTAGATAAATCCATCACCAGAATGAATTAGTAGGAGAGGTAATACTGAGTTTGGTTAGTGGCTTGAGGAACATGAATGAGTCTGTAAAGCTTCTAGCCCGATTTATACTTATTGATTTGCAATTTATTCCACCACTATTTAATTCTCAGAGCTACTTTTATGTAGAAGAAAATTGTCTATTATTTCTTGCAAAGTACCAACTTTTGGTACAGAATGAAGAAATAACTTTACAGAAGCAGCTCACAATTGTTGCATTGCACTGTCACCGGAAAACTTTTGTTACTAAAACATAATGTTTTACTTCAGTTCTATCTATGTTAAAAAATTAATAATTGCTTATGTTAAAATTATCCAAATGTCCACTGCTAACAGATATTTGAGAAGAATGTCATAAGACAACATATTTATATCTATTATAGCTTTATTTCCGATTTTATAGAAAGCTTAGCTGTAATGGTGCCAACAAAGCCTAGTTCAATCAGACCAGGAATGTTTTACGGAGCAAGGACATGAGTTCTTAAGCAGTCACCAACTCATGAGATCCTTCAGTCTGTTTCAGAGCTTGGGAGATAATGCTCCACTGTGCGAGTTGTTCTTGATTCCACATCTCAGCACTACTATAAAGATCTTATTGAATACTACGTTTTCAGATAAGTGATGGTATTTTGATCTATTATTAAGGACTGTGATAATCAATAGTGTATTTCCACTTATCTTGGAGTTTTTGACCAAGGATGTGTCTGCTGGTCTCAAAGTTGATATTCTGAGACTGGCTTGTCTATAAGGGAAGTTTTTTTGTTACCCCTATTAGACACTGAGGTCTTTTCTCCATTATTGATGTATGGATGTTTGTAGTGCTGGATATAATTGGATGTTGTTTGGTGTTATATAATTTTTTAGACATCCTTTCTTGGTTGGGAGGTTGTTTTTTTTTTTTTTGTAATATTTTATATGTAATTCGATGAGTGATTGGAAGACATTGTGATTTTATAAGAAGAGGGGTAACATGATCAATTTTTTTGCATTATGGATCAATTTTACCGCGGTATTTTGAAAAATCTGTAATCTTCTTATTTCTTTTTGGGTGATTCCTTGTTACAGAGAGTTACAGTAATCGAGTTGCAATATTACCAAGGAGTGCAATAAGATATTAAGAGATGAAGTAAGCTCATAATTAAGATATCAAGTAAGCTCATAATTGATCAGTTTATAAAAATATCTCCTGATTACTGTGGTTATATGCTGATGGAAGGATATGTCATCGATAATAACTCCAAGGATCTTTGTACTGTTAGTGATTTGAAGTGGGATAGATTTTAGAAGAGTGGGAGAAATTAGGGTTTTGTTTTTGTTGGCTGACAAAACCATTCTGTTTGATTTGGAAGGGTTTAGGAATAGCATATGGTAAGCCATTGTGTAATCTGTTCTAATTTGTTGTTTATGTTCAGAATATCTTGAGGATCATTCAACTTTATGGAGTGTAAAAGTTGAATATCATCTGCATAACTGAATACTGTGAAACCTATTGATTGCACAATTGTGAGAAGGGGAGAAGTAAAAATATTAAAGAGAAGAGGGGAGAGAATTGATCCTTGTGGTATACCTTATTCCAATATGAACAGTTCTGAAGTAGTTTGATTTGTGTCTACTTTAGAGGAACGATTGGAGAAAAAGGAGGTAAACCAATCCAGGGCAGTATCTGTTAGTCCTATGAAGATCAATCTGTTGATTAGAAGTTGGTGGTCAACGGTGTCGAAAGCGGCTGAGAGATCGAGTGTGGATTTTCTTTGGTCAAGGTAGTTGAGAATGGAAGTGGTAAGGCCTATTAGTGTATGTTCGGTAGAAAATTGTTTCCTGAACCCTATTTGATTTGGGTGTAGAACATTTGTTTTTTCTATAAAGTTCATCCATGTCCAGCATTTTTCCACCCTCATCCACCCAGCCAGCCAGCCTTAACAACTCTCTCCATTTCCCTACATCCCTCAGTCCAACATCGCTCCCTCTCTCCTTCCCCTCCACCCCCAGCAAGTCAGGCATTTCTCCTCCTCTAACCTTCCTCCTTCTGCCTGACCCAGAATCTGGATACCACACAGGGCCCGGCACCAGCTCTACCTTCAATGAAGAGCCTTCATGTCCACGCGCTCAGGAAGGCCTTGTCAGCTCCACCCACTTTGACACGTTTACATGAAAGGAGCGGTACCAACAGGGCCTCATAAACTGATACACTCGAAGGCTCAGTGTCAGTTACGGGAAGGCAGAGGGAAGCCTTGCGGGCTAGCCGCATTGGTCTCACAGTCCAGGCAACATTAAGCTAACTCCAGAGATGAAGAGCCCTCTGTCTTCTGCCACCCTCCCACTGTCTGTCAGGGAGTCTATACAAGGCCCAGTACTGGCGCTAGCTTAACTGACGCAGAGCCTTGGAGTCTATCGTTCATGAGGCCCTGTTGGTACCACTCTCTGACGCAAACGTATCAAAGTGAATGGAGTTGACAGGATCTTTTTGAGCGTGTGGATGTGAAGGTTCTTCGTCAAAGGGGGGGCATGCCACTGAAGGAAGGGGGCAGGAGACCAGCACCACATACACCCAAGCGGCTTGTGTACCTCCATATTATGCAGATACTTTGAGCAATTTAGCACGTTTGTGCATTGGTTGGTAGAACAGATAGTAGGCTATCTGTGTTTGATTCACTATTTAGATGATTTTTTATTCATAGTCAAGGGAAAGCAGAAATGTACCAGGATTTTAGATACTTTCCATAAAATTGCATGATGTTTTGGTATCTCTGTAGCTGAAGAAAAGACTGTGAGTCCATTCTCCTCTTTAGTATTTCTGGGCATCGAGCTAGATGCAGTGAATCAGATATCCCAGCTGCAGCAAGAAAAACTAGCTAAGTTGAAGGAGGAGATTCAAAGAATTAATCAGACAAAGAAGGCCATCCTCACAGCCAGAATAGTTCCCATAGGGTGTATATTTTCCCCACGCCTTGCTCTGGCCACAGAAAAAAATCAAAAAGAATCACCATTTCATTTGAATTACACTTTTCATTAGAGAAGACCTGAAGGTCTGGGATACATTCCTCACCTCTATCAATGGGCTAGCCTTGTGGCAGAGCAATCAGGTTAGCAATGTGGAGTTGCAGCTGGGGTATTGGCTTTGGCGTATATTTCATGGGGTCCTGGAGCTCCGAGAGTTGACCCATCTATTGGTATCAGTTGGAGGTTACACGGGACATTACATTCCTAGAGCTGTTTCCTATATTGGTAGCCTAGGCCATTTGGGCTCCAGGTCTTGCTTGTCCTGGATCAGTAGCATGGAATGTTGCTATTCTTTGAGTTTTGGCCAGGTACTAGTGACCTGGATTGGCTACCATGAGAATGGGCTACTGGGCTTGATGGACCATTGGTTTGACCCAGTAAGGCTAGTCTTATGTTCTTATGGTGTTGATGTTAAATGTTGTATACCACTGCTGTGGCCTTATCAATAAAATTTTCCTTTGCAGAAGAAAAACAGCGGGTGTTGTGTCTAATTAACTCAGTAAATGACTACTGTACCCTCTTTGTGCATGTAAGTGAGAAAGTCTAGGTTATAGAGTTGCTAAAAATCCACATTTGGGGCTGCCTAGGGCACTTATCTGGATAACTGTTTTTGAATATTGGGGGCCAAATAAACATTTTCCTGATCTGTATCAATTTTCCTATTAACTATAAATCTGAAAACGAAATTATAACCTTTGTTCGGTTTATTAACTCTTATTATTCAATACTTTGTCATTTTATCAGAGAGGAAATCTAATTAAGTAGACAGCGTGTAATCTTGTCCCTGAAGGCTAGAGGGGTGGTCATCACTATTCCATACAGTAGCTGCTGATAATTATGTTACAGGATAAATTTCCTCCAAACACTCATTATACCCTTTAGTGTCATGGTTAAATCAATGCTCTAGACTCTGAGATTAAAAAACTGCTGAAAGATTTCTCTAGTGCTGTAAAATGTCTCTTTTCTTATCACTTTCATATGAAACATAATTCACTTCTTACAAATTTGAATGAAGAAAAATCAATATTGCTCACCTGTAACATGTGTTTTCCATAGAGAGCAGGATTGAAAAGGAACCCAAATGAGTGATGCACCTTCAAAAAGATTTAAACAGGATGGAGTCAGTCCAGAAAAAGGGTACTAAAATAGTCAGTGGTCTTTGTCATAAAATGTATGAGAACAGACTTAAAGATCTTAATATGTATACTTTGGAGGAAAGGCAGGAGAGGAGAGATATGATAGAAATGTTTAAGTACCTATGTGACATAAATGTGAATGAGGCAAATCTCTTTCATTTGAAAGGAAGCTCCAGAATGAGAGGGCATAGGATGAAGTTAAGAGGTGAAAGGATCAGGAGTAATCCAAGGAACTACTTTTTTTTTTTCCAGAAAGGATGGTAGATGCGTGGAGTAGTCTCCCAGTGGATACAGATTGTGTCTGTATTCAAGAAAGCGTGGGACAGGCATGTGGGTTCGCTCAGGGAGTGGAAATAGCAGATTCTGTGGATGGGCAGACTGGATAGGCCATTTGGTCTTTATCTGCCATCATAGTAACATAACATAGTAACATAGTAGTTGACGGCAGATAAAGACACGAATGGTCTATCCAGTCTGCCCAACCTGATTCAATTTAAATTTTTTCTTCTTAGCTATTTCTGGGCAAGAATCCAAAGCTCTACCCGGTACTGTGCTTGGGTTCCAATTGCCAAAATCTCTGTCAAAACCTACTCCAGCCCATCTACACCCTCCCAGCCATTGAAGCCCTCTCCAGCCCATCCTCCCCAAACGGCCATATACAGACACAGACCATGCAAGTCTGCCCAGTACTGGCCTTAGTTCAATATTTAATATTATTTTCTGATTCTAGATCCTCTGTGTTCATCCCACGATTCTTTGAACTCCGACACCGTTTTCCTCTCCACCACTTCTCTCGGGAGCGCATTCCAGGCATCTACCACCCTCTCTGTAAAGTAAAATTTCCTAACATTGCTCTTGAATCTACCACCCCTCAACCTCAAATTATGTCCTTTGGTTTTACCATTTTCCTTTCTCTGGAAAAGATTTTATTCTACGTTAATACCCTTCAAGTATTTGAATGTGTGAATCATATCTTTCCTGTCCCTCCTTTCCTCTAGGGCAGGGGTGTCGAACTCAATCAGAGAAGGGGCCAAAATCTAAAATCCAGCCTAAATCGCGGGCCAAATGGTTTACTGAACAGTCATAAACTGACAATGTTAACCAGAAATGTGAATTTAAAATGAGTGGAACAATCTTTTCCTTAACAGTGCTGTTAACCAACTCACATGCTATCAAGCAAAACAGTAATATTGGTATCAAGCAAAACAGTAATATTGGAATGTACCTAAAATGCTCATTGTTTTGTTTTCTGGCTAGATGTCTGACACCGTTTTCCCCGTATCAATGAGTCAATGTTCGGTTTTATTTCTTGGGCTGTAGCAACCCGCAAAACAGCATGGAGGTTGTCATCGGTAATGCGTGATCTGTGCTTGTTTTTGTTCAGATTCATTATTGAAAACATCTGTTCACAAAGATAGGTGCTCCCGAACATGGATAGAATACGGGCAGCATGAAGTCGGAGCTCTGGCATTGAGTCAGGGGGCAGTAGAGGGTAGAAGTCCTCAATTTCAACATCCTGAAACCTTGATTTCAGGCCACTGTCAGACTGAAGCTCGATTATCTCCATCTGAAGGTGATGGGGCACATTGTTGACATCAACTGTAAAAGGATTGGCAAAGATGTCAAAGCCTGAGTGCTGTGTTCTAAAGTCAGAGAAGCGCCGCTCAAATTCACTTAGTAAACGGCTAACTTTGGTAGCCAGCCGACTGCAAGGAAAAGTACCAGAAATAGTGGTTGAGATACTCAAACAAACGGGAAAGTGGGCAAGATTGTCCTGTTCCAGTTGAGACTTCCATAGTTGAAGTTTACGCTGGAATGCTGTGATCATGTCAGACATCTTCGTGATGACTTGTTTGCGTCTCTGCAGCTTCAGATTCAGTTGGGCGAGATGCTCGCATATGTCACACATCATAGCAAAATCACATAGCCAGGCGGGATCCGACAGTTCAGGCAAGGGCTTTCCTTTACTTTCCATGAAAAGAGCAATTTGTTCTCTGAGCTCAAAAAATCTTTTGAGGACTGCGCTCTTGCTCAGCCATCTTACTTCTGTGTGTATGGCACGTCTCCATGCTCTGCACCCACCTCCTGTAAAAACTGCTGGAACTGGCGATGATTCAGGCCACGTGCCCTTATAAAGTTAATAGTTTTAATGACTGTGGTCATTATGTCATACATGTCCAGAATTTTTCCACACATAGCCTCTTGGTGGATAATGCAATGATAAGTAATCAAGGGTGTGTGGCAGTGACTTTTTTGCATTCTTTCCTTCATTAGTCCAACCAAGCCTTTCTTTTCTCCGCACATTGAAGGTGCGCCATCGGTAGTTAGCCCCACCAACTTTACCCAGGGTAATTTAAAATTATTTATAGATTTCTCCACAGCCTCAAATATATCTCTACCAGTCGTCGTCCCATGCATGGCAGCTACATCCAAAAGTTCCTCAGTGACAGAGAGGTCGGTCTTCGTAGCACGTATAAAGATGGACAGCTGCGCTGTATCAGTGTTGTCTGTGCTTTCATCGATAGCAAGTGAAAAAGCGAGATAACTGCATGCCTGTTCGGCCAGCTGTGATGATAGATTTCCTGAGAGTTCTTGAACTCTGTCTGCAATGGTGTTTCTTGACAAACTGACAGTTTGAAAACTCTGTATCTGGTCTGGGCATACTTTCTCACACACTTTTAGCATGCATTGCTTCAAAAAGGCACCCTCTGAAAAACACCTTGAAGTACGGGCAATTTCTTCAGCCACTATAAAGCTTGCTTTCACTGCAGCATCATTTTTCGCTGTAGCCTTTGTAAACATTTGCTGCTGTGATTGTAGTTTGCCTTTTAGTTCTTTAACAATTTTATGCTTTTCTTCCAAAGTATATTTGCCATACTTAACATTATGTTTGGTGTCAAAATGACGACGTATATTGTACTCTTTCATCACCGACACTGTCTCATAACACAATATACACACTGGTTTGCCCTCACTAAGCACAAACATGTATTCATTTTCCCATTTGTCATTAAATTGTCTGCCTTCACCGTCAACTTTTCTTTTCCTGGACATTTTGGGATCAATATTGGCAGTAAAAGATGTAGTTTATTGGAAATCTGCGTTAGAATGAAAAAGTCAGTCAATAAATGCCTGGCTGGGTACAGATAGCAGATTCTGTTGCGATTTTTATGCCTACACTTTATGCCAGGAACTGGCAGCTTCTGCTGTGTATTTTTTTTACATAGTTCCCCCCCCCCCCCGACGTCCGATTCACCCCAAGCAGGACCGCTCGCACACACCTGCACCCCCACCCCGAAGGACCGCCGACTCCCCGACTCCCAACACGATCGGGGCAAGAGGGAGCTCAAGCCCTCTTGCCCCCCCGACTCCCCAACACGATCGGGGCAAAAAGGAGCCCAAGCCCTCTTGCCCCGCCGATTCCCCAACTCCCCGACAATATCGGGCCAGGAGGGAGCCCAAGTCCTCCTGGCCCTGGCGACCCCCCCCCCCCCCCGCTAGTTGTTCGGGCCAGGAGGGAGCCCAAACCCTCCTGACCACGGCGACCCCCTACCCCCACCCCGCACTACATTACGGGCAGGAGGGATCCCAGGCCCTCCTGCCCTCGACGCAAACCCCCCTCCCCCCATCGACCGCCCCCCCCAAGAACCTCTGACCCCCCTGGCCGACCCCCACGACACCCCTACCCCCCTTCCCCGTACCTTTCTGTAGTTGGCCTGACAGACCGGAGTCAAACCCGCCTGTCTGGCAGGCAGCCAACGACGGAATGAGGCCGGATTGGCCCATCCGTCTCAAAGCTCCGCCTACTGGTGGGACCTAAGGCTCCCGGGTCTATTCTGATTGGCCCAGGCGCCTTAGGCCCCACCAGTAGGCAGAGCTTTGAGATGGATGGGCCAATCCGGCCTCATTTCGTTGTTGGCTGCCTGCCGGACAGGCGGGTTTGGCTCCCGTCTGTCCGGCCAACTACAGAAAGGTACGGGGAAGGGGGGTGGGGGTGTCGTGGGGGTCGGCCAGGGGGGTCGCGGGTCGGCTGGGGGGGCGGTCGGAGATTCTTGGGGGGGGCGGTCGATGGGGGGAGATAGATAGCAAGTACGGCCGGCGAGATCACAAGCCTCCTATGTCACCGCGCGTCATTGTGATGGAACGCAGCGGCGTGCAGTGATGACAGCGCGGTGCGGGCCACATTGCAAGGCCTGGCAGGCCGGATTTGGCCCACGGGCCTTGTGTTTGACACATGTGCTCTAAGGTATACAAATTCAGGGCTTCCAGTCTCTCCTCATACGTCTTTTGGCGCAAGCCTCCTGTCATTTTTGTCACCCTCTTCTGGACCGCTTCAAGTCTTCTTACGTCCTTCGCCTGATACGGTCTCCAAAACTGAACACAATACTCCAAGTGGGGCCTCACCAATGACCTGTACAGGGGCATCAAAACCTTCTTCCTTCTACTGGCTACGCCTCTCTTTATAAAGCCCAGCATCCTTCTGGCAGCAGCCACCGCCTTGACACACTGTTTTTTCACCTTTAGATCTTCGGACACTATCACCTCAAGGTCCCTCTCCCCGTCCATGCATATCACCTTCTCTCCTCCCAGGATATACGGTTCCTTCCGATTATTAATCCCCAAATGCATTACTCTGTATTTCTTTACATTGAATTTTAGTTGCCAGGCATTAGATCATTCCTCTAACTTTTGCAGATCCTTTTTCATATTTTCCACTCCCTTTTCGGTGTCTACTCTGTTACAAATCTTGGTATCATCTGCAAAAAGGCACACTTTTCTGTCTAACCCTTCAGCAATGTCACTCACAAACATATTGAACAGGACTGGCCCCAACACCGAACCCGAAACCCATCATGTTTCTATGTTTGTCTTTTAACTAAATACAAAATGGGAAACATCTCAATATTATTTTCTCTTGCTATTTATGCAAAGTTGGGTAAACGTAAAAAGCTGGTAATCACACTTTTTTTAAATAAATGTTCTCATAATGGTCCTTGGCCGATAATATTTAACTACATATATAAAGACTTGGGATCCTAAACATGCCAGACTTGTTGAGAAATCTTTGTTAAAATGGCTCTCCCAGTTGTCAGCCTGTACATACAGTTCCTGGGATTTGAGGAGAATAATCTCCTGTCGTTTGAGCAGAGGGCTGCCAACTGCAAGCTCTGATAATCCCCAGTCGGCCTCATTGGTTCATGTTCACACAACCAAACATTAGTTTTTCAGTTTTGGTTGAAACCAGGCAACAAGGTCTAGCCACAGTTTCAGCTGAAAGTGTTTTGACAGTTTTGGTTTTGGCCAAAACTAAAAAAAAGCAATTTTGATCAGCCTCCACATGGGACAAATACATAGGATCTCTAAGGGAGAAGAAGAGACAGTAGATTGCATAGACAGACAGATTGGATAAGTTATATGGTCTTTGTCTGCCTTCATTTTTGTTTGTTTTTATGAAACAGATTTCAATGGATTATTTGAAGGGGAAAGTCACTTTGCACATCACTGTACCAAGCCACTTGCTCATCCTGTGCAAATATACATGCTTATTTGCAGACAACTACCATATACACAGTCTAGTCACATTATTATGACCACCTGCTAATATCCAGAACAACCTCCTCTGGTAGCACAGATGGCAGCCAGATGCTGTGGGAGTGACTCAATAAGATGTTGGGTGGTTGACAGAGGTATCTGGAGCCATGCAGACTGGAGTGCATCTAATCTAGTCTTCGATTTATATACCGGGTCATCTCCCGACGGAGCTCAACTCGGTTTACAAGTAATTAAAGACCAGCAAAAAGCAAACAAGAGCATAGGAATAAGTAAGTATTGTAGGGCAATTTGTTTAATCTTTAGGTAAACTATTCAAGTATTGTGTAAATAAGGTTTTTAGGACTTTACAAAATTGTTGTAAATGACCTATCAATCTGACAGAATCAGGAAGCCCATTCCACATTTCTACCAATTTATAAGCAAAAGATTGACTGAGTTTCCCGGCCGATTTAATTCCTCTGAAGGAAGGGAACAGTAAATTTGTATCTCTGTGTATTCCTCGAATGGCAAAATCTAAGGGTATTCCAGTATAAAGGGACCAAATATTCCATAGAGAAGCTTAAAAATGACGCAGGCGCATTTAAAGTGGATCCTAAAATGGATTGGGAGCCAATGAAGCTTTCTCAACAGAGGGTAGATATGATCGTACAGTCTTTTCCCAAAGATGAGTTTAGCTGCCATATTCTGTATTAACTGAAGTCATAAGAACATAAGAATTGCCGCTGCTGAGTTAGACCAGTGGTCCAGCGTGTCCAGCAGTCCGCTCACGCGGTGGCCCCAAGGTCAAAGACTAGTGCTCTAAAGGAGTCCAGCTTCACCGGTGTATGTTCCAGTTTAGCAGGAACTTGTCCAACTTTGTCTTGAATCCATGGAGGGTGTTTTCCCCTATAATAGACTCCGGAAGAGCGTTCCAATTTTCTACCACTCTCTGGGTGAAGAATTTCCTTACTTTTGTACAGAATCTATCCCCTTTGAACTTTAGAGAGTGCCCTCTCATTCTCCCTACCTTGGAGAGGGTGAACAATCTGTCTATCTGCTAAGTCTATTCCCTTCAGTATTTTAAATGTTTCGATCATGTCCCCTCTCAGTCTCCTCTTTTCAAGGGATAAGAGGCCCAGTTTCTCCAATCTCTCACTGTACGGCAACTCCTCCAGCCCCTTAACCATTTTAGTTGCTCTTCTCTGGACCCTTTCGAGTAGTACTGTGTCCTTCTTCATGTATGGCGACCACTGCTAGACGCAGTACTCCAGGTGAGGGCGCACCATGGCCCAGGATAGTGGTATGATAACCTTCTCCAATCTGTTCATGATCCCCTTCTTAATCATTCCTAGCATTCTGTTCGCCCTTTTCGCCGCCACCATGCATTGCGCGGACGGCTTCATCGACTTGTCAATCAGAACTCCCAAATCTCTTTCCTGAGAGGTCTCTTCAAGTACTGCCCCGGACATCCTGTATTTGTGTATGAGATTTTTGTTATTGACATGCATCACTTTACACTTATCCACAGTGAACCTCATTTGCCCTGTCGATGCCCATTTCTCAAGCTTGATTAAGTCATGTTGCAAATCTTCACAATCCCCCTGTGTCTTCGCTACTCTGAATAACTTCATATCGTCCACAAATTTAATCACCTCACTCATTGTACCAATGTCCAGATAATTTATAAAGATGTTGAAGAGCACGGAACCCCCGCAAATATCGGGGCAGTACTGTACCCAACACTCTGGAAGAAAAATCTTTCTGTTACGAAAAACCTGTTTTTAGTGTAACAGAGACAGGGAGATTTTCCAATTTTGGCCCCACCCAAAGGAACTTAGCTTTGGCAGCGTTCAGTTTCATTTGAATGGAAAGTGTCCACATTTGAAGTTTAGAAATACAACAGTCTATACTTGAGACTAAGTTGTTAAGACTGGGATCAATTTCCAGTAAAATGAGGATAATGTCTGCGTAGGTAAATATAGTCTCTATAGGTATGAGACAAAAGTTTTTCAATGAGGTCATATAAATATTAAACAGTATTGGTGACAAGGGGGAACCCTGTGGTACTCCACAGCTTGGTTTCCATGAAGAGGTTGTCACACCCTCCAAATATACCTCATAAGATCGTAATAATAAGAATTTACTAAACCAGTTCAGAACTACTTGATTTAAACCAATATCTGATAACATAAGAATCAAGATATCATGATGGACAATATCGAACGTGGCCGACAAAATCAAATTGCAGGAGTACTGCATATTTATTTTGCATCTGTAAACTTTGAATCTTTGAAATTAATGATACTAAAAGGGTTTCCGTGCTAAAATTTGGTCTAAAATCATGTTGGAATGGTAACAAGATAGAAAACTTCTCTAAATAGTTGGAAAGTTGGCTAGAGATAATAGATTCCATCATTTTTGTCTGTAAGGGTATATTTGCAATTGGACTGTAATGGGAGGGAACTGAAGGATTCAAATCAGTACTTTTCAGTAGAGGTGTTAGGATTATATTCCCCATATCCAACGAGAAATGACCATTTTCAAGGAAGTGATTTAATAGTAAGGTCAGCCATGTAATAGCCTATAAGGGAATACCCCCAAAAAGATAAGAAGGAAAGGGATCAAATTTACAACTACACTTCTAAAACTTGAGTTTCTGAAACTGGATCAAAACTATTCCAAAAACGATCCACTGGAATTATCATTTACCCACTAGGGCTTAAAAGAAAATCGTCAGGGTCTATAGCAGTTGCTGATGGATGCATGGTGGCAGATCCAGTCATTGAACATGTCGATTGAGGTGGTCCTAAATGTGCTCGATTAGGTTAAGGTCTGGGGAACTTAGAGGCCAGGGAAGGAGCTGGAAGTCTTGGTTGTGCTCTGCGAACTGCTTGCGAACAATTCTGGCAGTATGGCACATCACATTGTCCTACTGAACTATCCCATCAGCCATAGGGAAGACCATCAACATATAAAGGTGTACTTCATCAATATGGATGGTGAGATACCCATATCAGTTGAGAGTGCCTTTCAGAGGTATCAAGGGACCCAGACCATATCAAGAAAACATTTCCCAGCCCATAATGCTGCCACCACCACTTGTGTACATCCAATATTGTTTGCTGGTGTTTGTTCTCGGTGGTTTCATGCCTGACAAACCAATGTCCAACTGTTTGATGGAGCTCAAAACGTGACTCACTGGAGAAGGCAACCCTCTATCAGTCAGTACAAGTTAAATGTCAGTACTCCTGTGAAAACTCCAGACGTTTTTTGCGATAAACCCATGTGAACATGAATGCATTTACCATCCATCTACTGGAGCTCCACTCGCAACAGGGTTCACTGCACAGTCATTTTGGCTACACATCTTCCTGGTTCATTTAGGTGGTGAGTTGCTCCACGGTAGCATGCTGATCAGCCCATACCAACCTGCACAGGCGACATTCACCTCTTGCATCGATGGCTCGTGCTGCCTCCCAGTTAACATGTTGGGTCATCCAAAAAGTTCCATTCATTCACTTACAGTACACTTTAACCACAGTAGCCTGTGAATAGTTCACAAATTCAGCCGTTTCCGAAATGCTGCTGCCCTTGGCCCGGTAGCCGATGATCATGCCTTTTCCGATGTCTGATAAATCACGCTTTTTCCCCATTACAGCCATGGCTGCTATATTGGAAACTTGTTGTCATCCTATCTTATATACCCACATAGTCTGCACTTAACATGTGCATTTGTTCATTGGTTGTGTGTCCTTGATGTCAGAGGTAGGTGGTGGTCATAATAATGTGACTCGACATATAAATGCTCTTGAGCTCACTGTTCGAAAAAAAAAAGAACACACACACATGTACCAGTTGTGATCTTCAAGTTTAATGATCCTGCAAGTTAGTAGCTAGGAACAAACCCATTACCTGCTGACTTGCCTACATGCTCACTTAATTGTAGGAGGACACAAAAAAGAAATGTAAGCCCTAGGTATATTTCAGAACCAGGATATCAATTACAAAAAAAAATTTACAAAGACTCAGCTGCTTGTAAACCCGCTAATTAATGGAAGGATCTGTCTGTGTAAGACAATACTCAGTTCATCAAATTCCATCTTCTTCTGTTAGTTTAAAACAGATCATAAAAATAGTCCAGGCCTTGTCCCAATTCCCAAATAGAGATCCCTGTACCAAGTTCTTTGGCAAGTTCCAAACGCAGCTGGATGGACTGAAAAAGAATAAAAGGGCAGGATAAAGTCTCTGTATTTTATTAAACAAACAATTGTTAAGCATCTTGCAGCAGTTTTCTGGATCATTGATGTTAATATTTCATACAATAAAAAAGCACTAGATCACTGCTTACCAATTTTCTTGTAGCTATGATCCCATTCATGTGGCTACAGAAAGCTTGCGGCCCTCCCTCACCAATGGGCATATGCCCATGATGTCCTATTATGCCAGGTCGGGACCCAAAACATGGGTTTTGTGACCCTATTTGGAGTCTGGACTACAACACTTTGGAGGCATACACAACCATCCCATTGCTTTTTGGCAGGCTCAAGACTATTTTGTTTTAGTTCAGAGAGGCAATTAACTGGAAGAACAGATACAGTATGGGCAATAAGTTATGCCATTGTTTTACTGCAATACAATACAACTGAAACCTATATGTCGCAAACTACTAAAAAAATGGTCCTAAGTGGATCACAAAGAGAAACTAGGCATTTTTAAAATATTGGTCAATCAAGTAAATATTTGAAGCTACTAATAAGTTAATTTAAAACAAACGGGGGAAAAGATTTCTTTACTCAGGCCCAAATTCTATAAATGGTGCCTAAAGTGCTTACGTATCACGTAACTTAATTGAATAATAGGCTTAATCAATTAACATCTCATAATTGATGTTACTTGAAAATAATTGGAAATTATACACGTAACTTGGTACACGCGATTCCATAAAACTTAAGTGTTAGTTGTAGTCCGCGATGCTGAAAAGTAGGTAAGGATGGGGCAGATTGCGGTCATGGATATAAATTATACACAAGGGTATAGAATATGTGCTGATGTGCGCACAACTTAGGTGCAGACATTTACGCCTGGATTTAGCTAGCCTACATAGGTACACCTAAAATTTAGCATGCATAAGCGGTGCCAAGTACCACACTAGTCAGCACTGTTTTTAGGTATTATATATAGAATCAGATCCTCTCCCAGGGGACCTCTCTCTCAGACTCTACTCTGGATCAGTTGCACTCCTCCCTCTTGAGTTCTATCCCTCTGTCTCAGGTAGGACCTATTCTAGCAGATTAGCGCCACCTGCTGAAGGATAGCCTAACTGCCACCTCAATGAACCAACGCCCTCTGTTGTCCACTAGTGTAATAGCAGCATTAATAAAGGAGAATTCCACTCACATGATGGGACATACACCACATCACAGTATGTGGAATACAACTTATCAACCAGTCAATCAATCAAAAATCAATAGATACAGGTATAAGTACCTGTGCTGTAAACAGAATGGGAACTTTAACCCTGGCAATAACCTACTCTTTTATGGCACCACCCAGCTTGTCCTGTTCCCCCTTCCCTCATCACTGCTCAATAATTAGAGCAGTAGTATTTGGTCTATGTCCTGCTCCTATGGCTAGAATCTGAACTATGGGGCATATCATAGCACTGCGCGGCAGAGAAGCAGGACATGGGCTGATATGCAGTCATTCTTTCTGCACCACTGCTTATGTTGAGCACTGGAGAAAGAGGGATGTGAAAGGTAATGAGCAGGACAAGCCAGGCAGTGCTATGGGTGGAATAATATGTGTGTTCTGGGAGGAATCAGTGCCAGCTGCATAAGAACATAAGAATAACCTTACTGGGTCAGACCAATGGTCTAGCAAGCCCAGTAGCCCATTCTCACGGTGGCCAATCCAGGTCACTAGTACCTGGCCAAAACCCAAGGTGTAGCAATATTCCGTGCTACCAATACAGGGCAAGCAGTGGCTTCCCCCATGACTTTCTCAATAACAGACTATGGACTTTTCCTCCAGGAACTTGTCCAAACCTTTCTTAAAACCAGCTACGCTATCTGCTCTTACCATATCCTCTGGCAACGCGTTCCAGAGCTTAACTATTCACCGAGTGAAAAAAAATTTCCTCCTATTGGTTTTAAAAGTATTTCCCTGTAACTTCATAGAGTGTCTCCTAGTCTTTGTAATTTTTGATGGAGTGAAAAATCGATCCACTTGTACCTGTTCTACTCCACTCAGGATTTTGTAGACTTCAATCATATCTCCCCCTCAGCCATCCTTTACCAAGCTGAAGAGCCCTAACCATTTTAGTCTTTATCAGCTGAATTATATTTTTTGGTAGTCCCATTTGCACTAG
Organism: Geotrypetes seraphini; assembly: GCF_902459505.1. Taxonomy (NCBI): domain Eukaryota; kingdom Metazoa; phylum Chordata; class Amphibia; order Gymnophiona; family Dermophiidae; genus Geotrypetes; species Geotrypetes seraphini. The sequence continues at coordinate 32,568,208 of NC_047102.1, forward strand.
AATCCTCCATAGTTTATCGTGATCCATACAAGTCTGAGGCTTTGCTATAATGAAGCAAAAATATACAGGCTTTTGATAGTCTTTATTCGTCTCCAATATCCATTTAACATTAGCAATAATGTCTCTAGTTCCTTGACTTTTCTGAAACCAGCCTTAACTTCAGGTAGTTCTTGCTCAACGTATGATTGTAACCTTCATTGTATTATTTTCAGCAATATTTTAATGGCAAGCGGAAGTAGCGCAATCGTCCTATAGTTCTTACAATCTTTTGCATTGCCTTTCTTCTGCATTCAGTGTACACAAATCTATATGATACATATTCACTGTGGCTATCCTGAAAATCACATTGGTTAGGTGCATCTTCAGATCTGGATTAAGACATAATGTTCTTCCTTTTATATCTCCTCCGAACTCACCCACCTAAGTTATCACAACAACAGAAATTGGCTGGGGGAGGGGGAGCAGTGGTGGTTCACGTATCTGGTCTTCTTCTGGAAAGCTACAATCATTGCCCCTAAGATTGGTTAGTAAGTGTTGCTATTGCATGATGACCTCCCTCTCTATCCCAATAGACTGTGAACATGCTTCTGCTGAACCCCTAACTCTGACTGACCAAGAAGCAGAAGGTCTGATCTGGGAAATGATTTCAAGTCCTCAAAATGGCATTGAGCTATCAAGCCAAGTCCCAGACAACACTGATCGAATAGATTTCCTGATGGCTTATTAGAGGCCAAAGTTTGTGGTTAATATGTGATATCTGCCATAGTGTAGGATGATCAACTACTCAACTGCAATTGGACAAATTGGACTTTTCTGTAAAAAAATTATTATACATGCAAGGCCAATTAACAAAACTGGATATATTCAGCAGCCACCCTTCACTGTATATTTCTATTCAGTTTCTGTTTAAAGATAACTAAAAATACTGACCTCCTCCTATATCCCAATGGCTTGTTTTGCGCATTTTTCTTTTAGACTTGCTTTTTTTGAGAATGGTTCAAAAAGATAGATGTGCTGAGCACAAACACATCCATTTTATAAAAAAACAAGATAGACGTTTTGCAGTTTTGAAAATGAGCATTTTTGGTACTGAATTTTCTGCGTGTTCCACAAAATGTCTAGACTCGGATTTAAAATCATATTGAAATGCCCCTCTTTAGCAGGATGATGTCTGAAGGCAGCTAGAACTTACCTTTAAGGATGGATAGAAAACTGCATGCTTTCCGCCTTTATTTCTGCAAAGCACAAAATAAGAAGTATAAATATATCATGATCCTTTCTTTCTTTGGTGCAAATGTTTTTGTACAAAAGTATGACAATGATTTGTTATGTAATTTTTTGTACAAATATCAAAGGTAGATAATTTTTCAGAAAACTTAGTTGACAGCCAAAATACTTAGGGTTCCTTATACAAAGCTGCGTTAGTGGTTTAACGCGCGTAATAGCGCGCGCTAAACTGCTGGCATTGAGCTGGCGTTAGTTCTAGCCACGTAGCGTGGATTTAACACATGCTAAAAAGCTGTGTGTGCTAAAACAGCTAACGTGGCTTCGTAAAAAGAGCCCTTAGTAGCAATGTATATGCCTAAAAGATCATTAAGGTCAGAAACAGCAAGCCAAATTGTGCAAATCTATCTCATGCATATTTATTGTGGAGATCCTGAAAACCTGACCTGGCTCCGGCTCTCGAGGACTGGAATTGCCTACCACTGTTCATTCATTTATGTTTATGCAAAACTGTGGGGCATTTTAGATAACTGCTCAAGACTTATTAAGTTGGGAGGGATGTTCTGTTGCTGAGCTTGCTACAAAAGAAGACTTCTTTTATGTGTTAATGTGCATAATTGTTATTCTTGTCTTTTTTTGTAAATGAACTGTGTATATTTAAATGTAAACCCCCCCTCCCCCCAGGTGTTTAGCAGACAGGACATTTTAAAATAATATAGAAATATTTATAGTTTCTTTTTAAACCTACTTTTCTTTTTGACTTTTGCTTTCTCTCCTGGTCTACCAGCCTCAGTCCCTTCCACATTTTAACAGCCTCAGCTCCAGAAGCCAAGGCTCCTTTCCTAGCCTCCACAGCTTCTTTAAACACAAGTGTCCTGTTTTTTCCATGAGGGCATCTAGAAGATTTCAGCTGTTTTGCTGGCCTGGAGTTGGAAGGCAAAACTTAACCCTTCAATGCTTCTCAGGACTATGTCAAGGCACAATTGTACCCTGTGTGACATCCACTGGTGTACCATGTTCCTCCCACTTCACAATTACCATACACAGTACCTGGGGGATACTGGGCTTGATGGAACTTTGGTCTGTCCCAGAATGACAACTCTTATGTTCTTATGTAGGGAGACGGTGGGCCAGGAGCAACATTTGCACCCTTCCATATTTGTATCTTTTACAGCTGCACTGCTTGCACAGTCTTTGGTATGGTGCTATTGCCCCTCATAGGGCAGCGCAGATTCTCCTTAGAGTGCGCCGAGTGTATTACTTTTGAAATGTGACTACCTTAGCACAGAGAAGACCCAAATCTGGGTGTCTTGGATAGCAATGTGAATTTGTTCATTGGATATTAGAATAGAGGAATGCATAAAGTGCTGGAAAGAGAAGACTTTTAAGCTACTTACTCCTATTAGAGATTAAAAATGTGAAATGAGTTCTTACAAGCAACAGGCCCAGATTTAAGCACAGGCACTACCAACAGTGCCACATTTTTCAAATCCCTGGGTTAATCAGAACCCCAATTCCATCTGCTTTAGGATCATGCTTTAACTACTTCTCCCCACTGCTTTCTGGACCTGCTTATGGGCACCACCATCTTAAACTCTGCCAACCAAAGATATTCCTCAGTGTTTCTCTCTTATCCTTTATTGCTTAATAAGATTTATTTAGTTCAGATAATTAAGACATTTGCAAAAAACACTATCCAGCTGATATTGAGCATGAGTTAACTGGCTGGGAATGCTGCCAACCAATTCACTTGGATTGTGGGAGCTAACCTGTTATATTCAGCAGCATTTAACTGGTTATCGCTGTTGTAAATGCCCGGTTAGCACTGACAAAAAAGCTGGTGATGTTGGGGGTGTTCTGAAGGCATGGCTGGCTATAGCCCCTCCTAGCAAGCACTCAGGATGGATGGGAAATTCATTTCTCCATCCCCTATCTCTTGCTGCCTACCTCTAGCCCCTCCTCTGATGCTTCTGGCTGGCTGGCTGTAGCCCCTCCCAAGCACTCAGATGACCTCACTAGCCTTGCTATCTATTTAAACTAAACCCTTTCTGGGCAGTGTGTGCTGCAGGTGCACGATTCATCACTCGACAATGGAGCACAAACAAGGAGAATGTGCTCTTTAATGTGATCCTTTGTGTACCTCCTGATTGCATTTCCCTATTCTACTTTACTTCTTGTACATTTCGATTTCCTTTCTTTATTCCTCTCCTTAAGGCTCCAATTCACTTTCTGCTTCTCATTCTCACTGTCCCCACTCACTCCCTTTCCCTCAACCCTCCAAACAAGTCCTCACTATCTTTCTGCTTTTCCTATCCACTCACTATCCATCTTGTCATCTACCTTGTTCTCCACTCTCAAGCTCAAAATTCTCTCCTTTCCATTCATCCATTTCCTTTCTCTTTGAGCATTTCCTTTCTTCATCATTCCCATCATTATTCCCCCTTTGCTTCAGCACACTCTCCTACTCCTTCTTCTGCTCACTGCTGGGGATGTCAATCCCAACTTTGGCCATCCACATCATCTGCTTCCCGTTGTATGCAACCACCCCAACCTTATATCTATTCCTCTCCTTCAATCCTCCTCTTCCTTTCTCATGTGTCCTATGGAAAGCTCACTCTGCCTCCAACAAACTGCCCTACTTTCATGATCCCTTTATCTCCCAGTACCTCCACATACTTGGTCTGAGACATGAATTAGCCCTGACTCAAATGCAGCTGCTGCTCTCTCCCATGGTGGCTACCACTTCTCCCATATAGCATGCCCTACAGGTCGAGGCGGAGGTGTTGGGCTTCGCTCGCCTTCTTGCAAATTCCAAGCTCTTCTCCCACCTCAGTCACATAGCCTTTCCTCAGTTGAAGTCCACTCTGTCTGCCTAGTCACTCATTTACCTCTCTGAATAGCAGTCATTTATCATCCCCCCAACAAGTTTCCTTCCTCCTTTCTCACCCAATTTGACTCCTAGCTTTCCAGCTGCCTTGATTCATCTTCTCATTTCCTCTTTCTTGGAAATTTTAACAATCACGTTAACGATCCCTCTGATTCTTATGCCTCTAAATTTCTTGCCTTAAGCTCCTCATTTGACCTCCAGTTGTGCTCCACTACCCCCACTCACTGGTATAGCTGTTTTCTTGATCTTGTCTTCTTCTCCAACTGCTCTCTCTCTAACTTCTCTATCTCTCTGCTCCCCATCTCTGATCATCATCTGATAACCTTCACAGTTACTCACCTTCCTCCTCAGCCATGCCCAATCACCACCAACAGGTTTCAAAATCTTCAAGCCCTTGATCCTTCCAATTTCTCGCCTGTCCTTGTCTCCACTATGTTATCTATGTCTGTTCACGAGGTTGTCTCATTGTAAAATTCCATTCTCTCCTCTACTTTGGACACCATTGCTCCCCCTGTTCCCTGAGCTGTCAGGCATACCAAACCTCAACCTTGGCTCACCCCCATTATCTGCTATTTACATTTCTATACCTGCTGTGCCAAGCGCCTTTGGCACAAATCTTGCACACATGCTGAGTTCCTTTGCTTTAAATTTATGCTGACTTCTTTTAATTCTGCTCTTACACTAATCAAGCAAGACTACGACATCCAACTAACCAACTCCCTTTATTCCAATCCATGCGTTTCTTTGCCATGCTAAACCTCCTCCTTAAAGCATCCCTTCCAACCCCTCCATCTCTCTCTCCCCGGATGATGGCTGAATACTTCTATAACAAGATTCACAAGATCGCCATTGAATTTGCCACCAAATCACATCCTTCTCCCCTTTCCATCAGCCTCTCCTGACATCCAAGCTTACACCATCTCTTCTTCCTTCACCCAAACAACTTGGGATGCACTCACACATCCTTCCCTTGCCTGATCCCACCCTCTCGACCCTCCTTCACCTACCGCCAATTTCTTCCTTCCCTGAAATTACAGAGGAAGAAACTGCACATCTGTTCTTAGTTAAAGCCTACTACATGCCCCTCAAACCCTATTTCCACCCCTCTACTTGACCCTTTCCATCTGCCATATCCTCAACCTATCCATTTCCACGGCAACTGTCCCCAATGCCTTCAAACATGTGGTTAAGCCGCTCCTCAAAAAACCCTTGCTAGACCCCCACCTGCCTGTCTAACTATTACCCTGTCTCCCTTCTTCCATTTCTATCCAAGCTATTCGAGCGTGCAGTCCTCTGTCGCTGCCTTGACTTTCTTTCATCTTAACAGACTCTTGATCCTCTACAATCAGGCTTCAGACCCCTACTTTCCAAGTCTGCAGTGACCTGTTTCTGGCTGAAACATTGGTTCTACCTGACAAGACGCAGCGAGACCCAGAAACCTGTAACCCTCATAGAACTGTTTACAGTCACATATACAGGAACAACATAAAATTCAAAATAAGAAACATAAAAAATGGATTTAAGTAACTTACTTCTTGTACTCAAAATAATGTTCTCCTGTTTGTTCATCCCAAACAATCTTTGGTTTGTGGGTCTTTAATATCTCAATGTATCTGTAAATTACCAAATTGAATGAGAAATTAACATTCATGATTTAAAAGTTATTTACATTTACATGTTTATTATTTATTTATTTATTTCTAAAATTTATAGACCGCCTATCCCTAAGCAGTTCACAGTAAAACATTCACAAAAGTTCAAGACAGAATACATAAAAACCATCTTCAGTTACAGCACTATCACATACTAGCAGTATCCTTAGAAAATTGGGGAGGCAATATATTAGCAAACTATGCTACATTAAATCATCTTAATCACATTCAAGATATCCTGACCAACTTGCAGCATGAAATTAAAAAAAGGCCTCAACATTTTTCTAAACATGTATAGAGTGGACAAGGAAAATATTTGTGTAGTTGCAGAAATCTCTATGGAAAGGACATAAGGATATTCTGTGACTAATGGACAATAGTATACAGAACATGTATTTAGGGTTGTCAGAAAATTAACTACAGTACTTCCATCTGAGAATGTTAGGTTGTTTACTAGTCAGGATTTCATGTTGTTGGGTTTTGTTTTGTTTTTTTTCTAAAATTCTGAGTGCCTTACATGAATTTTGTGATGTTGCCTTTCCTTCAGTGTCTTTAAAGTTGAATGTTGGACATAATTTCATTCTGTGTTTACCAAACAGTTTGAGATGATAGTTCAAAGTCTCAATAGGACATCTTGTGAGCATGATCCTTGTCCGATTGGTGTCTATTTATTAAAGAGGCTCTCACTCCTTCCTTATTGCATATTGTTAATAATTCCCCGAACGAGGGATTTATTCCCACTAGATTGAAGAAGGCTGTGGTTCATCTTATTTTAAAGTGTCATCAAAAATCTGATGTGATTTCAAGTTATTGCCTTACAAAAATCATTGATAAAGCTGTTCTTAATCAGTTGCAAGACTTTTTGAATGAGTTTGGAGTTTAGGATGAATATCAATTTGGTTTTCATATAAAATGTTCAACAGAGTTGTTGCTTCAGTCCATGTTAGATCAAATACGGATGTGATTTGATAATGGGAAATCATTTCTAATGATATTTTTGGACATCTCTGTAGCATTAGATTAGTCACCGGATTTTGCTTGCAAGGTTAAGACCATTAGGAGTTGGTAGGAAGGTGTGGAATTGATTTCTCTCTTAACTAAGAGAAGTTTTCAGACTTTGTCATTGGAGAATGGTTCAGACTGGTGCCCTATTGATGCAGGGGTACCTGTGGTATCTGCATTATCTGCTGTTTTATTTAATATCTATTTACAACCCCTTGGTCAAGTCCTCTCACAACTGGGTGTTGCTTATCATCTCTATGTAGATGAGATACAGTTTGCTGTTCCAATTGCAGGGACAATTACAGAAACAAACCATTTGAGTAGTTGTTTTGGTATAATTAACAACTGGATGGTTAGTAATCATTTAAAATTGAACATCCGTAAAACTCAGCTCCGAAATTTTGGGCACGGCTTTGCCTAAAGAATCTTACAACAATGTTAGCATTCCTGTACTTGACCAATGTAGAACTTGTGTTTAGGAGTACTCCTTGATTCTACTTTATCTTTTAAGCCTCAAATAAAAGTGGTGATCTGAGAATCCTGAGGAGGCTCAAAGATTATTTAGCTACAGAAAATGTTTGTTCCGTTATTCTTACGATGGTATTTCCAATTCTTGATTATTGCAACTCATTATATCTTGAGTTACCAAAACACACTATACATGTGCTGCAGTTGTCTTAGAATGCTGCTGCAAGACTAAATACCAATGTATCCAGATTTGTTCATATTATGTCTGTTCTTCATGCTTTGCATTGGTTGCCAATACATGCACATATTGCGTTCAAGGCACTGTGTTTGATCTTTAAGGTGTTGAATAATAACAACCCCCTTGCACTGGTGTCACAATTCCAGAAGCATCATACCTTACACTTGTTGCGTTCGAATGACATGCTGTTTTTGGAGGTTAAATCATTTACATTTGTGAAACTTTTAGCTTTTCATTGTGGAATGCTTTACCTCCAGAAGTCAGGTCCCTGCCTGGGATTTTACAATTCAGAAAGTGTTTAAAGACAATTCTGTTTGAGTGTCTTTATCAGTAGCTTGTATGACAGTATATATTTTAAGTGAAATGTGTATTTACTGAATGTTAGTTTTTGCTAAGTAATTGCATATTTTATTTTGTATATTTTCCTCTACCCCGCACAGAACTATTGGATGTAGTGGGCTATGAATTTATTTAAATAAATAAATGCCGAGTCTGGTACATAGCGGGTGGCAGGATGCTAATTAAATAAGAAGAATGGGGAGAAAGGTGGTAACCTCCCTTCACTCACACAGTGCTTGGTGTTAATACACTGTAGCGTTTGCTCTTTGAAATTGATTCTGACTGATCCTGTGGATGAAACATTATATGGATACTGTGATAGAATTGCAGAAAATATTGCTGTGGAGTTTTTTTGAGCCCATGAAGCATTAACTGAGGCTTTTTTCTCCACATATTTCTATGCAGTGCTTAGCTGAGTGCAATATATTGCAATTTTCTCTCACCCTGTATTGTACTACACAGTGGAGTGATTATTACTGTGTCAAGTATACTTTTTGGTTTTTCTTTGATTTCAATTACTCCAACATTGACTGGTTAAATGTTATATCTGGGAGTGCTACGGAGGTAAAATTTCATAGATGTCATAAATAACTGCTTCTTGGAGTAACTGGTCCGAGAACCAACAAGAGGGGGGTGCTATTTTAGATTTGGTCCTTAGTGGAAAGCAAGACAAAGTACCGGAGTTAATTATGTTGGGTCCGCTGGGAAACAGTGATCATAACATGATTGAATTTGTGCTGATACCGGGAGTAACATCGCAAAAGAAATCTACTGTAGGGGCATTTAATTTTCGAAAGGGCGACTATGATAAAATGAGGAAAATGGTTAAAAAGAAGCTAAAAGGATCAGTTGCAAAGGTTAGGACTGTAAACCAGGCGTGGATATTATTTAAAAATACCGTCGTGGAAGCCCAGACCAGATGTATTCCACGTATCAGCAAAGGTGGAAAGAAGAGGAAACGAGAGCAGGCGTGGTTAAAAGGTGAAGTGAAAGAGGCTATTAAAGCAAAAAAAATAAAATAAAATCCTTTAAAGAATGGAAAAAGGATCCAAATGAAGAAAATAAGAAGAAACACAAGCACTGGCAAGTTAGATGCAAAGCATTGATAAAGACAGCTAAGAAAGAATATGAAAAGAAATTTGCAAAAGAGGCAAAAATTCATAGCAATTTTTAAAATAATAATAATAATAATAACTTTATTTTTATATACCGCCATACCACAAACAGTTCTAAGCAGTTTACAAGGGAAGAGACTGTATACAGACAGCGACATTACAGAGAACTTTCGAAATTACATTGGCATGCTAAGTTTAGTCAGGTTTATCTGGAAGTGTTTTGTAAGTACATCAGGCTAAAGTGGGGTCAGAGAAATTTGCAAAGAGATAAGTTTTTATTGACTTCCTAAACGTTTGGTACGAAAGTGCATTTGAGATAAAGTTGGTTAAACATTTGCTCTATTTGCCTGCTTGGAATAATAGTGTTCTATCGCAGTATCTCTTGTAGGTGCAGCCCTTTAGGGATGGAAAAGTGAACAAGTAGGTACTGCGTGTATTAGTTGTGCCTGGGAATTCAAATTGGTGAGACAGATAGGATGGGGATGAACCTGTCATGGTTTTAATGCAAAGGCAAGCAAACTTAAAAATGACCCTTGCTTCCACAGGCAGTCAGTGTAGTTTTTTAGGTACATCAGAAGCAGAAAACCTGTAAGGGAATCTGTGGGACCATTGGATGACCAAGGAGCAAAAGGGATGCTCAGGGAGGATAAGGCCATAGCGGAAAGACTGAATGAATTCTTTGCTTCGATCTTTACGGATGAAGATATAGGAGATCTACCTGAATCGGAAATGGTTTTCAAGGGTGATGATGTGGAAGAACTGAAAAATCTCGGTGAATCTGGAAGATGTACTGAGCCAAATCGACAAGTTAAAAAGTGATAAATCGCCAGGACGAGATGGTATACATCCCAGGGTACTAAAAGAGCTCAAACATGAAATTGCTGACCTGCTGTTATTGATCTGTAACCTGTTGCTAAAATCGTCTGCAGTACCTGAAGATTGGAGGGTGGCCAATGTTACGCTGATTTTTAAAAAGGGTTCCAGGGGAGATCTGGGAAATTACAGACAGGTAAGCCTCACTTCAGTGCCGGGCAAAATGGTAGAACCAATTATAAAAAATAAAATTGTGGAACACTTAGACAAACATGATTTAATGAGACAGAGTCAGTATGGGTTCAGCCGAGGGAGATCTTTCTTCACAAATTTGCTTGACTTCTTTGAAGGTGTGAATAAACATGTGGCTAAAGGTGAGCCAGTTGATATAGTGTATCTAGATTTTCAGAAAGCTTTTCATAAAGTTCCCCATGAGAGGCTCCTGAGAAAATTAAAGAGTCATGGGATAGGTGGCGAAGTTCAGTTGTGGATTAGGAATTGGTTTTCAGATAGAAAACAGAGGGTAGAGTTAAATGGTAATTTTTCTCAATGGAGGAGAGTAAACAGTGGAGTGCTGCAGGGGTCTGTACTGGGACCGGTGCTATTTAACTTATTTATAAATGATCTAGAAATTGGAACAATGAGTGAGGTGATTAAATTTGTAGATGACATTAAACTGTTCAAAGTTGTTAAAATGCATACGTCTGGAACGCATTGCCAGAGGATGTGGTTAGAGCAGATAGCGTAGCTAGTTTTAAGAAAGGTTTGGACAAGTTCCTGGAGGAAAAGTCCATAATCTGTTATTGAGAAAGACATGGGGGAAGCCACGGCTTGCCCTGTATTGGTAGCATAGAATATTGCTACACCTTGGGTTTTGGCCAGGTACTAGTGACCTGGATTGGCCACCTTGAGAACGAGCTACTGGGCATGACGGACCATTGGTCTGACCCAGTAAGGCTATTCTTATGTTCTTAACTCAAGACATCAGCTTGACACATTTAGCACAGAGACTACCATTCACTGGACATTGCCAATCTGAATAAACTAAAGACATCAGCTTGACACATTACCATGCTAATTAACCAAATTAAAAAAAAATAATTTGCTCACAAATTTAGGTTAAGAGTTGCTAGGCTTCCTCAATGAGGGCGCCTAGCAGTGTCTAATTTAGGCGTTGTTTATAGAATCAGGCAACATATCATTTTATTATCTTATGCAACAGACAGAAGAGCAGGCTACTGGTGCTACCTGATAATTATGGAAAATCAGGATTTTTACTCTGAAAATCAGTGCATAGTCTATGCATGAAAGTATTTCAATTGACTTTACAGCTCTGTGGGTAAATTGCTCCTGTAATATAGTATTCAAATTTTTAAAAATAATTATTTTTATCACAACTCTGTATGCAATCATTCCTGGAAAAAATACAGCATCAGAAGCTTTATGGCAAGAGTTATAAAGTAATCTCAGTGGTATCACTCTGCTGCAGTCAGGCTCCCCATATCCCCAAGCTTGATTTAAAAATATCTCCCTTATAACATCAGAATTGCTCCAGAACAAACTTCCTACAGCTCACAGAAGCTCTTCTCTCCTTTTTCTTTTTTAAATGAAATATTTCTGACACTTGAGTTAAAAGAGGCAGTAAACTGATTGGAAGTGATTTCCATCAAGCGTGATCCTGACCCTAACAGACCAGAAAATCTATCAGATCTTTACTTTAAAAAAATAGTAAAGGTTGCTGAGGGAGATGGAAATTCCTTCTCTTCTTTTCAGTGAAGGTTATTTAAATTGCTGTGACAGTACTTTGCACAGCATAAATCATTTATCATCACAGGGTGATTGCTCACTTTTAAACAGGGAAATTAATTTCCCTAACATCTAAATTCCATTTTATGATTGCTTCCTATAACTATGCAAAGCAATACTGAAAATGGGCAAGCAAACAAAAAAAAAAAGTTTTAAAATCACATGGCTGACCACAAAAGGGCGCAAGAAGCGACAGGGGATTTTTGTGAAGAGCAATGCGTGATGCTTTGGTTTTCCACAAGCCTGCCTGTGGTTAAATGACATCTTTCAGAGACCAGCAGTGCAGAACTGAGCCATGAAGCCTGATTAATAGCAGTGAGTCAAACTCAATATTCAGGGTCCTTTCAAAAAATAGGAGCCCTTGGGTTTATTGTTCTAAGAAGAATCAATAATATTATAGGGTTTAATGCAGCTATAACAAAACTTCCAAGATGGTGTAAAATGCTGAGCTGCAAATATTCAGCTTCAAGGCACCATTATAATTTTAGAGTCAATCAAGAAAAACTATGTGTGGTATACTCACTACCATCAACATTAACTGCTGGTAATTTTTAAAATTTGTTGCAAGATTTCAGATTGACATAGTGAGAGTTTTGAAATTTTTGAATTCCAAAAGTGGGCATCCCTTTGAAGGACTGATGCAATCAGAGTGTTCGGAAAATCCATATTAAGGGCCCCGTTTACTAAGCTGTATTAAGGCAATGAGAGTGTGGAGAGTGGTTAAAGCTCCAGCCTCAGCACCCTGAGGTTGTGGGTTCAAACCTACACTGCTCCTTGTGACCCTGGGCAAGTCACTTAATCCCCCCATTGCCCCAGGTATATTAGATAGACTGTGAGCCCACTGGGACAGACAGGAAAACATGCTTGAGTACCTGAATAAATTCATGTAAACCATTCTGAGCTACCCTGCGAGAACTATATAGAAAATTAAATATAAATAAAATATAAATAAATAAAGGATGTTGTTCCTTTACTGCAACACCAGTTCAATAATAAGAGACACAGAATGCAAATGCATTTAAAGCTTTTCATTACTATTTAAAATGAATACTGTACAATTAAAGGGACTTAATACAGTAGTAAAGTAGCACTCACTATTATTATTATTAATCTTTTTCAAATAAAGTGCATCCATCATCTATTAAAGTTAATAAGATTCTTATATGTATATTTATAGTAGGCTCAGTGGTCCACCAATAAAGTCACAGTGAAAAGACCAATGGTGCTTGGAACCATCACAGTAACACCGAATTCCTCATGAAATTGTTTCTTATCCTCTGTTATGAATTACTTTGATAGCTATATTTTAGATCATCTGCAATCTCTGAATATCTTTCTGATGTAAAACTGCATAAAGAGAATTACAGTAATTGATTTGTTGAATAACAAGGGAATGAACTAGGATGTTCTTAGGATGTTCAGAGCCTCTGGAAATAGCAAGGAGTGAATTGCTCTAATCAAACGCAATTTAAAAAAATAATTTTCACGACCCTTGAGATTTATGACTGATATGATAAGTTTGTATCCAGAATTACCCCTAATATTTTTGTACTGGTTATAGTTGGAATTTGGGTATGACCTAGTTTGATCTGTAGTGACAAGGCTATTGGATCAGGATGGCTAAATATTGAGCCTATCAATCTGCCTGCATACCTCTTCTAGACTGACCGTCAACCCTGTCAGTTTCCCGTCCTCGTTTCCTGCGTATAGCCTGTCGGCTTCCAGTATGTTGTGCATATCCTCTTCGGTAAATACAGATGCAAAAAAATGTGTTCAGTTTGTCGGTGATTGCTTTGTCCTCCTTTAGCACTCCCTTTATCCCATGGTTATCCAACAGCCCCACCGCTTCCTTCTTGGGTAGTTTCCCCTTAATATATCGAAAGTATGGCTTGAATTTTTTCACCTCCTTGGCTATTTTTTCCTCATAGTCTCTTTTGGCCCTTCTTACTGCCTTGTAGAACCTGCTTTGATATTTTTTGTGCTTTTTCCAGTTTTCATCCGTTTTTTACCTTTTCCATTCCATTTATCCAATAGTGCTGGCACGCCTATGATTGACACAATGATGTAGCATATATTGTGCTCTAATAAGGCATGCACAGGATATGCTGCTCTTGAGATTGCACTTAACCACATGTATAACACACAAATTTTAACTCTGCCCATAGGTAAACACATTCATATATATATGCGTGCCTATGGCATAGCTTTTCCAGGCATATGCACACATGTACACCTCTTATTGTAGTCTATTCTGTGCATGTGCTGATTGCTATCACCAGCAAGTCATCACATGTAAATTCAGTGACCCTCTGCAAACCTCATTTGCATGCGCAGTTTTTTGAGAATGACTCATCTTTTTGAAATTGTTACATTTACAGCTGTCGGATTTTACCGCCAATATTAGAGAATATTCCTCTCAATGACCTTCATTCAGTTTCCTCAGACTCTTAATGAAGATATTTGGTCAAGAACTTGCAGCAAAAGCTAATTCCTCTATAGTTCTTGTTTAATTGATTATTCCTTTTATCTATTCATGTTACTTTAATTACTTGCATTTCATCTGCTTTATGAAGGATTATTTTTATTCTTTCTGCAGCAGGCTATGTTATTTTGCTCAAGAATTAGTCATTTATTCATTAGAAATAAAATGATCTGATAAAAATACATGGATAAACTCACCATGATTAATGTGCACTATGTCCTTTATTATGCCATAAATAATAATTTCTAAAGCATGCTTAATCACAGCCTTTGCTTATCCAGCCTGATTGAGGTCCAGAAGTGAAAGCAATTACTTCTTCTCTCTCAGATAGCATGTAAAAAGTTCTCTTTGTAGATACAGTGGCAGTTCTAAACTAACAAGAACTTACCCAAGCTCTCATGCAAATTTTTAACTCTAGGCTAAGATGCACTAACTTCTAGATCAGTGTGTCGCAAACTTTTTAAGCTGCTGGTACACTAATCTTAGGGCTGTGGCTGGAGGGCACCAGGAAATGCACGAATGTCAATGTGATAATGTCATGCGCATGTGTGACATCATCACGTTGATATCTGCACATGCACGGATGTCCTTCAGCCGCGGCCCTTAGCCTATTACCTCCGGTGGGGCAGGAGAGGGGGGGTGAGTGATGCAGAAGGAAAGGTGAGAAGGATTAGAGGTGCCGGCCGACTGATTACAGGACGTGCCTCTCGCCATGAGAGGCATGTTCTGTAAGCAATCAGTTGGCGCCTCTCTTCCTCGCCAGCATCTCAGGCATACCTGGAATCCTCCAGGGCGCACAGTTTGTGATATACTGTTCTAGATTTATTCATGTAAGAAAATCAATCTTAGCATGGGGTTTTTTTGTTTTGGGATTTAGCTCACACATTTTTTTCACTTGTAGCCAGTGGCAAGATATATTCAGAAGAGTAGATAATTTCCTGACTTTAAAGAACTCACAGTTTAAACTTGTATTTGAGACAATGCAGACTTCAGCACTATTTAGTTGCACTAATACTATGCCCCCCATGTATACTGGCACATCTCAAGCACCACCTAGACTTTACTGTGATAAATTTTGTCTAAGCAGTGGAGCGGAAAGGGGGATTTACAAACAAAAGATTTGCTTGGTAACGTCCAAATGTATCTGGATAAACCTTTTGAATATCAACCTCATAACATTTTCACTGTGGAGTGCATGAAAATAATGAACATGAATGTTTTTAAGACACAATATTAGCCTATGTCTGCTTGGAATGTGCCAGTATACATGGAGCAGAGGGGTGGTCTAGTGGTTAGAGCTGCCTACTCTGCACCTTGAGGTTGTGAGCTTGATCCCAGCCGGCTCCTTGTGACTCTGTGTGACTTACTTCATATTCTATTGCCCCAGGTGCCAGAGTTAGATTGAGAACCTGTTCGGACAGATGGGGAAAATACTTAAAAGTACTTGATTACTATTCAATGTATTGTAAACTGCTTTGAGTGAGTCTGTTCATGAAAAGAAGATAGGCGTCTTTTGTAGAATTGTGCTCAGCACTGTGTAGATGTCCAAATTTTTAGACATCCTTTAGAGAATCGGGTTTAGGTGAGAGTTAGACGTCCAAACAATGTCCTTAATATTATAATATTTTATTATTATGATGTTATTAGAATGGTGATTTTATGGTGTTTTTCATTATAATTGTGATACTGGGAGTTGGATCTGTTTAATGCTTTTATTTATTTCTTTTCCATCAGAGAGAGTGACTAAAATTCAAACCAGCAACATAGAAGGCTGAAGGTTTAACCACTGTGCTATACAGGGAGCTAGCAAGTTGCATAGCAATTGTAAAACTAGTTCCTATAGGCATTGTAAAGGAGGTCTTTTGAGCATAGTTTGGGCTTTAGATAGACTTGAATTCTATGGACGGAAACTATGCAGTTTGGATGTCCTTAATACGATCTGCTAAATAGCTCTCTGGGTGCTTTTTTTTGCTTTTATTAAGCTCAAAATACATTTAATAAGACACCACAGAAACAGGGCACCTCAAAACAGATATATTGCATGCAAAACCTTCTATTTTTGTGGACAAACAGCAATGTTATTTGCTAATTAGAGGAAAAGATCCATTAACTGAAGCACAGCATATGAAAAAAAAAAACACAGCTTTAGGTTTCTTGCTAAAAAGCTACCCTTCTTTTCTGACTAAACAGTGCTCCAATCAGCTCATTACTGAAAGAAAGGAAAGCACATGAAAAAAATATAAAGAATGTATACATAACTTAATTTGCAAAAGCTTAAAACCTGAAAAAACCCCAGATACAGACCTTAGCATGGCTTCTACTTCATTGCAAATGGAGGTGTGCAGCTGTACAATGCTGACCTCATTGTGAGATCATCAAGGTGCACCTGCAAGGTAGGATGACACAATTAAAATATGTGCTGGGATTTGAACCCACAACCTCTGGAAGATAAGCACAGGGCTTTTACCTGGTGAGCCACAGGTGCTTCCTTTAAGTTATGGGGGTTCCTACCATGAAAGCTTAGTGATTCTAGCCATGTGAAGGTGAAAATACCTGGCAAGATCATAACTTAGCAGATCCCTAAGATATCATATTAGATGTGAGTAAGAAACACATTAATGGAAGCTGCTGTGGCTCAATGGATAAAAGCCCTGTTCCCATCTTCTAGAGGTCATAGATTCAAATCCCAGCACATATTTTTAAATGTCATATACTTCAGAAAAGCTTATATTTCAGGCTCTCTATCATCTCAGAGTCTGATTTATTACATTCATGTTTTTAAATAAGTTGATCTCAAAGTTATCAATAATAATACATTTTTCATGAAATCTTGTTTATGATACCAATTAATCATTTTTTATGAAATGAGTTATTAAAATTTTTTTAAGACAATGATCATTATTGGTCGAAATTTTCTGAGACTTGTCTTTTTACTACTATTTGACAAGCTCTTTATTATCATTTGCATAAGTTTTTATATTTTTTGTTGTTGTATATTTTGATTCATTACATTCATCATTCTCATTCATGTTTGTTTATATCAATATTGACATATTTTTAAGAATCCAGTTATTAATTTTAATTTTTATAACATTAACTCTTATGACATTATCAATTTTATAATACCAGTTCTTATCTTGTGATACCTCTAGACATGTTTGTTTACTTTTTTCTTTTTCTTTTTTACTGTTTTTTTTACTATTTATTTGATTGGTTCTTACACAAAAGTATGATAAAAGATGGCCCTATGAAAATTTGAGTTGTTGTTTTCCTACCATAATATGTTTAATTTGCTTCTTTATATTTGATTGCAGACAATGTTAAATCTGTATATTTTTTCCACAATGGGTTAATTACGGTATACATTTGTTTCCTCCTCTTCCTCTTCTTCATTTCTTCTTTCTTTTCTCTCAAAGCTCAGGGCTCCTTTTACAAAGGTACAGTAGCATTTTTAGTGCATGCACCGGATTAGCATGCGCTAGCTGAAAAACTACCACCTGCTCAAGAGGAGGCAGTAGCAACTAGCGAACGCGGCATTTTAATAGGCGCTATCCTGCGCGTTAAGGCCCTAACGCACCTTTGTAAAAGGAGCCCTCAGAGTTCTATAGAATGTGTTGAAAATTTTGTGGATTTTGTACGATCTGATTACCACAAGATATGATAGCATGAGTGATATCTTATACCCACTGGGTTTTGTGAGCTAATATAATTTATTTATGTTCTTCACTCAGCCATATTTTTTGATGTCGGATTTTTTAACATATTTATGTTAAAACTTTGTTTGTGTTATTTATAAATACTTATTTTGGACATTATTTTAAAAAATTTTGAGGGTTATCATTGTAATATGAAATTTTTAAATGTTTATTGTGATATACCTGGGTTATATATGATATATTCATGTTCATTTTTATGTTTTAGCAATTATCATTGTAATAAATTTTTAATTGTTTATTGAGGTTTATATGGGTTACATATGACATATTCATGTTCATCTTTATGGTTTATGACTGCTCATTTACGATGTTTTTGATTTTGTTATATGTTGTACATGTATACCATATATGATTTATTAATGTTTTTATGATTCTTTTCTAATGAAGAGGATGCTGATATAATTGTATATTCTTTTTACATGTTACATTTTAGACCCCTGAGGCAGGCCCTTGAGGGCCGAAACACAATCGTGTCGAGTCCATCATAATAAAAGAGACTGAGCACCAATTGGTCACCTTTGTTGTTTTGTTTGATGTTACTATTGTTATACCCCAGCATATTACTAATAATTTTGTTCAGAATATTATATGTCTACTCAAGTCTGCTTACCTGAACTCCTGAACCTTAGTGTTACCTTGACAACATCAAATGCTTTACTAAGAACCCAACAGCTTTTCCCTGACTTCAGTTGCAATGCGTACTGCTCAAATAACATCAGTAAGGACAGACCTGAGTGTCACCAAAACAGAGAACAAAAGAGCAAGACCAACCGTTTACTAGTCCCTGCAACACCTCATTAATAACCTCAAAAGGACAGTAACGCCAGATGGGACCTGAATGTTATCCAAACAAAGAAACTGGCCAGAGGGGTAACTGAAAGTCAGCATGCTACCGACATGAATCCACAAGTCTGTTTATCTGACAATCTGACATTTTGACCTGAATGTTGCCTACATCACATCAAAGAAAGAGTGAAACCAGATGAGAAGCCAGTTTACTGTAACACCTCCTTATGACATTCTGATCTATGTGTTGTCAAAACAAATAACAAAGGACCAGTACCAACTGTCTTACTAAGAGGACAGCAGTTTTTCTCTATAAAAGAGAAAAACTCAGCCCATAGAATTTGAATCCAGTTACGTTGCAACAAAGGGACAGCCCGGTTCGGCTCTCCTCTCCTATCAATCGCTTTGGGTTCCAGATTGTGAGGGATAGTGATGTCCGGAAATACGGTGATGTTATTCTATTTTAATATTTATCTATGCATGTAATAAAGTGTTATTGTTTAAGCTTTATATTGTCTGGGTGCCTTTCTGAGGGTTACTGATCATCCCATTGGGCAGAAATAAGTGGCAGAACAACTATCTACATCAGATTTTGCATTACCAGAGGCATGCGTTACAAAGGTTGCAAATTAGCTATTAAAGCAAGTTAATAGCAGATGTTATTGCAGCTTTTTAAATAGGCATAGGAAGAACAATTTTATGGGAATTAAGTCATTTCCCAAGGTTGATAAATGTTCTTTCCTTTATTGATAAAAGTATATAAGCCATTTCATTCCTAACATATATATTTCTAGCTGTGGGTGAAATGGATGAGACTGAGACAGGGTTAGGGTATGAAAGAGAATGCATGCTTGGAGATTTCATTTTCAGACTCCTTGCATACTGTACACTTTTCATATTTTGCAGGTCCATTGGTATTATATTTCACCTGAAAACTACGGAGAAATTTTAAAAATTCTCTTTGAACTCATTTGTAGGATGATCTGCCTTACCAAATTCTAACTTACTCAGAAACAAATGAAAGGACTGAAGACTGCTCTCATTTTAATGATAACAAATTCTGTTTGTCAGATCGATTCAAGCTTTCTGCTGCCTGGAACTGAACTTCATCTCACTCCTATAACATTCAGCTCTACACAAGGTTCAAGATAAAGCGGAGATCTTTAATCCAAGGCTCAAAGAAAAATTTCCATTTAGACTTTTGTTTTCATTATTTTTCACACAGAAAGTTTTACTGTACCAAAAAGAAATCAGTTTTGATGGATGAAGTAAACAGTATGAATAATTGAAACTGTTTTCTCTGCTTTTGTTTACTTTGTAGGTTTGTGATACTCCAAGGAGGATATTCATGTGTGTGTTAAAAACCTTTCACTGAAAGTGACATCTATCACACATCATCAGTCTTTCCTTTCAGGAGGGAAAAACAAGCCTCACCAACTGACAGTAAAAAAAATTGATTAATTTTTATGCTTTCAGTGTGATTCAAAATAATTTCTACTTGCCAGCAAGGAACACAGTCTGTGATCTGTGATGCTTCTATAGCTCTGCATTAGAAAATGGACCACCATCTATCGTGTGGCTTGCAAGTTCAGCCAACATAAGGGAAACTTCATATAAGCTAGAAACAAAAAGGCAGAGATAGGCCCCATAGGAGGGGCCTTAAACACACTGGGCCAATCAGAGCCTCAGGCCCTTCCCTGGTGCATCCCAAGATGCACCAGGTGTGGGGAATACCCAGTTAGACGATGCAGCAGCAGCTGCAAGGAGGATGTCCTGCTGGCTCATCTGCTTAGATAAGAACATAAGAATAGCCTTACTGGGTCAGACCAATGGTCCATCAAGCCCAGTAGCCCGTTCTCACAGTGGCCAATCCAAGTCACTAGTACCTGGCCAAAACCCAAGGTGTAGGAATATTCCGTGCTACCAATACAGGGCAAGCAGTGGCTTCCCTCATAACTTTCTCAATAACAGACTATGGACTTTTCCTCCAGGAACTTATCCAACCCTTCCTTAAAACCAGCTTTGCTATCCGCTCTTACCACATCCTCTGGCAACACGTACCAGAGCTTTTGAGAATCTTGCCCTGAGTTCTTTTATTAATCAAATCTGATTTAAAGAAAAATCCTTAAATAATAGGCCCAAAGAATTTGGGCCTAAGTAAAATAAAATTGAACACTGGAAGCACTGCTACAGAAAATCACTCAGAGTAATCCAGGAGACAATCATTATACATGAAATGTCAAACCTAGCTTCAAGTCACTTAGAGAACATGAACTATATCAAAGGTAGCACTGATGAGTGACATTAATGCGCTGGTTGTCTCCACAAAACATGTGGGCTAAATGGATGAAGTAATTTGTGGAACACTCATTAGCTGAGCTAGGTCAAACAGGAAGGAGAAGACTGTAAGAGAAAACATGTGGCCTACTAAATCCAACCTGTCAGGGAGTGACGGCTACCTTCAAAGTAATAGGGAAACACTTCATAGCTGTGTGCATGTAACTTTTCTCATCTTCTCCTCTTTACTACTAAATCCACAGAGAGAGTTCTGCTGAGTAACTAACATATCTGGCTAATTTTAGTCAGTATTCTGTTGGAAAATATTCAGCTGAATATTCACTTAAATCTAGCCAATCAATATTTCAATAACTAGATGTGGAGGGTAATTATAGAATGGGCCACATGAGTGGATATGGCTGTCATCCATGTAAATAGCACCAGTTTTTGAAATGGAAAGATAGTTCACTTTTGTTTTATAAATTGCACATGTTGCAATGTCTTTGTCCTTATTTTAATGTGTCTGATTTTCTTACAGTTTTATAGACTTTTATGTTTTCCTGCTAACATTCTTTTAGGGGGTTTACCGACAATTCAAGTGGTTAAAATTTTATACTAGGGTATTGTTTGAAGCACTTTGATAGGAACACATTATGTCATTTCTTAAGCAGGTACATACATGGCTTCTGAATAGATAAAAGGATACTGTATAAATTTTGATGATAGCATAAACATAAGAATTGCCGCTGCTGGGTCAGACCAGTGGTCCATCGTGCCCAGCAGTCTGCTCTAGTGCTCTAAATGAGTCCAGCCTCACCTGCGTACATTTCAGTTTAGCAGGAACTTGTCTAACTTTGTCTTGAAACCCTAGAGGGTGTTTTCCCCTATAAGCGTTCCAGTTTTCTACCACTCTCTGAATGAAGAACTTCCTTACGATTGTACGGAATCTATCCCATTTAACTTTAGAGAGTGCCCTCTCGTTCTGTCTACCTTGGAGAGGGTGAACAACCTATCTTTATCTACTAAGTCTATTCCCTTCATTAGCTTGAATATTTTGATCATGTCCCCTCTGTCTCCACTTTTCAAGGGAGAAGAGGCCCAGTTTCTGTAATCTCTCACTGTACGGCAACTCCTCCAGCCCTTTAGCCATTTTAGTCACTCTTCTCTGGACCCTTTCGGGTAGTACCGTGTCCTTCTTCATGTATGGCGACCAGTGCTGGACGCAGTACTCCAGGTGAAGACGCACCATGGCCAAGTACAATGGCATGATAATCTTCTCCGATCTATTCCTGATACCCTTCTTAATCATTCCTAGCATTCTATTCGCCCTTTTTGCTGCTGCCGTGCATTGCACAGACGGCTTCATCGACTTGTCGATCAGAACTCCTAAGTCTCTTTCCTGGGAGGTCTCTCCATGATCTCTGATTTGTTTTAAAACTGTGCTACTTAACAACTTCATGGCATGCTCCCTAGATTTTGTACTTTTTATTCCTTGCAACCCAATGGATGTTAGAAAAAATTATACATATAGGCCCTGATTCTGAAAAGTGCATCCCGATTTTAGACAGCTGTAGGCGTCCTACAGCTGTCTAATCAACCAATTGGGATGCACGTTTTAAAAATAAAATGCTCCCCAGGCAGGCCGCCTATATTGAAGGCGCCTCCGGGAGCCTAGGGAGGCCTGCAAGATGCCTAAGCTCGCCTAAGGGCCTTAGGCGAACCTAGGCGGCCCTACGCATCTCCCTAGTAGAGGAAGAGACGCTTAAAATGTAGGCCAGCAAAATGCTGGTCTACATTGTAAGTAGACGCGGCCGCTATACTTATTGCGGCAAGAGATCTCCCTGCTGCAATAAGTATAGCGGCCATGGCCGCCTGTCCCATCACCGGCAGGAGGATGCCCAGCTCCTCCTGCCGGAACCACGGACCCCCCAAACTCGTAATCGCCGGCAGGAGGATGCCCAACTCCTCCTGCCAGAACCCCCCCCGGACCCTCCAAACTCGTAATTGCCGGCAGGAGGATGCCCAACTCCTCCTGCCGGAAAGCCAGACCCCCTCCGGACCCCCCCCCCCCAACTAACCTCCCTCCTCCAACTAACCTTTAAATGTTGGTCGGCTGGACGGGTCTTGCTGCCGTCCAGCTGACAGGCCCACCTCGTGGAAATGAGATGGGCCCGCCCCTTCCTGGCCCATCCCCGCTAAATCTAAGGCCTGATTTGCCCAGGCTCTAGAAGCCTGGACCATTCAGGCCTTAGGCATAGCGGGTCCGCCCATCCCCACTAATCCTAAGGCCTGATTGGGCCAGGTGCCTGCCACTGCAGGCAGGAAGGGCCCCTTCTCAGAGGCAGGCAGGCAGACTGACAGACAAGAAGGGCCCCCCATTACCTTTTTTTAATCCCAGTGGCTGCCTCCTGTCCTGATGTCTTCCAGCAGCGGCAGAGCAGTGCACAAGGCAGGCGCGAGCTTATTGCACGCTTGCCTGGTCCTGTGCTGCTCACTGAATGGCTGCTGTCAGTTCCCGGCAATGGGAGAAAAAGGCAGTACATAAGAACATAAGAATTGCCGCTGCTGGGTTAGACTGCATCGTGCCCAGCAGTCCACTCAAGCGGCAGCCCTCTGGTCAAAGACCAGCACCCTAACTGAGACTAGCCCTACATGCGTACGTTCTGTTTAGACTGTTTAGGCAGGAGCAGCCATTCACGATTAGCACATGAAACTTGCTTATACACTCTATGAATGCTGTGGTTCGGGTAGTTTCTCTGCCTAAATCTCTTACATATCCCTCGTGCTTGACTTTTAAAATCAATAAGGGAAGAACAAAGTCGCTTTAAGCGATCAGAATGCTATCCCGCAGCTGTCTGGGGTGATAGCTCCGGTAATGTAACACAGAGTTTCTATCAATGGGTTTTCTAAAGATAGACATGTAAAACTTGCCAAGATCATACTCAATATCAATGTCCAGAAATTTAATGTGACTCGAACTGATTTTCTCAGTGAAGGAGAGGTTATGATCACAGACGTTAATATAATGACAGAAAGCCTCTAATGTTTGTTTAGAACCTTGCCAAATAACAAAAATATTGTCTATAAATTGCTTCCAAAGAATGATATGGGAAGCATATTGAGATTCTGACAACCAGACCAGAAGTATGAAAATATAGAGTTGAAACTTATGATAAGTCGGCAGACCATGAGAACTGCTAAGAATATATGCAATAACATTTGGTACACAAGACCAGTTTAAACCAGAAGGGATGGAATATAAGAACAGCCTTACTGGGTCAGAACAATAGTCCATCAAATCCAGTAGCCCTTTCTCACGGTGGCCAATCCAGATTACTAGTACCTGGCCAAAACCCAAAGAGTAGCACCATTCCACGCTACCGATCCAGGGCAAGCAGTGGCTTTCCTCATGTCTGTCTCAATAACAGACTATGGACTTTTCCTCCAGGAAATTGTCCAAACCTTCCTTAAAACCAGCTACGCTATCTGCTCTTACCACAAACTCTGGCAAAGTGAAAGGAAAATTAAAGCTGAAATCAAGTGAGAACAAAATTGGAAGAATTTGTAGGCCCCTTAAAGGTAACTTAATGCCCAAATGAGGAGCAAAAATTACACCAAATAGAATAACAAAGAAAAATGGGGAGACCCAATGATCCACAATGAAAAAAATTCACCGATGAAAACAAAAACTGTGGATACAGATGTTCTGGAGATAATTTATTAAACACTGACATATAAAACCATGAAAATTCAATTAAAAAAGTACAATGCTAAAAAATATTGTGATAAAAATCCAACCGGACCCTAAAAAAGGTCCATGTTTTCGGCGAACACGCCTTCCTCAGGGGTCCAATGGTTTGCAAACTCACATATAAAGAATTGGACTGAAAACAGTCTATTGTCTTTAAACATGTGAGTAAAGAACACCGCAGACAAGCTAAAGTAGCAAAAAAAATGCTAAGGATAGAATAAGACACATGGCAAGAAGAGGGTTCATAAGGTGACTGAAAAAGAAAACATGAAGTTCAGAGAAAAAATGCTTCTTACTGTCCAACTAGCTGAATTAGAAACCAGAAAATAAACCAGCTAAATAAGAGTCACAAGAGAATATATCCAGTAGCCAGCAGCAGAGAAAGAAATTCCAGATGGTTCAGCCAATGGTAAAAATAGGCTTTGTTTACCTCAGTTAAAAATTAATGTAGAAAGCAGAAAAAAAGATATTTATGATTTAAAAATAAAATTAAAAAAGCATTCAGAAGGCAGAATCAGGCATGAATGCTTGGGGAATGGGTGGGTGTGGGTGTGTGTGTGGAGGCGGCTAAGTACCTCCAAGTATCTCTCTAGCTCTGTGAAATCTTTAATCCCATTAAAAGAAACCTTACTGTTCCTGCAAAATAAATAAACAAATAAAAACCCTGCTCTACTAATACCTAGTCATAGATTCTTGTAACCTTAAATTCTAGATAGGCTGTCTTCTGTTTGAAACTGTGTATGTTCACTAGTTACCTGCCCTGAACTTTCTGGGAGGACGAGATAAAAATTGAAATAAATAAGAGATGCATGATAGAAAAAAAAAAATCAAACATTCCATGGCTTCATAAGACCTTTACAGGGTGTCTTCAATTCTGCCTGTTCCACATTTAGGCATCAATAATTACGCCTCCCAGTTACAGAAATTCTGTTTATCATCTTTAAAGTCAACTAACAGGGCAAAAACAATAATTGGCTCAATGCTGTGAGTGAATATGTAGCCAATCTACATCCCTACTGGGAACATTTCATTTTATATGTGCATGCAATGCAATCTTGAATGGTCTCTAGAGAGGAAGAAGAGGGCAATTTTGAGACTGAATAATTTACCCAGATAATTTGCTATGAAAATTGCTCTCTACAGAGTAATTTTATCAGCCCATTCATTTTTCTGTGTAGTTTTTAACAATTTTTTAAAAATTGCATTTAAGAATATTAAGAAGTATATACAGATTGAAAGAAAAGAAACTACATTGGGGCCCTTGTACTAAGGCACGATAGCTGATTTAGCACACGCTAAATGCTAACGCATCCATAGAATATAATGAATTTACCATGCGTTAAATTGGCAGGCACGCCTTAGTAAAAGACCCAGATTGTGTCACAAATGAAAATAAAGGGGAATACTCTAATAATATTTTAAAGAAAGTTCTACAACACCCCAAAGAAGAGAAACCAAAAATGAGGAAAAGTGACAGACTTTCATTCACAAGAAAAATTTTTTCCAAGGAAAAAGAATCTTAGACAAAATGAACCAGAACACTTTAAAATTAGGTTAGCTTTCTACACACCTTAAAGATCTGTAAGGTCCTCTCAAGGAGCATCACTGTCTATATGATGTAATTAGTTGCTAGCAAGTCTTCTCAGGAATAGCCCTCACACTGGAACATGGCAACATGAATTCACTAGAGGCAGGTCTTGTCAGACAAATCTGATCAATTTCTTTGTGGGAGTGCGCTAGATATGGATGTTACCAGTGATGTGCCTCAAGGTTCAGTTCTGGGGCCTGATCTTTTTAACATTTCTGTAAGCAATATTGCTGAAGGGCTGTCAGGTATGATTTGCCTCTTTGCAGATAATACCAAATCTGTAATGGCTAGACACCGCTTATGGTGTGGCTATCATGGGGAAGGACCTCGTGAAGCTTGAAGAATTGTCTAGAATTTGGCAGCTAAAATGTAATGCTAAGAAATGTAGGCTAATGCATTTGGGTTGCAAAAACTTGAGGAAATAGTACAGTTTAGGGAATGAAGAATTTTTGTGCAAGATGGAAGAGCCGGATTTGGGTGTGATAGTATGTGATGATCTTAAGGAGGAAAAACAGGTTGAAAAGGTGATGGCGAAAGCTAGAAGGATACTAGAGTGCATAGGGAGAAGTATGGCCAGTAAGAAAAAGGAGTTATTGGTGCCCCTGTATAAGACCTTGTAGAGACCTCATTTAGAATATTATGTACAATTCTGGAGACCATAGCTTCAAAAACATATAAACAGGATGGAGTTGGTCTAGAGGAAGGCTACTAAAATGGTCAGTGGTCTTCGTCATAAGGCGTATGTGGACAGACTTAAAAATCTTACTATATATACTTTGGAGGAAAGGCAGGAGAAATATGATAGGCAGGGGAAATATGATAGATATATTTAAATATTTATGTGGCATAAATAGGTATGAAGCCAGTCTCTTTCAAATGAAAGGAAACTCCAGGGTGAAAAGGCATGTGAGAAGTTAAGAGGTGATAGGCTCAGGTGTAATATAAGGAAATACTTTTTTACATAACGGGTAGTAGATGCATGGAATGAGCTCCCAGTAGAGGTGGTCGAGACAAAGATGTCTGAATTCTAGAAAGCATGGGACAGACACATGGGATCTCTTATGGAGAGGAAGAGATAGTGGATGCTGCAGATAGTCAGACTGGATGGCCATTTGGCCTTTATCTATCATCATGTTTCTATGTTTATTCACAGTGAAAGAAAGTGGCGGTAGTTTGGAAAAAATAAAAATGTGTGGTGTGGATTGACTTGGTAGGTGCAGACAGAATTGGCTGAGAAGGGGAAGTATGTGTGGTATGGATAGGCCTGGCTAGATTGGAAGGGAGAGAGAGTGAATCTGATGTAGATAAGATTGTGGGGTAGAAGAGTAAAGTGGGGTGAGTTGATGAGGATATTATGGAGTTGGGGAGGAAGAGACGCTGGTGGGACTTTCATTGCTTCCCTAATTTCTTTGGTCCCAATGAGTCCACTCTATGTGTTCATCATTTGCTATGCTCTACATTTCAATATGGCCTGGCCAGTTGTTCTATGACTCACTATGTTTTAATTTTAGCAATTGGACCTATTTACTAACAAAGCACTTGAACACTGTTTCTGTGCAATAATGCATTAATATACTTTTGTAAATCTAGCCCCTAATGCCAACTCAAAGTACAGTATGGTTCAAAGTGATTATGTGGAGAAGTATATATGTGTATGAGAAACAGAGAAAGAAAACTTGGAGTTTGTTCTTAACTTTCAACAGATAAGAAATGCATCTCTAGTAAATAAACCAAGTTGTAAAATTTTTGGCAACATTTTCTCAATCTAATTTCCCAAACAGTCTCAGCCCTCATTACCTCCAGATTTGTGCATCTCATTAAAGATGCTAATACTGGCATTTATGCGGTTAGTACAAAAATGATAAATTCATCCTGGTTTGCTGACGTTAATTAGTTGATAGAATATTAACATTATTACAATATTTTAATTATCCAAATGGAGTGAAATTCTTGTAGTAATAATAATAATAAAAGCAAAAAATTTCTGTTCAAAATTAGATAACCATTTCCTAGAAAACCCTGGCAGGCTCAGTCCACAGCAGCTGATTAATTAATGGTAGAGCATGATGATTTGCTGTGTCATTAGTTAACTGTAAATGATGACAATATTTTCATTCATCTCTTTGCACCTGCTGAGTTTGATTTTTATTTTCTGCAAGTTACCATATTAATTAAGCATATCCTAATTAATGCAAGTGACAAAAATGGGTGAATTAAATCTATAGCGGAGTCTTATGAACTTATAATGTTGCTACTAACAGAACCAGAACCTGCAAAAAAACATCAGATCTAATCTAATCTAATCTAAACCTTAAGTTTATATACCGCATCATCTCCATGAGAATGGAGCTCGACACGGTTTACAAGAACTTAAAATAGTGGGTAGAGAAGAAGAAAAAGGATTACATGAACTTATGTGTAGAAGGGGGGAGAGAAAGGGGGGAAGGATAGAGCCCACATAAATCAGAAGATGATAAATGTTATAAATAATGTTTCCAATGTTATAAGAAAGTCTGTGCCACAAAGAGCAATGCAACCACACCTGTCCTCCCTGCACTGGGACTCAACTACCATAATTGGAAAAGGACAAAGCACACAAGTCTAGGAATACTCCTTGACTCTAACTTGTTGCTTTACAACCATCTCTCTCAGATGGTATCTTCCTCATTCTACTACCTGTGACAACTCTGAAAATAAGGAACTACTTTTCTGAGTCTGACTTCACCCAACTACTCTATGCCTTCATCCCCTCACCTATGGACTACTGCCAATGTGCTATTCATCGGAGACCTTGCATTGTCTGTATGTCAATGTGCTATCTGGAATCAGGGATGAACATAGAGAACGTCACATCACTCATGACACACATCCTCATACCACTCCCGACATAGTTCCACCAGTGACATATATTTTTGCCTTGCCCTTAAAATACTGGCTTATACATTTTGGCCGCATAAATTTATAATGTGTGAGTTTGGGATATCTAAATTGTGAATGGCACTTGTCAAATGACTTCTATAATAAATACGTTTTAAAGGTAAATTCGAAGCAAGAAGCCAGTAAGAAAATCAGAACCAGTTGACCACTAGATGATTAAGGGGTAAGAGAACAAGGTCATAAACGGGAATTCCTTCCTTCTGATATCGGAATTCAATGCTTGCAACATATTTGGCCACCGACATTAAATTTCTGGTCTATTTTGGGTCAGCTGTGTCAAGCCAATATTCAGCAGCTAAAGATATACCACCCACTCTTTTAAGCAGTTGTCTTTGGCCACTAAACTTAGCTGGCAAGCTTCTGAATATTGGCAGTAACTGGATATGTTCAGAGACCAGGATATTCAGCATGAGATAGCTGGTTACCCCCCACTAAATATCACCAGATAGCTGACTATGGGTTATTTAGATATTTGGGAGCTGCTCCCAGCAGTCTAAATAGCACTGAATATCAGGACCATAGTTTATTGTTTATTGTAAGCTTCTATACTACTAACCTGCCCTGATGCTTACTGGGTAAGAAAGGGTTATACAAAGACAATACATTTTTCTATGCCATCTTCTCCAAAGAGCTCAGGACGGGGTTACAGGTTAACATACATAGAAGGGCATTTCCAAAACATATGTCTAAGTCTGATTTGGACATATGGCGCTAGACATCCAAAGTCGGCAGTAAGAAAATGCCTATTTTTGAAAGGCAAACTACCATACATCAAGAAATAATTTTTTTTTTAAACTCCTCTGGACTTCAAGGCCATTGAGACACCCAGACCACCAGGACGTCTATCTTTACCACATTTTCAGCCAAAATTTTATCCATGTCCCAAATGCCCAGAAGAAGACTATTTGGATGTGGGAGGGTCCAGTCCTGTAATGAACTGGCCACCCAGACATGGCAACAGAGCAGTGGGGCACCTTAGAGGGCACTGCTGTGAACTTCATATAAAGGATGCCAGATAAACATCTCACCAGAACTCCCTTATATGTTATGGTGAGCTCCTCCAAAACACCCCAAAACCCACTTGTCTACAACCCCAATAGCCCTTAAGGCTGCAGGTGGCACAAATGTGGCAGTAGAGGAGAGTTTTGGTGCTCACATTTTCTACCATGAATGTAGTGATTAGAGTGGCTTATGGGACTTGCTACTCCTCTCTATGCTTCACTAGCCCACCCACCAGGCTATTTAAGACACCTGTGTGCAGCTCTACTAGGCTTTCCTATACCAGGTGCTGATGTTCTGAAGACAGGTATATACATTTGTATTCTGATCTTTGTGGGTGTGAGGGGGATCTGCGAGCACTAGGGGAGTGTGATCTGTTAAGTTTGGGCAGCTTTGTGGCACTTAGACCCTTTTAAAACAGGTCTAATTCCAAACGTATAAATTCTGTCCAAGATGTCTTGTAAAATGTTTGATTATCGCAAGCCCTTGAGACTGCCCAAAGTCTGCCCATAACACGCCTCCACCATGCCCATCTCGTGCTCTGAATGTACAAAGGCTGGAACACCTCGCTAGATGTACAGAAAGACAGTTTTGATTATCGGCACTTGGATGTCCTGGTGATTAGGTGAATAGGTATGTTTTTATAGCTTTCTTAAAGTTGAGGTGTCCTTCAAGGGATCTAATCTGTGGGGGCAGTTGATTCCAGTGGGTCAGTATGAAGTGGAAGTAGGAATGCCATTTGGCGGTTTGCAGTTGAAGGGCATGACCAGGGGGTGTTTTGAGGTGTATTTCATCCTGGGAGCGGAGGGACCTGTTCGGCATGTATGGAGGAAGCTTAGCCGTCATGTAGCCTGGTGCCATGGTTACAATTACAATTGAATTATTTCATTAAAAGACCCATAGAAAATATAACTTCTATACTGCAATGAAGAAAGACATAGCGAAGCTTGAAGAATGGTCTGAAATTTGACAACTAAAATTTAATGCTAAGAAATGCAAGGTCATGCATTTAAAACCCAAAGGAACAGTACAGTTTAGGGGTGAAGAACTTTTGTGCACAACAGAAGAGCGGGACTTGGGTATGATTGTGTGTGATGATCTTAAGGTGACCAAACAGGTTAAAAAGGTGACGGCCAAAACTAGAAGGATGCTAAAGTGCCTATGGAGATGCCCTTGTATAAGACTCTGGTGAGACCTAATTTAGAATATTGTGTACAATTCTGGAGACATCTTCAAAAAGATATATAAAGGATTGAGTCGGTTCAGAGGAAGGATACTAAAATGGTCTTCATCATAAGGCATATAGGGACAGACTTAAAGATCTCAATATGTATACTTTGGAGGAAAGGCGGTAGAAGGGAGATATGATAGAGACATTTAAATACCTACGTAGCATAAATGCCATGAGTCGAGTCACTTTCATTTGAAAGGAAGCTCTGGAATGAGCGGGCATAGGATGAAGTTAAGAGGTGATAGGCTCCGGAGTAATCAAAGGAAATACTTTTTTGCAAAAAGGGTAGTAGATGCGTGGAACAGTCTCCCGGAAGAAGTGATGGAGACAGAGACTGTATTTGAATTCAAGAAGACGTAGGATCTCTCAGAGAGACAAAGAGATAATGGTTACTGTGGATGGGCAGACCAGATGAGCCATGTTTCTATATTTTCCCGTTATGCTTCACATTTTTCCTTAAGGCATATACTGAAGTGTGTTATTCCTCACATAGCACCTCTTGGTTGTATCCTCTCTTGTTTTATAGTATTTAATAAAAACAATAATAAAAACAAATGGGAAACATATTAAACTAAATTTTACTGGAAGACAGCTGTTTTGTTAAACAATATAATGTGCTACAAAATTGCATTTGCTAAACAGTTTCTGCATTTATTGTATCTCGGTAATTATCAAAAGGGATTTCTATACACTAACAGCTGTGGTAGGGCAGCTGCTAACAGCTGGTAACTAATAAGAAACCAAACATAAACAGTTGATCCTAAATATTTCATTTTATAAAAATAAAAAAATCTAACTAACCAAGATAACAAGAAATACAATAGACATAAATGTATAAATATATTAGTATATTAGTAGATTATGCAGCAGAGTTTCTAATGCTGTCCTGGTCTACATATATTATATGTAAATCAAATTATCTTCCAATATTCATTCTTATTTCCATTTATTTTTTTATATTCCGAGTGGTTAGTGTTAGAAATTTGCTTGCGAGTTACTCTTCAGTCTTGCCCTTCATACTTCATTATTCTCTGCCTAATCTTACCCTATTTCTCACTTTATGACTAGTTTTATAACTTTCTCTCCTGCCTTCTGCCCTCTGTCCTTTGCCTTCCCTCTCTGTCTACTTTATCTCTGTCTTTTTGCATGGCTATTGCATACAGCCCGAGACCTGCTTGTTAATATTAGTGTGTACTGTCGACAGGTTCAAGCTGGATATGTCTATCTCAGTAATTCTCACTATCCTGTAAAGGATATTTTCAAAGCAAAAATCTTCTCAAAAAAGATCTAATCTAATCTTTGATTTTTTTTTTTTTTTATTATTATATTTTTATTATTTTCAACTTAAATTTCAAGTATTACACTTGTACAGAAAGCAAGAATAGAATAGATATCAAATACAATAGTAATATAATTCCTAAGTTAACAATTATACTATTTATGCTCAAGTCCACAAATTAAGATCCAAGAATTAAAGAAACTTGGCGAAGAGAAAAAAAATAAAGAACAGTAATAATAACAGAAAACTGAGAGCTATAGCATTGAGATAGGGGTCACAATATCTAAATTATAGGGCTCAAAGATTGTTAACATTCAGACGAGACATAGCCACGAAGTTAGTCAGTTGTGATGGTTCAAAAAACACATATTTAAACGTACGATAATATACAATACACTTACACGGATGTCTCAAATAAAAAGTTGCCCCCAAAGATAAAACCCCAGGTTTCAAAAGAAGAAATTCACGGCGGCGCCTTTGCGTCTCCCGTGCCAGATCTGGGAACATTAATATTTTATAACCAAGAAAGCTTTTTTGTCTATTTTTAAAGTAAAGTTTTAACAACCATGTTTTGTCAATTGGCAAAGCTAGGGTGATAATCATAGTGGCTGGTGATGCTAAATCCTTCTCAGATGTTTCTAAAACCTGTGAAATATTTAAAGGTTCTTGATCTGAAGATTTTACTTTTGGTTGTTGATTTTGTTCTTTATCAGGCAAGTAATAAACCCTTGAAAATGGTGGTAATGAATCCTCGGATATCTCTAAATTTTCCATTAGATATCTCTTAAGCATATCTCTAGGTGTTACTAACTCGAGTCTTGGAAAATTAATTAACCTTAAATTATTGCTACGTGAGTTATTCTCAAGCATTTCAATCTTCTTCCTTAGGTTAATATTGTCTTTAACTAAGATCTCTTGAATTTGTTTCGATGATTCAATTTCTTTTTCTATTTTCTGAATTGATGAATTAGAAGTATTTGTTTCTTCTCTTAAGTTCTTCAGTTCCTTATCATGTTCCTTAATTTTCTCTTCAATTTGTTGAAATGTAGGAGTAATATTTTTAACAAAACCAGCCATTAAGTCCCAAATAGAGTCTAAAGTCACTACTGCAAGTTTAATCAGTACAATTGGAGTTTGTGCAAGTGTAAATTGCTCACCGTCCTGAAGTCCTTCGAGGGGAGTCTTCTGTCCTTCCCCCTCAGATTGAGATGGTGTTCCCCCAGACATCTCCATGGGGGCCCTAGGAAAGTGGGCCCCAACCTCCAAGCTCTCCAGTAAATCCTTCCTTGCCTCTGGAGAGGAGAAAACCATTGAATCCGGGGTTTCCCCGCCCCTGGGAGAGCTGGTCGTCTGGGGCTGCGGGGGCGGTGCCCTAACGTCAGGGCTCAGCGTGGTATCGGGCCCAGGAGTATCCACAACGGGTTCGCCTCCCTGTGTCCTCTGCGGGCCGCCATCCGACGTCGTTGTGGCCTCCTGCATGCGCCTCAGGAGATCCTATATGTTTCCGAGACCCGGGGCTCCAGGACGCCGCGAGGCAGAAGCGGCACTCCGGCCCCGTCTCTTCGGCATCGCGGTAAGTAAAAACCGCTAGGAAAAATTCAAATGAATACGATCCTGGGACACGCAGCTCAGCGCGTCCTGCTCTCAGATCGCCATCTTGGATCTAATCTTTGATTTTATATACCGATTCATCCCAACAAGAGGGCTCGACTCGGTTAACAAAATATTAATAAAACAATACAGGAGATTAGAGCAGAAACTATATCTTTTAGGCTAGAATTCTATCTTCTATGATTGATTATTTGAGAAAGAAGGATCATTAGTACATTTCTGAAATAAATAGTACTTCATGAAAAGTGGGTAAATGAGAGAGCCTTTCAAAAAAAGAGATGCCACTTGAACCTGTTGGCAGTACAAACTAATATTAACAAGCAAGTCTCAGGCTGTGTGCAGTATGAAAAAAGAGTCTTTGTTTATGAACAAACCTTTAGACTTGTCCTCGCATTCTTCAATTCTGGCACAGCTTGGGTAACTATATTACCTCTCTCTGGGGTAGGCGTTGGTCCCTAACGCCCAGAGCTCTATTTGGATATTACAACATCGCAATGCCCAAATTGAAAGGGATGACAAGGGTGGTGCTTCTGGGAAAGAAAGCCATTTTGATCAACTGGTTGTCCCAGGATCCACCATCTTATACTCAATGGAGATCTTCAATGATTGTGCATGCTTCTTTGGAACGGAGACAAGCTGGTGATCTCAACCTGGGCCCAGGTCGTCGCTTCTGTCGGATCTGGGAGCATTTCTGGATGGACCTGACTTCCTAGGCCTGCAGCGGATTACTGAATTTGTGAAGGGGGCCACAAGCTACATGGTGGACTATTGACTTTTGACTTTATTGAGTTGGGGGAGGGGGTGTGAAGGGGGTTTGGTTTGTGCACATGTAAGAGTACTCGGTTTGCTTTGCTGTGTGATTTTTTCTTTGCACTTTATTGAAAATCTTAATAAATATATTCAAACATATGAACAAACCTTTAAAATTCGTGATTTATTGGAGTTTTTTTGATATCTTTAGTTTTAGGGTATCAGTAGATATGCTCTTAGTATGAATAACTTATATTTTGTAAACCGATTTGGTGACGTCAGTATGAGATCAACCACTGATTTAAAACGAGGCTTCTCAGCCATGTGGCCAAGTTTGCTGCGAAAGTGAGCACGGAGAAAAGTGCTGATGAGCAGTGAGTATGGTAACATCCAAACGGAGAATAATATATAGATTCTAAGTATTGTCTGCTGATTAGATGAGAATATGTTTCCATTACAGAACATCGGGTCCAAATTCCTGACGCAGCATCAAGCGAAATGCTGACAGGCCACCATCGGAGGAGTAAAGTGCAATGGAGTAAAAAGAATAACTTTGGAAGATAAGTGGCTGATTTATTTCAATAGTGTATTTTAACATGAGCAGCTTTTATGGCCGTGAATAGACCAACCAAAGAACTGCACCCTTAAGAGTTTAGTAGTCAATATCAATATAAATATTAACCCAGACTCACATTTGAATAATTTAAATTAAGAAGAGGTGGTGGCAGAAGGAGGTTTTTTGAGCCAATGAGGTGAGTTCCCTTTCTAGTCTACATGGAAGATTTGCTCTGGCTGCAGACGGGGATCTGAGGCTTTTTCCTTCTTTTTAAAGTGCCAGTTCACCTGAGTGAAGTAATATCACGTAGAGGTTTGTGGTGTAAAAAGATTTGGATAAAAATCTTCTGAGAACACTTTAGTGAGAGGTTGTATGTTATAGTGGATAATTTTTAATCTCTCAATCTGCTTGTATTGTGAACATGAACCCCACTATTTACCCTTCTCCATTGAGAATATTGATCATTTAAACCTCCAGTGTTCAGGCAGGATAATTGAGATACAGCTGAAGGGACTCTGAGAAAGCGAAAGCCTAGTCAGAAGAGACCTCCTAGATTGATCCCAAACAAATAATACTAAAACAGTGGGGCTAACCTGTGTGCATGGTGACATTTGACAATACCCCATGGCTGGAATATGCCTCACAACCCCCATCGGTCAGCCCACCCCAGATGGTGTGAATAACATGAAGACCCAGTGAAGCTTGAAGAATGGTTAAAATTTGGCAGCTAAAATTTAATGCTAAGAAATGCAAGGTCATGCATTTGGGTTGCAAAAACCTGAAGAAATGGTACATTTTAGGGGATGAAGAACTTATGTGCACGACAGAAGAGCGGGACTTGGGTGTGATTGTATGTGATGATCTTAAGCTGGCCAAACAGGTTAGAAAGGTGACCTGCGAAAGCTAGGATGCTAGGGTGCCTAGGAAGAGGTATGGCCAGTAGAGAAAGTGGAGAGGGACAAATTCTTTCAACTTTCGACAACTACAAGAATGAGAGAGCATTTCGAAAAATAAAAAGGAGACAGATTCAGAACCAATGCTAGGAAGTTCTTCTTCACCCAACGGGTGGTGGACACCTGGAATGCGCTTCCAGAGGGAGTGATAGGACAGGGTACGGTATTGGAGTTCAAGAAGGAAAAGGGGATAGAAGGGTATAGATAAAGGGCTAGTATACAGGTCCTGGACCTGATGGGCCGTCGCGTGAGCGGACGGTATTGGATTTCAAGAAGGGATTGGACAATTTTCTAAAGGAAAAGGGGATAGAAGGGTATAGATAGAGGGCTAGTATAAAGGTCCTGGAACTGATGGGCCGCCGCGTGAGCGGACTGCTGGGCATGATGGACCTCAGGTCTGACCCAGCAGAGGCACGGCTTATGTTCTTATGTTCTTAATAGGACTCTGGTGAGACCTCATTATAATATTGTGTACAATTCTGGAGGCCACACCTTCAAAAAGATATAAAAAGGATGGAGTCAGTCCAAAGGAAGGCTACTAAAATGGTGGTGGTCTTCGTCATAAGGCTTATGGGGACAGACTTAAAGATCTCAATCTGTATTCTTTGGAGGAAAGGCGAGAGAGGGGAGATAAACATAAGAACATAAGAACTGCCATCTCCGGATCAGACCTTCGGTCCATCAAGTCCAGCGATCCGCACATGTGAAGGCCCAGCCAGGTGTACACCTGGAGTAATTTTAGTCACCCATATCCCTCTATGCCTCTCGTAAGGAGATGTGCATCTAGTTTGCTTTTAAATCCTAGAACGGTGGATTCCACAATAACCTCCTCTGGGAGAGCATTCCAGGTGTCCACCACTCGTTGCGTGAAGCAGAATTTCTTGATATTTGTTCTGGACTTGTCCCCCCCTTAGCTTCATAAGAACATAAGAAATGCCTTCACCAGATCAGACCATTGGGTCCATCTAGTGCGGCGACCCACCCATACGGCGGCTAAGCTAGGTGTTGCCTGTTGAAGACCCGTATCCCGCAATGTCCATGTCCTCTTGTCCGTGTCACAATGGACATTGTAAATAATTTTTTTTCCTGCTCTATTTTGTCGATTCCTTTCAGTATTTTGAAAGTCTCAATCATATCCCCTCGCAGTCTCCTTTTCTCAAGGGAGAACAATCCCAGTCTCTTAAGTCATTCTTCGTATTCCAAGCTCTCCATACCTATGATAAGAGACATTTAAATACCTACGTGATGTAAATGTGCATGAGTTGAGTCTCTTTCATTTGAAAGGAAGCTCTGGAATGAGAGAGTATAGGATGAAGTTAAGAAGTGAAAGGCTCAGGAGTAATCTAAGGGAATACTTCCGTACAGAAAGGGTGGTAGATGCGTGGAACAATCTCCTGGAAGAGGTGGTGCAGACAGAGACTGCATCTGAATTCAAGAAAGTATGGGCTAGGCCAGGGTTAGGCAATTCCGGTCCTCAAGAGCCACAGGCAGGTCAGGTTTTCAGGATATCAACAATGAATAAGTATGAGATGGATTTGCATGCACAGCCTCCTTGAGATGCAAATCTATCTCATGCATATTTATTGTGGATACCCTGAAAACCTGACCTGCCTGTGGCTCTCGAGGACCGGAATTGCCTACCCCTGGGCTAGGCACTTGGAATCTCTCAGAGAGAGGAAGTGATAATGGTTACTGTGGATGGGCAAACTGGATGGGTCACTTAGAAACATGATGGCAGATAAAGGTTATGTTTCTATTAAAAAACAAGAACAAACACCACCTTTTTATTCAGTACAGTCTCCCACCACCTCAATATATATTCTTGTAATCTGAAACTGCAGCTGCAAAATAAAGTATTCAAAGAAAAATATAGAGATACATTAGATAGTGAACCCACTGGGACAGATAGGGAAAATGCTTGAGTACCTGATCGTAAACCACTTCGATAACCTTGATAGGTGGTATATAAATAGCAAATATAGAAATATAACAGCAGATAAAGGCCAAATAGTCCATCCAGTCTGCCCATCCACAACATCTACTCTCTCCTCCTCTCCGTAAGAGATCCCACATGCCTGTCCCATGCTACCTTGAATTCAGATACAGTCTTCATTTCCACCACCTCCATCTCCAGAAACTATTCCATAAAATAAAAATATTTTGATAATTGTGCCAATTTCGAAGAATGAAAAGTAAACCTGTACTTTTCATCAGTGCAGACAATTATAAAATTACTTCCAAACGAAGTGTAATATAAGCTGGCATATCTAAATATTGTTGTATGCAGCATATATTTCTGTAGGCCCATAAGGTTGTAATTGGCAGCACTTTTGAAACATTTGGTGATATGAAAGTAATAATTCTACAAGTGCATAGGTGTCTCCTGCCAATTTTGAGGATTGTGTTGTTTCTTTTCCCTATCCTCAAAATATCAGCTTGACTCATCTCAGGAGCCAGTCTGGTGTGGGGATGATCTACACAGATTTAAAATATCACCAGCTGGATATTTGTGCTCTTCACATGCAGAGCTACAACTTGCTATATTGCTTTTTAGGCCTTACATTTTGATAATCTTTTATGACTATCAGCATCGTCTGTTGACCCTAGACAGACATTTATGTTATTTCAAATCATTATCGGTGATACAATGTGCATATTACAAAATGCACACTTGCTAATCATCAGAGAAGCATGGGACAAATTAGTACTGACAGCCAACAACAGACATGGGAGAGAGAAAATCTTATTTCAGCAGATCATGAAAACTTCTTCATTAATATTCAACAACGGAGAATAAATAAATAATGTTAAAAACGGTGAATGCTTATGAGAAGGCAGTACGGCATACGCAGTGAAGCCTGTGGATGTATGGCTTCACTTTGTCTTGCATAACATCTTCTATACTTTCTGCTGCTATGCACATGCTTAGGTTGCAGGCACAGAAGAGAATTTGATAACAGACCTCCTTACTTGTGGGCAGATATGGTCTCTCTCCAAAAAAGTGATAAGGAGTTGGGTGGGCCTACAGGCTGGTTAGACTGACGTTTGTGGTGAGTAAATTAATATGAACACTGTTTAAACAGAGTACAGTGCAGTTACTAAAATCCAATGAACTACAGGATTCAAGGCAGCATTGTTTTATTAGAATTTTGATGTTATAAAGCAAATCAGATTAATTTCTTTGACTGGGTAACCAGAGAGTTGGATCAAGGGAGAGTGCTAGATTTGGTCTACTTAGATTTTTAGCAAAGACTGTTATACAGTTCCCTATAGGCAACTTAAAAACAAACTGAGCATCTCGGAATCTATCCCCTTTCAACTTTAGAGAGTGCCCTCTCGTTCTCCCTACTACCTTGGAGAGGGTGAACAATCTGTCTTTATCTGCTAAGTCTATTCCCTTCAGTATTTTGAATGTTTCGATCATGTCCCCTCTCAGTCTCCTCTTTTCGAGGGAGAAGAGGCCCAGTTTCTCCAATCTCTCACTGTACGGCAACTCCTCCAGCCCCTTAACCATTTTAGACGCTCTTCTCTGGACCCTTTCGAGTAGTACCGTGTCCTTCTTTATGTACAGTGAACAGTGCTGGATGCAGTATTCCAGGTGAGGGCGTACCATGGCCCGGTACAGCGGCATGATAACCTTCTCCGATCTGTTCGTGATCCCCTTCTTAATCATTCCTACCATTTTGTTCGCCCTTTTCGCTGCTGCAGCGCATTGCACAGACGGCTTCATCGATTTGTTGATCAGAACTCCCAAGTCCCTTTCCTGGGAGGTCTCTCCAAGTACCGCCCCGGACATCCTGTATTCATGCATGAGATTTTTGTTACCGACATGCATCACTTTACACCTATCCACGTTGAACCTCATTTGCCATGTCGATGCCCATTTCTCAAGCTTGATTATGTCACTTTGAAGATCTTCGCAATCCCCCTGTGTCTTCACTACTCTTAATAACTTCATATAGTCCACAAATTTAATCACCTCACTCATCGTACCAATGTCCAGATCATTTATAAAGATGTTGAAGAGCACGGGTCCAAGCACCAAGCCCTGCGGCACCCCAGTAGAGAGCAGGAGGGATGCCCAGACCCTCCTGCTCGTAGGCCTGCCACTCCAAAATGCGGGCCTTCCCTTTTCCAGTGCATCTTTAGCCCCCCCCCCCCACCCCGTGTATCCTTCCTGCTGTCTACTGCATCAACAGGTACAAGTGAGGTTTGGTGTGTGTGGGGTGGGGGGCATCCCTCTTTCCAATTTTAGCTGGCAAAGGTGGGGTGTCAGTTCAGCATGGAGGTGTCAATTTGGCAGCAGGAGGGAGTGGGCATTCCTCCTGTCGATTTTTTGATACTGAGGTCATCGCGGGAGGGGCAGGAGGCAGTACAGCATGGAACAACTTTATTTTATTTTTTTTAATGGGTACATGTCGGGTTTTCTGGGTTGGTCATACCGATCTGTTTCTGGCAGCAAGGTTAGGGCATTGATCGGATGCCTGGTTTTAACATTAATGGCCTCATTTGCAAGCCAGAATCGGAGAATGTACGGCTACATAGAAATCCATATGGTGAGCCATTTTGTGCATAGGGTCGGCGAATCTGACCAGTCGCTAAACCAATCAAACTGGTTTAGTGACGATCGTTAGACAATCGGACACTTTAGTGCAGTGTCTTGCAAACTTTGCCAAGCCACGGCACACTAAACATTGTGGCTGAGGCACGAGGCATACGTGATGTCATCCTGTCGAAGTTCACGAATGTGTGAAGGCCCTCAGACTGGGCCCTGAGCCACCAGTGGTGGGTGCTGGAATGGAAGATGCGTGGAGATAAGGAGAGGCACTGGCAGACTGCCTACAGGATGTGCCTCTCGCCGTAAAAGGCACATCCTGTAGGCAGTCAGGTGGCACTGGCACCTCTCCTCCTCCCCGGCATCTCGCAACACACTAGGAATCTCGGGCTGCACACTAGTGTGTCACAGAACACAGTTTGCGATACACTGCTTTAGTGCATCTAGCCTTGAATTTGGTCCAACTACTGGAAGAGTCAAGAAGGCAATGCTCAGAGAGTCTTAATCTCCTCATATAACTTCCCATTTTACTGTTGCTGGTTATGACTATTCTCACCAAGGAACTGAAGTTTGTTCTCTCAGTTCTTTCTGTTTTTGCATTTTACCATGTCTGTCATGTTAAAGAGTTTTAAAAATTCTGTGGTAGTCTGGTGCCCCCCTCTATCTCCTGCCCCAAAAATTACAATTAAAATCTCTGGTAGTCCAGTGACCTCCTCCCTTCCCCTGCCCTCAACCTTCCGATATGTAATCCTCCTCCCAGATTACCAAACTCAGTATATCCTAGGATGCTCCACATAGGTAAGGCTGGAGGAAGGAGTACAAAAGGAGAATACAAATAAGCAGAACACATCTTTCTTCTGGAAAAAAATAAAGAGTTAGTCCCCCAGAAAAAAGGGCATCATCAGAGTTAGTCCACCAGAAAATATGACTGAATGGAGGAGGCACAGAGTTACAAGGAGACTGCACTGCCAATATTAAAGAGATGGGAGGGCAAGAGGGTTGAGATGATGGAAAGGAAATCAGGGAATCAGAGGAGAGGGGAATACATATCTTTCCCCCTTATATCTTAGAGAAAGGTGACTATTTCTGATAAATCTAGAAATAATGCTGATACTATTTGCCACTGTGCCTGTCCTCTCTCCATTTTGCAATATTTGAAATCATCAAATGTCAACATAAGAACATAAGAATTGCCACTGCTGGGTCAGACCAGTGATCCATCGTGCCTAGCAGTCTGCTCACGCGGCGGCCCTGTGGTCAAAGACCAGCGCTCTAACTGAGACTAGCCCTACCTGCATACGTTCCGCATCAGCAGGAACTTGTCTAATTTTGTCTTGAATTCCTGGAGGGTGTTTTCCCCTATGACAGACTCCGGAAGAGCGTTCCAGTTTTCTACCACTCTTTGGATGAAGAAGAACTTCCTTATGGAATCCATCCCCTTTCAATTTTAGAGAGTTCCCTCTCGTTCTCCCTACCTTGGAGAGGGTGAACAACCTGTCTTTATCTACTAAGTCTATTCCCTTCAGTACCTTGAATGTTTCTATCATGTCCCCTCTCAATCTCCTCTACTCGAGGAAGAAGAGGCCCAGTTTCTCTAATCTTTCACTGTACGGCAACTCCTCCAGCCCCTTAACCATCTTAGTCACTCTTCTCTGGACCTCGGTGACCATCTACCTCTCCTCCCCACCTAATGGAGAGATTCCCTGGCCTTCTTAGTGATTTGAAAGGTTCCAGGTTGCTCTTGTTCTGAAATATTTGGGGACCCAATGGTAAGTGGTTTCAATTTCTCTGTTTTTATCTTAACATTACTCTTATTATCTCAGAGAATGCTCTTGGGGTAATCATATGCCTGCCTCAAATTTGGCATGCAATGTTAAAAGGCAGAGAACAAGAAAACAATATCTACAAATTACTAGTGAAACATTCAGAATGTTTCTTTTAATCATATGGCACTCATTTCTTGTAAATTAATATTTTATTGAATTTTAACATTTTAGAGCTATAGGGAAATATTTCAAGCATTTAATCACCTAATAAAAGATTTATAAACTTTGATCCTTATGACAAAGATCATAAAACAATGACAGCTGGTAGAATGAAATAACCATTCTAATCAATTACATATTATAGTAATGGCTGGTTAGTCAGCAAGGGAGCCTTTGGTTGTTTTATACTCAGAAAATTCTGCTTCCAAGCTCTAGTTATCTGAACATCAAAGGCATCTAGTTATGTTAATAATGATTAATATGACTAGATTGCCACACTACTGAAAATATGCACACTGTTTCACAATCTTTCTTTTTCTCTGTCCATGTCCATCTTGTTCTACGTTGAACTAAAAGAAACTTTTTTAAATAAAGCACAGTTACTTACCGTAACAGGTGTTATCCAGGGACAGCAGGCAGATATTCTCACATGTGGGTGACGTCATTAACGGAGCCCGGTGCAGACAGCCTCGCAAGCAGACTTGCTTGTAAAACTTTAAGAAAGTTTGTGACTGCCGCACCGCGCATGCGTGAGTGCCTTCCTGCCCGAGGTAGGGCGTGTGCCTCCTCAATTCAGATAGCTAGCTAAGAAGCCAACCAGGGGAGGTGGGTGGGTTTTGAGAATATCTGCCTGCTGGCATATTCTCACATGTGGGTGACCTCCATGCTAACTAGAATGGGATGGTGGGAGTGTTGGCAATTTAGGAGAATAAATTTTGTAAAACTGCCTGGCCGAAATGGCCATCCTGTGTGGAAAAAGAATCCAGACAATAATGAGAGGTTAAAGTATGAACGGAGGACCAAGTGGCAGCTTTTCAGATTTCCTCAATAGGAGTAGATCTAAGGAAAGCTACTGATGCCGCCATGGCTCTGACTATATGGGCTGTGACTCGACCCTGTAGATGCAGTCCAGCCTGAGCATAGCAGAAAGAGATGCAAGCAGCCATCCAGTTGGAGATGGTGTGCTTGGAAATCAGATGTCCCAACTTGTTTGGATCAAAGGAGACAAAAAGTTGAGGAGCAGATCTATGTGGTTGAGTGCGTTGCAAGTAGAAAGCCAAAGCACGTTTACAGTACAGAGTATGAAGAGCTGTTTCTCCAGGATGAGAATGAGGCTTTGGAAAAAACACTGGAAATACAATGGATTGATTGAGATGAAACTCTGAAACAACTTTTAGTAAGAATTTAGGATGAATACGGAGGACCACCTTGTCGTGATGGAATACTGTGAAAGGTGGGTCCGCTACTAAAGCTTGAGGCTCACTGACTCTGCGAGCAGATGTGAGAGGAATTAGAAAAACCACTTTCCAAGAGAGATATTTGAGATGAGCCAAAGCCATTGGTTCAAAAGGCTTCATCAATTTAGCAAGAACATTGAGATCCCAAACCACTGGAGGTGGTTTGACATTGAAAAGTCCTTTCATGAATCTAGAAACCACAGGATGAGCAAAGAGGGGTTTCCCTTCATAGGCTGATGGAAAGCAGCAATTACACTGAGATGGACTCGAATAGATGTTGATTTGAAGCCTAATTGAGATAAATGCAACAGGTAATGCAAACCTGAAGACAAGGAGGTAGATTGAGGTTCCTGGTGATGAATGGTGCACCAAGCAGAAAACCTAGTCCA
Source organism: Geotrypetes seraphini (assembly GCF_902459505.1). NCBI lineage: Eukaryota > Metazoa > Chordata > Amphibia > Gymnophiona > Dermophiidae > Geotrypetes > Geotrypetes seraphini. The sequence goes on from NC_047102.1 coordinate 32,612,835, forward strand.
TTTCTGGTTGAAACATTGCCTAGTGGCAGGCTTCCTAGAAGCCTCTAAATGTCCTTGTAGATTGAGAAAACTGTAGAGTTTAAAAACAAAGTTGTAGTGTACACTTTAATTTCAATCTATTGGCTAATAGCCATACAAATCTACCATTGTCTACAACAGAAAGGTGATCCCAGGTGTCAAAAAAAGCTAACAAGTCTTAGAGTACTAGCAAACAATTCTGATCTTTAACTCTTTCTGAACACCATCTATCTACAAGTGCACCCAGCAAGGACTAGTGCTGAAACCAGCTGTGAAGCTGGATTGTGATGTCTAATCTGGCCATTTCCTCTAGATAAGGCACTAACTCTGATAGTAAAATTATACAGTGCTGAAAACAATATCCTTTAATACCCAGAAAAGGTGAAAAGGTCCTTTTTAAATAGTACACTTTGCTTTAGGTACATCTCTGTAGCTTCCAATCAGATATTCAGGAATGCACTGCCCAGTTCAGGGCTGTGCAAGGCAATTATGCTATGTGTGAAATTTATGTGAGCAATGGGATTTAAAATCATGTTTCAGCAGACACTTCCATGCCATAGCAGATAACCTCTTGAATATTCAGTGAAGTTAGCTGTGTGTTAATCAGCAAGGGAAACCAGCTTCAGCAGCACTAAATGCACCAGCAAAAGGAATAAGTTCTCTATAATAGGCAATATTCTATCAGTAGGCACAGAGAATAATTAAAAAAATAAACATTAATGAAAAGGGGCAACTAGTACCACTTCTTTTAATGGGGAAGCAAAGATGCTTACTAGTAACAGGGCTTTGCAAAGACTACACAATAAATCAGACATACAGCGTTTGACAGTGCTGGAATGAATTAGCTTTCTCGGAGCTAAAAATAAATCTAAAAGGTTTTCTTAAGCATGTATGAGAGTTCCTGAACTGCTGCAACTTCATAAGTCCTTTCACACTATTTCAAAGCTTAGAAGCCAACACCATAGAAAGATAAGACTGGAATGGGGGCATAGCCAGACCTGCCATTTTGGATGTCCCTCTAAAATCCTATCCCCCATCCTGCATTTATCTCCCTCTCTTCTGTAGCTAAATCCAGCATACCCCCCCCCCCCCCCCCGCCATGGCCCAAGAACTCCCCTCTCTCTGAAACAACCCCCATAACTCTTTACTTTTGACAGCAACAGGCTTCCCTATGTCATATTCTGCCAGAGAGGAAACAGGAAGTGACAAGGATGGAATCTGTCAAAAGGAAGCCTATGGGTCTGGCACATGCAGTGAATGTGCATGGATGCCGCTGCTGGAGAAGGCGCTGAAGTAGAACAGGAAGGAGGATGCTACTAAGATGCAGGAGGAGGACAAATGCCAGATCTGGAGGAAAGGGAGAGAGAGAAATTACGTGGCTACTGAATGATCTGTTTTAGAAGCCAGAAAGGATGGGACTGAGCCAAGAATAGGTAGGCCACTGGAAATATATAGATTCTGGTTTCTGTTTATAAGACTGCAAAAGTAGTATGTACAAAATCTTCATTGATGATTCCCAGGCCTCGTATATTAATGCTTTGGCCTTTGTAAAAAGTATCACATCTTCAGAATGAATATCTATCTGGCTGAAGCAACGTGGAAGAGAAGAAAATGTACTGACTTTATAAAGTATTACAAAATATGTCTGAATAATTATGTACACAGTAAAAAAAATATAAAAATAATATTGAATAATCTATAAAAATATTGGGTGTAACTCTCAATAAACATCTGACTCTGGAAAAACACAGAGACCTACTCTTTAAGAAATGTATTTCGGTTTTATGGAAGAAGCTTCGCACCATCAAGAAGTTTTTTGATGAACCTTCTTTTCGTTTGCTGGTGCAGTCATCCATTTTGAGTATTTTAGATTATTGTAATATTATATATTTAGGGGCTTACAAAAAAATGCTCAAAAAACTGAGACTGATCCAGAACACTGCGGTTCGCCTCATTTTTGGACTAAAAAAATGGGAGCATATTACCCCCTTTTATCAAAAACTTCACTGATTGCCAGTTGAGTCCAGAGTTCTGTTTAAGTTTTCCTGTATTTGTTACAAAGTAGTTTTTGGGATGCTACCAGATTATCTTGCTTCTCATTTTTCTTTGAACTGTTCTAATAAGAGTACATGTAGAATAAATTTATTTAATTATCCTTCTATAAAATCATGTCAATATAAGAAGTTTTTTTGATAGAATTTTCTCATTCCGGGCCACTAAATTGAATACATGGCTTAGAAAACCAATATTAGAGGCTACTTCTTATTCTGATTTTAGAAAATTGTTAAAGACGCGCCTGTGTGACATGTTTACATCTTAGTTGTGGAATTGTTTAACTTATCCTGCTTTTTGATGTATTCCAATTTTAATTGATTGTTTTACTACGTAGTTTATCTATACTGACTGTATGTATTTTTTCCTTTGTTGTGAAAAGCTTTGAACCTTTGGTATAGCGGTATACAAAAATAAATTATTATTATTATTAAGGAAGTGATAAATGGAAACCACAGATCAGGAAAAAAAAAGGCAGAAATGCTAGCAGTCGCTTCTTTACCAGAGAAAAGTAATAATTGGGAGTAAATTGGTTGGCTCCACTTTTCTCTTCTCCCCCACAATAGCATGCCTGCATGACACTAAGAACCCTTGCCAGTTCTGAAAGCAATGATGCCTGAGTGTTACTCTTTTGCCTGTAAGAGAATAACACATTAGAAACAGTCATCTTCATCTGTCTATGTTACTTAAGAATCTACAAATAGTAGTTTAGGCACTAATTTTATTGAGATTGGATTGCTGTAATATTTGAAATATGAGAAGCATGCATACCTTGTATTACAGATATTACACTGGTTACTACTGAGGATAAGACATCAATCTAAAGTTATTATGTGGACTATAAAAGTTTTGATGGGGATAAATCCTATATATTTAAAGGAATAAGTGAACGTGTGTGCAGGGTTAGTTTTAGATATGCTAGGGCCCAGAGCTGAAATTAAGGAGGGGGCCCCTGATTCCTTCTCCTCCCTGCTATTACTATATATATATATATATATATATATATATATATATATATATATATATATATATATATATATATATATATATATATAAAAATATTTAAATGACTTCTTCACACACAAAACACAGACAGATCTTTACCAAATATAGAACTGGGAACCCCAAGAAATTAAACTTAGCAAGAGAAATAAAACCAGATAATCACTTTTTGTAGTGAACATACAGAGGTCTTGGGCCCAGGATCTCCTAAAATTAGCTACCTCCCATGCTGGTGAGTATCCCAACGCCCTGCAAGTTGAAGACCACCTCCTTTGGTCTGGCAGTCAGATTCTCCAAGCTCTGCAGCTAGCAGCAGTGTCCCCAAGCTGCCACCAGTTGCAGAGCTATTATCAAATAAGAATATGAAATATTGAAGTGAAGTTGCATGTTTTTTATATGTATATATATATATATATATATATATATATATATATATATATATATATATATATATATATATATATATATATATGTTCTGTCATTTTGTTCTTTATAATAGTCTCTACCATTTTGCCCAGTACTGACATCAGACTCACTGGTCTATAATTTCCCAGATCAGCTCTGGAATAGTTTTTAAAAATCGGTATCACATTGGCCATCCTCTAGTCTTCTGGTACTATGCTGGTTTTTAAAGAAAAATGACAAATTACTAACAATAGCTCTGCAAGTCCATTTTTCAATTGGTTCTTATTTGCTACATCTACTATATTACTATGAGCCCAGACAAATCTTCAGAATTACAACAACAAATAGCATTGCCATGCTCTTTCCTGCCTATAGAAGATATTATGCTGTGTTGCATTTGAATACAATGTGATGTATAAACACATATTCTATTACTGCATGTGCTACATTAGTATCAGCTGAAAAGAACAATAAAACTGAGGGGAAAAAAACTAGAAAAAAGAATAAATTTTGCCTGTTCAACATGTAATGCAATCAGAATCCATTCTTCTAGAAACTAGTACACATTGTTTCATTAAAGTCAAACTTTAGCTATAAGAACAGTCAATAAAGAGTCTCATGCTCTACCAACTGAACTAGTTCTTATTCTGTTCTAATAAGCCACATGCCCAAGATTATAAACTATGCAGCAGAACAACGCAAGAGACGGCCTAGGTAAATTTCTAATCAAACTACTTTTCAACATTTGTGTCGCATATTAATCATGAGCTTGCCTTACCCAAAGAACCATTAAGAACTTTCCTTTATAATCATTAGAGTAGCATACTGGTGTAATTAACTAAAATGTGATTTATTCAAAACTGTACAGCTGCAGAATATTTGCGGAGGTAATTCATGAGAATAAAAAGCAATTTATCTGCTGTAGGAAAGTTGCTCTTCCCCAGTGTAGTTAAAATATGCATAGATTTCCTCAACACACTTACATTTTAGCCATATTCAGAGAAGGTGAATCTGGCAGCATATTATAAGTTAGAGAACTGTTTCATCACCGACATTTGAAGGATGAGTCCCCTTTGCTTTTTGGGAACAACACTACAAGCTGGTGCTGCGGCTTTACATTTCTCCCAAGAGAGCCTATCTTGATCGTTTTCGAACAACTGCTGAGTGCCCCAAATGCCAGTTCCCAGAGGTGGGATTGGGACATATGGTTTGGACTTGCCCTCTCATTACTGCCTTTTGGAACTGCATCTTCACCTTTGTGGAACAAATCTGGTAGATTAAGATCCATCGCTCTCCTCTGTTTTTGAGAGATTCAGAGGTGATTACAGCAGTGGAGCAGTATTTCAGTGACCAGACATCGGAATATTTTTGGGAAGGGTTACAGAAACTTTAGGCACAATGTGCCAAGTGTGTTGAACTTAGGAGTGAATATGTGGAATAACTTGTAAGTTTTAATGGCTCCATGTCATTCCCTTCTTGATTGGGCTGAGAACTTTTTAGTACACCTCTGGTCACTTCAATCAGAGCTGTCTTACAAAGATGTGACAGAGACTTTAATATAGTAATGATTCAAAGGAAAACAAAATAAATAAACTTTTCAAGACAAAATGTTTGAGCAAATTGTCTATTTTCATCACCTTTCCCAAGTCCTACAATAATACAAGCAGAGAATAAAAACTGATGTTATTACCGCAAGACCTCAATTGCCACTCTCCTCACACAAATGTACTGACCCTCATAATTAGAAATATTTTATCTTGTGAGTAGGAGAAAACCACATTTATTTTCCCTCTGAAAACAAGTTAAAGGCCAAGCCTTGAAACTACAGCTTTTAGATCCTATAATGACTTTTGTTATCTAGCTTTATATTAACCACTTGGACTAAATTTATAACATTGGCTGTTATATAATTATAGCAATAACTTTACTTCAGAAGCTTCTGTTGCGTTTTCGTTTAATGAATAATCAATCTTGTTTCTTTCACTTACAGAGAATAACTCAAAGAATAACATTAACCTTTATTTAAAGACAGGAACTTTAATATACTGAAATATACAAAACAAACCTTTTCAATGTAAAATCCCTGTAGGAGTGAGTCTGAGCAGTGTTAAGGTTAAAATTTTGTGGATATTTTTTCTTCTGAATAGCAGAACATTTTGACAAGATCTTTAGCCCTCTTGCTTTAGAAACATAGAAAGATGACGGTAGATAAGGGCTACAGCCCATCAAGTCTGCCCACACCATTGACCCACCCTTATAAGTCTACTGGCCCCCTTAACTCTACTGACCTGCTCTATTAAGTCAATATCCTAGTGACCCTATTCATTGGTATGACCCTCGCAGTGATCCCACATAGGTATCCCATTTATTCTTGAAGTCTGGAATACTGCGGGCCTCGATCACCTGTACTGGAAGCTTGTTCCAATGTTCTATCACTCGTTCCGTGAAGAAGTACTTCCTGACGTCTCCACGAAACTTCCCTCCCCTGAGTTTGAGCGGATGTCCTCTTGTGTTCGAGGGTCCTTTGAGAAGAAAGATATCATCTTCCACCTTGACCCGTCCCGTGATATACTTAAATGTCTCAATCATGTCTCCCCTCTCCCTACACTCCTCGCTTTGGACATGGATATAATGTAATCATGTCCCCAGTGAGGCTACATGGCAAAGCATTCATCCTCTATATGTTCAGGTTCTCTAGCTCTGCCAAAGGTATGGAAACACCATCTTTGGCTTCTTATTCATAATCAGCATGTAGATCTTAGCTAAAGATACAGCAATTACAAGAAGACACCCAATTTAGCTTAGATTTAAAGGGTAGAACACAGATGTAACTATTATAGCGATTACTGGGATACAGTTTATAAGTGGCCATTATTTTGATTTTTAATTTTTACTGACAGTGCCTGTTAAATATTTTCAATGGGGAATCTCTCATTTTCCCAATGTGAGGGAGCCACAACACAAAGGCTTTAGCGTTTGTTGAGAAAGTGGAGTTTCTTTATATGACCAATCATTTAGTTGACTCGCTACATTTGTTTTTTAAGAAGGTAGCAGTGATTCTCAGCCACTTGTGGGAATTAGCTTGAACTAAGGTCTTTTTCTCCACTTACTTTATGCTTATTCCTTGGGTTTTTGTTGTGTCCCTGTATATTGGAAGGGAGTGAATTATATAATATCCTTTAAAGATCTCACATATCCCAATCTAGTTGAACAGCTGATGATATAAAGCAATTTAAAAAGCTTTTGGAAATATCCTTTCTTTCACTTAGAGAATAGTTAAGCTCTGGAACGCGTTGCAAGAGGATGTGGTAAGAGCGGATAAGGTAACTGGGTTTAAGAAAGGTTTGGACAAGTTCCTGGAGGAAAAGTCCATCATCTGTTATTGAGAAAGACATGGCAGAAGCCACTGCTTGCCTTGTATCGGTAGCATGGAATATTTCTACATCTTGGGTTTTGGCCAGGTACTAGTGATCTGGATAGGCCACCATGAGAATGGGCTATTGGGCTTGATGGACATTCTTATGTTCTTATGAGCAGTGATTAACAGGATACAGTAGATGCAAGATTGATTATTGTAATTCCCTCTACAAAGGAATACTACAAAAGGAAATTAGACGGCTCCAACTCATTCAAAATACTTCTATCAAAATTATCACGAACTCCAATAAATATGACCATGTCACTCCACTGCTTAAAAAGCCCACTGACTTCCCATCCCTCATTGAATTACCTTTAAAATTGCCCTACTTACCTTTAAAACACTTAAATTTAGACAGCCGGTCTTCATCGATAAATTACTCATACCGAATGCCCCACCTAGGAATCTGAGATCCTCTTCCCAAAATTCAGGTCATTGGTAAGGCCCCACTTGGAATATTATGTTCAATTTTGGAGACCGTATCTGGCGAAGGACGTAAGAAGACTTGAGGTGGTCCAGAGGAGGGCAACAAAAATGATAGGAGGCTTGCGCCAGAAGACGTATGAGGAGAGACTGGAAGCCCTGAATATGTATACCCTAGAGGAAAGGAGAGACAGGGGAGATATGATTCAGACGTTCAAATACTTGAAAGGTATTAACGTAGAACAAAATCTTTTTCAGAGAAAGGAAAATGGTAAAACCAGAGGACATAATTTGAGGTTGAGGGGTGGTAGATTCAAAGGCAATGTTAGGAAATTCTACTTTACGGAGAGGGTAGTGGATGCCTGGAATGCATTCCCGAGAGAGGTGGTGGAGAGTAAAACTGTGACTGAGTTCAAAGAAGCGTGGGATGAACACAGAGGATTTAGATTCAGAAAATAATATTAAATATTGAACTAAAGCCAGTACTGGGCAGACTTGCACGGTCTGTGTCTGTCTATGGCCGTTTGGTGGAGGATGGGCTGGGGAGGGCTTCAATGGCTGGGAGGGTATAGATGGGCTGGAGTAAGTCTTAACAGAGATTTCGGCAGTTGGAACCCAAGCACAGTATAGGGTAAAGCTTTGGATTCTTGCCCAGAAATAGCTAAGAAGAAAAAATTAAAAATTTATATTGAATCAGGTTGGGCAGACTGGATGGACCATTTGGGTCTTTATCTGCCTTCATCTACTATGTTACTATGTATATGTTACTATGTTTCACTCTTTGTCCCCTTCCTCAAGACCTTCCATACATGCCGTACTCCTCATTTGCTGTAACCGCCACCCTCATCTGGAACTCTCTTCCCTCCCATCTTAGGGAAGAATCTAACTTAGATAAATTCAAAGGGGCGCTAAAAAGCTTCTTTATTAAGATGCTTTTGAACACTGATTTTGTTCCTTTTCACTGGCTCTGTATTGGCAGCATTGAATAATTACCGGTACCTTCCCATTCCTTCTGTCCTTTTCCTTCATTGTGACCTTTTCTGAATATATTGCAGTTCTTCCCCACCCCCCACCCCCATTCCTTTTGTTTCCTGTCAGTCTGTTTTTGCCCTTGTCTTGGTTTTGATGTATATTTTAAAGTTTTTAATCTACCCTCATTTTAATACTTTTGTACATCGCCTACTTCGGAAAATTGTGAGCCATGGAATTGAGGATGAAATACTCATGTGAATTAAAAACTGGCTGGAGCATAGGAAACAGAGAGTGGGGGTAAATGGACAATACTCGGACTGGAAGAGCGTCACCGATGGGGTGCCACAGGGCTCGGTGCTTGGACCCGTGCTCTTCAACATCTTTATAAACGATCTGGACATAGGTACGATGAGCAAGGTGATTAAATTTGTGAACGATACGTAGTTATTCAGAGTAGTGAAGACGCAGGGGGATTGCGAAGATCTGCAACGTGAAATAATCAGGCTTGAGGAATGGGCATTGACATGGCAAATGAGAATCAATGTGGATAAGTGTAAAGTGATGCATGTCGGTAACAAAAATCTCATGCACGAATACAGGATGTCCGGGGCAGTACTTGGAGAGACCTCCCAGGATAGGGACTTGGGAGTTCTGATCGACAAGTCAATGAAGCCATCCGCGCAATGTGCGGCGGTGGCAAAAAGGGCGAACAGAATGCTAAAGAAGGGGATCACGAACAGATCAGAGAAGGTTATCATGCCACTGTACCCTCACCTGCGCCCTCACCTAGAGTACTGCGTACAGTACGGCGGTACATGAAGAAGGACACGGTACTTTGCTATAAAAACATTAAATATAAGATTTTACAGTATTTGTTTATAGTAGTAAGGCATGACCTGAACTGATATAGAAAAGAATAAGTAGCAGAATGTGTGGCCATTCTCACTAAAATCAATTCAACTGATGAAAATACAGCTGCAGATGCCAATACCTGACTGCCATATTTATTAGACAGAATTGCATCCCGAGGAAGGGAATTGTCTTTCATAACACATTGGTGTTTTCATTTCTTTCTATTAGCCTCACATATTGCTTTTTCTGCACTGAAATGTCTTGATTGATGAAGTATTTTTTCTGTTATGTGCCGAGTGCTGAATTTTCAGGGCATCAGAGGTGCTACAATGAGCCTGTGAATGATTTGGAAAAAATTTGCCCAAAGAAGCTTCAACCTACAAACACACCTGCATCAGCAGCAAAAGACCATAGGTGTTCAGACCCTATATACAGTAGAAATAGGTGTTCAGTAATAGCAGTATACTGGATATTTGGGGCATAATTGTCAAATATGAGTATAAGCCTAACTCTCAGTTGTGGTTCTCACAAAGCATGACCTAGAGTCTCTCCCAAACCTGTTCTTGTGATCCTGCGATTAAATAGTTTTTCTGCACCGCTACAAGGAATGTGCACAATAGAAATTTTCATAAGCTGGAAACCTAATATTTACAAATTTATCTAGTCATTGTAGATATCCTGAAACTCTGACTGGCTGTGAGATTACAACACTATCGGCCTCTTTTACAAAGCTGTGCTAGCGGCTGCCACGCAGCAAGAACCCCCAAGGCCCTTTAAATCTTTATGAGCTTCGGGGCCGTTAGCGCAGCACTGCTGCTAGCATGGCTTTGTAAAAGAAGCCGTATATATTCCTCAATGGATTACACACAATATATTATAAAAGTATTCCTACTTTTCCATTGGGTAATAATAATATTATTTCACCCACCTAACATTTATATATACATCTAAACATTAATACTAGGTGGAAATCACCTCAGACTTAGAGCGTCTATAACAGAGTGTTTTCATGCGCTCTGAATATCAATCATTGGCTTTTATCCACCAATCCCCCAGAGTTAATTTTAATAATAATTTAATACTAATTGTACATTTTAAATTTTTCTAAAAAATATAAATAGTTTAATCAGTTCATAATTACAGTTCATTTTTCCGGAGTATAACTTCATATATTTTTTCATTCGGAATTTGACATATTACACAATCACTGGACACTGTCTTTTTTTCTTTCTGTTTCTCTCCTTGGACAGTCTGTCTCTCTCCCTGGCCCCCTGTCTTTCTTTCTGTATGTCTCTCATTGTGGCCCCCCTGCCTGCCTATATTTTTATGTTGTGCCATCCGTGGCCCCCCCCAGCACACTCCTTCCCCCTCTCCCTCATTTGAGATTTTTTACCATCATGGGACACTTGCAGCACCGGCACGACACCCTCCAGCTATTGGAGTGAAACGACACCCTCCAGACGTTTGTGTCAGCTCTCACTGAAAGTGCTCCAGACATTTCTGTCAGCTCGCCCTGAAACTGCTCCAGACGTTTGTGTCAGCTCTCACTGAAACTGGCACACCGCTCAAACTCCTGCACGCGCAGTCCTGGAAGCCGCCACGAGCCGTTGTGTAGAAGCCACCGCATGCAACACTGTGTTTGAAAAATGCCACGTGCCACCAGCTGCCGTGTGTCTGTTAAAGCCGCTGCACGCAACGCTGTCTTTTAAAACTGCTGTGCGCCGCCAGCCGTCGTGTGCTGCCAGCTGGTGCACGCAGTCTATTGAAGCCGCTGCACACCGTCAGCCGGCACACGCCATCTGCTCAAGCTGCTGCATGCTGCCAGCCGGCGTACGTTCTTCAAGTGTCAAGCTGCCACGCACCGTAAACAGAATACGGCCACAGACGGACACTGCACTTGTCAGGTCCCCACAGCCTCCTAAGTGCACATGCGCACTTAGCAGGATTATTATTATTGATATATATATATATATATGTTAGGTGGGTGAAATAATATTATTATTATCCAATGGAAAAGTAGGAATACTTTTATAGTATATGGCTGTGAGGTTAGCCAGACAGGTTTTAGAAACCCTAGTACAAGCATTAGCAACTCTTAGCTTTCAATTATAGGTTTAAAAAAAAACAACTTTGATATTTATATCATTATTACAAGCAAAAGCAATAAGAAAAAGGAAAAGGAAACAAATAACATAAGTTGCACAATCAAAGAAACATCACACTCTTCTAGTCCACATTAAAAAGACAGAATGATACAATTTAATATACCAAATTTTCATAATAAAAGATATCATGGAATTTCACACATACTGGGAAAATTAAGAACTGTCAATAACTTTTAATAGGTAAAACAAGGCTACAGGGAGTTTTGTATAAGTCATGAAATAAGAAGTTTTCTGGTATGCTTCTAGCCATCCCTGACCTCTGTCATCTCCCACCTGAGCCAATTCAAGCACTGCCATCTGTCTCTTGTCTCACAGGGTAAAGCTACCCTTTTGGCACATGTGCTTCTCTCTTACTTATTATCTGTTTCTGAAGATAACAGCAAATTGACTACAGTGGTCTCTGTGGAGTTTCCTATCTTTATCTTTAAAGATACAAAGATGGTCTTTTATCATTCAATTGTACAAACCAATGTCAGATCACATTAAGCAATATTTCCATTCACATTCTGTTATGCAAGCTTGAAAGGTAGGAAAAAGAACTTATATAAAAACCCAGACAAGACCTGTAAATGAATTTACACAATACAGAATAGTAACAAAGCTATTCATGCATCTACAAAATATCAGTCTATGTGATTACTATAAATAAGAAGAGAAAATAAATACCAGATATGCAAACTGCTTTTCATTATTACCAGTAAATGGAAACACTCCTTGCTTACTAAGATCCTTGGCTACTAGGAAAACCAGTTAAATACTAACTATAATTAGGGAAGAAGCATAGGATTCAAACCCTGATGTTATTATCCAGCTTGGAATAAATGACCTAGCCAACAATACCTTACTTGCAGCACAGAAAGCTTTTCAGGAGCTGGGTGAGGGGTTAAAATCTTTTGTAAAGACCGTAGCTTTTTCGGAAGTATTGCCTACTTATGGGAAGGGAGAGGAAAAAGTATAAAATAACAGAGAACTTCAATAGGTGGCTCAAAGCCTGGTGTCATCAATAAGGCTTTAGGTACACAGGAAGATGGGGTAATGTATAGAAAAACAGGAAACTATATTCTAATGATGATCTGTACCTAATTATGGAAAGAAAACGAATTATATCTGAGAATTTCAGGCAATATGTTTCTAAGGGGGGGGTGGCGTATGTATACAGGTCATTTTCAGTGGCCACACCCAGGAAAAGGACAAGATATGATGGTACTAAAGACAGCAATAAAAACAACAATATTAGCAATTCATTTCATAGCAATGCAACAGGAAATGAGATGAAACTAAAAGCTATACATAAAATGAGTTTGCCACGGAATGGTAGCTGGAAAGCAATGACCACAAACACTCACAGTCTAGTCAACAGAAATCAGGATCTGCAAGCCCTGATGTTAGAGGCAGACTTGGATATTGTTGCTACCACAGAAACATGGTTCAATTTTGGAGGCCATATATATTTATTTATTAAATTTCTATACCATTTAAAACTAAACAGTTTATATACATTACATACATAGTTATAAAAAACATAATTAGACAAACAAACAATCCTCAGAGAACATATTTTCAAAATAACACCAAAGGCTTATACAAAGGCTCATGAATGATTCATCAACAACACTAAAAAATAAATAAATTATTGACTAAAAGAAGGTGTCTACAAATAATTGCATCTTGAGTAATTTTCTAAAACTACCCTTTACATGGCATTTTTGTATTTGGCCCACAAGGGAGTGCCATATTTTAACTCTTGCACAGCAAAATGTCATTTTACCAGTCTCCACAAGCATTGGACTAGCACTTGTTTTTAGTAAAGCTAAATTCTCAGATCGTAATGATCTATTTGGTATATTAGACATGTTGTTCTTGAACAATTCAGGTATACATAAATTGATGACAAATCATCACTGCTTTATATTGTATTCTGAAAACAACTGGTAGCCAATGCAATTGTTGGAGACATGGTGAAATGTGATCATATTTCAATAATCCCATTGTCCTTTATCAGCGCCTCTACCATCTTTCCGGGTACCAAGGTTAGACTTACCGGTCTGTAGTTTCCCGGATCTCCCCCCAAACCTTTCTTGAATATTGGCGTAACATTCGCCACTTTCCAGTCTCAAATGCGTCCTTATACAAGTAACAAACTTAAAACCTTTCTATTCAAGAAATTTGTCAAATGATGTAACTAAACCTAATTGACCCTCCACAGATTCGACACATACTACATCTATTAACCATGTGTTCTCCCTGGAAATGCTCAGGCCAACTCTTGTTGTAAATTGCCTAGAACTGAAAGGTATTGGCAGGATAGAAGACACCAATGTAATGTAATGTAATATTATAAATCACTGACATGATCTTTTGGTTTTTTTCCAAATGTAAGGTTCAGGTATCAGTGAACATATTCTCAGGTACAATCTATGAAATCAACTTTCATTATTTAATAGATTTTTGAAATACCACTACTTGCTGGGTTATTTTTTTATTTTGCCCCTTTGTTTCTGTCATTTGTAGTATTTTCATAAATCTTACCTTATTCCAAGGATAGGTTCTCCAGACGCTCCCAAGGCAGAGTAGTCCATTCCATAAAAATTAAATCCCAAAAGAATTTTACTTCTCCATCTGGATTCAGGATCCAACATCTGAACACAGGCTTGTACCCAGGGAAGAGGAGAATTTGGGCCAGGACTGTAGGATAAGAGTTAAAAAAAAAAAATAGGTTCTTAAAAGTGGCAAAGATCACAGTGAGCAACAATTACTCTGAGTCATGATCAAGATAATTTGGGACAATTCAGAAGATCCAAGATGTACAAAGGATCTCTAAAAGCTTGATTTGGTGTTTTCCTCCAGATTATTATATCAAATTAGGCCCCTTATAGCTACCACATATTAGAGAGAGCTTGAAAACAGAAAATCTCTCTGCCTGCTCACAAGAAAGCGAAGCTGTAGCAGCTGTTCTCTTTGGGGAACAGGATACATGTCCTCACAGTTGGATGATATCATCTGATGGGGTCTACACAGAGAAGCCTTGACAGCTTAGCAAGGTACCATCACACATACATGTCACTTCTTTTTCCTTGGTTATAACTTTATATCTCTAAGGTTTAAATTAAACTTAGCTTGGAAACCAAGAAAATGGGCTCTACGTAGGATGGAATTGCATTCTAAACCCCAAAGAGAATCTACAGGAGAGACTGGCCAAATCTGTCTTCGTGTCTAGAGTCACTTTCCAAATCACAACTCTGCAAATCTTATAGGCTAACCTAAAATATTTTTTTTTTTAAATCTCTATCGATACAGTCATTGTTCTCATATTGTGAGTCTTGACATGACCCTCCTATGCCAAACCTGCTAGAACATAAGAGATGCAATTTACTTCCCATTTGGAACATTGTATGCTTGATAACAGCAGCCCCAGGTTTACTGGGATCAAAACAAAAAAAAACACCTCAAAATAAATGTATATTTATTTATTCAATTTTCTATACTGTTTTCCCAGGAGAGCTCAGAATGGTTTAAATGTGTTTATTCAGATACTCAAGCATTTTTCCATCTGACCCGGCGGGGCAATGGGGGATTAAGTGACTTGCCCAGGACTTGCGTGGGTTTGAACCTACAACCTCAGGGTGCTGAGGCTGTGGCTTTAACCATTGTGCCACACTGGTCTAAGCATTCACCTCGACTGCTCAGTTAAAGTGAAAATTCTGTAATATCTTAGGAAGGAACACTGGATAAGTACACAGAATTACTCTATTGTGACAAAAAAAGTTGGTTTAGGAATGGATCAAACACAAAGGCTTACAAACTCTGCGTGCTGAAACACCATTACCATTTAATTCAGACTCCAGTGGCTTGAATGAGCTGTGGAGGTCAGCCACACCAATCCATTATATTATGCCTATGATGCCAGAATCAAATTATTATGGCTGCTTTGAACTCAAAAAATGAAACCCTCAAGACAATCTTGTTGCCAGTAGTGTCTGGTCAAATATCCAATCTATAATTGGCTAACACTCCTAATCCCTTGGGGAGAATGTTTGGACTTAATTAAGAGTTAACTATTAAAGAAAAATTGAAATAATGAACATCAGTATGGGCCCATTATATACAAACGAGGGGTTGTGGGCTCAGGCAGTAACTCATAGATGACCAGCACCAGACCATAAGTCTAAATAAGAACTGCCTCATACATCATTTGGCCCAATTTTGTGCAATTGATTTAACCAAAAATACTATATAAGTCACAAGCAAACATTCACACCAGGGTTAAGGAAAATAAAAGCTTAATAAACTCCCAAAATCAATATGTGTCAATAATAAAAGTGCAAAATGCTCACATAAAATTATATTCAAATAATTCAATAGAAAGTGCTGTGCTGAAATTTCATAGTGTCACTTGACGGTTGATTTTCAAAGTGCATTGGAATACTAAAAAAGTTCACAGAAAAGTTAATATTTGAAGAAACAACATAAGAATTGCCGCTGCTGGGTCAGACCAGTGGTCCATCATGCCCAGCAGTCTGCTCCCGTGGCGGCCCTCTGGTCAAAGACCAGTGCCCTGACTGAGACTATCCCTATCAGGGTACGTCCTTGTTCAGTAGGAACTTGTCTAACTTTGTCTTGAATCCCTGGAAGGTGTTTTCTTCTATGACAGAATCCGGAAGAGCGTTCCAGTTTTCCAACACTCTCTGGGTGAAGAAGAACTTCCTTTTGTTTATACGGCATCTATCCCCTTTCAATTTTAGAGAGTGTCCTCTCGTTCTCCCCACCTTGGAGAGGGTGAACATTTTGTCTTTATTTACTAAGTCTATCCCCTTCAGTACCTTGAATGTTCCGATCATGTCCCCTCTCAATCTCCTCTGTTCGAGGGAGAAGAGGCCCAGTTTCTCTAATCTTTCGCTGTACGGCAGCTCCTCCAACCCCTTAACCATCTTGGTCTCTCTTCTCTGGACCCTTTTGTGATTACAATATGTCAGATTTGAAAAGTGTATCCTGCCAGAGCTGGTGTCAGACCACAAATGTGAGCTAGGATTTAACAGAAAGAAGAAAAAGTATTTTTTGTTTGTTTATTTTGTTTACACCACAGTGCCAGTGTGGTTAGGAAGAGGCTATAAAAGGGGTGAATAGTTATAAAATAAACCCACCAGGATGTTTGAAAAAAACACCTAATTAGGCAGGAAAATTGAATTGAATTGAATTGAATCGAAATATCGATTCAATGGGCTGAATCAAATCTAATTTTTTTTCCTGAATTGGGCAGCACTATATTGCAACATTTAATTTTATGTTTGCCTCTGATGTTCCTCCCTCCTTTTGGTACTGGAGGAATAAACTACACAAATTTATGGGCTGGGAAGCCAGGCTGGCTTACTCCTCTCGTCGCAATAGCAGAGACTTTGTTCGAATTTGGTCTCCTTATTTGGACAGTTTGTCTCCGAAGAGTCGTAGTCGAATTTTGAACAGACTGCAGTTGTATTCTATCCCACCTTTCTGACCCAGGTTTCTTTTATCTGTGGGGAGGGGGGTTGGGTCTCTTTGTAACCCGAGAGGACATCAGAATCCAGTCCTCTTGGGGGGGGGGAGGTGACCCTTTTTTTGTATATTGTTATTCTCTTTACCAGTAAAAAAAGATTTCAAGTAAAAAAGTCAGCGATCGTCACTAAACCTGTTTTCACAGCTTTAGCGATGACTGCTATTACTGACCTGATTCACAAAACAGCTCTCCGCATGTTTGTCCTCTTGATCACCCACCCATTTTACGATAAAGCCATGCAAATTAGCTTAAAAAAAAAACCCGTGGCAGCAATACGGCAGGAGGGATGCCCACTCCCTCCTGCCACCGAAGGTCCCCCACCACCCTCCCGACCCCCCCCCCCCCCGTACCTTCTGAGACGTTGGAGCAGGACAGTTCAGTCCGTCCTGCTTGTAGGCTCACTGCTTCCAAATGGCAGGGCTTTCCCTCCATGATGCATCATATGATGCATGGGGAGGGGCCTAAGGCCCTAATTGGCTCAGATACCTAAAGCCCTGTCCCCTTGGGCCTTAGGAGTCTGAGCCAATCCGGGTCCTAGGTTCTTCCCTCTGTATCCCAGGATACAATGGGAGGAATCTAAGCCAATCAGGTCCTGGTAGTCATTGATCGCTAGTTCAGATCAGCCAACAGAGATCCAGTCGATATTACCAACTATCTTTAGTGCATCCAGGCCTTTATATCACTGATTAAATTTATCTGTATCCTCTAAGGGAAAGAAACTTATTATTTCATGCATCTGTTGGAATCTTCTGTTTTACTTTTATCTCCTCCTGTGATACATTGGCAATGATATCTAAAATGAATTAGATAATTAGCCTATTCCAGCTATTTTTTTTTCTAAGTTTCACCCAGAATCTGTTTCAACTTGGACATCTTTGCAACTGCATGCCAGTCCCACACCATTTTACCAGCTGTGACTGGGTAATCACAAAGTCCCCCGCTTCTTTTGCTTTACACTGTGCTTACCGCTGAGGAGTTGAGTAGTCATAGGTCATGAGGCTGAAGCTGTCCATGACTGGGGCTAACTGATCAAATTCCTTCTTCCCAAACATTCCCAACTGGTTAGTCCTTGAGAAAAGAAACAATATTTAATTCTTATTTTTTTTTGGTTTTGGTGATTTTTTGTGCTGTTCATTTATCCTGGAAATGTCATTACAAATAGCATTAATATCAGAATTAGCAACACCCAGGATATACTGTATAATACAGTATTAGCAATAGCACTAGCAGCAGAATTATTATTATTAGTTGTAGTAGTAGTAGCAACAGCAGTGATAGCAGCAGTGGCAGTCTGACAAATGCACCAAGCACATTGGGTGAAATTCTATATTACATTACATTAGAGATTTCTATTCCGCCATTACCTTGCGATTCAAGGCGGATTAAAAAAGTTATAGAAGGTGGGTTACAAAAGAAGATCTCTGGTCATTTCCAGTGAAAGTAAAGAGTAGATCAGGTAGATGGGCACCAAGTGTTGGCGCTACCTCTGTGCTGAAATTTTGGCATGAAAAAAACATAAGAACATAAGACCATAAGCAATGCCTCTGCTTGGTCAGACCTGAGGTCCTCTAAGTCTCCTCTTCTCCAGGGAAAAGAGACCCAGTTTCTCCAATCTCTCAGCGTATGAAAGGTTTTCCATCCCCTTTATCAGACGCGTCGCTCTCCTCTGAACCCTCTCGAGTAACGCCATGTCCTTCTTAAGGACCAATATTGGACGCAGTACTCCAGATGCGGGCGCACCATCGCCCGATACAACAGCAGGATAACTTCTTTCGTCCTGGTTGTAATACCCTTCTTGATTATACCTAGCATTCTATTCGCTCCCTTAGCAGCCGCTGCGCACTGTGCCGTCGGCTTCATTGTCATGTCCACCATTACCCCAAGTCCCTTTCTTGGGTACTCTCGTTCACTAACATCCCTCCCATCATATAGTTGTACCTCGGGTTTCTGCTTCCCACATGTAACACTTTACATTTCTTAACGTTGAACTTCATCTGCCATCTCGTCACCCATTCCCCTAGTTTGTTCAAGTCCCTTTGCAATTCTTCGCAGTCCTCTTTAGTCCGAGCTCCACTAAATAGTTTGGTGTCGTCCGCAAATTTTATTATCTCACACTTCGTCCCTGTTTCTAGATCATTTATGAATATATTAAATAGCAGTGGCCCGAGCACAACAGATACAAGTTGCCAAAATAGGCAGTTCTGCGTGAAAACACACATATGGTTTTACTGTGAGATGTTGTTGTTTCGCGTTACATGCTACAGCTTTACGCTTTGCTACTTTTGTGCTTCTTACTTTGCCTTGAGACAGCACGATTCATTTGTAAACTACCTTGCTCTAGAGCAGGGGTAGGCAATTCCGGTCCTCGAGAGCCAGAGCCAGGTCAGGTTTTCAGGATATCCACAATGAATATGTATGAGATGGATTTGCATAAGCTGCCTCCTTGAGATGCAAATCTATCTCATGCATATTTATTGTGGATATCCTGAAAACCTGACCTGGCTCCAGCTCTTGAGGACCGGAATTGCCTACCCCTGCACTAGAGAATTGCGTGGGGACAGAAATCCCGCCTGTCTCCACCTATCCCCACCAGAATCTCCTCCGTCCCCACCCATCCCAGTGAGGAATCCGCTCAATCCCTGCCCATCTCCATGAGGAATCTCTTCCGTCCCCAAATTCTGGGTGCCAGTTACAGAATCGCAGCTTTGGTAAGTCCCTGCCGCTCAGCTGATAAGGGAGGGAAATCCCCCTGCCGCTTTCGGATTCTACGGTCTAGCGGCCAAGATAAGTGGCTGAAATGTAGGTCTGGGTTTTCCAGGCCTACATTTCAGCTGCCTATCTCAGCGCAATTCTGTAACCGACATTCTAGAATGATTGACAGGTAATCGGTGGCCGCTTTTAAGGCAGCCACCGACTTGTGCACTGGTTGCAGAATCTGGCCCTAAGGGCTGGATTTTGAAAAAGTCACTAAAATCAAGCACCAGAAGGCACCTAAATTACACTTGTCAGCATCTAACTTTAAGGGTTTTATTTGGTTTTAAGTGGCATGTTAATTTTGTGCCATCAACAACTAATTAAAACCTCACTAAAAGAAAAAATTAGGCACTGCTAGCTGCCCTCTGAGATCAGAACCTGAGTGCATGTTGCCTAGCAGCCCCTAGTGACATCAAAACCTGGACATGGACATGTTTAGGAGCAGCACCAGACTATGGCATCACTAAGCACTGCTGGCCACGATTCTGCAAGGACCCTAATGCCAGAAATGTGGGCCTGTAAAACCCTGGCCTATATTTCCAGCGCCTAGGGTACTTGCTAGCCAAGATTGTGTAATCAACCCAGTCCTCAGGGACCACCTGGCCAGTCGGGTTTTCCAAAATCTCTGTCTTCCATATTCACGGTGGATATCCTGAAAACCCACCTGGCCAAGTGGTCCCTGAACATAAGAATTGCCACTGCTAGGTCAGACCAGTGGTCCATCGTGCCCAGTAGTCCGCTCACACGGAGACCCTCTGGTCAAAGACCAGTGCCCTGAGTCTAGCCCTACCTGCGTATGGTCTGGTTCAGCAGGAACTTGTCTAACTTTGTCTTGAAACCCTGAAGGGTATTTTCCCCTATAACAGACTCCGGAAGAGCGTTCCAGCTTTCCACTACAATCTGGGTGAAGAAGAATTTCTTACGTTTGTACGGAATCGATCCCCTTTTAACTTTAGAGAGTGTGCTCTCGTTCTCCCTACCTTGGAGAGAGTGAACAGTCTGTCTTTCTCTACTAAGTCTATTACTTTCAGTATTTTGAACGGGGCTGAGGGCAGGGTTTAATACCACTGGTGTAAGCGATACCTGTCCATGATTGACACAGCTTACAGAATCAGCCCTTAAGGGCCTCTTTTATCAAGCCATGGTAGCGAGTGCTGAACTGCAAATGCACTGAAGCCCATTCAATCCTGATGGGCTTCGATGCATTTACCACGCCAGTCTGTGCTACTCGGTTTGGTAAAAGAGACCCTAAACTCTTTGGTTCCTACTGGGAAGATTGAAAGGTACAGAGGGTTTTTGTTTTTTCACTGTTTGTTAATTGTTTTATGTTTTATTAAAACTTGTTATACTGCTTGTTCTTACGATGGGTCCAAGTGGTTTACAAATATAAAACATATAAAAGAGCGCCTTTAAAAATAGGACAGACTTATAAAAATTCAAAACAATGATACTTAGACATTCATACATAACAATAATTACTCTGATTATGATAATAAAAAACTTACCTCAATTTAATATCCACGGGATTTTGATTGAAAGACCCATTTCCACTAATACATGTATATATGAACTATTTCTGAAAAAACTGAATTCCCCCCAAATGCTTCACGAAAATAGAAAGTTTTCAACATTGTTTTAAATGCTATGTTTTGTTATGTCTTATGTATTTTATACTATGTTTTTGTATCCCATCTAGATAAACAGGCAGACTAAAAATGGTTAAAGATACAAGAAAGAACCAGACAAAAATAGCAGAGGAGTTAAATCATGTGACAACTAGAGATAATGAAACTAATTTTAAAAAAGTTCTTGAATCCACTGTACATTCAAGCATTGAACACAGCTGAAGCATGGTCCTCGGGGAGAAGATTTCCTCTGGCGTTAGGGCTTACAATCTCTATTTTAGTGCAAACAAATTACAAACCAAATAATGAAATCTACTTTACAAATGGTTGAACAAATTATAATTACCCTAGGGAAGAGTGTAAAGATAATCAGGAATACATGAGTGATTTAGAAAAAAAAATGTGTTTTTTTTTTTCTTTTTAGCTAAGTAATCTTCTGCTTTGAAGGGCTTTAGCCTCCCTAGAGCTATCTTTCCAGTATTCCTGAATGCAAGCTTTCTCTGCATCATTTTGCTATTCTAATCTTGTCTTTACCCTATTCTACTTCAGTTTATTAATACACTGCTAAATTTTAGATTAGTGGTTCTCAACCAGTATGTCGCCAAACATTTGATACAGATAGCAAGCTTGTGCTTGTCTTCACAACCACATATGCCTGCAGGCTGGAGAAAATGCAAAGCTGGGAGGCAGGTACTTGAAAATCCCATAACAGCTCCCTATTTCTACTTTCCCTCACTGCCAATGGGCACTGTTGCTGCTAGCCAAAGGCAATCAACACCAGTGGATCCTAAACCTGCCTCTACTTCCACTGTTATCATCACTGCCACCAGTCTACACAGGAAATGATGCTTTCTTTCTCTCCCCTGTGGCCACAATTGTTGTTGGTAGTCTGGCCTAGAAATGTGGAAGTCTAGTTTCCTCCCCTATGTTTGGCTGCAGAAATCATCTGAAAATCTCTTCTCCCCTGCTACTTTCTGTTAGCTCTGATAACTGAATGAAAGGGGTCAATTTTAAAAGCAGGAATGATAGGAACATAGTAACATAGTAGATTCTAGGAAGTTCACTATTCTTTCTTTCAGCAACACTTCCATTATTTCTCCAACAACCAAAGTGAGGCTTACCGGCCTGTAGTTTCCCGCTTCATCCCTGTGACTTTTGTGGATAGGGACCACATCCGCTCTTCTCCAGTCCCCAGGAACCACTCCTGTCTCCAGGAGGACCCGATAGAACCTCTCTGAGCTCCCTCAGTATCCTAGGATGGATCCCATCCGGTCCCATCGCTTTGGCTACCTTCAGTTTTTCAAGTTGTTCATAAACACTTTCCTCCGTGAACGGCAAAGAATCTACTCCATTTCCTAGTGTAACTTTGCCAGACAATCTCGGTCCTTCTCCAGGCTTTTCTTCTGTGAACACAGAGCAGAATGTGACCGGCAAGCTCCAGGCGAAGTGTCTGGGATCACCGGTGACAAGTAAACTCTTGTGAGCTGCAGAGAGCTGCACAAGGATGTAATAATTCAGCGTTTAATGTAAGGAACATCATCAAAAGTACAAGGCCCAGTCTCAATGAAATGAATACTTTTAATTGTCCAAAACAGAAAAATAACAACAACTTGCTTGTCAGGATCATAATATGGAAGCCAGCGGGCTTCTTATCCACATTTCAAACAATGTTTAGTAAATAGTCTTCGATACAAAAAAACCCCAAAGAGTCCAAATTCAAATAACCAAAAATCTCTCTTTCTCAGAGGTAAGTTTTCTTTCAACTCGCAGTCCAGCAATAGTCCATCACAAAAGAAAGGAAAACTTTTTTAAACAAAACACAACTCCAAGTCAGTGTAACAGTACTGGCTTCTTCAGCAACCGGGGCTGGAAAGACACTGTGCTCTGTGTGGTCTTTGAGTGCCAATTATGAGGCCCACTATCCCACCACCTAACATGAGGCAAACTCCACTGTCTCAGCGTCCCTCAGTCCACTTTCCTCACCGGAAAAAGGCTATTAAACTTCCAAAAAAAATAAACTTCAAAATAGAAGTCCTTGCTCAGTTTCAACATAGAGAAAATTCCCTCATTTGCCAGAGATAGAATTATTCAGTTCTTGAAATAAAGCAGGCAAAACAAACTTCCATTAATCTTATCCAACCATCAGATACTTGCTTTCATGGTGCAAACTTCCACGGGAGTAACTTCAGGTGTCAGCTCAATACTAGCCTCAGGGCTCATTTCCAATTCCATGGCCAGCGGTAGTGAGAGGTACTTTTTCTCCAGCCTCAGCAAACTCTATGGACTCAGGAGTTTGGCTGCTATCAGGAGCTCCCAGCTCTGAGCACTCTGACCTGTCCTGCTGCTGTTCCTCCCTCTTCTGATTCTCTAGGAGCCTAGTTCTGAGATAGCAGCTTGCAGCCCCGCCCCCAACCCTCAGGTGGAAAGGATTCTGGGTAATTCCCTTGGGACACAGAGGGGGATGGGAACCTACCACTTCTGCTCTCCTGCTCCCTCTACAGGCCCTAAAAGGAAATTCAGTTTCAGAGACAGAAAATGGTTGACATGGAAGAATATGGGAAGGGTCCGGATTAGAACTGTGACCTGCACTAGGGACACTCCTAGCAGGCATAGTCTGCTTATCACAAGAAGTATTTGTATAACACGTTTGCTTTTTCCTCATCACTCTACACATATCAGTTCCTAGCATCTTTTAGTTTAGCAATTCCATTTATCATCTTCCTCCTTTCACTGATATATCTGAAAAAAATTTTGTTTCTCTTTTTTACATTTTTAGCCATTTGCTCTTCCGCCTGCACTTTCGCCAGGTGCATCTCCCTCTTGGCTTCTTTCACTTTCAACCAGTAGTTCTTTCTGTACTCTTCTTCTTGTTTTTTTTTATATTTTAGGAACGCCAACTCTTTTGCCTTTATTTTCTCCGCCACTAGTTTAGAGAACCATGTCAGTTTCCTTTTTCTCTTGTTTTATTGATTTTCTTCACATATAGTTCCGTAGCCATTTTTATAGCTCCTTTCAGCTTAGACCACTATTTTTCCACTTCTCTTATGTCCTCCCATCCTAACAGCTCTTTCTTCAGGTACTTTCCCATTGCATTAAAGTCCGTACGTTTGAAATCTAGGACTTTAAGTATCGTGCGGCCGCTCTCCACTTTAGCCGTTATATCAAACCAAACCGTTTGATGATCGCTACTACCCAGGTGAGCACCCACTCTTACATTAGATATACTCTCTCCATTTGTGAGGACCAGATCCAATATCGCTTTTCCCCTCGTGGGCTCCATCACCATTTGTCTGAGCAGAGCCTCTTGAAAGGCATCCACAATTTCCCTACTTCTTTCTGATTCCGCAGACGGAACTTTCCAGTCCGCATCCAGCAGGTTGAAATCTCCCAACAGCAGCACCTCCTCTTTCTTTCCAAACTTTTGGATATCCACAATCAGATCTTTATCAATTTGCTGCAATTGAGTCGGAGATCTGTAGACTACACCCAAGTAGATAGAAGCTCCATCTTCTCTTTTCAGAGTGATCCATATTGCTTCTTCCTCTCCCCAGGTCCCTTGCATTTCATTCGCTTGGATATCAATCCTTAAATAGAGAGAGAACATAAGTAATAGAAAGTATGAGAGATTGAGTGAGATGGGGTGAACCTGAGTATAAGAAAAAGAAGATTTGAGCCTCATATGGTAGTCTTGCTACAGGATAAGAATCCTAAGAGTGATGTGCCATCTTTCCCAGAAAAATGGCTTCCAGGATTCAGATAAGGTGATGATGAGAAAGAAAAGAGATTCAAGTATTGGGTTGGGAATCAGTATTGAGTGAGGAGTGCTGGAACATTTGTGGTTGAATAGTGACTTGGGGATTTATAAACTGTGCAGCCATTCAGGGATTGTGTGCAGTGAAGGTAAGATAATTGGGTAGGGGGAAGCATAAGTATGTGTTAGATGGGCTATGGTATGTGATACAAGGTATGGCAAGCTGGGATGGAGAGAGGGGAAGACATGGCAAAGAATCAAGAGAGAGGAAAGGAACAGGCCTGTGAAGGGATGTTAGAAGGTGGAAAAATGAATTAGAGAGAAGGTATAAAGGAATATGGAAAGCTAAGTAGGTTACAAGAAGAAAGGTCTGAGACCAGGGAGTGGGGATGAGTAATGGGAAAGGAGTTAGGGCTGGTGAAGGAACAAGAGGGGCATATGAGGGCTGGGAAAGGAGTTAGTTCAGAGCATTAGAAAAGGAGTTCTAAGGATTGAGTGAAAGAAAGAGGGGGACTAGAAGGCTGGAAAAGAATGAGAGAGATGAGTGAATGGGTTGACTGGCAAAGGGTGAGGATGAAAGCTGGAAAGCTAATAAGTAAGGAATGAAAAAATGAGACAGAACTAAAATATAGAAAGAAACGCTATCATGGTTTTGTAAAAGGGGGGAGGGAAGGAGAAAGTCTTTTGTTTTAGCTGCAGCCCCTGTGCAGCTGTATTTGTTAAGGCCCTAGGTTTGGCTACCACCCACGCTACCACATTGCAGTTCTGCCTTTTTGTGTCTTGAAAGTTTGTGTTCCTATTGCATGAAACATTTGCTACATAAGTTTTGAGTAGCTTATTTGGTGGAGAGATTATGTATTGCTGTTATTAAGGTGACACCGCTCAGAAGTTTGATTGAGCAGTATAAAAAATTTTAAACTTGAAACTTGAATTTGAATAATTATCTCTTTGGAAACGCAAGTTATAAGGGGAAGTATCCTAGCTCTGTTTTTCATAAGCTCTGGAATAGGTTAAAAAAATTCTTGATGTTGATAGTAAATTTAGTATGAATTTGTTCAACCACATATAGAAAACTATGTGTAGCACATCATTCCCCAATTTCTCATTGATGAAGTATGCAAAATTTTTATAAGTAAAAGCAAGATTTAACTTTCTAAAATAAACTTGATACTGAAATCAAATTCTATTATTTTCCCTCGCATCATTTTTAACTATAATAAAATATTTGGGTTTTCTTTTTACCCAACCACAGTGTGGCATTAGGTTTGTCAAGCAAATGAACAAGATCTCTCAGATATGCCACAGCAGAAGAAAGCTTGACAATCACTGTTTTGGATACTGAGCTGAATAAGGACTCTGAATTCTAAACTTTCTCTAATGGCTTTTAATAAATAAAATTACGGAATGCATCCAGTCCAGACATGATGAGGGTAGGATTCACAGGGGAGTTGTGGAAGCCCAAATTAGTCTAACATTGGATTGATGAGGGCCATCAAGTAATGGACCTGAGATTTTTTTTTTTGGACACTGTTTCTATGATACGCAGAGATGACCTGGCCAGAGCCCTATGGAGGAATGAACTGCATTGGATTTTTAGTTTACAATCGATGCATCCAGAGAGTCTTAATAGAGAAGTGGAATGGTGTGCTTTTCTATAATAATTTTTTGTATACCACAAAGAATGTGTGATCTGTCCTTGGAGGGACTTAGCTCTTGATGGGGGTGTTTTATTCGGTTTTTGCATAAACTATTGGGATTTTTTTTTTTTTTTTTTACAATTTTTTGCATAAATCACTGTTCTTCAATATCATTTTTCATCACAATTTGCAAGCACATTTGTAGCAATCTTTAATAGTACTCTTTCACAGCTTTGAGTATGATGTGGATTTATGACAACTCTGGTGTCGTTTTTCTGCTAAATTTTTCATAAATCATTGCTTTCATAAATCAATTTTTATTATGTTTTATAGCCTTCCTGGGAAGGGCTTGCCCGTTTTCCAAAAAAATAAGTTGAAAATATACTTGGAATGTTTTTTGACAGCTTTGAGAATCATGTGAGTTCATGACATCTCCAAGGCTGGCTTATAGCCTCGCTTTGGTACTGTTTTTTCCCAGGGTGTCTTTTTTGATCTAAGCAGTGTTGGAGTCAAAGGATTTAGGTACCTACCTGCCAGTTATGTAAATGTGATTAATCAAAAAAGGTTTTGGGGGGGATAATTCAAAATAATTTTTTAAAAAATTTTCTCACACACTAGTGTCACAATTTATCTGTAACTCCTATCTCAGTTAAAACCATTCATACGGGACCCCATTTCTTAAGCAAAGTCTCCCAAAGGTGAGTTTGCTTAAGAAATGGGGTTTTAAGTGAGGAATGAATGTCATGAAGCGTTATTGGTGTCATAGCCCCAAGTAGGAAGATATTTGTTGGCAGTTTGTCCGGGTTTTGGAAGGCCCCGTCTGCGCATGTGCAGATGTCGACATGATGCGCATGAGCGTGATGTCATCACATTGATGTCCACACATGGCTGGAGGCCCTCTAGGTGTGGCCTAGAGCTCAGGGAAGGTTCATGTGGGGGCGGGGCTGGGATGGAACAGAATAGTGTCCTCTTTTTATTATGAGCAAATCTGGTAACCTTAATCTTGTACTTACCCTGGTGCCACTGAAGGAGGGACCACCAGTATCAACTTCAGTGTAGCTTGGTGTAAAGCTTCAGCCAGGTGAGTAAGCATGTGAACAAGTTCTCTGAAATTAAAAAAAAATATATTTCACTACAGGGAAACACCATGAGCAAATATATTTGTAATGTGCATACAGGCAATACTAAAACCCCAAAAGCCTGAAAAATCTACTCCAGTAAAGAGACAGTAGGAAATAGAAAGTGAAGGTGAGAGACTGAAGAAGTTCCTGTCGAAGCTGTCAGCTTTCATTAAGTAGTAATAGAAAGAAAAAAGAGGAAATTGCAACAATATTTGAAGGGCTTGATTTCCAAAACCCTCTAGCTCCGATTCCATAAGGTCCACCTAAAGTTAGGTGTTGATATCAGCCGTCTATAAGAGAATCACGATCATCCTAACATTTAGACATTCCCAATTTATGTCAGTGTTTTCTATGCCTAAAAAAGGCTATGAAGACTCAGGGCTGCAAGTGCTGGCTTTAGGAGGGGTGGTGGGAATGAATGTAGGGAAGGCGTTTTGTTTCCTGCTGGAGCTCTTGGAGGGATGTTGCTGTAGGCAGAGCATCTCACCTCTGCTGCCCGCCCCATCTTCCAACCTGCAATGACGTCTTCTCCCAGCTCCTTTCTGGGGTGATTTTTTTTTCCTGTTTTGTAAACCAGAAGCCCTTATTGACAACAGGCCTAAGGAAGGATGCGAATAAGATTTTGGCATGTTCACGAAAGACGTCTTCTTCCTCACGTGCATACAGGTATGCAGGAAATACATCTCAGAATTCAACAGTAAAAAATAAAATCTACTGTACACAGTCAAGGTAAAATAATAAAATTGTGCGGAGGCAGGCAAGAAAACCGTGGTTGTTTTTCATGAGTAAACACATGGGTGGGTACATTGCTATCGATTTGGCATCTATACTGTGAGGAGAAACCTGTTCTGCCCTGGTTGTGGGAAGAGAAAGCAATGTTACTTACCGTAACAGTTGTTATCCAGGGACAGCAGGCAGCTATTCTCACTAGTGGGTGATGTCATCCGACAGAGCCCCGAAGCGGACGTCTCACAAGCATACTTGCTTGAAGAAACTTCAGAAGTTTTGAGATGCCTGCACCGCGCATGCGCGAGTGCCTTCCCGCCCGATGCACCGGGCGTGTCTCCTCAGTTCAGATAGCTAGCAGAGAAGCCAACCCAGGGGAGGTGGTTGAGACGTGAGAATAGCTGCCTGCTGTCCCTGGATAACAACTGTTATGGTAAGTAACATTGCTTTATCCCAGGACAAGCAGGTAGGTATTCTCACTAGTGGGTGACCTCCAAGCTAACCTCAATGGGATGGTGGGAGAGTTGGCAACTTAGGAGAACAAATTTTGCAATACTGTTTGGCCAAACTGTCCATCCCGTCTGGAGAAAGTATCCAGACAATAATGAGAAGTGAAGGTATGAACCGAGGACCAAGTGGCAGCCTTACAAATCTCCTCAATCGGTGTCAATCTGAGGAAGGCTACAGAGGCCGCCATTGCTCTGACCTTATGGGCTGTGACTTTACAGGGAAGGGGTAATCCAGTCTGGGCATAGCAGAAAGAGATGCAAGCCGCCATCCAGTTGGAGATGGTACGCTTCGAGACAGGGCGTCCCAACTTGTTCGGATCAAAGGAGACGAAAAGTTGAGGAGCAGTTCTGTGTGGTTTGGTGTGATCCAGGTAGAAAGCCAAAGCACGTTTAAAATCCAGAGTGTGAAGAGCTGATTCTCCAGGATGAGAATGAGGCTTTGGAAAAAACACAGGAAGAACTATGGATCCTGCCTCTGACGTCAGAGAAGGGGCGGGACCGCGGCAGAGGAAACAGCTCCGAAGCAGTTTGCAAAGATCACTAGCATCGCAATCTTCTCTGCAGGCTGCTCCTATAAGGTAAATGGTGCGGGGAGGCTAGGGCGGGAAGCCGGACACCAGTGGGAGGCTAGAGTGAACACACAGACCTTCCAGGGGGGGGAAGGGTTAGCAGTCCTTCGGGGGGGGGGGGGGGGGTCGGGGGGACAGGCCTTCAGAGGGGGCAGGCAGGCAGGCCTTCGGGGGGGGATCAGGCCTTCAGGTAGGATAGGTAGGCTTTCAGGGGTGGGATGCAGGACTTTAAGGGGGGGACAGGCCTTTAAGGGGGGGGACAGATAAGCAGGCCTTCGGGGGGGATACAGGCCTTCAAGGATGGTGGCACAGGCCTTCAGGAAGGACAGGCAGGCCTTCAGGGGTGGGATGCATGCCTTTAAGGGGGGGACAGGCCTTTAAGGGGGGGGGACAAACCTTCAAGGGGGGAGACAGGCCTTGAAAGGGGAAACAGGCCTTCAGGGATAGTGACACAGGCCTTCAGGGGTGGGGTGCAGGCCTTCAAATAGGAGAGGGAGAGAGATGATGGGCAATGGGATTTAGGGAGGAAAGGATCAGAAAGGGAGAGAAGTTGGACACAAGGGATGGTGTGGAGGGGGGATAGAGATACTGGATAGGAGGGTAGTTGGGAAAAGAAAGGGAGAGATGGTGGACCCTGGGATGGTGGGAAAGGAGGGAGAGATGCTGGATGAAATGGTAGTTAAGAAAAGGTAGATCTGTGGAGGGGGCCGAAAAAAAGGAAAGATGCCAGCCCTCCGGGGGAGAGAAGGGGAGGACAGAGATGGCAGATGGATGGTTAGCACGGAGAATGAAGAAAGAAGGAGACCCTGGCAAGCAAGTTATCAGAAGATAACCAGAGCTTGGGACAACAAGATTTGAATAATGACCAGACAACAAAAGGTAGAAAAACTAATTTTATTTTCTGTTTTGTGATTATAATATGTCAGATTTGAAACATGTATCCTGCCAGAGCTGGTGTTAGACCGCAAACGTGAGCTAGAATTTAACAGAGAGAGGAAAAATCTTGTTTGTTTATTTTGTTTACACCACAGTGCCAGTATGGTTAGGAAAAGTCGAAGGGGATGAAGAGGCTATAAAATAAACCCACCAGGATGTTTGAAAAAAACACCCAATTGGGCAGGAAAATCAAATCGAATTGAAAAACCAATTCAATAGGCTGAGTCGAATTTAAATTTTTTTTTCCTGAATCGGGCAGCACTAGTAATCCCTCCAGTGTAGCACTGAGCAAAATGAACTGTTCCTAATCTGGATACTCCTAGGAACAGGTCTAAATCCAGAGGCTCTTCAGATTTGCACCAGAAGTGATTCAAAAGAAAATAGATCCTAGATGTATTGCTCCAAAACGAAAACAATCATCCAACATGGTCCATATTTTGCCCACTCATGGGCTGCTTCAGGGGTACAATCCCTCATACTAAGTCAACTTGACTACTATAACATCGCCTACTTAGCCATTTCCCCCCAAAATATGCGACGTGTACAACTAATGCAAAATGCAGCGGTCAGATTAATCTTCGGACTAAAGAAATTTGATCATGTATTACTACCGGCAGTTACATTGGCTACCGATGGAAGCACGCATAAAGTTTAAATTTGCTGCTTCTGCTTTAAAGCACTAAACGGACTTGCCCCTAAATACATAATTGACCTTTTCTCCTTCTCTGTCAACAGACACAAGAGAAGCTCTCATTCCTACTTCGTTTCCCCCCAGTTAGAGGTTGTAAACTGAAAAAACACCATGAACACCTTCTTTCACATCAAGCAGCATTGTGGGGTAAAGACCTAGATCAACTGCTTTCGCCCACTACTTATGAGGAATTCAGAAAACGTCTAAAAACTCAACTGTTCCTAAAGTATCTAGACAACTGCCCCCCTCATCTTCTTTCTCCTCCATAGTGATTCCTCTGTCCTATTAATCTCTTTCTCCTCAACAACGCATTTCCGGTCCTATTAACTCTCCTCTTCCCCCCTCTTAAATTCAATCAATTTGTACCTCACTTAATCTATTGTAAACCGCATAGAACTTAACGGTATTGCGGTATATAAATTGTTATTATTATTATTATTACAATACTAAAAACAATAATCAAAACAACAATATAAATCATAGACAAAATAAATATAACATTTTGATGTATAATACAAATATAGAAAGTATGTGGGATCAAGGAATAACATTATGTGCACTAATGATAAAACCACCAACTAAAAGTATAAACCTTTAATCATGTAATGAGAATCAGAATCATTAGTAATAGCAAAACATAAGGACAAGTTTGTGTGATGCATTATTTTATTAAAAGCTTTATTTGTGTATTATGTGAACATCATTATTAATTGTAAAAACATGCCTCAAAAGTGCATAAAGGAGCATGCCATGCATATGTCACAAATAACCAGGATGAGAGCAGGAGTTCAAAATAGAGAATGACAAGGGGACAAATTTTTCCCCGTCCCCACAAGAACTCTATTTCTCCATCCTGTCCCTGCGAGTTTTGTTGCTGCCCTTGTCCCTAACCCATTGCTGTAAAGCTCTGCCTTAACTGCACAAGCCTCGAACACTTAAGATTTTAAAGTATTTGAGGCTTGTACAGATGAGGATGGAGTTTGCAGGAATGGGGCAGGGACAGAAAAAGAACTTACCAGGATGGGAAAATGAATTCCCACGGGATTGGGAAAAATGTGTCAATCTCTAGTTCAAATGAAGTGTTAGGGTGGGGGAGCTGAGAGAAAGCATCCGCGGGGGTTATTGTTGGAAGGAAAGAGAGAGAGAAAAAAAAGAGAGAAACACCTGTAGGACAGAAGGGAGAATTAAAGGAGAGAAGCACCCACAGGGGAGGAGGAGGGTTGGGAGGAGAGAGAGAGAGAGAACCCGCAGGATGGGGGGGGGGTTGAAAGGAGGGAGAGAAAGAGAAAGGATGGGGGTGGGTTTAAAAGGAGAGAAAGAGCCCACAGGATGGGGGGGATTGAAAGGAGAGAGAGAGAGAGAGAAGCACTTGCAGGGGAGGAGGGAGTTGGAAAGAGAGAGAGAAAGAAAGAAAGAAAGAAAGAAAGAAAGAAACACCCACAGGAGAAAAGAGGGTTGAAAGGACAGAGAGAAAGAGTGAAGTACCCATGGGGGTGGAGGGGTCTGGAAGAAGAGAAAAAATCACTTACATGGAGAGAAAGAAACAAAAGAAGCACCAGAGGTATTGGAAGGAGAGAGAAACACTTGTGAGGGAGGGGGGTGGATGGAGGGAGAGACAGAGAGAGAGAAGCACTAAAAGGGATAAAAAGGAAATGTGAAGGGTGGGGTGAAATCAGAGCCATGGGCGGGGTCATATGTCCTTTTTTTTGTCTTCACAAATATGGTAAATTTACTTAAAAGTTTGAGGATCCCTGCTCTATAAAAAAACCATTTGTTAGTTATATCTGTTCAATTTCTTATTACTTCTGATGATCTAAAACTATTTTTCACTTTAAGGTTAGTAAGTATATTGCTTTCTTGCACTGAATACATGTAAGATAGAAATAGTTTGAAACATAAGGCAGGATAAACCTGTCTGGCCACTTAAAGAATTGCCCTTTCATGCCTTGGTTAATACCTGGAAATTGTAATGAGCTGTAGCAAATTTGTGCTGAGCAGATGATTTTTTCAAGTGAAAGATGGAAGCTCCAGCAGCTCTACTTTCTCCTATCTCCATTAATAAGATGCCTGAAGGTCATAGACTACATTGGTTCTCTGAGCTCTCAACCTAGCATAAACACTATGAAGAGAGTGCCACCTGCTGGCAGGTTCCTGAGTCATAAGAACAGGGAGAAAAAAGGTATCACAAAAGGTGCCTTACATTGCTTACCATAAGAGTTCAAAACAAAATGAAGAAAGCAGTTGGTAACAAAGATCCTTTTCTGCAGCTGTTTGGTACTTAAAGGTAAAAATCTTTCCTTGGGCAGTTCCTGCTCATCTCTGCTAGAGTCCATCTACACAGGATTGTTGACACATTACCCATGGTGACCTCAAAATATAGAATACCTACTAGTATAAACGTTCTGTATTTTCCCACACAAAATACTAGCTATGCTTGTAAAATAAGTTTGTTTGATTTTTATACAATTATTACTATAATGATTCAAAATGTTGTGTGATCGTGGCACCGAGGTACCCCCCTCTTCAAACCCTGCAAGCACCCAAAAAGAGGGAGAAAAGCCTCAGACTAATGTAGCAGTATAGACCAAGAGGTACAAATCAAAACTGCTTTTGATACTTTCACTGTCAAAAAACTCCCTCACAGAACAGCTCAGGTTTAGAAAAGGGTAAAGTCACCTGGAGGCATGTTCGCTGACAAAAGACGACTTGAACTCCAACGCTGCCACATCTTCTCCAATCTTCCCAACAAGCGGCCTTGTTTCACCAATGTTTGGCTCAACAGGGGAACAAACAATACAGTCTTGAAAAGTACAGCCACGCTGAGCTGTTCTGTGAGGGAGTTTTTTGACAGTGAAAGTATCAAAAGCAGTTTTGATTTGTACCTCTTGGTCTATACTGCTACATTAGTCTGAGGCTTTTCTCCTTCTTTTTGGGTGCTTGCTGGGTTTGAAGAGGGGGGTACCTCGGTGCCACGATCACACAACATTTTGAATCATTATAGCAATAATTGTATAAAAATCAAACAAACTTATTTTACAAGCATAGCTAGTATTTTGTGTGGTAAACTACAGAACGTTTATACTAGTAGGTATTCTATATTTTGAGGTCACCATGGGTAATGTGTCAACAATCCTGTGAAGATGGACTCTAGCAGAGATGAGCAGGAACTGCCCAAGGAAAGATTTTTACCTTTACGTACCAAACAGCTGCAGAAAAGGATCTTTGTTACCCAACTGCTTTTTTCATTTTGTTTTGAACTCTTATGGTAAGCAATGTAAGGCACCTTTTGTGATACCTTTTTTTCTCCCTGTTCTTACGACTCAGGAACCTGCCAGCAGGTGGCAAAAACTCATAGCAATTTTTTTTAGGTATATCAGAAGCAGAAAACCTGTGAGGGAATCTGTGGAACCGTTGGATGATCAAGAATTGAAAGGGGCACTCATTGCGGAAAGACTGAATGAATTCTTTGCTTCGGTCTTTACGGAAGAAGATGCATAAGATCTACCTCAACCGAAAATGGTTTTCAAGGGTGATGATGCAGAGGAACTGAAAGAAATCTCGGTGAATCTGGAAGATGTACTGAGCCAAATCGACAAGTTAAAAATTAATAAATAGCCAGGATCGGATGGTATACATCCCAGGGTACTAAAAGAACTCAAACATGACATTGCTGACTTGCTAAAATCGTCTGTGGTACTAGAAGATTAGAGGGTGGCCATTGTTATGCCGATTTTTAAAAAGGGCTCTAGGGGAGATCTGGGAAATTACAGACCAGTAAGCCACACTTCAGTGCTGGGCAAAATGGTAGAAACGATTATAAAAAATAAAATTGTGAAACACGTAGACAAACATGATTTAATGAGATGGAGTCAGCATGGGTTCAGCCGAGGGAAATCTTGCCTCACAAATTTGCTTGACTTCTTTGAAAGTGTGAATAAACATGTGGATAAAGGTGAGCCAGTTGATATAGTTATCTAGATTTTCAGAAAGCTTTTGATAAAAGTTCCTCACGAGAGGCTCCTGAGAAAATTGAAGTGTCATGGGATAGGTGGCAAAGTTCAGTTGTGGTTTAGGAACTGGTTATCGTATAGAAAATAGAGGGTAGGGTTAAATGGTAATTTTTCTCAATGGAGCAGAGTAAACAGTGGAGTGCCGCAGGGGTCTGTACTGGGACCGGTGCTATTTAACTTATTTATGAATGATCTAGAAATTGGAACAACGAGTGAGGTGATTAAATTTGCAGATGACACTAAACTATTCAAAGTTGTTGAAACGCATGTGGATTGTGAAAAATTACAGGTGGACCTTAGGAAATTGGGAGATTGTGCATCCAAACGGCAGATGAAATTTAATGTGGACAAATGAAAAGTGATCCACATTGAAAAAAATAACCTGAATCACAGTTACCGGATGCTAGGGTCCACCTTGGGGGTTAGCGCCCAAGAAAAGGATCTGGGTATCATTGTAGACAATACAATGAAGCCTTCTGCCCAATGTGTGTGGGCGGCCATTAAAAAAGGGATGGTTAACAAGATTAAGAATGCCATAATGCCCTTGTACTGCTCCATGGTGCAACCTCACCTGGAGTACTGTGTTTAATTCTTGTCTCCTTATCTCAAGAAAGATATAGTGGCGCTAGAAAAGGTTCAAAGAAGAGCAACCAAGATGGTAAAGGGGATGGAACTCCTCTCGTATGAGGAAAGACTAAAACGGTTAGGACTCTTCAGCTTGGAAAAGAGATGGCTGAGGGGAGATATGATTGAACTCTACAAAATCCTGAGTGGAGTAGAACGGGTTAAAGTGGATCGATTTTTCACTCCGTCAAAAATGACAAAGACTAGGGGACATTCAATGAAGTTACAGAGAAATACTTTTAAAACCAATAGGATGATTTTTTTTTTTCACTCAGAGAATAGTTAAGCTCTGGAACGCATTGCTAGAGGATGTGGTAAGTGCAGATAGAATAGCTGGTTTTAAGAAAGGTTTGGACAAGTTCCTGGAGGAAAAGTTCATAGTCTGTAATTGAGAAAGGCATGGGGGAAGCCACTGCTTGCCCTGTATTGGTAGCATGGAATATTGCTACACCTTAGGTTTTGGCCAGACACTAGTGACCTGGATTGGCCACCGTGAGAACGGGCTACTGGGCTTGATAGACTGATCCAGTAAGATTATTCTTATGTTCTTATGAACCGGCAGATTAATGCAAAAAGAGTAATTCAATAAAAAAATCATTAGTACTTATCTTGAAAAAGTGCATTGGTGCTTTAAAGTGCTTTGATTCATGCTTGTTGTCAGAAATGCTTTAAAGTGCTTTGATTCATACTCTATCTAGCTTAAGCCGTTGCTTGTTTCACTATTCTTAATCCATCCAATGTGTCCTGCGTTTCACAGAGCAGACAATACTCCTGCTGTATCAGGGATAAGTTTAAGCAAAGTTTCTATCGGCAATGCAAACGCTCCTGCCGGTTATAAGGCAACACAAGCAGCCCTGATAGCATACCAATTCCCACACACAAATTTACAGCTGCTCCAAATCTTTATTTGTTTATTCACAATTTACTGCTACGACTGACTTGCACAACTGAGCAGTTTACAGGCTAAAATCTGCGGTGGAAAGGAACTCCATCAAATTGACAGGAAAGAAAGTAACAATCAACTCACAAGAACATACAACCAGGCTCTTGGCAGGATGGGGTGCACCAAGGAGCAATTCTGAGACAGAACTAAATCCTTCTGAGCAGGGACAGTCTATTAAATGTCAAAATGTACAGTGCTGCATACACCCTTCAGTGCTATAAAAGTGATAAATAGTAGTAGTAACTAAGAAAAAACATGGCAGAATGACTTGATAAAGCACTCTTACTTCCGATGCACAAAAGGGTACTCCGTGGCTGCTACCAAGAACCCTATACAAATATATTGCAAGGAGCTCATTGATATTTAAATGAGTTCTCCTTGCAAATCCCCCCTTTTATGAGGCAAAATGTTCTTCCAAGTCTGGACCTATCGGTAGCTCTTCTGCTTGTGTTGTGTGAGGCACACAACACACAGAGGACAGCTGCACCCATTTAAAAAAAAAAAAACCAAAACTGTTCCTTCTCTTCCTGGTAACTTCGATCGACTGAGCCGCCAGTGCCTTCAGGGTTTCCCCTGCTGCTCAGCTGTTTGGGGATTCCCCTTCCGCTGGGCTGATTGCAGCTTTAGGAACTTGGGTGACTCGGCAGTGAGCAGCAGATGTATTTTGGCAAAGTTGCAGTTTGGGGTTCAAAGAGTAGAAAGAAGGTGGTGTGGTAGACCCTGATAGATTTTCAGTGAATTGTGTTCTTGAGGAGATAGCTAAACTAAAGTTAGACAAAGCAAAGGGGCCAAATAGTATACATCCAATGGTACTGAAGGAACTTTAGGGAAGTTCTGGTGGCTCTGCTGGCTTTTTCAATGCTTCTCTGGAGTTGGAAGTGGTACTGGAGGACTGGAGAAGGACGGATGTGGTCCCTTCTCCACAAAAGTGGAAGTAAGGAAGAGGTAGGGAACTACAGGCCAGTAAGTCTGATTTCTGTGGTAAGTAAATTAATGGAAATGCTTTTATTATTTATTTATTTAAAATATTTGTAATCTGCCAACAAGCTTGTCCAGAGTAAATAGTGGGCTTGATAGAGAAGCATAATACCGCAAGAGGACAGCCTTGATAAAGTAGAGGAGGC
Organism: Geotrypetes seraphini; assembly: GCF_902459505.1. Taxonomy (NCBI): domain Eukaryota; kingdom Metazoa; phylum Chordata; class Amphibia; order Gymnophiona; family Dermophiidae; genus Geotrypetes; species Geotrypetes seraphini. The sequence goes on from NC_047102.1 coordinate 32,650,692, forward strand.
GAAACATGTCGGCAGGTCCCGAGCCGACAGAACTTTAACATAAAAGATAAGTGCCTGATTTGGGGGCGTTTTTTAGTATAAATTAAATAAAAAATCAAAAAAGTATTTATACTAATTTTATGAAAAAAGATAAACAAATATACCATATTTTTCGCTCCATAAGATGCACTTTTTTCCCCCTATAAAGTGGGTGCGTCTTATAGAGCGAATACAATTTTTTTTTTTTTTTTTTTTTTTTTTAACACCACCCCCCGCCCCTCCAGGTGCCTTTTTTAAAATGCTGGTGGTCCAGCATGATCTCGGCAGGAGCTTTCCACTCCTGCCCCTCCCTCGCTGGACAGCTGTCTCCTTTCTTCCTGACTGGTCCCACACCGCTCCCTGAATGGCAGCCATCAGTTTGTCCTCCTTTACACGTAGGTGCATCTTTTGGTGTGGTGCAGCCTTGCACAACATACAGCCCGTGGGCCGCATGCGGCCCAAAACGGCTCTCACTGCGGCTCGTGCCCAAAACAGCTCTCCCTACTGACTGTCTTCCTCGGCTTCCCCCTCAGCGTCCTCTGGATTCCTCCTTTTAAAGCTATTTACGGCAGCCTGTTAGGTTGCAGGCTGCTGTCAGTCTCCGCAGCACATTCCCTCTGCCACGATCCCACCCTTGATGTCAGAGGAGGGGCGAGACCGCGGTAGAGGAAACATGCTGCCTGCTAGGTTCAAATCAAGTACAAGTCTCCTCCCGTTCCAGTCCATACAGGTGCATCCAACAAAACAGATGCAGAATCAATTACTGGAGACACGTTTCCTGTCCAGTCAGTAACCTTTTTTGTTCTGTTTCCCCATTCGGCCCTTTCATTTCTTATTCTGTTTCCCGTTCGGCCCTTTCCTTTCTTGCTGGCCCTTGCTCTGCCAGGCCCTTTTCGCTGGTGTCAGCTCGACCAGCATCCCGCTGTTTCTTACTCGGTGCAGCCTCTTGCTGATCCTCTCACAGTTGCTTGTTGGCAGCACGGGTCACGTCCAGCCATGGCTCCTTACGGGTCAGTGCACCCAGCAGCTCCATCTGCCACTGTTTCTCGGCAGCAATGTCAGAAATGCCTCTTTCTGCCCAAGCTTTGGGGCTCCATCTCGCCGGGCAGCAGTGCTTGGAATGGCAGATGGAGGCAGTAGAACGCCAGGCCACTTGCAACTCTGTGATATTGCGCAGGAGTTGCAACTCGTTCTTGGCCATGTGCTCTTTCTTGACCCGTAGCAGCTTGGCAAACTGGTCCTCGTTGGGGGTCGGCGGTGCAGGCTGCCGTAATTAGCTTAGTGGCAGAAAACGACCTCTGGAAACAGGAAACAGCAGAGGTAAGGCCCTGCCTGTCTTGAGGGCCCTGGCGGGACGCTGGATCTAGACACGGGGGGGGGGGGAGAGAGACAGAAAAGGATCTGGGGGGGAGAGAGAGACAGACAGAAAAGGGCCTGGGGTTGGGGGGGAGGGGAGAGAGAAAAGGACCTTGAGGAGGGGCGGGAAAACAGACTTCAAGACAGGGCAGATGCTGGACTAGAGGGGATAGAGAGAGGAGGACTCAAAATGTTAGCAGAAGGAAGATAGAGAGAGCGAGAAACCTGAAACAAAGGGGAGACAGAAGAGAGAGGGGCAGATGTTGGACTTGGGGGTGTAGAGAAAGAGACTGCAGAGAGGTGGAAAGATTCTGGACAAGGAAGGAAGGAAAGAGAGAGAGACAGAGAGAGACAGAGAGACAGACAGAGACAGACAAAGACCTGGAAGAAAAGAGAACAAATGCTAGACATGGGGGGGGGGGGATTGTAAGCAGAAGAAAGTCAGAGAGAGAGAGGCCTGGACCAAAGGGGAAACACAGGAGGCAGATGCTGGACTATGGGAGGTGCAGACAGAAGATACAGAGGGGGAGAAACCCTGAGGAAGAACAGAGAGATAGAAGATCATAACAGAGGAGGGAGACCTGGAACAAAGATGGTGGTAGATACAAAGGAGAACTGACACTGGATATGGGGAGGGTAAGCAGAGGGAAAAGAGATAGAGACCTGGACCCAAAGGGGATGAGGCTGGATTGTGAAAGAAATGTTGGATGCTTAGTTAGAAGGAAGTCCAACCTGAAACTAATTAAATCACCAGACAACAAAGGTAGGAAAAATTATTTTATTTTCAATTTAGTGAACGAAATGTGTCAGTTTTGAGAATTTATATCTGCTGTATGTATATGAAAAATGAAAGGAAAAAAATTGCATTACAGTTATTAAAGGGGGCAGGATCTGGGGGTAGAGCTTGGATGGGTTTAGGGCAGAGCTTGGGAGGTCCGTGGTTGGGGGTACTTAGCTTGAAGTAGTTGAGAAACACTGCTGTAGGCAATCAGCCAGTGCATCTTCTTTTCTCCTGCCCTCTTCCCTGCTGGCACCTCCTACTGGCGTCTCAGGGCCCATCTGGAAAGCTTCTGCGCATGCGCAAATGTCACTGCAGCAACATCCATGCACTTCCGGGTGCATCGAGCCAATCAACCAGTGCCTCTCCTTCTCTCCCACCCTCTTCCCTGTTGGCACCTCCTACTGGCGTATCAGGGCCCCTCTGAAGGCCTCTGCGCATGCGCGTGATGTCACTGCAGCAACATCCGTGTACTTCCGGGTGCCTCGAGCCTTGGCCACTACCTGCGGCCCTCACTACATTTTCCGACTTTGTTTCGGCCCTGGATCATTTTTGAGTTGTGCAGGCCTGGTCTGGTGCGTCTTATAGACCGAAAAATACGGTATATCTTTTTGGTTTTTTTCCGAAAATGGTTTAAAAAGATAGACGCACTGAGCACAAACACATCTATTTTTTAAATAACAAGGTAGATGTTTTACAGCTTTGAAAATGGGCATGTTTGGTACTGGATTTTGTTCCACAAAACATCTAAATTCAGATTTAGACATCATATCGAAAATGGCCCTCTATATCAATAATGCTTCAACATGTGATAACAAAAATAAATCTTACCTAGATTTTAAGTTGAATAGCATCTCTCCAATATGAAGTACAGCTTGTTCTTCATACAAAAACAAACAAGCACATGGTTCCCTGTAGTCTGCATTGCAAACTTAGGCTGTCTAGGTGCCATTCATGTACTTCCTTCAGTTTAAATACATTTTTTTACTGTTTCCTTCTCTCTCCTCAGACATTCACAGAATCAAATGAAGAATTCTGATAAAAGGATGCTCATTGTGCAAAGCTCCTCCGTTGGAATGGGTCGAGACAGAAGCTCAGCAGTCTAGCACAGACCAACCAAATGGGAGCCTCAGCAGCCAACCGCAGGGACCCAAGTTAGCTTGTTAGATCCAATTTGCCTGCTATAGAATCCCAGAAGCATCTGTCAATTCAGTATATTTTTACAGCTTTGGAAATAGTGCTTTAACACTTTTTTCTCCCAGAAATTCAAACAATGAAGTAGAAAACACAATTTCTCCCTAAAATGAAGCCAAATCTACCCTAGGAGAATTGCTCAGTGTTAATACAATTACCATACAGCTAAATACACACTCAATTTATATAACTCTTAGTGCACCTTTACTATAAAGAACAGAATTGCTATACAATAATATGTACAAATGGTAGAATTATGTGATGGCAGTGGTAAGCAGTAAAATAGCCACAAATAACATACATTACCACATTATGATGGTCATTTTAGAAGACCTGTGTGGCATATGTATTTCCACTGTTTTGAAGGACGTAGGTTATGGGTGGGGCCAAAAAGGATGCTTGGATTGCTAGTTTTGCAAAGGCAATAATACCTAAATACTTAAAAAAATCTAAACCATTAGCAATTCCATTTTTTCTGAAGCTACCATTTACGGGGGGAAGGGGGGATTAATGTCAGCTTTTATGAAGCTCATTCATAACACAGATATAGATCCTTATTGGTTTATATATAAAGAGAAAATTTTTTTTAAAAATAATTTTTTGAAACATATCTTCTGATATATCTCAATATCTCACAGTTAGTCTTCTAGATATTCATGATATTCATTTCCTTTCATTTCATTTATATGGTTTAAGGTAAGACCTCAGTGGCTACATCTATACAGAACAAAATCTGTTGTCATACAGAATTCCAACGTAGCTAGCCTCCTCATTGGTCTTGCCTTCGCTTTTTCTCTTAGATTAAATATTCTTACATTCAGTGTATCTTTATGTATTAAATTAATAATAACTTAGCTTTCTTTATCTGGGTGCTTAAACGGGACTCCGACATGGACCCACGTTTCACTAAGGCTGTTTCAAGAAGATGCCCCGGTATTCAGACCCGCTGTCACTCTAAAGACTTTGGGTGACTAGTGACTTAGGCTAAAAATGGACTTAGACTGCTTTATTTGCAATACACATTTTTTGTTATACATTCTATATGCCAGGTTTAAAGGACCCTTATCATTGTCATCAACTTGATCTTGACATCTCATTGAAATTTAAATCTAAGGAATGTTAATGCAATACTGCCATCCAGAGACCAATCCATGAAGTACAATTCTAAATTTTACAGCTTTTACCAGGTTTGAAACAGGAAATTATTGAAGACAACTCTCAAAATTAGCCTATTTTATAAAAATGTTAATCATATGCTCCAAAACTGTAAGTGGTTGAAGACACTCAACCAACCATGACAAATGTATTTCTAAATAACCTTGAAACCTCTGATTTAAAATAGTTATGTATTTCTGTAAACAGGGAAGGGACATGAGGACATATCCAGGGGTCCAGACGGCTTTTCAAAAACCGGCACTTTGTCTGGGTTTTGAAAAGAAATCGCATCGGGAGGGGGCATCCATGCATGCAACACGGTGATGTCATGTGCACACACACATGCACCCGTGTGATGTCGTAGCCATTATCTCTTTCCCTCTCACTGAGAGATCCCACACCTTCTTGAATTCAGACACAGTCTCTGTCTCCACCACTTCTTCCAGGAGACAGTTTCACGCATCTACCACCCTTTCTGTAAACCACCTCTTAACTTCATCCTATGCCCTCTCATTCCAGAACTTCCTTTCAATTGAAAGAGACTCGACTCATGCACATTTATGCTATGTAGGTATTTAAACGTCTCTATCATATCTCCCCTCTCCCGCCGTTCCTCTAAAGTATACATATTGAGATCTTTAATTCTGTCCTTATACGCCTTATAATGAAGACCACACACCATTTTAGTAGCCTTCCTCTGAACTGACTCCATAATTTTTATATCTTTTTGAGGATGGGGTCTCCAAAATTGTACACAATATTCTAAATGAGGTCTCACCAGAGTCTTATTTTGGGGAAGGAAAAATTCCTTAGAATACAGACGATGAGAATAAGCAGCTGCTGGGAGAAACAGCCACCTACTAGACAAGGCCCAGACAAGCAACGTGCTACTACATATTTAGAAAGGCTTCAAAGAAGGTTTGGATAGGTTCCTAGAGGATAAAGGAATTGAGGGGTACAGATAGGAGTAGAGGTAGGTCATAGGGATAGTCTGGGACCACTGCTCAGGCAATGGGCCTGATGGGCCGCCACGGGAGCGGACCGCTAGGCGGAATGGACCTCTGGTCTGCCTCAGCGGAGGCAACTTATTATGTTCTTATGTTCTTAACAAAGTTGTTTGCAACAGATATTTTCCACAGACATCATTTAATAGTACTGGAAAATAATAGTTCTCTCAGGGTTCAGAACTCGTGTAAAGTTTGGAGCATGTGTGGCTCCAAACCCCTCATTTAGTTCCGTAACTCAAGTAGCAATGCAGTTGTTGGGAAGATGGGAGGAATTTTGTATATGATTAATCCAGTTGTTTTTCCCATAGACAACTACTGCAGATAAACACCTTTGCTTATAACACTGAAAACAGAATATAACCAGGCACAGAAATAGGTGACTCCCCCCCCCCCCACCCTCAAAAGCAACGCTAACAATGAATCGGCCCATTCATATGAGGAGGCAAGAGTTTCATAAATCACAAAGACAGATTGCCTCTAATGGAGGACTGGTCCAAGCAGTGTTATAAAGAGAGAGTGTGAAGAGAAGGACCAAGTAGCTGCAGATTTCAAAAAGAGCTATGGTAGTGAAGGTATCTGTTGTTTGCCATCTCATGCGCTGAGTTGAATCTGTGCCTGTTAGTGATTTTTGAACTTTCCCTGCATTTTCCAAGAGTTTTGGATGTTTCAATCTCCAACTGTGGAGTGGCTACCACTGATACTTGATTCTGTGAATATTTTGATTCAGAAAAACAGAGCCCATATGAGAGAAAGTGGAGTTTTTTGAGCCCATGAAGCTGAACTAAGGCTTTTCCTTCACTTTCTTTTTTTTTCTGGTTCTCTTGTGCTCCTTTTCCCTCTGTTTCTGCTTTGAATTTAGTGTGTGGTGTATGATTGCGGTGGTGTATTTCCTCTATCTGTGAGTGATTATTTGGCAGTACTGAATGGAATTGTAGGGGATTCTATAGATACAGTGGTACCTTGGATTACGAGCATAATCCGTTCCAGGAGCATGCTCGTATTCCAAAATGCTCGTTTATCAAAGCAAGTTTCCCCATAGGAAATAATGGAAACTCGCTTTGATACGTTCCCACCCCCCCACCGAGGCCAGCAGCGCTGCTCACCACCCATGAGAACCAGCATTGCTCCCCCCGAAGGCCCCGCAATCCAACACCCTCCCCCCCTGCGATCCGGCACCCTCCGCCGCCATCGGGAACCCCCCCCCCCCGCCGCCATCAGGCACCCCCCCACCGTGATCGTGAACCCCCCCGCCGCCATCGGGCACACCCCCCCCCCCGCCACAACCTGAAGTCTGAAGTCCCCCAGAGCCCTCTTCTTACTTTAATGTAACACCGGCATGTCGGCCTCCTCTTCTGTGCGGGGGTGCTCAATCACGGCGGGGGGTGCCCGATGGCGGTGAGGCGGTTCCCGATGGCGGCTGGGGGGGTGCCGGATCGCGGGGGGGGAGGGTGCCGGTTCATGGGGGGGCGCTCGCAAATCGAGGTGCGCTCGGTTTCCGAGGCGCCGATTTTGCGAATGTTTTGCTCGTCTTGCAAAACACTCGCAAAACGGTGCACTCGTAAACCGAGGTACCACTGTATATTTGTTTATAGAGTATGAGCTTTGTTACTTGTTGATTTTACATACTCTTCCCTATTAATTTGGTAATTGAAATCATCCATTATTATAGTTTTGCCCATTTCTCCAGCTTTCCTAATCTCTGAAAACATTTCTTCATCTGTCTGCTTGTTTTGTCCCGGGGGACGGTAGTATAACCCAACCTTTATATTCCTTCCCTTCACACATGGAATTTCTATCCATAAGGATTTCACACTGCTATCTATGTCATGCAGAATGTTTATTTGATTTGATTCAATTCCTTCTTTAACATATAGTGCAACCCCCACCTCCAATTTGATCTACTCTATCGTTGCGATATAATTTGTACCCAGGTAACACAGTGTCCCATTGATTGTCCTCCTTCCACCAGGTCTCCGAGAAGCCTATTATATCTACCTCATCATTCAGTGCTATATACTCTAACTCTCCTATTTTATTTTTTAGGCTTCTAGCATTTGCATACAGACACTTCAAATTGTGTTTTTTCCTAGCAACTACGGTCTGCTGAGAAGACAGGGAAAATTTGAATCTTTTACTCTGCCTTCCTCTTAAACCCTCCTGGCTTTTTTCAACATTATTTGAACCTCTCTACTGGGACTCCCTAAATATCCTTTTTCAATAGTATCCTCCAAGGATACCTTACACCGAACCATCCGCTCCCGGGTGACTGTCGGCTTTCCCCCACATCCCAGTTTAAAAGCTGCTCTATCTCCTTTTTAAACGTTAGCACCAGCAGCCTGGTTCCATCCCGGTAAAAGTGGAGTCCGTCCTTTCGGAACAAGCTCCCCCTTTCCCAGAAGGTTGCCCAGTTCCTAACAAATCTAAATCCCTATCTTATCAAGTCAGTTCTGAAATGGATCTTAGTCAGCTAAGTTGACACTGAGGGTTCGAGTTTGAACATTTTGACAAGTGCATCCAAAAATTGGGTTGAGAAAATGGCTATTTTCAAAATCACAAAAAATCTTGGTGTTTTGGGGTTTTTTTTTAAATGGCAATTTCAAGATGTATTCGTCTTTAGTGTGTCTATCTTTTTTGACCAGTTTTGAAAAACAAAATGTCCAATTTCAAAACGAACAAAACAAGCCATTGGGATGGAGAAGGGGCCAGCATTTTTAGTAGACTTGCCACATAAACATGCCAGCATAGCAGTGGGGCACCCTGGGGGCACATTAGTGAGTTTTCACATAAAGGATCCCAGGTACACATCTCACCATAACCCCTTTACATTTTATGGGGAACTCTCCAAATCCCACCCAAAACCTACTGTACCCACCTGTCTACCACCCCAATAGCCCTTATGCCTGCAAGTTTCACCTAAATGTCAGTACAGAAGGGTTTTGGTGGGCACATACTTTCCACAAGTATACTAGTTAGGGTGGGATAAGGGCCTAAACCCTTTCTCTAGGGACCACAGCACTACCAGATTCCAGACACTGGCTTGCTGCTCTACTAGGACTGGCTTTAATATCTGCAGCTATCATAGAGAGAGGTATGTACTGTCTCTTTCACATCTTTGGGGGGGGAGGGATCAGTGGCCACTGGGGGAATGTAGGAGGGTCATGCCTTCATACCTCCTGTGATTATCTGGTCAGTTTGGGCACCTTTTTGGCACTTATTCATTTTTAAAATAGATCTAGCCCCAAATGTCTAAATGGTGTCCTGGATGTTTTGTAAAATGTTTGATTATAGCTTCAAAATGTCCAAGTCCTAAGCCCATCCAAAAGACACCCAATGAAATTTAGACACACTGCTGAGAAACGGCATGGAAAATCATCTAGAAAGTACATTTGAAAATGGTGATTTGGACGTTTTGGCAATACAAATGTCCAAATGCCACTTTATGACATCTTTTGTGCATTTTTCTTTTTCAAAAGTGAGTCCCTTAGCCAGTTAGATGAAAGCCTTATAAAACTGACCTGGCTAACCAGTTTGAGCCAGCTTAGCAATGTGCACTGAAGAGGAGGGGCACATAATTATGGTATCGGCCTAGAGAGGTTTAGGAGTTAGGCCTGCACCTAGTCTTTACACAGAAGCTGAATACCTTTCACCTCTGAAATTCAGAGCCTGAGCCTGAAGCTGGACAATCCTCTAGCTCACATCTGTTCCTACAGTGTCTTATCAGTAACGAACTGAAGTGAGATAACTGGGACTTGTTATCACCATGTCTAAAGGATATTTCTGGAAGATGCTCAGGTCAAGAGGTCAGAACAGGAGGCACAGAAAACATCATCTTCCCAGATAGGAACCAAATTCAAAAGACTATAATGATGAACTCTCAAGAGGGTTCATGGTTCCTGGCAACCACTCTCCAAGGGACCTCATTCTGGGGGCTGCTTGAAAAAGACTCTAAGAAGGGGGCATGCTGCTGGTTGCTGATCCTGGCTGCTATCCTTCGAGCATGTGACAAGCTTGAAGAAGTGTCAGACCCAGACTACAGCTGGTCAACGCCAGGCTTCCTCCTGAACACCCGCAGCATTTCTGCAACCTAAGAGGCATCTCTCCCACACAGACCATGTTGGGCAGCATCCCTGTGTTCCTGCATCCGGGAGAGAGTCCAAGCTGGCTGAGGGAGGACATTCCCTGTGTGCACAGGTCATATAAAGCCTTCTTTGTAATAGTGGGAAGTAGTTAGGAGGCCTAATTATTAGCCTGTAGGATAAACATGTGTTTGCTTTCCAGATACTCCACAACAATAGTGGGTAACTTATGCCTTATGCATTCTAGTCTATCCATATACCAGACTCTCTCAAACCTAAGTATTATTTGACACTTGCGCTATAAATAAATTCTCTATTTTGCTAATACTGAGCCTGATCTATTTGCTTGTCAGTACAGGGCATGGGGGATTTGGATTGGGATTGATTTTAGGAATACAGATATCTCCTCTTTTGAACAGGCTGCAACTACTTTAGAAAAAAAGAAAAAAAAACCCTTTCCCAAATACCACTCCTTTATCCTCCTACCCTGATGCCAATTACAAAAAAAATAATGTTCTTGTTCTCCAAAATACTGATCCCCCACTAAATTCCAAAGTGCGCTTCTAAAGCCCCCTTCCCTTTCAGCACTCCTCCTAGAATCTATTCTCACAGTTCCAGAAGGTTTCCCTATCATTTAACAGGAAGGACAGAACTACCAATCAAAAGGCTGCTGGCAGCCCCAAGCACTATATGAAGAGATCAGCTAACAGCTTCTTTAGTATGGCAAGTCTTATGCTCTTATGTTCTTAATAAAGCAAGAGTCAGTGCACTTCAGAAAAAGAATACTTACTCTCGTTTCTGTCCCCCCAGCTGGCTCCAGACTTCAACTACAAAGCCATCAAACTTCTCATTCTAGATAAATAAATGAAGAGTAAGTATAGATATCTTACACTGCTTCTTCTCTGAATATCTTGAAGTTGATGAGTAAGACTTTATAAGTGGTATACAATATTAATTCTCAATAGACTGGAAAATAGAATGAAAAACTAAAGGAACTCCATTGTAATACAGGAAAGAGAAAAAGAAAGGAAAGAACAAAGTAACTAAAATAGGGGTAAAATCAAAGCCTAAGGATAAATTAATAAAATCATATCAGAGCAAAGCAAATCAGATTCAATCTAAGTAAAACAGAGGATAGAGCCAGCAGTGGCATCATCCAGTTTATTCCAGGTGGGCTAATTGAAGGAAACAGCATTGGTAAATAAAAAGGTTTCCAAGTTAGCCTTGCATATAGTTAGGCAATTTGGTAATTAGTTGAGAGTCGCATGGTTTGAATTTACTGTCCTTGCAGATGCATACAGGATATACACCAAAGGTAGGGATGTTAGTCTGAGTCTGCTATGGTCTATTTATACTTATACAGGGCAATTTTGTCAGATTAATGATATATATTACGATGTACACACAGCGTGTGTGTGCAAATGCCAAAATTTCACCTAAGCACTATTTTGTAAATACTGTATATACATTTTTTACAGATAGACATATACAGAGTCTGGGCAGAGCATATACTATATTCCCACTTTACATTCAAAAAGATTGACATTTTAGAAAGGACAACCAGCTCAGAATATGGACATTCAAGTTTGTAAGTCACATATGGCTATCCATTTCTCATGTACGATTTTACAACAGATCTGCTCCCAATGCTCACTGAGTTCCTATGAGCGTTGGCAGCCAATTCAGCACGGCTCCCTGCGCTAAAAACTGCTATTGCAGTTTCATAAAAGAGGGGGTTAGTGTCTGTTCTATAACACATGCGAAATGGACATCCAAGTGTTGCCTGCATCCATTTACGAACTGAAATGCTCAAATTACAAAAGGGGAAAAACAAGGGACATGGACTTCTTTGTGGAAGGGAAAGAGTCATGTGGAAGTGTGGTCTAATAGTTAAAGCAGCCAATGAAGAACCAATGCAGAGAACCAGGGGTTGGTAGTTCAAATCCCACTGCAACTATTTGTAAGTTTATTCACATTTTTTTTTAACTGCGAGCCATCCAGGGACAGAAAGCACAGTTACTTACCGTAACAGGTGTTATCCAGGGACAGCAGGCAGCTATTCTCACATATGGGTGATGTCATCGATAGAGCCCAAATGCAGATGCCTCACAAGCAGACTTGCTTGAAGAAACCAGAAGTTTCGAGAAGACCGCACTGCGCATGCGCGAGTGCCTTCCCGCCCAGCGTAAGGCGCGTCTCCTCAGTTCAGACAAGCCAACCAGGGGAGGTGGGTGGGTTGTGAGAATAGCTGCCTGCTGTCCCTGGATAACACCTGTTACGGTAAGTAACTGTGCTTTCTGTCCCTGGATGGCTCGCAGTTAAAAAAAAATGTGAATAAACTTACAAATAGTTGCAGTGGGATTTGAATGTCCCAACTTATTTGGATCGAAGGAGACAAAAAGTTGAAGAGCAGTTCTATGTGGTTCGGTGCGTTCCAAATAGAAGGCCAAAGCACATTTATAGTCCAGAGTATGAAGAGCTACTTCTCCAGGATGAGAATGAGGCTTTGGAAAGAATACTGGAAGAACAATGGATTGGTTGAGATGAAATTCCGAGACCACTTTAGGGAGGAATTTAGGATCGGTACGAAGAACCACCTTGTCATGATGGAACACTTTGAAAGGTGGATCAGCAACTAAGGCTTACAGCTCACTGACTCGTTGAGAAGTGAGGGCTATGAGAAACACCGCTTTCCAAGTGAGATACTTCAGATGAGCCTTATCAATTGGTTCAAATGGAGGCTTCATCAGTTGAGAAAGGACAACATTTAGGTCCCAAACCACAGGAGGCGGTTTGAGAGGAGGTTTGACATTGAAAAGTCCTTTCATGAAATCTGGAAACCACCGGATGAGCAGAGAGGGGTTTCCCTTCAATAGGCTGATGGAAAGCCGCAATTGCACTGAGATGGACTCAGATCGATGTAGACTTGAGGCCAGAATTGGATAAGTGCAAAAGGTAGTCCAAAACAGAAGATAAGGAGGAATGCTGAGACTCTTTATGATGAGAAAAACACCACGTAGAAAAATTAGTCCATTTTTGGTGATAGCATTGTCTAGTGGTAGGCTTCCTAGAAGCTTCTAAAACATTTCTTACAGATTGAGAAAACTGAAGAGGGGTTTGTTGAGAGGTACCGAGCTGTCAGGTGTAGAGACCGCAGGTTGGGATGAAGCAGAGATCCTTGACTCTGTGTAAGCAGAGAAGGAAAAACTGGTAGAAGGTATGGCTCCCTGCTGCTGAGTTGAAGTAGAAGGGAGTACCAAGGTTGTCTGCCACTGAGGAGCAATTAGAATCATTGTGGCATGATCATTTTTCAACTTGACCAGAGTCTTGAGAATGAGAGGAAATGGAGAGAATGCATATAGGAAGAGATTTGTCCATTCCAGAAGAAAAGCATCTGCCTCGAGGCAATGAGGAGAGTATATCCTGGAGCAGAACTGAGGCAGTTTGTAGTTGTGGGGAGCTGCAAAGAGGTCTTTCTGAGGCGTTCCCCACTGAGAAAAAAATGTGATGAAGAGGCGAGGAATGGAGTGTCCATTCGTGAGGTTGCAGAAGATGACTCAAGTTGTCCACTAAGCAATTCTTCGCCCCTTGAATATAGACAGCTTTGAGGAAGGTGTTGTGGCGGATTGCCCAGTCCCAAATCTTTAGAGCTTTTTGACAAAGGGAGGCAGATCCCGTCCCTCCCTGTTTGCTGGCATAATATATGGCGACTTGGTTGTCCGTCCGAATGAGGACTAATTGGTTGTGAAGAAGATGTTGAAAAGCGTTGAGAGCTCTGAGTTCCGACAAATTGATATGACACTGACGATCCGTACTGGTCCAGAGGCCTTGAGTACGGAGACCATCGAGATGAGCACCCCAAGCGGAAGCTTAAGTGACTGCCGGAGGTTGAGGGAGATGCATGAATTCAAGGTACTCCTTAGAGTATTTGAAACCAGCATCTAATTGAAGATCCAAGTCAATAGCCATCTGACGAAGATGAGAAAGATAGCTGATCCGCCAATTCTTTGCCTCGAGAAGGACTTGAGGACGAGGAAGCCTGGGTCGAAGATGAAGCTTCGGCAGGAAAAAAGGCATCAAAAGAATATGGAGACTTGGACGAAGCAATAGAAACCACTGCATCCTCGAGGTTCGGAAGTGGAAACCTCGAGCGAGGAGTCGGCAGTCTAGTCGAAGTAGGAGTAGAGCGAGGCTTAGTTGAAGAGGGATATATTTTAGAATAAGAACTATGCCTGGAAGTATGCCTCGATGAAGGCTTCGATCGTCGGTGAGAACGATGTTTGAAAGCAGATCTTGAAGATCGAGGAGACTTCACCTCGGAGACAGAAGCAGCCGATGCCACCAAAGAATGGATAGGACTGGAGGCTGTAGATCGAAGCTCCAGAGGCTTGATGGAGGAACCTCGATGCACTCCCAAAGACTCTGCTCCTTGTATAGAGTGTGAGGATTCCTGCCGAGGCACTTGCAAAGATTCTGCTCCTTGCTCCACATGCCTGGATACCAGACCAGACACTTGCAGAGACTCTGCTCCCTGCAAAGAGTGTGTGAGTTCAGACTGAGGCAAAGGAAGCGGCTCGACCTCGTGGGAGTCTGCTGAATGCCCAGGCTGGATGAGAGGAAGAAGCTTCGGTCCCATATTAGTAAGGAACTGAATGAATTGCTTCTCCAACATGGTCTGGAAAGAAGCCGACAAGGATGGATCCGCGTCTGAAACCGGACCACCTGCTTTGGCTGGAGGCTCCACCGAGGCAGTGGAAATGTGCTTCGACTTGGAAGTCTTAGACACTTTAAGCACCGCTGGAACCTTCTGCTGAGCTATCTGACCTGAGGAAACAGGGGAAGATACAGCAGGTGTCATCGAAGAAAGAGCCACTGCAAATGACGAAGGTCTGATTGATGAGGCTCGAGATGGAAGCAGTAGAAGCAGGAGGAGTCTCGGTCGAAGGTGAGGCCGAGGGCGCCTTCGATGTTGAGGGATTGGAGGAAGAATCCATCCCGAACAGCTTCTCCACCAAAAGGTGACGACGTTTAAGGGCTTGAGGTTGAAGAGTAGCACAGCGCTCGCACGACTTTGGGTGATGTTCCGGCCTAAGGCACTTGAGCACCGACGGTGTGGGTCCGTAAGGGAAATCGCACGCTGGCCCTGGCTACACTTCTTGAAGTCCGTGACAGGCTGGGACATAGGAGGAAAAATAGCTGCAGCAAGATCAAAGCCCTTGGGCTGCGGCCAATGGATGGAAGATTGAAAAAAAAAATTTTTTTTAAAAACTAGAAATAAAAGAAATAAAGGAAGAACAGCGATTCGTGATGAAAAAAATACAAACCGCGGTTCATAGAAGGCACAAAGTAACAAAGTTAAACGCAGAGAGTCAAAGACGGACTTCTCGGCTCCGCGGAAAACTGAGAACTGAGGAGACGCGCCCTGCGTTGGGCGGGAAGGCACTCGCACATGCGCGGTGCGGTCGACAAAACTTCGAGTTTCTTCAAGCAAGTCTGCTTGCAAGCTTCCGCATCCGGCCTCCGCTGATGACATTACCCAAATGTGAAAATAGGCTGCCTGCTTGTCCTGGGATAACAAGTAATATGATAAACTTCACCCACTGTATAAGCTGCCTTCAAAGAAATTTCATACAAGATCCAACCAGATTTCAATAAGGTCTAAACTCATACTCCTCTCTCATAGTAGAAGTCATCATGAGAAAGCAAAGAAGTGGAGAGAGTTAGACTCCATCTTTTCTACATTGTTGTACCATATGCCTAGGACAAACTACCTGACTCAATACATCAGGCTCCGTCTCTGGCAGTAATAATAATAAAAACTTTATTTTTGTATACTGCAATACCACAAACAGTTCAGAGCGGTTTACAGGAGAAGAGACTGTACATATACAGCGATGATACAGAGAAATATTGTCAAGTATATTAGTAACCAATTTCAAATACAAGAGAGTACCGAGAGGGGATAAGTAAAAACCGTAGGAAATGAAGTATATTGCTATGTAGAGAGAGGAATGGGGGAAACAGGAACAGAAAGAGATACGGTTAGAGCTTCAATAGTCCCTCCCTTCCCTTCACCTTCAAGGGTGCTCTTCAGACTTTTTTCTTTCTGAGTGTCCGGATGCGGCAACATTCTCACAAGTCCCATGCAACTGCCCCAAATCTTCTCTGACGGAAAAAGGAAGTGCGTCAGAGGAGAAGCTTTGAGGCAGTCGCATGGGACTTGTGAGAATGTTGCCGCATCCGGACACTCAGAAAGAAAAAAGTCTGAAGAGCACCCGTGAAGGTGAGGGGAAGGGAGGGAGGTGTCTAGATGTAGGGAAGAGATGCCCTGATAGTTTTTTTAATTTTGCCGCTGGCAGGAGGGAACAAGTGCGCGCACAATTGTGAAGAGGGCTGGGAAGGGAAGCAACACGGCAGATACTTTAGTGAGGGGACAAGGCCATTCACCGATCCACAAGGCGGTGAATGGCCTTGTCCCTGTACCCGCAGCAACCAGGTTTTTTGTTCTCCCTTTTTCGGCGGGTTACCTGCGGCTAGCTGCGGGTAACAGTTACTGTGTAATTCTCTATGTCATATCATTCCCTTCTGTAATTCTTCCACCTGAGCACATTGTATTGATGCACCTTCTTGTCCAGGTGGTCTGTCTTGACTAGATTGTAACATTAAATGACAGCAGATAAAGACCTGTTCTGTGTTCATGGCTGACGCGCCAGGAGCAGGACCACAGAAGACAAACATGAATAGGGATGGAGGAGTGGTAGACCCTGATTGATTTTCAGAGGGTGGTGTTCGTCAGGAGCTAGCTAAGTTAAAGGTAGACAAAGCGATGGGGCCGGATGGTGTATATCCGAGGATGCTGAAGGAACTTATAGCTCCACTGACAGATGTTTTCAATGCTTCTCTAAAGTTGGGAGTGGTACCGGAGGACTGGAGAGGGGCAGATGTGATCCCTCTACACAAAAGTGGAAGTAAGGAAGAAATAGGGAATTACAGGCAAGTAAGTCCGACTTCTGTGGTAAGCAAACTAATGGAAACGCTTTTAAAACAGAGAATGGTGACGTTTCTGGAATCCGGTGGATTACAAGACCAAAGGCAGCATGGATTCACTAGAGGTAGGTCTTGTTAGACAAATTTGAGCAATTTATTTAACTGGGTGATCAGACAATTGGATAGAGGGAATGCACAAGATGTGGTATATTTAGATTTAGCAAAGCCTTTGACAGTGTTCCACACAGACGTCTAATAAATAAACTGAGTGTTTCAAGTTTCAAGTTTATTATTTCTCTTGATTAATCGCTTAATCAAATTCTAAGCGATGAACATTTTAAAATACATTCAATGAGAGACAAACAATACAAACTTTAAATAATAACATCGGGTAAATAACTAATACATGTTCTCATTACAAAAGGTAAGATAGGGTTTTGAAATACAATTGATTAAAGAAAAGCAAAACAAAGGAAAAGCACAATAGGGAAACATATAACGCTAAAACATAAAATAATAAAATCACTGGCCTTAAAATTATTGAATTAAATATTAAAAGCATCATTAAAAAGAAATGTTTTTAGATTACTTTTAAATTTTCCTAAATCCTGCTCCTTTCGTAAATAAATTGGAAGAGCGTTCCAAGTCTGTGGAGCAGTTACCGAAAAGATAAACTGCCGTCTGGTATTAATAATCTTCAATGAGGGAATGGTTAATAAGTTTTGCTCATTAGATCTTAAGGTTCTGCTTGGGTGATATGGTATTAATAGCTTGTATATGAATGCTGGAGTCTTATAGAAAAGAGACTTAAAGATAAGCAAACAAAGTTTATATGTTATCCGATGGATAACTGGAAGCCAATGTGCATTTTTTAAAAGGGATGTAACGTGATCAAATTTTTTGGATTTAGTGATGGGTTTTATGGAAACATTTTGGATAATTTGTAGGCGTTTAAGTTCGGTTAGTGATAGACCTTTAAAGAGAGCATTACAGTAGTCTAATTT
The DNA here is from genome assembly GCF_902459505.1 of Geotrypetes seraphini. Lineage (NCBI taxonomy): Eukaryota > Metazoa > Chordata > Amphibia > Gymnophiona > Dermophiidae > Geotrypetes > Geotrypetes seraphini. Next base: position 32,668,267 of record NC_047102.1, read on the forward strand.
AGAAATCACTAAAGAGTGAATAAGAATGTTTAACGATTTTGGACATAAAAATTTTGAGATAGATCGAATCCTACGTAATCTATAAAAGGTGGTTTTAACAGTATTACTGATATGATCATGGAAATTCAGTTTGGTGTCAAAAATCACTCATAAGATTTTTGTATTATTAACTATTTGTAGGGGAACATTTTTTATGGTGAGAGGAGCAATGAGAGTAGAATTTTCTTTCCATGGGAAGAGCATCATGTTTGTTTTTTTGATGTTAAGAGCCAGTTTATTTGTATTTAGCCATTGATGAACCTGGTCAAGTTTCTCACTGATCTCTCGGATATCAGATATTTTGTTGGTATCTATTGGATGCAGGAGCTGAATATCATCTGCATATGCAAAAACTTGAAAACCCACGGATTGACATAGGGTAATTAAAGGAGCAAGAAAAATATTAAATAATAACGGAGAGAGAATAGACCCTTGAGGAACCCCATAAGTAGTTGATGATGATTTAGATGATGAGTCTTTAAAGAGGACGGTGGAAGTGCGATCTGTTAAATAAGATATAAACCATTAAATAACTTGATCAGTGACACCAATGGATTGAAGTCTGTCTATAAGAAGATGATGATCAATCGTGTCGAAAGCCACAGAGAGATCAAGTGAGATTAACAAGGTCGTTTGATGGTGATCTAGGAAGTATTGAATAGACGTGGTCATACCTATCAATGCTAGTTCAGTACTATGGTGTTCTCTAAAACCAGTTTGATTGGGATGAAGAACATTGGTTTTTTCCACAAAATCTGAAATTTGATTGAAAACTATCTTTTCTGTCAGTTTTGCCAGAAAGGGAATATTGGCTCTCGGGATGGGCCCCAATGTGACAGGTGGGTCAAGAACTGGTTGAGTGGAAGACGACAGAGGCTAGTGGTTAATGGAGATCACACTGAGGAAAGGGATGTTACCAGTGGTGTGTTCTTGAGCCTGTTCTTTTTAACATTTTTATAAGCAATATTGCTGAAGGGCTATCACGTAAGATTTATCTCTTTGCAGATGATACCAAAATCACCCCAGATTGTGTGAATAATATGAAGAAAGACCTAGCAAAGCTCGGCAGCTAAAATTTAATGCTAAGAAATGCAAGGTCAGGCATTTGGGCTGCATAAACCTAAAGGAACGGTACAGTGTAGGGGGTGAAGAACTTATGTGCACGACAGAAAAGCGGGACTTTGGTGTGATTGTATGTGATGACCTTAAGGTGGTTAAACAGGTTGAAAAGGTGATGGCGAAAGCTAGAAGGATGCTAAGTTACATAGGGAGAGGTATGGCCAGTAGGAAAAAGAAGTAATTGATGCCCCTGTATAAGACTCAAAACCTCATTAAGAATATTGTGTACAATTCTGGAGACCACATCTTCAAAAAGATATAAAAAGGATGGAGTTGGTCCAGAGAAACGCTACTAAAATGGTGTGTGGTCTTCGTCATAAGGCGTATGGGAATAGATTTAAAATCTCAATTTGTATACTTTAGAGGAAAGGTGGAAGAAGGGAGATATTATAGAGATGTTTACCTACCTACATGCAAAATGCACATAAGTCAAGTGTCTTTCATTTTAAAGGAAGCTCTGCAATGAGAGGGCATAGGATGAAATTAAGAGGTAATAGGTTCAAGAGTAATCTAAAGAAATACATTTTTACAGAAAGGGTGGTAGATGCATGGAATAGTCTCCCGGAAGAAGTGGTGGAGATGGCGACTGTGTCTGAATTCAAGAAAGCGTGGGATAGGCATGTGGGATCTCTTAGAGAAAGGAAGAGATAATGGTTACTGCGGATGGGCATACTGGATGGGCTCTGCCATCATGTTTCTATGTTTCTATTAACAACAATTGTTGCAATCATCCTAAAGCATCAGAAGAAGCTTAACTGCATAGATGCTAAAGACTTGCCAAAAATTAGAAAGGCCACAGTAAAATAGGTGATTAATATTTAATAGTCTTCTAGCCTCTTTACAAATCTACTCCAGCTCCAAACCAGTGTTTTTCTTCTGTGATTCAGAAATAGTCTCACCTTTGCTGTTTGCACCATTGCACTGGAAAGCTCTTCTATCTCATCCTCACTGCCAAAAAGGCTCTCAAAATCTTGATAGGACCAGCCATCAAACAGAATTCGAGGCACTGGTGAGAAGTTAAAGTAAGAATCAGACAATGTTTTCCTTGTGGTTTGTGCATCTCTTGTAACATCTAGATCCCAGTTTAGCTAAACATGGTATTGGCTAGACATTTTAATATTATTATTTATATACCACTTATAACTGTAACATCTTCTAATTATTGTAAACTGCATAGAACTTCACGGTCCTGCGGTATATAAATTGTTATAATATTATTATATTATTATTATAGCCTAAGAGATATATATTCAGATACTCAACTAAATATATTCAGAGGTACAATCGCATCTAATCACAGGCAAAGTGTGGTTACAAACGTATTGCAAATAATATATAGCAGCAGGGATTCATTCATACCACAAAGACAGAAAGAACTGTTGACAAAATCATAAGAAAAAAATGGAGAAAAAATAAAGCTCAATTGTGGGTTGCTGGGACTACACAAGTGCTCTAAGCTCCCCACATCAACACAGGTTTATAAAAAAACTCCGTACAGATATAAATCGCTCTCATAGTAACATAGTAACATAGTGTCGAAATATAATGCGTCGAAATATAATCTCACTTTCAATGTATTAAGTATTTTCAATGACACCATTCAAAAATGTCCAAGAGAGAGATATACTTTCAGTATTTTCAATATTTGCAATGACAACATTCAAAAATGTCCAATAGAAAGGTAACTGAACCCCAAACTAACTAAACTGTGGCAATCAGCTCAGCTGTAAGTATTCAAGAACGGTTAAGCTGCGTAGCTTGTAAGACCAGAGTATTAATATCTCTAAGAAAATGTATCACTCATCTGGAGATGAAAAACTTCTTAGTCTTAGGCTTTCTGTTTCGCCTAAAGGCAGGCTACTTCAGGGGATCCATATTATTCAGGTTACTTCCACGCTTCTTAGCAACACTACAAAAAGCTAGCTTCTCTCAAAATGGACCTGGGACTGTGAGATGCGCCCGACTCATTCAAGAAGAGGAAGGAGCCGAGCGTCATGGCATCATCACGAAAACGTGATGTGTGATAGGCTAAACACCAGGATGAAAAAAAGAACACAAAATATGAAACGATAAACTGCATTTTCACAAAAAAGGTTGCCATTCATATACCGTATTCAAACCCTGAGGTTCTATAGTATGTAAACGGTTTATCCATTGTTGTTCTTTCTGCCATAACAACTTCCTTATGTCTCCTCTTCTCAAGGATGGAACTACTTTTTCAATAACCCAACATTTCAAATTTTCAAATTTATGCTCAAAATGTATTCAATGAGCAACTATGGGAGCTGTAACCTTTCGTGTATTCAAGCAGCTTTTATGCTCTGTTAATCTTATGGTAAAGCTGCGTGATGTCTGGCCCACATATAGAAGTTCACAGGGGCATTGCATTACATACACTATGTTGGACGATTGACATGTAGAAGTATGATGTAAAACATAATTTTTTCCGTCATTCGGGTTAATAAAACTGGAGATCATAGCCATTACCTTACAATTCGAACAATGTCCACAAGGACTATGTCCTAAAATAGTTTCCGTTCTGCTGGTATCAAATTTATCTTTAGAAGTATGGCATAACCAGTCACTCAGATTTCTATTCCTAGACTGGGGAAAAATAAATTCCTTATTTTCAAAACATGGAAGTGTTTTCAGTAATGGGAGATGTCTTTTATATCTCTTAATAATTTGTGAAGATGTGCGAGTTTGTTTGACTATGCATGGAATCAAATCTGTTTTTTCTTGAGATTTATTATAATCCAATAGAGTATCCCTAGGATTATGCAATGCCCGTTTCTTTGCTTTTCTAATTATTGCATAAGGATATTTCCTGGACAACAGTCTTTGTTCCAAAATTTTAGCCTCTTGAAGAAAGTTTTCTTTCGTATTACATATCTGCCGATATCTCAAAAATTGAGCAAAGGGGATGCTAGTCTTCAAGTGTGCAGGATGCATACTATCGAATCTCAATAAAGTATTTCTATCAGTATTTTTTCGAAAAATAGAAGTTACCAGATTATTTCCATTCCAATGCACTAATACATCCAAAAAACTAATTTTGTTCATACTGTGTGACATGGTGAATTTAATAGACTCATGACACTGATTTAATATCATGGTAAATTCTTGAAGTTGTTGCAAAGTGCCCACCCATATCGCAAATATGTTGTCTATAAAACGCCACCATTTAAGAATATATTGAAATTCTGCTAACTTGTAGATAAATGTTTCCTCAAACCAAGACATATATAAATTTGCTATAGTGGGGGCAAATGACGCACCCATAGCGATACCTGAAAGCTGTTTAAAGAATTTGCCATTAAAGATTAAATAATTATTCTTCAAAGCTATGGCACTTAATTCTTTTAAAAATTGTACAAAGGAGTTATCAGAATTAGATTGAGAATTCCATAACGTTTCCAAAACTTGAAGAGCCTCTTCTTGGGGTATGCTAGTATATAAAGAGCATACGTCAAATGTAACCAAAATGCAATCATATTTTGTGTTCTTTTTTTACATCCTGGTGTTTAGCCTATCACACATCACGTTTTCGTGATGATGTCATGACGCCCGGCTCCTTCCTCTTCTTGAATGAGTCGGGCGCGTCTCACAGTCCCAGGTCCATTTTGAGAGAAGCCAGCTTTTTGTTATGGAAAACCTTTCATACGCTGAAAGATTAGAGAAACTTGGGCTCTTTTCCCTAGAAAAGCGGAGACTTAGAGGGGACATGAAAGAGACTTATAAGATCATGAAGGGCATAGAGAAAGTAGAGAGGGACAGATTCTTCAAACTTTCAAAAACTACAAGAACGAGAGGGCATTCGGAAAAATTGAGAGGGGACAGATTCAGAACCAATGCTAGGAAGTTCTTCATCACCCAAAGGGTGGTGGAAACCTGGAATGCGTTTCCAGAGGGTGTGATAGGACAGAGTACGGTATTGGGATTCAAGAAGGGATTAGATATTTTCCTGAAGGAAAAGGGGATAGAGGGGTATAGATAGAGGATTACTATACAGGTCCTGGACCTGATGGGCCACCGCGTGAGCGGACTGCTGGGCATGATGAACCCCTGGTCTGATCCAGCAGAAGCACTGCTTATGTTCTTATGTATTAGGCTTACTTGTTTTTAATCCCTCCCTTTTGTTTATACATTTATATCTTACTTTTCTTTATATATCTTACTTTTCTTTAATCATTGTAGATCTCCCCTTTTTTCCACTCATACCCGTTTGTCTAATCGTGTATGTCATTGTTTTGTCTAATTTTGTATGTTTATTTTGTTAAAGTTATGTTTAATTGTATTATCTGTTTTTACCCTATTTTAAAATGTATAACCACCTTGAAATAAATGATAAGGTGGTATATCAAATTTTTTATAAACTTAAAACTTGAAACCAAAATCAAGCAATCCTCCTTCAATGTGACATATTCACTGTCTTCAACACAACTGACCACCAACTATTAAGTTTCAAGTTTTAATTTATTTGATGTATCGCTTATTACAAACTAAGCGATTAACAAAATATAACAAACATTGTTAAATTATATATTATTGAACATTAAAGGGGTAAAATTAACAATATATTAATACTACTTTAACAGAAAGGGAATTGGACACACAAAACAATATAAACATACTATGACACATATGGAATGAACATGAGGGCAAAAAGTTACAACAATATTGTTTCCCTAAAGGGAGAGAAAGTGGTCTGAGAGGGGAGGGAGGAAACATTTAGGAAGGGATTGAAAGTTCTAAAATAGAAATTAGCAATGAAGTGAATTTAGAGGTCAAAAGAGATTTTAAAAAGAAATGATTTTAAATTAGTTTTAAATTGATTTAAATTTTTATTATTTCTGATATATAGAGGAAGAGTATTCCAAGTAAGAGGAGCCACTACAGAGAAAATGTCATGGCGTTTTGTCCCTACTATTTTTAAAGAGGGAACCATTAATAATTCTTGGGTTTCAGATCGTATTACTAGCCAAACTCAATGAAACAGGCATTGCAGAAACCATCCTGAAATAGTTTAAAGACATCCTACAAAACAGACAATATCTTGTCTACAAAGATGAAGCATTTTCAAAAATCTAGCAAACGTTCTATGTCATACTGCAAGGATCACTTTTCCTCTATAACCTCTTCATGAGCTTACTAAGCCTTATCAAATTTGACAACAATGAATGCATGTTCTGATACACAGATTATATTCTTCTACTCATCCTAATTAATTGTGACTCTAATAATGCAATACTGGTAATAACATAGATCAATCACTTAAAACCAGCTTGCAATTATATCACCATTCACCAAATTGTGCAAACCCTTCCATTTGTTTGACAATATTCTTCACACAGCTTTGTAGTCAAATAATTACACTAACTTCCAATAGGTTCTCAAGCAGTGTTTCTAGAGCCGTCAGAAGCGGCACCCCAAATACTCAAAGTATAAGTTTCTGGGGCTTTGTTTGCCGCTGGGGCTTCCTCATAGGCTCATACACCACCAGGTGACTATATTATTTTCATTTATTTTCAACATCCAGCTATCCAGCTTGAATAAATAATTTTATGAAAGTTTATCTTTAAAGTCCTGGTTCAAACTTAACTGACGCTGGATAGCTGGAAGCTAGATGTTTAAAGTATAACTTAATGAAAATAAATGAAAATAATATAGTCACCTGGTGGTGTATGAGCCTATGAGGAAGCACCAGCGACAAACAAAACCTCAGTAACATATACCTTGTGTATTTGGGGTGCCGCACAGTGGTCTAAGCTGAAAGGAGTAATAAAAATGGCTACAGAACTTTATGTGAAGCAAATAAATAAAAACAAGAGAAAAAGGAAACTGATATAGTTCTCCACACTAGTGGTGGAGAAAATAAAGGCAAAAGAGTTGGCATTCCTGAAATATAAAAAGAAGAAGAGTACAGAAAGGACTACCAGATGAAACTGAAAGAAGCCAAGAGGGAGATACCCTGGCGAAAGTGCAGGCGGAAGAGCAAATGGCTAAAAATGTAAAAAAGGGAGACTAAAATTTTTTCAGATATACACTTCTCCCTCGTCATTCGCGGGGGATACGGGCAGAGCCGGACAGCGAATGCCGAAAAACCGCGATTATCCAGCTCTGACCCACCCCCACCTCCGTGCCGCATTCCCAGCCTTACCTGATGGTCTAGAGGGTTTTTGAGGCAGGAGCGATCTTCCTACGATCCTGTCCTGTGCAGATCGCCATCAGGAAATGGCTGTAGGGAGTTCCCGACGTAGTCTCGAGTACTCTTGGGTGAATGCCGTCCGGACCTGGCGATTTGTCGCACTTTAGCCTGTCTATCTGCCTGAGGACATCTATCCTGCTCACCTCTAGTTGGACCAGATTTTCATCCTGATCTCTTCTTCCGATATCCTCGGGTTCCGGAATGTTGGTTGTGTCCTCCATAGTGAAAACTGACGTGAAGAACTCATTTAACCTGTCCGCTATCTCCTTTTCCTCTTATACCACTCCCTTTCTGTCTCCATCATCCAAGGGTCCTACTTCCTCCCTAGCTGGTTGCTTCCCGTTGACATACCTGAAGAATGATTTGAAGTTTGTTGCTTCCCCTGCCAGTCTTTCTTCATATTCTCTTTTTGCTTTCCTAACCACTCGGTGATACTCCTTTTGGTGTCTTTTATGCTCCTTTTGGTTGTCTTCTGTCTGGTCCTTTTTCCATTGTTTAAATGATGCCTTCTTATCGCTTATTGCCTTTTTCACTGCATTTGTTATCCACACTAGGTTTTTTGTTCTATTTTTCTTGCACCCTTTCCTGAACTTGGGGACGCACAGGTTCTGTGCTTCGTGCACCGTGCCCTTGTGTAGGGTCCAGGCCTTTTCTACGGACTCTATCTTCCTTGTGGTATCGATGAGTTTCTTTCCCACCATTTTCCTCATGGCATCATAATTCCCTTTTTTGAAGTTGAGTGCTGTCGTTGTGGTTCTTTTCACCTTTGATGGTCCAATTTCTAGCCTGTACTGGATCGTGTTGTGATCGCTGTTTCCTAGTGGGGCTAGTACCGCCACCTCCTTAGCGGGTCCCCCTAGTCCGTTGAAGATTAGGTCAAGAGTGGCATCTCCCCGTGTTGGTTCCGTGACCAGCTGGTCCATGAAACAGTCCCTCGTGACTTCCATGAATTTGGTCTCCCTCGTACAGCTTGAGTGCCCGATGCTCCAGTCTATTCCCGGGTAGTTGAAGTCCCCCATCACCACCACGCTTCCGCTTTTGCATAACTGCCTCATTTCGGCCTCCAAGTCCTGGTCGATTTCTTCCGATTGTCCAGGTGGGTGATAGTACAGACCCAATTTTATGTCTGTTCCTGCTCCTCCTGGTAGTTTAATCCATAATGATTCCAAGTCGTCCGCCCTTACTGCTGTTTCCATCCTGGTTGAAGGTATGGAATCTTTTATATATAGCGCTATTCCTCCACCCTTTTTATGTGACCTATCTCTCCTGTAGAGTTTGAACCCTGGTAAGGTCACATCCCATTTATTGTCATCAGTCCACCACGGAGGAAAGTGTTTTATGAACAATTTGAAAAACTGAAGGTGGACAAAGCAATGGGACCAGACGGGATCCATCCCAGGATACTGAGGGAACTCAGAGAGGTTATGGCGGGTCCTATTAAAGACTTGTTCAACAAATTTCTGGAGACAGGAGTGGTTCCTGGGGACTGGAGAAGAGCAGATGCGGTCCTTATTCACAAAAGTGGTCACAGGGATGAAGCGGGAAACTACAGGCCAGTAAGCATCACTTTGGTTGTTGGAAAAATAATGGGAGTGTTGCTGAAAGAAAGAATAGTGAAATTCCTAGACTCTAATGGGTTACAGGATCTGAGGCAACATGGCTTTACTAAAGGTAAATTGTGCCAAACGAACCTGATTCAATTTTTTGATTGGGTGACCCGAGAACTGGATCAAGGACATATGCTAGATGTAATTTACTTAGATTTCAGTAAAGCCTTTGACATGGTTCCTCATAGGAGGCTCTTGAACAAACTTGAATGGCTGAAATCAGTACCCAAAGTGGAGAACTGGATTAGAAACTGGTTGACAGAAAGACGGCAGAGGGTGGTGGTTAATGGAAGTCGCTCGGAGGAAGGAAAGGTGAGTAGTGGAGTCCCTCAGGGTTTGGTGCTGGGGCCGATCCTGTTCCATATGTTTGTGAGTGACATTGCTGAAGGGTTAGAAGGAAAAGTTTGCCTTTCTGCGGATGATACCAAGATTTGTAACAGAGTAGACACTGAGGAAGGAATGGAAAACATGAAAAAGGATCTACAAAAGTTAGAAGAATGGTCTAAAATCTGGCAATTAAAATTCAATGCTAAGAAATGCAGAGTAATGCATTTGGGGATTAATAATCGGAAGGAGCCGTATATGCTGGGAGGGGAGAGGCTGATATGCACAGATGGGGAGAGGGACCTTGGGGTAATAGTGTCCAAAGATCTAGAGGTGAAAAAACAATGCGACAAGGCAGTGGCTGCTGCCAGAAGGATGCTGAGCTGTATAAAGAGAGGCGTAACCAGTAGAGGAACGAAGGTGTTGATGCCCCTGTACAGGTCGTTGGTGAGACCTCACTTGGAGCATTGTGTTCAGTTTTGGAGATCGTATCTGGTGAAAGACACAAAAAGGCTTGAAGCGGTCTAGAGGAGGGCAACAAAAATGATAGGAGATATGTGCCAGAATACGTATGAGGAGAGACTGGAAGCCCCGAATATGTATACCCTAGAGGCAAGGAGGGACAGGAGAGATATGATTCAGACGTACAAATACTTGAAAAGTCTTAATTTAGAACAAAATCTTTTCCAGAGAAAGGAAAATGGTAAAACCAGAGGACATAATTTGAGGTTGATGGATGGGAAACTCAAAAGCAATGTAAGGAAATTCTTCTTTACGGAGAGGGTGGTGGATGCCTGGAATGAGCTCCCAAGAGAGGTGGTGGAGAGGAAAACGGTGATGGAGTTCAAAAAAGCATGGGATGAACACAGAGGATCTAGAATCAGAAAATAATAGTAAATATTTTAGAACTAAGGCCAGTATTGGGCAGACTTGCACAGTCTGTTTCTGTATAAGGCCGTTTGGGGGAGGATGGTCTGGGGAGGGCTTCAATGGCTGGGAGGGTGTAGATGGACTGGACTGAGCTTTGACGGAGACTTCAATAGTTGTAACCTAAGAACTGTACCAGGCAGAGCTTCAGATTCTTGCCCAAAAATAGCTAAGGAGAAGAAGAAAAAAAAAAATACCCAACAAGCTTTTAGAGTGAATCAGGTTGGGCAGACTAGATGGACCATTCGGGTCTTTATCTGCCATCATCTGCTATGTTACTATGAGAACCTTTTGGAAGTTAGCGTAATTATTTGACTACAAAGCTATGTGAAGAATATTGTCAAACAAATGGAAGGATTTGCACAATTTGATGAATGTTGGTAATAACATAGAAACATGATGGCAGATAAAGGCCAAATGGCCCATCTAGTCTGCCCATCCACAGTAACCATTATTTCTTCCTCTCTCTAAGAAATCCCTCGTGGATTAAACAAAATTCAAATCTGGGCCACATCCAACAAACTCAAACTAAATGCGGACAAAACCAAAGTACTATGGTTTCATATAACTGTTCCCTCCTGCTGTATTTTAACCTCAGGATCCACATTGCATATCAAGATCCTCGGAGTCATACTCAACTCAACCCTATCATGCGAATCTCAAATATTCAACTTAAGGAAGAAAACCTTCTACAATATGAGAAGACTAAGACTAATCAAACCCTTCTTTCAAGAGCACTACTTTGCCATACTAATGCAAATGCTTATACTGTCCCAGCTAGATTACTGTAACTCCTTCTATGCGGGCCTAAACACTACTCTCATGAACAAATTACAGATGATACAAAACAAGGCTATCAGACTAATATTCAAACTAAAAATTTGACTCCATCTTACCTTACTATAAGAACTTACACTGGCTACCCGTCAAAACTCATACCACCTTCAAACTATCATGAATAATGTTCCAAATTCTATATGCAAAAACTGCTGAACCACTCATAAACCTATTCATCAATTTCTGGTCAACATCAACCAGAAAACTAGAATCACTTCAAATGCTCCTTCCATCTCCCAAAGGGCTTAAATACAAATGCACATTTGACTCACTCTTCACTTACTTTAGCACCAAGATCTGAACAACCTCCAAACTGACAACAGGATGGAAACGTTCTACAACAGATTCCGAAAAAAATCAAAAACCCTCTTCTTTGAAAGCATACACACCACAGACAATTAACTTGAAATACCTAATGTCATTAAATCCCATACTCATGTATTATACCAGTGCAGTTTCCCTCCCCATTACTCCATTCATAGCTTAGCCCTTCTCAAACTGCTAATTTATTATATACATTCTGCAATTCCTTATGTTGTAAGTTACTTTGAACCTGTTTATGCTTAGCATGACTCAGAAATACTAGATTAGACTATTGAGTTATCCTGTTTATGCATATTAATGGTTTTGAGAATTGTTCTTGAAATGATTTGTTTGTTCACATGTTTATCCTACCTGTCCTTGAGGAACAAGATAATACATACAATATACATTCATAACAGATAAATATAAAATAAAATAGGACAAGGATAAACTAAAATAACAAAAAAACATCCTTTCATAACAAACTCATTAACAGCAATCATCAATACTCTCTCCAGACATTCCACAAATACAGATAATGCACATTCCTAATCCTCTTTAAATAGAAATATTGAAATGATAGCCATCAGCATGCAACAGGATTTGAAAGACAGAAGGTCACAACCAAGACTTTATTAACTAAGGATTAGAAAGGATTATTTAACTTTTATTGCCTTAGGGATTCAATTCTGCAAAAATGAAGTAGCACAAAATATTATCTCATGAGTTTCTGAATATGTGATATCCCCCCCTGTGTTCAAGCCTTGTATTTAGTGACATCTCAGGCACAATCTCTTCAATGCACAACTACAGAAATTGGTAAAGTGAGAGCTGTAAATACAGTGGCTAGCACCATCAACCTTGACAGAAAACATAAAAAGCAAAAAAATACTGCAAATAAAAACTTGTCTAGAAAGCAGCATACAGGAAGGCAGCTTTCAGATGGAAGAATGAAACATTAACATAAATGGACAACATAAACACTTACCTATGAGGGTGCTTTTCAAATTTTTCTTTACATCTTTTATCCAGCCTGCCAAATGAACCAAAACAAAATGGAAGAGATATTAAAGCACAATATTACCTTATCTAAATCAACCAAGCAGAAAATGAGTTAAGACTCATAAAAAGACTTCTCATCCTATCCCTTCCTGGTCACTAGGTAATTCTGCAAGCTCTTAGCCCTCTTCTTCATTAAAGGAATGAGTTGTTTCTATCCCCCGATACTAAAACAGAGTAGTCCATCTCTTGTTGACATTCCAAATTAGTTTTATTCCCTTAAAAAAGGGAGTAAATGGAATGCTACCTGCCTTCATCAGTTACAGGGAAGTTGAGAGCAATAAAAGGTGAGATGATTCTACATGATAAAGGGGATGGAACTCCTCTCGTCTGAGGAAAGACTAAAAAGGTTAGGGCTCGTCAGCTTGGAAAAGAAATTGCCGAGTGGATTGCCAAGTGGATCAATTTTTCACTCTGTCAAATATTACAAAGACTAGGAGACATACTTTTAAATCCAATAGGAGGAAATATTTTTTCACTTAGAGAATAGTTAAGCTCTGGAACACATTGCCAGAGGTTGTGGTAAGAGCAGATAGAGTAGCTAGTTTTAAGAAAGGTTTGGACAATTTCCTGGAGGAAATGTCCATAGTCTGTTATTGAGAAAGGCATGGGGGAAGCCACTGCTTGCCCTGGATTGGTAGCATGGAATATTGCTACTCCTTGGGTTTAGGCCAGGTACTAGGGACCTGGATTGGCCACTGTGAGAATGGGCTACTGGGCTTGATGGACCATTAGTCTGACCCAGTAAGATTATTCTTATGTACAGTTATAAGCATATGGTAAAGCAAACAAAAATAAGAAAAAGGAGAAAGCAGGGTACCTTTGTCAGCATCGTGGAGTCCAGTGATGTGATAAGCCTCTCTACCTTGTCTTTTCACCTGCAGCCAGACCGGTGACAAGAGTGGGAATTTGTTTCCAAATGTTTTAGCAATGTCATAACCTTGGCTGTTCCACTGTCAGGAAAACAATAAAAAAGAAATATGACACTGGGTTATACACAAAACTCCTACTAACAAAAAGCTATTACTGGATAGTTTATTTGCCAACTTTATGTAGGTCACTGCAATAAACGCCAGAATGGAGCAGTAACATTGTGTTCCAAGGTCTGTTTTCTTTCAGGCTTTTATGCTGATTTCAATTGCAAATATGCTGTACTTTCTTTCATAAGATTTGCTGTCAGCAAAAATAAATGTAAAAGAGTGCTGAGGGACCATCATGAAAGAGTGTTGTCTGGGTAAGTTCACCTTTGCTGTGCTAGGATACCTCTTAGGTGGCCTCATTTTTCAGCAGAACTGCATTAGAGCACCAAGGGCTAAGATACTTAGATATTCCCTCTTGATCCGAGTCGGGTGTCGGGTGTGAGAGAAAATGTCATTGCCCACACTACGACGAAAAACTTAAATTAGCTTATGAAGCTGTACTATGGGGGAAACCGCTGCAAAATACATACCACTGCTGGAAAATTTCAACTGCCAGAAAAGACGCAGCGGCGCCTTCCCGTCATCTCAGACAGCTGAATCAGTCACCTGTCAACGTGACGGCAGTAAAGTTTTTACGTTCAGCATGCATACAGAAAATCCCTCCCCCTTTGTATTTAAAACGGGAAGGCGCCACTGCGTCTTTTCTGGCAGTTGAAATTTTCCAGCAGTGGTATGTATTTTGCAGCGGTTTCCCCCATAGTACAGCTTCATAAGCTAATTTAAGTTTTTCGTCGTAGTGTGGGCAATGACATTTTCTCTCACACCCGACTTTGTGATACTTTTTGTCTTTTAGGTGTGTTTATACATCACTAATTTCAGAATAGTCATTGAAAGCTTTAAAGGACTTTTATTACATTTATGATTGGGTCTCCTGAAGAAGAAAATGAAACGGGGCCACGTTGGCACCCCAAACCCTTCAAAAAGCTAAGTTATTGTATCATAACTCATTTATTTCAAGTGAAGTTCATTTGACAAAGTACTTGAAGAAAGAACGCCATCATGTTTTGAAGCATTTTGAAAGATTGTGACATTTTTTTACTTTTTTGAATCCTGTCTTGGAGCGTGATCATTATTGAAACAGTTGCAATGACTGGAAGGTAAACTCTGTATCAATCCTAGGAGGGTGTATACCTTCCTTGTAGAGTTTCACGTCTCTGAGCAACTTAAAAATTCTTGATCACACTCCATAGACAGGTTAGTATTTTGAAGTGAGGTCAGTTTATATATATTTTTCGACTCAAGCACTTTCTGACTTCCCCTAGTTTTCAACTAGTATTATCCCTGTGATTTCCAAAGGAATGTCAATTACTGGCAGACACCATGTCCAGAATTGTGTTTTGTTTGCTTTTTTAACATAGGTGCAGGCTAGCATTTCAAAGGCCTACATTTAAGGCACTGATCTCGCACCTACGGAGGCGCATAGGCACGCCTACCGACACCTAAGGCCACTTCCAGCATAAGCCACGTCAGCTTTAGGTGTCCATAGGTATCCCTTTGTACCTCCATAGGTGCAAGATAGGCACCCATGAGTGGTGCCTGCATCTTTTTTAAAAAAGGTACGTCCCGATTGGTTCATTAGATGGCAGTAGGAAGCCTACTGGTGCCTAACTTCGAGACAGTTTGGAGA
The DNA here is from genome assembly GCF_902459505.1 of Geotrypetes seraphini. NCBI lineage: Eukaryota > Metazoa > Chordata > Amphibia > Gymnophiona > Dermophiidae > Geotrypetes > Geotrypetes seraphini. The sequence continues at coordinate 32,683,297 of NC_047102.1, forward strand.
ATTTGGCCCTTGTTGTCCTTTTATTGTTGTAAAATTTAACAAAATAACATATTTACAAGATATATGGGGTAATATAATAATAAGGCACCTATTTTAGAAAGGCAACATAGATACATTTACATTTTACTAAGCTGTGATAGTGGTTTTAGCGCGTGCTTAGCGCGCGTAGAATTGAGACTCATGCTAGACGCTAACGCCAGCATTGAGCTGGCGTTAGTTCTAGCTGCGTAGCGCAGGTTTAGTGCGCGCTAAAAATGCTATTGCAGCTTAGTAAAAGGAACCCTAAGTCTTGCTAAAAAGTGGCCGGCACAGTTTTTAGCACATGGGTTTCCTACACACGGAGCCTTCATTTTATCTTGGCTCTAAGAAGACCAACAGTATCATTTTCTTATTAATGGCCATACATAAATTGCAAAATTAGCATGTGGCCATTAGCATGTGAGCCCTCAATGCCACCTATTTAATAGATGTTAAGGACTCCTGCCCTAATTCTGTGCTTATCAGCCAGCACACACCAATGACCACATGCTGATCAATTAGCACAGAGCACGTCTACTTTTTGTCCCAAAACATCCCCCGTGCAGCATAACCCCACTGACTCTCCTACCATGAGACTGACATACCCTTGCTCCAAGGCCACCAAAAACAGCGACGGTAGCAGCACTCTGAACAGGATGCTTTACGGCCTTCCCTCTTCCGTGTCACTGATGACATCATCAGTGACACCTGTTATTGATAAAGACGTGAGGGAAGCCACTGCTTGCCCTAGATCGGTAGCATGGAATGTTGCTACTCCTTGGGTTTTGGCCTGGTGCTAGGGACCTGGATTGGTCACTGTGAGAATGGGCTACTGGGCTTGATGACCCATTGGTCTGACCCAGTAAGGCTATTCTTATGTTCTTATGCCTCACCAATGACCTATACAACACCTCCCTTCTTCAGCTGGTTACTCCTCTTTCTATACAGCCTAGCATCATTCTGGCTACAGCCACCGCTTTATCACACTGTTTAGATGCCTTTAGATCCTCAGACACAATCACCCCAAGGCCCTTTTCTCCATCTGTGCTTATCAGCCTCTCACTTCCTAGCACATATGGTTCCCTCGGATTTCTAACCCCCCCCCCCCCAATGCATCACTCTGCACGTCTTCGAATTGACGTTTGGTTGTCAGATGCTAGACCATTCTTCTAACTTTAGCAGATCCTTTTTCATGTTTTTCACTCCCTCCAGGGTGTCCACTGTGTTACAAATCTTGGTATCATCCTCAAAAAGGTTAACCTTACCTTCTAACCCTTCAGCAATGTCACTTACAAACATACTGAACAGAATCGGTCCCAGCACTAATCCTTGAGGCACTTCACTACTCACTTGTCCCTCCACTGAGTGAATTCCATTAACCACTACTCTCTGTCAACTAGTTTCTAATCCAGTTCACCACTTTGGGCCCAAACTTCAGCCCATGGAGTTTATTTAAGAGAAACCATGTCAAAGGCTTTGCTGAAATCTAAGTAAATTACATCTAGCACATGTCCTTCATCCAATTCTCTGGCCACCCAGTCAAAGAATTCAATCACATTCATTTGGCATGATTTACCTTTAGTAAAGCCATGTTGCTTCAGATCTTGCAAGCCATTAGATTCTAAGAATTTCACTATCCTTTCCTTCAGTAACATTTCCATTATTTTTCTAATAAATGAAATGAGGTTTACTTGCTTGTAGTTTCCCTCTTCATCTCTGCAACCACTTTTGTGGAGGGACCACATCCGCTCTTCTCCACACCTCTCCTGTCTCTAAAGATTTATTGAATAAATCTTTAAAAGGACCCACCAGAACCTCTTGGAGCTCCCTCAATATCCTGGGATGGATCCTAACCAGTCCCATAGCTTTGTCCACCTTCAATTTTTCAAGTTGTTCATAAATACTTTCTTCAGTGAATGGTGTGGTACCCACTCCCTTCTCAGGTGTAATTTTGCTAACCAATCATGGTCCTTCTCCATGGTTTTCTTCTGTGAACACTGAACAGAAGTATTTGTTTAGCATGTTTGCTTTTTCCTCTTATCTCTCCACATAGTGGTTCATACCTTCTTTCAGTCTCGTAATTTCACTTTTTGTCTTCCTCCTTTCACTAATATACCTGAACAAAATTTTGTCTCCCTTTCTTAAATTTATACTCATTTGCTCTTCTGCTTGCACTTTCGCCACACGTTATATTTCTCTTGACTTCTTTCAGTTTCATCCGATATTCCTTGTTGAGTTATTTTATATTTCACAACACCAATTCTTTTGCCTTTATTTTTTCCACTCCTAGTTTGGAGGACCATCAGTTTCCTTTTTCTCTTTTTTTTATTTATTTTCTTCACATAAAGGTCAGTAGCTCTTTTTATTGCACCTTTCACATTGGACCACTTTTTTTCCACTTCCCTTATGTCTTCCTATCCAATCAGCTCTTTCTTCAGATACTCTCCCATGCTACTAAAGTCCATATGTCTGAAATCCAGGACTTTGAGTTTTGTGTGATCATCCTTCTCTTTGGCTGTTACATTGGACCAAACTGTATGATGATCGTTATTTGCCAGGTGGGTCCCCACTCGGACATTAGAGGCACTTTCACCATTTGTGAGCACCAGATCCAGTATCGCTTTTTCCCTTGTGGGCTCCGTCACCATTTGCCCGAGCAGAGCCCCTTGAAAGGTATCCACAATCTCTCTACTTCTTTCTGATTCTGCAAACAGAAATTTCCAGTCCACATCCAGCAGGTTGAAATCACCCAGCAACAGTACTTCCCCTCTTTCCCAACTTTTGTTAATCCATAATCAGATCTTTGTCAGTTTGTTGTAATCGAGTCGGAGGTCTACAGACAACACCCACATGGATAGAAGTTCACTTCTCTTTTCAAAATAATCCATATTGCTTCTTCCTTTCCCCAGGCCCCCTGCATTTCAATCGCTTGGATATCTGTCTGTACATATGTTTTAAGCAGAACCCTTGATTTTTTAAATGATTGCTCAGTATAAACAAAAAAAGGTAAATCATTCCAAAGTCTTTAATGCTAAAAAAAAAAATAGAAACCTGTATGTCTTGTAGATCTGTAATAATTTGGGACCTAGAAGAACCAAGCGATGGAAATCCAGTGATCTCAGGTCTCTTGAGGAGGTATTAAGTGTGCTCACATAAGCTGCAGAGATGATGGTTTATGGTAAGTTACTATGTGCCAACCACAACGGCGGCGAAGAAAGCAAATAGGATGCTAGGCATGATTAAGAAGGGGATCACGAGTAGGTCGGAAGATGTTATAATGCCACTTTACAGAACAATGGTCAGACCACACTTAGAATACTGTGTCCAACACTGGTCTCCATACCTTGAGAAGGATAAAATTCTGTTGGAGAGGGTGCAGAGGTGAGCCACGAAACTAGTCAAAGGCATGGAGAATTTAAGCTACATGGAACGCCTCGGAAAACTGGGACTGTTCACCCTCGAAAAGAGAAGACTGCGTGGGGATCTGATTGAGACTTTTAAAATATTAAAAGGATTTGACCAAATTGACCAGGAAGCAGCATTACTGACATTTTCAGATGTGACACGGACAAGAGGTCATAGCCTGAAACTGAATGGCAGCAGGTTCAGGACAAATGTCAGGAAGTTCTGTTTCACACAACGAGTGGTGGGTGCTTGGAATGCTCTCCCAGAGGAGGTTGTGGCAGAGACTACTGTTCTGGGTTTCAAACGCAAGTTGGATGCACACCTTCTTGCAAATCATATTGAGGGATACAGGAAATCCGGGTCTCCAACAAGGAGCACCTAAATGGGCCTCCGCGTGTGCGGATCGCCGGACTAGATGGACCTAGATCTGATCCGGTGAAGGCGTTTCTTATGTTCTTATGTTATGTTACAAGCACTATTCAAATCTATAAAACACAATCTCCATTTCACAACACAGCAAGCAGTTAGCATGGAAATGTTAGCAAACTGGCTGTTTTCACAGCATGACAGCTGTTACCATGACCCTGACCATTTAGGTGTAGCTGATATGTTCCAAAATTGATTACACCCCTCCCCCCAACATGTGACACTAAACACCAAAGAACTCTATGAAACCAGTGTAATGAATATGCCAAGAATATACATACAGGTGTGATGTATCCCAGCACATTCCCCGGGAAATGCCGTGTTTTCATTTTCTTAGCACAATAATTTTTGTGCTCCAGAACAATATCTTTAAATTTGGGATTTGTAACCACCAGTCCCCGATCCTGTACTGGACTATCTGAATGTTGACTCTAAAATGGAAAAAAAATAATGGAAGAAAGATAAGAAAAAATAAAATACAAACTTTTGTAAATACTGAAAACTTTGTTTTTAAATTTTATTGTTATCATTTAAACAAATATACAAGTATCCACTTGAACCAGACATACGATCCACTACAAAGGGGCCCTTTTACTAAAGCTTAGCATGCACTAATGGAATTAGGATGTACTAAGCCTTAGTAAAAGGGTCCCAAGACTTTTAATCAAGAAAAACAAAATCAAAGCAACTATTCATCTAAAGTAGATTCATTAGAGCACAAAAAGGAGGGGGAGGGAGGGAGGGAGAAAGAAAGCAAGCAAGCAAGCAGTGGATATAGATAAAAAGAAAAAGGGTAAATAAGAAGGAAAAATCTTGCTTTAAGCATGATGTCAAAGGAGAATATTATATATCAAAAAGCACAACTCTAGTCAAGAGGAGACGGCTGGGAAGGTTGACCTGCTAGGAACTTCTTTAAATCCAACAAAAAAAATGCACCTTAATGCATTTACTGTATATATTTAGCTTATTCTCATATCTGATATATGATCTTAGGGCCGCCTATAAACAGCCCCTGATCATGTGTCAATCATGCAACTGTGCTGATTCTAGAATCGCAGCTTGATGAAAGGTTTTAAAGGCCTACATTTCCGGCACCTACCTTCCATGTGAATCATGGCTACATAGGTACTTTACAATGCCTATCACCACTTCTGGTGTTAGCTATGCCTACAGTGATGTTAGGCTTTTTAAAGTACCTTCGTAGCCACGATGAAGGTACCGTTTTTCTAGGTGCCAGTAGGCACCTAAAATCATGTTTAAAAAAAATGTAATCTTGTTTAAATGCCTTTTTCCACTTAAATTAAGCACTGGTTGAGTGCCTACTGGCGCCTAACTTAAGGCATTGTTCATAGAATATGGGCCTTAGTCTCAAGGCATCAAAGCAATTTACATAAGAAAATAAAAAGAGAAATACCAGGGAAATGGGAAAGAAAATCAGTTATAAATTCATTTTAGAGATGAAATAATCAGTAATTCCAGTCTATGATACTACAGCTTCCTCTTCCCTAATGATGTTAGCATAGTAAAAAAGCTTTGAAGCCTTGATTAAATTTGCAGTATGTTGATTCAACATACGCACTAGGCATGGAGGAAGTCCACCGCATATGCGGATGCCACACAATGACTTCAAGCGCACATGCATGTGATGTCATTGAGTGGCATCCGCACATGCGCGGACTTCCTCCCTGCCTGACAAAAGCAGGCAGCGGGGGCCTAGGGTAGGACTGGGGGGCGGTTGTAGGGCGTTACAGGGCAGGGATGGGTAGAACCAGGCAGGCCTGGGTGCAGGTTTAGGGATCTGGATTTTCTGATTGGAAAATCTGGCAACCCTAAATATGCCCCTACAAAAGCTGTGAAAGGTCCAATATATTACACCCACACCCCATTTAACCACTTCGGGCAGACTGATGTAGTTGAACGCTAAAGAACAAAAGGTTTTTGTGGTGTGAGTAGAGAATAACACGGGGACAAAGTTTGTCCCTATCCCCACAAACTCAGTCTGATCTCCTTTGCACAAGCCTCAGTTATGATTTTATATTTAAATCATTTTATTCAAGTATAAAAAGAAACAATATTCTGTACAACTGTCATTTTATAAATCACAAATACAGAACAAGGATCAACAAAACCTGTCTCCCTTCCCTCCCTCACAAATATCCCCTCCACTATCAAGAAAACCGAATAAGTCAAAATACTGCATAAAAAAATTCATGCTAACAGAATACTTTGGTCACACACACATAACACAAATGCCAAATACATAATAGCTAACCAAAAATGATAAATACAAATTAAACCAAAATTCCAAGAATCCACACCTTTCATGTAGCATAACACCAAAGAAATAAAAAGATCAATTTCCTCCTATACTGTGCAAAATATAAAGATCACACTTGCCAGGGATGATGTTAGAGAAGTGCAACTACTGCCCCCTGGCCAGAGAGAGCCCTAAGTCTGCTGGAAGCTGAAGGCAACATGACATAGTAGTAGGCTGTGGGTCCCCTCCCCAGTTTCTGCCCTGGACCCTAACCATGTCTAACACCAGCAATAGCAAATTATACATTTCATAGACTCCCTCTCTCTGTCAGTCTTTCGGTCTCTCTCTGGCTCTACCAGTTCAGTTGAATTTATGATGCTTTGAGTCTTGTGGGGTAAATGGCTTTGAGCTTTTACTACCTTTTAATCACAACATAGAAAAATAAAATTCTATTTTCTACCTTTTGTTGTCTGGTTATTTTATTTCCCTCTGTCTTCTCTTAACTCACTCACCAAGGTTTCCTGTTCAATTATTTATTCTTTATTTTTAAAAAATTGCATTCTGCTTAATACTAAGCGGATACAACAAACATACATATCTTATATAAATAAATCTAAAAAACATTACAAACTAATAACTGCCAATATATCTCAGTTCACAGGATATCACAATCATCATAAACTGTTAGCTGACAGTAAAGGACAATTGTAAAATTCAAAGGAAGACTATTAACAGAAGGGTTCATTCTAATAAAATGTTTTGACAAATGTATTTTCAACAACTTTTTAAATGATTTTGAGAGAGGTAGACAGTCACGTAGCAGGAGGAAGGGAGGACCGGCTAGTGACTTGTCTCCCAGGGGCCAAGACACGAGACATCACTGATAGGATCGAGAGGATCCTGGACGGAGCAGAGGCAGAGGAGATTGCGGTAATAATCCATGTCGGAACAAACGATGTGAGCCGGAGGAACTTCAGCATGGACGCACTGACTGACCAGTTCAGGGTCCTGGGACGAAAGCTGAAGCGGGGCACACGGAGGATAGCATTCTCGGAGATCCTGCCTGTACCGAGAGCAGATGTGAAGAGGCAGGCAGACCTCCAAGCTGTAAATGCATGGTTGAGGAGATGGTGCCAGGAGGAGGGCTTCCGCTTTGTGAGGAACTGGACGTCCTTCTGGGGAAAGAGCAAGCTCTACCGGCGGGACGGCCTGCACCTGAGCACAGCGGGAACCAGACTACTGGCAGCCAATGTGAGGAAGGAGATCGAAAGAGCTTTAAACTGAGGAGAGGGGGAAAGCCGACAGCTGATCTCATGTTGACGCTTCGGACAACAGTATCCAGAACAGATGCTGAACGGGCTGACTGCAGGGAGGAAGCAGAGGGACCGGAAGATCTCAAAATCAGACAGCGAGGGAAACATCAGGTAAAGGGAGCTTGCTGGGAGAAGACTAAGGGGCATGGGGACACAGGGGGACTGGGTGGCATGAGGGCGAAAGACGAGAGTAATATAGAGGTACCACAAGGCGAGGGGGATCAAACAGAGGCTCAAGGGGTGATAGCCCAGGAGGGGGCCGGAAGGGCTAGAAATCCCAGAGGAAAAGCAGGGAAGTGGGGTGGCAGGAATGTGGGGAAACTGAAAGCTAAGAGGGTAAAGGCTGAGGGCAAAGCAGAAGCGCAGAGAGCGGGAAAACTGCCAGAAATCCAAGGGCAAGTGGCCCAGATAAATGCAGAGGTGGAAGAAAAACGACGGGACCTGCGGTGCTTATACGCAAATGCGAGAAGCCTCACGGCCAAGATGGGTGAACTAGAAGTCGTGGCCAGGGAGGAGGACCTGGATATAATTGGAATTGTAGAAACCTGGTGGACAGAGGAAAACCAATGGGATGTAGCACTGCCGGGGTACAAGCTCTATAGGAGGGACAGGACTCACAAGAAGGGGGGAGGCATAGCACTATATATAAAGGACTCTATCCACTCGATCGGGATGGATATGGCAACGAAGACAGAGGGGCTGGAATCACTATGGGTCAAATTACCGAGAAACAAGGGTGCGGCCATAAAACTGGGGCTGTACTATCGACCACCTGGCATGCCAGAGGGAGTCGGACATGACTTGGAAGCGGAATTGAGACAGGAGTGCAGGACTGGAAGTGTAACAGTGATGGGGGACTTCAACTACCCGGGGATAGATTGGAGTACGGGTCACTCCAACTGCACTAGGGAGACAGGATTTGTAGAAGCGGTGAAAGACTGCTTCGTGGAGCAACTAGTCAAAGAACCGACGCGAGGGGGTGCTACTCTTGACCTCATCCTAAACGGATTAGGGGGGCCAGCGAGAGGGGTAGAAGTGGGAGGACCACTAGGCAACAGTGATCACAACATGATTAGATTCACACTAGAAAGAGGGACACCCGTGGTTAGGAGGACTGCAACAACTGCGCTGAACTTCAAGAAAGGGAACTATGCTGCTATGAGGGAAATGGTGGGGAGGAAGCTCAGAAACATCTTTAGGATGGAGACTGTGGGAAGCGCCTGGACCCTATTCAGGGATACCCTGCAGAAAGCGCAGAGAATGTACGTCCCCAATTTCAGGAAAGGCTGCAAGAACAAACGATCAAAGGACCCGGTTTGGATGTCAACAGAAGTAAAAAGGGCGATAAAGGACAAAAAAGTATCTTTCCGGAGGTGGAAAAAGGACCCAACAGAGGAAAATCACCAGACGCATAGGAAATGCCAAAAGGAATGCCACCGAGAAGTAAAAAAAGCAAAGGGGAAATACGAAGAGGGGCTGGCCAGGGAGACGAAAAACTTCAAGGCATTCTTCAGTTACGTTAAGGGAAAGCGACCAGCGAGAGAGGAGGTGGGGCCGTTGGACGATGGGGACAGGAAGGGAGTGATTAAGGATGATAAAGAGGTAGCTGAGAGGTTAAACACGTTCTTCTCGTCGGTTTTCACGAGCGAAGACACAACTAATATACAGGACTCAGAGGAGCTCATGAGTGGGGAACAGGCTGAAAAATTAGAGCACATAGAGGTAAGTAAGGAGGATGTCCTCAAACAGATAGACAGGTTAAAATGCGGCAAATCACCGGGCCCGGACGGGATCCACCCAAGGGTGCTGAAAGAACTAAGACAGGAAATAGCGGGCACAATCCAACATGTTTGCAACCTATCCTTGAAAACTGGTGAGGTACCAGAGGACTGGAAAGTGGCAAATGTCACACCTATCTTCAAGAAGGGATCGAGGGGTGACCCCGGGAACTACAGGCCGGTGAGCCTGACTTCAATTATAGGGAAGATGGTGGAAGCTATGATCAAGGACGGCATTTGCGAGCACATCGAGAGGAATGGCCTACTGAGAACAAGCCAGCACGGATTCTGCAAGGGAAGATCATGCCTAACGAACCTTCTGTACTTCTTTGAGGGAATAAGCAGTCGGGTGGACAATGGGGAGCCCATAGACATCATTTACCTCGATTTTCAAAAGGCTTTCGACAAGGTGCCACATGAAAGGCTACTTAAGAAGCTGTGGAGCCACGGGGTGGGAGGGGATGTGCACAGATGGATCAAGCACTGGTTGTCAGGTAGACTGCAGAGGGTCGGAGTAAAGGGTCAATATTCTGACTGGCGGGGAGTCACGAGCGGTGTGCCACAGGGATCGGTGCTGGGGCCGATACTCTTTAATATATTCATCAATGACCTGGAAAGGGAGGTAAAGTGTGAGGTTATAAAATTTGCAGACGATACCAAACTGTGCGGCAGAGTTAGGACCAGGGAGGAGTGTGAGGACCTGCAAAGGGACCTGGACAAGCTGGAAGACTGGGCAAACAAATGGCAAATGCGCTTCAACGTGGACAAATGCAAGGTCATGCATATAGGGAAAAAGAACCCGCTGTTCAGCTATAAATTGGGGGGGGGGGGTATTGTTGGGAGACAGCAGACTCGAGAGAGACTTGGGTGTGCTGGTGGATGCATCACTGAAGCCATCTGCACAGTGCGCGGCAGCCTCGAAAAAAGCCAACAGGATGCTGGGCATCATAAAGAAGGGCATAACAACCAGAACACAGGAAGTCATCATGCCACTGTATCGAGCGATGGTGCGCCCACATCTGGAATACTGCGTTCAGTATTGGTCGCCGCACCTCAAGAAGGACATGGCGGTACTTGAAAGAGTCCAAAGGAGAGCAACGAGAATGGTAAGAGGGCTGGAACACTGCCCATACGCCGAGAGGCTGGATAGGCTGGGGCTCTTCTCTCTGGAGAAAAGGAGGCTCAGGGGAGATATGATAGAAACCTTCAAGATCATGAGGGGCATAGAGAGGGTGGATAGGGACAGATTCTTCAGACTGAAGGGGACAGCTAATACGAGGGGGCATTCTGAGAAACTGAAGGGAGATAGGTTCAAAACAAACCCAAGGAAGTTTTTTTTCACCCAGAGGGTCGTGGACACTTGGAATGCATTACCGGAGGAAGTGATCAGGCAGAGTACGGTCCAGGGATTCAAACAGGGATTGGACGGATTCCTGAGGGATAAAGGGATCATGGGATACTGAAGGAGGAGCTGGGATGTAACACAAGTATAGAAAGTTAACCAGGTAATGAGTAAAAACCAACCAGGTCGTGCATGTGAAAGACCGGAGGGCTAGGGCTTCGATAGGAAGGCAGGACTTAAATGGGAAGCCAAGGTGGCAAGGGAGCCCCTTCTGATGATTCTGACAGGTCGTGACCTGTTTGGGCCGCCGCGGGAGCGGACTGCTGGGCAGGATGGACCTGTGGTCTGACCCGGCGGAGGCACTGCTTATGTTCTTATGTTCTTATGTTCTTATTTCACATTACTACATAACCTCAAAGAGCCAGGAAGAACATTCCACAATAGATGACCAACTATAGAAATAGCTATAGACTATGTTTTCATTTGACAAACATTATTCACTGATTCAATAATTACTGTATACTCGAATATATACCGGGATTTTTGAGCCAAAAAATTGGTCCAAAAATGAGGGTCCTGGTTTATATTCGGGCTAGCACTCCCTCCTAGAATTAATGCAGGACGCCACCAGTCTCTGCACCCTGTCCCCCCTCCCCCCTGCCCTGTCCGCGTACCTCCTCTTCTGATTCCTGGTGGTCCAGAGGTGCAGTGGGCAGGAGCGAGGAAAGCTTGCTCCTGCCCATTGCACCTCAGGACCACCAGGGATCGTCAGAGGAGGTACAAGGCCAGGGCAGGAAGGGAGAACAGGGTGCAGAGCCTGGGAGGCAGGCTGGCTGGGTGCAGAGCCTGACAGGAGAGGGAGGGAAGGAAGGAAGGGGACTGGGTGCAGAGTCTAACAGGGGTTGGGAGGGAAGGGGGCTGGGTGCAGAGCCTGACAGGGGAGTGAGGGAAGGAAGGAAGGGAGCTGGGTGCAGAGCCTGGGAGGCAGGCTGGCTGGGTGCAGAGCCTGACAGGAGAGGGAGGGAAGGAAGGAAGGGGACTGGGTGTAGAGTCTAACAGGGGTTGGGAGGGAAGGGGGCTGGGTGCAGAGCCTGACAGGGGAGTGAGGGAAGGAAGGAAGCGAGCTGGGTGCAGAGCCTGACAAGGGTTGGGAGGGAAAGGGACTGGGTGCAGTGCCTGGCAGGAAGGAGTTGGGTGCAGAGCCTGGCAGGGAGGGGGCTGGGTGAAGAGCCTAACAGGGGAGGGAGGGAAGGGGACTGGGTGCAGAGCCTGACAGGGGTTGGGAGGGAAGGGGCTGGGTGCAGTGCCTGGCAGGAAGGAGTTGGGTACAGTGCCTGGCAGGGAGGGGGCTGGGTGCAGAGCCTGACAGGGGAGGGAGGGGAGGAAGGAAGGGGACTGGGTGCAGAGCCTAACAGGGGTTGGGAGGGAAGGGGGCTGGGTGCAGTGCCTGGCAGGGATGGGGCTGGGTACAGAACCTGACAGGGGAGGGAAGGAGGCAGGCTGGCTGAGTGCAGAGCCTGACAGGAGAGGGAGGGAAGGAAGGAAGGGGGCTGGGTGCAGAGCTTGACAGGGGAGTGAGGGAAGGAAGAGGGCTGGGTGCAGAGCCTGACAAGGGTTGGGAGGGAAAGGGGCTGGGTGCAGTACCTGGCAGGAAGGGGTTGGGTGCAGTGCCTGGCAGGGAGGTGGCTGGGTGCAGAGCTTGGCAAGGCAGTGCATTTGAATATTAAGTGCCCGACTTATATTCGAGTCAACCATAATTTTATTTTTATTTTTTTTTTAAATTTATTTTTTCTTCGGGGGAAAAGGGGGGGTCTCGTCTTATATTCGAGTATATACAGTAATCTTGTTGCTGTATCTGATCTCAAAGATCGAGTTGGCATATATTTCTTTAAAATTTGAGTCAGATACCAGAGCGCTTCGCCATAAAACACTTGAAAAATGATTCACTAAAAACTTTATATTCAATTCTACAACCAATGTAATTGTTTCAATACAGGAGAATCTGTTCATATCGTGAGACTCCAGCAATTACTCTAGTTGCTGTATTTTGAATTATTTGTAATGCGCACACCCTAGTTTTAGCAATGCTTAACAACGGCACATTGTAAAATCTAATTTAGATATCACCAAACTCTGCACTACTGTTCAAAAATCAGATGCTGACAACATTGGTTTAACTCTCACAAGAGTTGTGAGTCGTAAGAAAGCTACCTCAATAACCTGGACTATATGTTCTTGCTTTGTAAGGCCAGAGTCTAAGTAAACCAGAATTAACAATGTCATATCTTTCAACATCACCTCTTTAACTTGTAAAAGTGATTTATTCCTATTTTCTGACGAAATAGCCAATACCTGTCTACACTGGGAAAATAATTGGATGTCATCCGCATATATGCAATAATATACATCCAATTTCTCCAACATCTGTCCTAATAAAGACACATAAATGATAAACAAAAGGGCTGACAGAGCGGATTCCTCTGGCACTCCTTTATTTGTTAACATTTCTTCTTTCTTCACACTCACTCTTTCTCCAACTTCCATCTCTGTATATCTATCTATCCCTTCTCTGTGTCTGCTATATTCAATGTACAGCATCTTCCCTGTGTCCATCTCCCTATATTTATCATCACCAATCTATGTGCCTAACGCCTCCCCCTGATTCCAGTATTACTCCTCTGTCCCTATACTTCTCCTAAGTCCAGAATCTCCCTTCTGTGCTCCTATTCTCTTCCATGTCTAGAACCTTACCTGTGTGTCCTTATACACCCTCCCATGTCTGGAACTGCCATCTGTGTCCATGTACCATCCCCATGGATGTGAACACTTGAGGTCTCTTAGTCTTTATCTGAAAAGAATTTCCTCTTATACACATCTCACTAAGAGGTCTATAAAATACTGTTTATGTTATCTAAAATACTAGGACAAGGGGACATGCAATGAAGCTACTAGATTTAAAACAAACCACAGAAAAATATCTCCTGACTAACCCCCCTCTTCTATGAAACCACACTAGCGGTTTTTAGTGCTGAGAGCCGCACTGAATGGCCCCGCGCTGCTCCCGACGCTCATTGGGTTCCTATGAGCATTGGGAGCAGCACGGGCCATTCAGTGTGGCTCTCTGTGTTAAAAAAACACTAGTGTGGTTTCGTAGAAGAGGGTGTGTGTAATTAAACTCTGGAATTCATTCTGGAAATGTGGTGAAAGCAGTTAGCTTAGCAGGGTTTAAAAAAAGGTTTGGATAATTTCCTAAAAGAGAAGGCCAAAGGCCAAAGCATACCTCAGATGTAAAACTTCTACATCATAATTCCCAACTAAACTACCGGACTGGCTCATTTCAATCTATGCTTTGCTTGTTGCTTTACTTTCTTTTAATAGTGAAACATTAAAAGAGATGCATGTTTTACACTACATTATGACCAAATCTGTGTTTGGATACCACAGTACATAAACTCTGTCAGTGATAGGCTGACTCTCCTTACCTTAACCTCCAAGGTTTTAGAGTTGGATTTCTTAGAGTCTGCCTTTGAAAGTGTTGCACCAGTCAGCTGATAAGCCATAGCCAATGAGAGCATAGCACAGAGACACTTCATGTTGTTTACCGATTACAGCACCCAGACAAAAAGATGAGGGACACCAACTCCTCTGTAAGAGATATAAAAGAATTAAAATACGAGGAATCATGGCATTCTTTTCACTCAAAGAATGCCCTCAGTGAAACAGTGAAATAACAGCAAATAAAAGCATTATAAGCAATGAACAACTGTTCATTGTTTGTTTGATTGTTTTTTATGGGATGAGCCAGTACTGACACCTTTTCCACCACCTGCTAAAATTACCCTGTGGTGCCCAAAAAGTGGCCTTCCTACTCTCCCATTCTTGGACTGTCACATCTAAACAGGTCTCACTGTTGCTTTTCCTGCCACATCCTTCTCTCCTCCCTTCCGAGGCCACATCCACCATAGGGATCTCTGTAAATATGGAGCTCCATGTAACTCCAACTTCAGATGTTTGAACTGCCATGGATCTGCATGGTTTAAAAACCTCATCTTTGAGCCCTACAGATTTCTATATGTATATGGATCACCCTGCAGTTTAAACAGCAGGTAATTCCACCAAGTGAGACACAAAATGGAGAGAGGGTTCAGGGAGAGATGGGCAGTAGCAACAAGCCGAGTTAGATGTAACAGAACAAGGAAAGAACAGTGAAATAAGAAATTGGGGTTAGAAAGTAACATTTTTACATCAGGCATTTTATGTTGATTTTCTTTTTAGGAATTTTTCTAAATGATTTTATTTTGATTTTGTGATTACCCTTATAAGGAAATATAATTCAGATGATATATCTAGTTGTGCTAGTTACAGACCAATAACAAATCAGCCCCTCTTAGAAAAACTATTGAACAGGGTAGCTTTCTCCATATCAAATTTTTGAAGGATTTAGACTGAGAAAGGTACAACCTGGATTTCTAAAGAGGCAAAGCACCAAATCGTGCTAATAGCTACTCCTGATTCAGTATTAAGGTATCAGGATAAAGAGGATATTTTTTATTTCATATTTATTTGCATATTAACAATTATATACAGGAATTTTCCCTTCCAGACATCAGTTGAAAGAATAAACAAATCAGGAATTTTAAATGAATTCAAGAAAGTGTGGGATATTTACCAAGGGGTCAATCCAGCATGTTACCAAGGGCACAATCCAGCATGTTACCAAGGGCACAATCCAGCATGTTTGCAACCTATCCTTGAAAACTGGAGAGGTACCAGAGGACTGGAAACTGGCGAATGTCACACCTATCTTCAAGAAGGGATCGAGGGGTGACCCCGGGAACTACAGGCCGGTGAGCCTGACTTCAATTATAGGGAAGATGGTGGAAGCTATGATCAAGGATGGTATTTGCAAGCACATCGAGAGAAATGGCCTACTGAGAACAAGCCAGCATGGATTCTGTAAGGGAAGGTCATGCTTAACGAACCTTTTGTACTTCTTTGAGGGAATAAGCAGTCAGGTGGACAATGGGGAACCCATAGACATCATTTACCTCGATTTTCAAAAGGCTTTCGACAAGGTGCCACATGAAAGGCTGCTTAGGAAGCTGTGGAACCACGGGGTGGGAGGGGATGTGCATAGATGGATCAAGCACTGGTTGTCGGGTAGACTGCAGAGGGTCGGAGTAAAGGGACAATATTCTGACTGGCGGGGAGTCACGAGCGGTGTGCCACAGGGATCGGTGCTGGGGCCGTTACTCTTCAACATATTTATCAATGACCTGGAAAAGGAGGCAAAGTGCGAGGTTATAAAATTTGCAGACGATACCAAACTGTGCGGCAGAGTTAGATCCAGGGAGGAGTGTGAGGACCTGCAAAGGGACCTGGACAAGCTGGAAGACTGGGCAAACAAATGGCAAATGCGCTTTAACGTGGAAAAATGCAAGGTCATGCATATAGGGAAAAAGAACCCGTTGTTCAACTACAAATTGGGGGGGGGGGGGCATTGCTGGGAGACAGCAGTCTAGAGAGAGACTTGGGTGTGCTGGTGGATGCATCACTGAAGCCATCTGCGCAGTGCGCAGCAGCCTCGAAAAAAGCCAACAGGATGCTGGGCATCATAAAGAGGGGCATAACAACCAGGACACGGGAAGTCATCATGCCATTGTATCGAGCGATGGTGCGTCCACATCTGGAATACTGCGTTCAATATTGGTCGCCGTACCTCAAGAAGGACATGGCAGTACTTGAGAGAGTCCAAAGGAGAGCAATGAAACTGGTAAGAGGGCTGGAACACTGCCCATACGCCGAGAGGTTGGATAGGCTGGGGCTCTTCTCTCTGGAAAAAAGGAGGCTCAGGGGAGATATGATAGAGACCTTCAGGATCATGAGGGGCATAGAGAGGGTGGATAGGGACAGATTCTTCAGGCTGAAGGGGACAACAGGTACGAGGGGGCATTCGGAGAAACTGAAGGGAGATAGGTTCAAAACAAATGCAAGGAAGTTTTTTTTCACCCAAAGGGTCGTGGACACCTGGAATGCGCTACCGGAGGAAGTGATCAGGCAGAGTACGGTACAGGGATTTAAACAGGGATTGGACGGATTCCTGAGGGATAAAGGGATCGTGGGATACTGAGAGAGGTGCTGGGATGTAACACAGGTATAGAAAGCTAACCAGGTAATAAGTATAGAAACCCAACCAGGTAGTGCATGTGCAAGACCGGAGGGTTAGGACTTCGATGGGAAGATAGGACTCAATGGGAAACCAAGGTGGCAAGGGGGCCCCTTCTGGTGATTCAGACAGGTCGTGACCTGTTTGGGCCGCCGCGGGAGCGGACTGCTGGGCAGGATGGACCTATGGTCTGACCCGGCGGAGGCACTGCTTATGTTATGGGTCCTTTTATCAAGCCGCGCTAGCAGGGTTAGCGCGTCAGACATTTCATCATGCGCTAACCCCCACGGCCGGCTAAAAAACTAACGCCTGCTCAATGCAGGCGTTAGCAGCTAGCACGGCAGGCGGTTTAACGCACGGTATTACCCACGTTAAACCCCTACTGCAGCTTGATAAAAGGACTCCCAATGTGATTGCTACTAGATTGCAATTAGTCATCCCTAAGTTAGTCCAGGCTGGGTTTATTCACAATAGACAAACGTTTGATAATATCAAGGCAGCTTTGCATGTGTTATGGTATGCCCAGTGTGAGGGATCCCCCACGGTGCTTTTGTCCCTCGATGCAGATAAAGCATTTGATAGGGTTAATTGAGCCTTTTTATTCCAGGTTATGGCCCATATGGGCTTTACAGGAATGTTTCAAGCTTTAATCTTCCCCCCTGGCGCGGTTGAAAGTGAATGGGAATTATTTGGCGCCCCGAGGTACTCGGCAGGGGTGTGCTCTCTCCCCTCTGTTATTTGCACTCTCTACTGAACCATTGGCTTGTGTGATCCGTGCCTATGGCGGTATTCATGGAGTTACTATGGGCTCTCATGAATCTAAAGTTTGCTTATGTAGATGATATTTTTTTGTTTCTGCAACGCCCTAAATCCTCCCTGCGAGAGGTTTCGATTTGTTTGCATGCATTTGGTCAAGTATTAGGCTTCATGATGAATATAGTTAAATTTGAGATTTTGAACATCAATGTTCCCCAGGAGACCGCGCAGATACTTCAACGGGATTTCCCTTACCGTTGGGTTTCCTCTTCCCTTAACTACCTGGGGGTCCGACTTACGGCAACTTCCTCCCAGCTTTATGTGGTTAATTTCCCGGAGCTTTTAGGTAATTTGTATAAAGAGCTCGAGGGTTGGGAGGGACTTACTCTGAGCTGGACCGGTCACATAGCGGCAGTGACAATGATGCTTCTCCTGCACTTGCACTATCAGTTTATGTCTCTTCCTATTTCGTTGCCGGATTCTTTTTTTTCGCCGACTTAACAGAAAGGTGTTTGCTTTCATTTTGAATTTTTAAAAAACCCGCAGGTACGTCGAGCTATCTTGTATCGGCCCAAACTATTGAGGGCTGCCCAATTTTGGGGGTTATTACCAGGCTGCCCGATTGCAGGAAATTGCTACTTGGGGTTCTTATTTAGATAGGCCTTGGATACAAATAGTGCAGAAATGTTTACCCACGATCTCTTTGTAGAAGTTGCCCTGGGCGCCTATCGGCATTGAGTGACTATATTTTAGTCAGACGCCGATTTGTTTGACTCCAAGGTTTTTTCTGGGGGGTGAGGAACCTTTTTGTCAGCAGTGGTCTCCACACCTGGAGGACCAAGTGCACTCTTTTGAGTATTTACAAGATGAGTTTGGGTTGTTGGCAGTGGATTCTTTCTATTACACTCAATTACGTTCTTTTCTCTATAAGCATGTGTTTTGGGACCTTTGCCTGAGTGATACAAAATTGGAAAGGGATCTCCGGACAGGAACTGGTCGGAGTTGGATTTCCCGCTTATACCAGGCTTGGCTGGCTCGTGTTTCGCCCTCAGACCTTTATTGGAAGCAATGGGAGGTAGCTTTAGGGACCACGCCTTCTCACTCTTCTTGGAGCGCTGTGTATAAATTTTTGTTTGCTACCTTGGTCTTTTATGCTTTCGTTGAAAACGGATATAAACTCTACTACGTTGGAATTATACCCCAGTCAGGCTTAGTCAGATTTATCCTTCGGGATCTGCACTTCGTTGGTGTGGATGTGGGCTCCGGGGTAACTTTTGCCATGTGTGGTGGAGTTGTCCTGGCGCGAAGAGCTATTGCCAAGCAGTGGGTCAGTTCATGGTTGACATTGTGAGAAAACATTGTCCCTTATTGATGGCCTGCTGCCTATTAAATGCCCCGATTCCAGATTTTTCCCAGAACGGAGCATATTTTTGCTCTGCATTTGTTTACAGCAGCGCACCTTGAAATTGCAGCCCGTTGGAAACAAAGGAGTGTCCCGGGTCTCCGTGGGGGGTTCAAGCTCGTTTGGACTCCCTTCAGCTTATGTCTAAATTGATGTCAATTCACTGTCACATTTTGCCATTTTATCATAAGGTGTGGGATTCCCACCTGACCAGGAAGATTCAATGGAAAGAATAGTAAGAGGAGAGAGCTCTCAAAATTCAAGGGTTCCTGAAAAAGGATGTTTATCTGAAACTGAAGCTCAGTTGAACCAATTTGTTTTTTGAGCGGTCTCTGATCTACCTGCAGCCTTTCTTTCGGCTTTTTGCCTTTAAGCGTCTCTGGTTGGCCTGGTAGTTATGGAGCTCCTATTGAGATGAGTGATTTTTTTCTTTTATGCTTGTGCAGTATTCCTGTTTCACTGACTGTGTTGGCGCAGCTTTGATGAGTGCATATATATACTGTATATAATTTTTGTTAATTATTAACGGCCTCTTTTACAAATCCATGCTAGCAACTGCTCTGCACTAATGGCCCTGAATCCCATAGAGATTTAAAGGGCTTCGGCTTTGTAAAAGAGACCGTAAGTGTGATTACACTATGTTTTCACTCATTCACACTGTACACGTGAAGACTCGATGATGGTGTGGGGGGCTGGGCTGGTGCCCGCACGTGGACTGTAGTATTCTCCCTTTGCTGCACCTGACAGTTTGTCCAACAGTGACACTTTTTGAACTTTTTGTCTTAGTTTATGTGGAACTTCTAGCCCAGGGGTGTCCAACCTGCGGCCCTGTGAAGTATTTTGTGCGGCAACTGAACAAAAACGGTGTCTTGGGTGGAATAATGAAGCTTCCCAGACGTTGGGACTCGGTCACTGCAAAGCAGGGAGATTATATTGAAGGACTGTAAACAAATACTTGGGAAAAAAAAAATAAACATGCAACTAAAACCAAATAGTGTGCATTATTTACACCTGCTAGCGCTATAGACATAATAGTGGTAGAAGTGAGGGGTCCAGGGGCTGAACCTGCACCTGGCCCTAATTGCAAGGTGACCAGCAGCTGTGGCTCTCTGCATGGCCGCCTGCACTCTTACCATGCTCAAAGGCCGGCGCCACGTCCTACCTTTAAACTTAGCTTTCCGGTCGCTCGAGCCCGGCCCCTCCGTTTTCTCTCGCCGGCGTCCCGCCCCCCTCCAGCGCCGCTTCCCGGGGCGCGAGCGTTGCATCAGACGGGGGCGGGACTCCGGAGCCGAAAGGTGAACGGGCGAGGGAGGCGGTTGAAGAAGGCGGGAGAGCGTTGAGGGCGGGGTCGCTGCGCGTGCCTCTGTGCCTTCGACCAACCTATCCGCGCTCTCCTGCCTTGCACGTGCCCGTCTGCGTTCTCCCCATTAACTGTCGTTGCTCCGTCCTGTGCCCTTAAGCAATAAGGCAGAATCTAGTGCGAAAGTGGCTTTTAGATGTGCCTTTACAAAGCAACGATGGTCCCAATCTAATGTCACCATTTATAATGGGACGTCTATTAATATTCAGTCCCGCCCTAGCCCCGCCCCCAATTTCTTCCATTCATTTTCATATCTTATTAATTCATAATAGTAAACATAAAATATTTAAAACAAACCACAAAGCACACTGTACCCAGAGAAAATGTTAATTATCATTTACCAGTTTCAGGGTTTTTTCAAAGATGTCAAGGCAGATTATTTTAAAATATGCAATGTCATCTCAGTAACTATAGAAAAATAGACAAATACAGTGGTACCTTGGATTATGAGCATAATCCGTTCCAGAAGCATGCTCGTAATCCAAAATGTTCGTTTATCAAAGCGAGTTTCCCCATAGGAAATAATGGAAACTCGCTTTAATATGTTCCCCCCCCCCACGAAAACTGACATTGCTCCCCCCGAAGGCCCCCCTCCCCGCGATCTGGCATCCTCCCCCCCCACGATTCGGCACTCCCCCTGACACAATTGGGCACCCCCCCGCCGCTTCTTACCGTCATCTGGGCACCGGCATGTCCTGTGCTTGGTGCCGGTGCCCAAAGATCAGCCTCCTCTTCTGCTGGGCCTTGAGCATCTGCACATGCTCAAGGCCTGCGAGTTCACGTTCAGAACGTGCCGGTGCCCAAATGATGGTAAGAAACAGCAGGGGGTGCCCGATCGCGGCGGAGGGGTGCCCAATCGCATCTAGGGGGTGCCGGATCGCGGGGGGAGGGTGCCGGATCACGTGGGGGGGGGGGCACTCATAAATCGAGCCACGCTCAGTTTCCAAGGCGCCGATTTTGCAAATGTTTTGCTCGTCTTGCAAAACACTCGCAAACCGGTTCACTCGTAAACCGAGGTACCACTGTATAGTGCAAAATATAGACAGCAGATATAAATTCTCAAAACAGACACATTTTGATCCCTAATTTGATAATAAAATCATTTTTCCTACCTTTGTTGTCTGGTGATTTCATGAGTCTCTGGTTGCACTTCCTTCTGACTGTGCATCCAATCTTTCTTTCTTTTGCATTCAACATTTCTTTCACAATCCAGCCCCATCCCCTTTGGGTCCAGGTCTCTCTCTCTTTTCCCTCTGTTACCCTCCCCAGATTCAGTGTCAGTTCTCCTTTCTGCCTTTGTTCCAGGTCTCCCTCTCTTTCCCCCTCTGTTTGAACCTCCCATAGTCCTGCATCTGCCTCATATCTTTCCCCTTTCGTCCAAGCCTTTTTCTCTGTAGTCTTTCTAATGTGCTTACAACCCCCCCACCCCTTTCTCTGCCTCTTTCTCTCCTTTCCTTCCTCCCTCTTTCCATCCCAGCAGATCCCAGCAGATTTTTTCCCCTCAGATCTAGTATCTGTCTCCTACCTCTTTTCCTCCTCCCAGGTCTCATATCTATCTCCTCTCCTTCCCCCCTGCTCTGGCATCTCTCTCTCCGCTCCCTTCCTCCTGTTCTTCCCTGGTCTTCCTTCTCAATTTATTTTCTGCCTCTGTCTAAATTCCTTTTTACTATTCAGTCCTCAATTTCCCTCTTTCACTGTGTCTACCTTGCCACCTCTTTCCCTCACCCTTTCCAGTAACTAACTCTATCCTCTACCCTCAATCCTGCATGTGCCCTTTTTTTTTTTCTCTTCCCCACTTCCTTCCAGCACCTGCTCCCCCTGTCCCTCACACTTCCATTCAGCGGCTATCCCTCCTCTACCCCACACTTCCATTCAGTGTCTGTTTCCCTCTCTCTACCCTTTCCATCTACTGTTCACCCTCTATCTCGCCCCTTCCATTCACTGCCCTCTGTGCTCTTTCCATCCAGTGTCCACCCTCTTTCTCTCTCTCTCTCTTCCATATGGCATCTTCCCTCTTTCTATGCTCCTTCCATAAACTATCTATCCCGTGCCCCTTCTCTCATTTGTACATGATTGATTTCAGCTCTGTCACCTCTCCGTTTTTCTCTCTCTATGCTCTGGCATCTCTCTCTTCTCCTTTCTTTCCTTCCCACCCCATGGTCAGGCATCATCCCTTCCCTGATTCCAGGCATCTCTCTCCTTTCCTTTTCTTCCATCTCTCCCTCCCCCTCCATGCTCTGATATCTCCTCCTTCCTTTCCCCCTTCCTTTTCCCTTGGTCTGGCATACCTTCCCCCTTCCCTCCATGCCCTGGTGTCTCTTCTTCCCTCCAAGCCCTGGCATCTCCTTTCATTCCCTCCCTCATCTTCCTTCTCCCTCCAGTTGGGTACAGAAACACTCTCTCCAATTCCCTCCCCCTCTGCTCCCTTTCCTCCTTCTGTCACCCAAGGCCTGGTGTCCTGAACTTCATCCGGCAGCAGCAGCATTCACAATTCACTGCTGTTGTCGGCTTCAGGCCTTCCTCTCTGTCGGGTCCTGTCTTCATGAAAACAGGAAGTAGGTAAGACCCAGCAGAGAGGAAGGCCTGAAGCCAGCAACAGCAGCAAATTGTAAATGCTGCTGCTGCCCGAAGAAGGTAATGGCGCCAGGTCTTGGAGCACCGAGGCAGACCGCTTCTCCCCCCTCCCAGCCGAACTCCCGCTGACCCTCCTATCTCTCCCTTCCAAGCGAACCCTTCCGACCCTCCCAGTGAGATGACCGAGCAGCAAATCTCCCTCCAGTAGCATCGGCAGCCGCAGCACGCTTAACAGGCCGGTGAAGCAGAGAAAGCCGCGAGGCAGCCTGTTTAGGGTGCTGCGGCTGCCGACGCTACTGGAGGGAGATTTGCTGCTCGGTCATCCCACTGAGAGGGTCGGAAGGGTTCGCTTGGGGGGGAGAGATAGGAGGGTCAGCGGGGCCCGAGCGATGATGTTGCCGCTGCCGAATTCAAGCTGCGATCCCCTGTCCCATTGTCCCCACTCACAGCTTCGGGACGCCCTCTCTGAAAATGGGACATTTTGGCGTCCTGAAGCTGTGAGTGGGGACAACGGGACAGGGGATCTGAAAAAGGGATTGTCCCGTTCAAAACAGGAGGTATGGTCACCTTATCCCAATGGCAACCACAGTTTAGTGGCTTGGATAAAGGGGCTGAGCACTTTACTTTTCTTTATATATTTAAAATTCTGTGAGTAGTTGATGGTATTTTCATCACAGAAGTTATTTATTAACTCCCCAGATTGATTATTATATGCTAACAGAAGCATGTTTGTTTGCCTGTAGATGTCCCTGCAGTCTTCATTTGTTTGGAGCTGTTGTATACCTGTGTAGTTTATTTAAAAAAAACAAACACAAAGCATGGCTGTGGGCCTGTATTAGAGATCACATACCATAGTTGCAGGTTTTGTGACTCAGGTGTGACAAGATATAGTCGGCATTCCAATGGGGAGGGGGTGAATTTCCTACCCACCCAACCCAGCTGCACCCCTAATCTTACCTTTACTGGCAGGGATGCTCAATCCCCATCAGCTAAATGCTTAACTTGTCTTTATTAAAACAGAAGTGGGGGTAATGTTAAAAAAAAAAGCCCTTTGTTGCCAGTTCAATTCTAGTGCTGCTCCTTTTGACCCTGGGCAAGTCATTTTACTCTCCATTGCCCCAGCTACCATAGATTGTGAGCCCCCCAGGACCGACAGAGAAAATAAAAGAATATCTGGTTACTATTCGATGTACAATAAACTGCTTAGGATATAAGCGGTATATAAATAACTTTATTTTTATTATCTCAATCTGTATCTCTCCCATCTTGATAAAAGGAACTCCATGAACATACAGTATACCCCCTGCGAATTTGCAGGTTTTTTCACAACCTACAACGCGCTCAGTCACAGGTACCAGCTGCCCTCAGCCGGTGTGCACTCTGAAGTGAGCACAGCTCCTCTCTCTTCCCTTCTAGCAAAAAGTCGCGTAAGTACAATAGCTGTCCTGCCTTGCCGGAAACAGGAAGCAACCTCGGAAGAGGTCGAGACCCCAGAGAAGGGAATGATGCGGGTGATGTAGGTGAGTTTACACTATTCACGGTTTTTTTTAATTCGCAGGGCTACAGGAATTGCGGGGGAATACTGTAGAAGCAGTTCATAGACTAATAACAAAATCAATACACAGACAAGAACTCCATTTGCGTGATAGGAAAGAATCAGCTTACAAGAGCATTCAGTCAAACTGAACTCACAGGAGAATGGAGAACCCCATGAAACAATTCAGAGACAAAACTATACAGAAAAAGCGAGCTCAAAAAGCCAGGTTTTAGAAGGGATTTACATTTCTGGAGGGATCCTGCTGCATGTAATGTGAGGAGCATTTTAGTTCAGAGTTGGGAAGCTGCAAAAAAGAACGCAGAATATCTACTTATTTTTCTGGTTAACTTAAAGTTTGAGGCCCATTGCAAGAAATGAATATCGTGCATGAGCAAGACAGCAAGCAGAGAAAAATGAAGATCCTGGCCCACTGCTCCTCACACCCCCACTGTGCACAGCATGTTATTTAAATGGAAATTTTCTAAAGGCATTCATTATCAAGATGTATAAAGCAGCATACACTGCTCTGTCCATTTAGTACAGAGTGATTTAAAATGTCCCCAAGGACCATAAACAATCAGCTTTGCCTGATAATTCTGGTAACCTAAAACATACATGCAAATAAAAGTTTTAACAGTGACAAGGCACTAGAAAAGGCAATTTTAGTTAAATAATTACTTTGCTATGGATTAACTTCAGTTATAAGATGCTAAAGGTCAGCTGTCAGGGATGCAAACTTTTCTCCTTATAGCAGTGCTCTAGCATCTTAGTTTCATTATTTTTATTCGGCATATACTGCGCTGTAATTGTAAACCTAGGAGACAAACTTACCACTAGCAGCCACCTTACCTTACTCTCATCAGGTCCTACACATGAGAAAGACAAGCATTAGACTTCATAACGGTCAATAATCTGCACATTCTCTCTTTAGCCAACTGGTCTTCAGTTCCTGGACTGACCATTACTTGTTTTCCTTCACTATAAACCTCTACATAGGAAACACCTCCAAGAACATCACCAGAAAAAAAATTCCTTACCAGAGGTAAGATCAACCCTGCTCTGTTGTGGTCTAGTTACAGATTGCATCCACCAAAACAATATCCTACTGATATAGCTGATCATTGGACCACTTCCATCTCTCACGTTTTAGATTCCATTGTCCCTCTGAGCCACCAAACATGCACCAAGGTACACTGAATCCCTAAAAACAGAAAAACAAGCCTGCCGATGACTAGAAAGACAGTGGAAGAAAAGTATTTCCCCAAACCAGAGTAATTTGGAAGATACCAATTAATGCATACAAATACCAAGTAGCTGCAACCAATAAAAGTTACTTCACCACAGAAATTGAAGGCAGAAACTTTGACTCCAAGAAACTTTCACATAATGCGTACAAACATCCCTTCCTGCACCTGACCTATCAAACCTCTTCCCAACTAAGGCCCTGATTCTATAAAGGGTGCCTAAGTCATGCCTAACGTTAGGAGTTCTTTAGGCGCCCACTCTAAGTGGTTAATGAGTCAATGAAGGATCTTAACAAGCGATAATTAGTACGTAGGCGTCCAAAGGACGTAGAGGCAGCCGCAATTTCATAGACACCCATATTTAAAACTTGCGCCTAACTCAATAGGTGTGGGCGTGGTTTGGGCAATGACTCCATTTGGGCATCCTTTAATTCATTTACATAACACTGAGCGACCTAGGGCGTCCATATGATGACTATATTATAGGCGAATGAAAACCAGGTCTACTTTTGAGCTTAGTTTGGGCTTCAAATAGATCTGAGTTCTATGGACGGAACTTAGGCACTCTTTGGACGTTCTTGATGGGATCTGCTAAATAGCTCTCTGGGATTTATTTTTGCTTTTTTAAGCTTGTAATACATTTAATAGGGCACCACATAAACGGGGCACATCAAAACAGATACATTGTAAGCAAAACCTATTTTTGTGGATAAACAACAATGCTATTTGCTAAGTAGAGGAAAAGATCCATTAACTGAAGCACAGCATATGAAAAACATTGCTTTAGTTTTCTTGCTAAAAAGCTACCCTTTTTTCTGACTAAACAGTGCTCCAAACAGCTCATTCTTGAAAGCAAAGAAAGCACATGACAAAAATATATAGATTGCATACATAACTTCATTTGCAAAAGCTTAAAAATAGATAGACCTTAGCATGGCTTCTACTTCATTGCAAATGTTCTTTTGTCTCATTTTTAAAAACCATTTGTAGCCAAAAGATCTATCTCCTAAAGCTGTTCTAACCAATTTTTCTTGTCAGGAAAAAGCAAGATGGAGTGTGTGGGGGTGGGGGGGGGATGGAGTTGGGAGTTTCCTGGCAGGCCCTGACCTACCCCAGTCTCAAGGCCATGATTTGCCAGGCCCAGGACAAGCTGATGCCGACAGGTGCTGAGGCTTCACCTTAATCAATTTCTCAAAGTTTTCCTCAAAGAAAAGACAGCGCTGAAAGGGCAGTTTATTAAGCTGTGCCACAACCACCTCCATATTACTATCACCAATGTGACTGATTTGATGAACCTCTTTCCCATACCAGCTGAGGCCCCACGCTAGCTAGTCCAGCGAGCTAGTGTCCATAGACTTCAGTAGGGGCAGGAAGCTGAGCAGTACTCCTAGCTCTGCTGGGTAAAGGACCATGGTTCAAACCTTCAGGCTATGAACCCTCTCCCAGGGGATCAGACCTACCTACTATATAGCACCAAACTAATCTTACCAGCTGGTAGAGGCAGAGAAATACTAAAAGCTTCCAGCAGGAGCCAACCCTCATACTGGTGATGCCACTAGAAAAGTTCAGATTCTGTACTTCTGTTTGCCCATTGGTGTGGACAGGTCTAATTGGATGATATGAAATATGTTTACAAAACTTAAATTTAAAATTTCTTTAAATTAATTTCTGTGTTCAGTTATTTAAAACTAAGAGACATTTCACCTAGTTTTATTAAATAAATGCATAATCGTTCCATTTCAGGGACTTTGCACATCACCCATTAGACTGGGGCACATGTTAATACTGTAATAATAATAGTATCAGTCCAGTCCTCAGGAAAGTTAAAAGAAAAGAAATATAATATTATAAACACAAAATAGAATTGTTATTTTTCCATCATGGTGGTTCGTTTCTTTTTTTCTGCTTTCCTGTCATCTGCTGATTCTCCTTCAAGTGGCTGCCATCCATTAGTCTTTTCTACTGTCTCCTATCTAATCCCTCACTATACCTGCATCCAACATATTGATCATTCCTTTGAAGCTATTTTCTGCCTCTTTCTTACCCTTCTCCTCTTTTTCACTTTTCAGCTACCTGTCAAATTTCCATCTTCTCTCCCATTCCCCATCTCATTCCTTCCTCAGCCCTCCATTCCATTTCATCTTCAATGTACCCCACATAACCATATTTCTACCCTCTTATAGCTATCCTCTCATCCGTTTCCTTGCAACCCTCTCTGGGTTCTACCATTCTCTGTGTGTTCCTTCTTCCACCCTTATAATCCAGCATATGCTCCCTCTTCCTTCCTTCCCCACCCTAGTAGCCTGACATCTCCCTCTCTCTTTTCTCTTCCCTCCTACACTCTCCCCCATGGTCCAGAGTTTCTCCCACTCTCTTCCTTCACTCCCATTGCCAGGCATCTCTCCATCACTCCATTTTGCTCCTAGATCAAACATTTCCCTCCTTTTCCCCTCCATCTCCTGTGTATCTCTATCTCCCTCTCATCCACCCCCATGTCCAACACCTCTATCTATCCCTCCCTTGCATTCCTCCCCCCAGGCAGCATTCTCTCACTTCTTCTTCCATATCCAACATTTCTGATTTTTTTCCTTTTCCCACCCTCTCTCTCTTCCCCCCCCTGCCTTGTGCTCTGGGTCAAACCTCTCTGTCCCTCTCCATGCACCATTTTGCCCTTCATCCCCTCCATTATCATTGCAACATTTCACCCTCTCCCCTCAGCATGCATGGCTCCCACCCCTCCCCTTGTGCCAGCATCTTTCCTTCCTCTCACCCCTCCCCCATGCCAGCATCTTTCCTTCCTCTCACCCCTCCCCTTCCTTCCCCATGTCAGCAACTTCAGCGATTCTCACATGCTCTCTGCCGCTAACCTGGAAGTCTCCCCTCTGCTGCAGATAGACTTCTGGGTTAGCAGCAGGCAGCATGTGAGAATCGCTGCTAATACCATGACCCAAAAACCTGTGGCATAGTAAGGGAGGAATCATCCCTCCCTGGTGCCATCTTGGTGGGGGCGCCGGCACCTCTTTACCACCAGCACCCCCCTCACCCCCATGCCATGATTGTGCCCTCCCTTCCCCATACCTCTTTAAATCTTCACCAGCGTGAGTAACTTCTCCAGCCTGGCTCCCCTCTGAAATCATTTCCTGGTTGCAGGGCCTGGAAATGCCGTAAGAGGGGAAAGCCAATGCTGGTGAGAGTAGCAGGCAGGAGAAGCTGCTCGCATTGACTAAGATTTAAAGAGGTACTGGGAGAAGGGAGGGCAGGGAAGGAGCGGGGGTTGCGCCACTAACCTAAGAGCCTCCTACCCTTGCTACGCCACTGCCGATAGTTGACGCCATCCAAGATTCTGTGCTGAAAAGGGGGGATTCTGTGTTGTGCAGAATTCCGACAGGAGTATGCTTAGTTCTGCTAGTCGTTACAGTATATCAAATTGTGAATGTATGAAAAAATAAATATTTTATTTAAAAAATTCTGGTCTGCCAACTTTGGAAATAAAGCTTTGTAATATAACCAGATTTTGTTTAACTTTAAAGCAAAAAACATATCCTATTTGTGTCCGGAGTTTTGTAAAATTCTTGAATTAAATGGAAGCAGATCTATTTCAGAATTGGGTTTTGTAATTTTTTTTTTAACCTATCTAGAATGTTCTGACTATTTCTTTGATATTCTTTACAGAATAAGCATAACCAGAGTGGCATTCAAGCAAGTTATATGTTCACTGGTGGCCAGCAAATGCAGAACTTACAGGATGAAACTGAAAGAAGCCAAGAGAGAGATACGTCTGGCGAAAGCACAGGCGGAAGAACAAATGGCTAAAAATGTAAAAAAGGGAGACATCAATTTTTTCAGATATATTAGTGAAAGGAGGAAGATGAAAAATGGAATTGCTAAACTAAAAGATGCTGGGAACCGATATGTGGAGAGTGATGAGGAAAAAGCAAATGTGCTAAACAAATACTTCTGTTCTGTGTTCACAGAAGAAAATCCTGGAGAAGGACCGAGATTGTCTGGCAAAGTTACATGAGAAAATGGAGTAGATTCTGCGCCGTTCACAGAGGAAGGTGTTTATGAGCAACTTGAAAAACTGAAGGTGGACAAAGTGATGGGACCAGACGGGATCCATCCCAGGATACTAAGGGAGCTCAGAGAGGTTCTGGCGAGTCCTATTAAAGACTTGTTCAACAAATCTCTGGAGACGGGAGTGATTCCTGGGGATTGGAGGAGAGCGGATGTGGTCCCTATTCATAAAAGTGGTCACAGGGATGAAGCAGGAAACTACAGGCCGGTGAGCCTCACTTCGGTTGTTGGAAAAATAATGGAAGTGTTGCTGAAAGAAAGGATAGTGTACTTCCTTGAATCTAATGGGTTACAGGATCCGAGGAAACATGGCTTTACAAAAGGTAAATCGTGCCAAACGAACCTGATTGAATTTTTTGATTGGGTGACCAGAGAGCTGGATCGAGGACATATGCTAGATGTAATTTACTTGGATTTCAGCAAAGCCTTTGATACAGTTCCTCATAGGAGGCTGTTGAACAAACTTGAAGGGCTGAAGTTAGGACCCAAAGTGGTGAACTGGGTCAGAAACTGGCTGTCGGACAGACGCCAGAGGGTGGTGATTAATGAAAGTCGCTCGCAGGAAGGAAAGGTGACATTGCTGAAAGGTTAGAAGGAACAGTGTGCCTTTTTGCAGATGATACCAAGATTTGTAACTGAGTAGACACCGAAGAGGGAGTGGAAAATATGAAAAAGGATCTGCAAAAGTTAGAGGAATGGTCTAATGCAGGGGTGTCCAACCTTTTGGCTTCCCTGGGCCGCATTGTCCGAAAAAAATGTTTCTGGGGCCGCACAAATGCGCAAACGCTGCAGCAAGACAGAGGAGGGAGAAGGCAAAATGGTAAACACCCAGGGGCGGCAGAGGAAAACACTGCATCGCCCTCGACCGGGGCCACACAAATTACTTCACTGGGCCGCATGCGGCCCTCGGGCCACAGGTTGGACACCCCTGGTCTAATGCCTGGCAACTAAAATTCAATGCAAAGAAATGCAGAGTATTGCATTTGGGGATTAATAATCGGAAGGAGCCGTATATGCTGGGAGGAGAGAAGCTGATATGCACGGACGGGGAGAGGGACCTTGGGGTTATAGTGTCCGAAGGTCTAAAAGGTGAAAAAACAGTGTGACAAGGTGGTGGCTGCTGCCAGAAGGATGCTGGGCTGTATAAAGAGAGGCGTAGCCAGTAAAAGGAAGAAGGTGTTGAGGCCCCTGTACAGATCATTGGTAAGGCCCCACCTGGAGTATAGTGTTCAGTTTTGGAGACCGTATCTGGCGAAGGACATAAGAAGACTTGAAGCGGTCCAGAGGAGGGCGACAAAAATGACAGGAAGCTTGCGCCAGAAGACGTATGAGGAGAGACTGGAAGCCCTGAATATGTATACCCTAGAGGAAAGGAGAGACAGGGGAGATATGATTCAGATGTTCAAATACTTGAAGGGTATTAACGTAGAACAAAATCTTTTCCAGAGAAAGAAAAATGGTAAAACCAGAGGACATAATTTGAGGTTGAGGGGTTGTAGATTCAAGAGCAATATTAGGAAATTCTACTTTACGGAGAGGGTGGTGGATGCCTGGAATGCATTCCCGAGAGAGGTGGTGAAGAGTAAAACTGTGACTGAGCTCAAAGAAGCGTGGGATGAACACAGAGGATCTAGAATGAGAAAATAATAGAAAATATTGAACTAAGGCCAGTACTAGGCAGAATTGCACGGTCTGTGTCTGTATATGTATATGTATATGCTTGAGTATCTGATTGTAAAAACCGCTTAGATAACCTTGATAGGCGGTATATAAAAATCCTAATAAACTTGAAACTTAATTTGGGGGAGGATGAGCTGGGGAGGGCTTCAATGGCTGGGAGGGTGTAGATGGGCTGGAGTAGGTTTTAACGGAGATTTTGGCAGTTGGAACCCAAGCACAGTACAGGGTAAAGCTTTGGTTTCTTGCCCAGAAATAGCTAAGAAGAAAAAATTAAAAAATGTAAATTGAATCAGGTTGGGCAGACTGGATGGACCATTCGGGTCTTTATCTGCCGTCATCTCTTATGTTACTATGTATACCGGTTAGATGTCAGAATTACACCAGCCATTGAGCTAGCGTAAGTGCCTATGCCTCAAATTAGGCACATAATGTGAACTTGTGCTCTATTCTATAAGGGCAATAGCAATTATAGAATCCACACTTAGCGAGCATCATCCTGATGCTACCTTTTAAGAGATTTTATATAGAATTACCCCCTATATGGGCTTCAGGTGATCTCCTCATCTGATTAATTTTACAGTACGCATACTCTTCACTATTTCCATTTGCACATGGAAAATTAATCATATAAATGTTAGCATGCACACACAGACCCTCAGTGACTAATTTGCACGTATTCCTCCGCATGCCTAAATTTGGGTGCGCTCATTAATTAATTGGCTGACAAGCTGTTTAACCAGTAATAACTGATTGCTAACAGTGATTTATTGAAGTTAATTGGCAGCCATTAGAATCTGAGCGCCCGTCTGGCTGCATGTTATTCTACATGGCAGCTCACTTAACTCCCATAGCATGCAGCTCAAAAAGGGACATGGTCTTGGACGTGCCAGGGGCATTCTGAAAAGTTGCACACAGTTATAGGATACTAGCTCAGTGCGCTCAACTTGGGTGCCAGCATTTATCCCTAATTTCAGTAAATGTACATTTGGGCATAGGAATTGGCGCTAAGCGTGGTTGTAGAATCACTCTTGGCACTGATTTTTTTTTAATGCCTATTTCTGAGCGCAATTTATAGAATCTGTACCACTGCGCAAATGGCTGCTGGACACTAACTTAGTCACTGGGCACCATTTCTTATAGATCACAAAGTAAGGTGGAGATGAATTGTTTATTAACATAAGTATTCATATAGAAGAGAAAACATTTACACTCAGGTGCAGGGAACACTGATATGTGAAAACAATCTTCTTCAACAGGAAATTAATTCTGCTGCTGGGCATCTGTCACAGTAAGGGACGTATCTGGTCCTGCGATATGTGGAATGGCTGCAGAACAGAGGTAATGACCCTGGAGTGTTCTTCTCTGAATGCTGGCTCATATCTCTAGCAAGAATAGTAAAAAAAAAGAAAAGAAAAGCTTATGTGAATCCACTGAGATCTTACTTCATAGCATGGTGAACATCCTATTTCCGTGAACACCCAGAACACCACAGTGCTGGTTATATTAGTATTGAGTAGAGAATAACACGGTGAAAAAATTGGTCCCCGTCACCGCCCCGTCCCCGTCTCACCATCCCCGTCACCGCCCCGTCCCCGTCTCACCATCCCCGTCACCGCCCCGTCCCCGTCTCACCATCCTCTTCACCGCCCCGTCACCGCCACTGCCACCCCATTCACCGCCCCGTCACCGCCACTGCAATCCCATTCACTTTTCTTTATTTACGTATAAAGGAAACATTCTTTAAAACTTTAAAACTTAGTTAAATATTAGTTAATAACTATACAAAAACAAAACACGCAGAGAAAAAATTAATTAATAAAAATTCTCAAAACTGACACATTTTGATCACTAAATTTAAAATAGTTATTTTTCATACAGTTTTTCAATCACTAATCTTCCACCACCCCTGGGGCTAGCAATGCAAAAACAAACACGACATGTACTTTAAATGCTGCCGTGATTAGCATAGTGACCGCTACTACGGCTGCAAGTCTCCCCTCCCCCCAGCGATCACAGCAGGAGGGCACCCAACCCCTCCTGTAGACCCCCCCAACGGCCCTCCCGACAATCGCAGCAGAAGGGTACCCAACCCCTCCTGCCGGTCCTCCCAATGGCCTCCCCTAAGATCGCCGGCAGGAGGGTACCCAACCCCTCCTGCTGGACCCCCCCCCAACGATCCCTCCCACCCCGGAACCCCCTTAGTCTTACTTTCCAAGTTGGACCGGACGGCTCCTCACACGTATGGCCAGCAGGCTTGCCTCCGTCCAAATGAGGCGGGCCCGCCCCTACCCTGCCCAACCCACAGGATCCTAGGGCCTGATTGGTCTAGGCACCTAAAGCCACTCCCGCTATAGGAGGGGCCTTAGGTGCTTGGGCCAATCAGGCCCTAGGATCCTGTGGGTTAGGCAGGGGAGGGGAGGGGCGGGTCCGCCTCATTTGGACGGAGGCAGGCCTGCTGGCCAGACGAGCGAGGAGCTGTCCGGTCCAACTTGGAAAGTAAGACTAAGGGGGTTCCGGGGTGGGAGGGTTCGTTGGGGGGGGGTCCAGCAGGAGGGGTTGGGTACCCTCCTGCCGGCGATCTTAGGGGAGGCCATTGGGAGGACCGGCAGGAGGGGTTGGGTACCCTTCTGCTGCGATTGGCAGGAAGGGTTGATCTGACAAATGAGGAGCACGGTGAAACACAGGTAAATAGCGGTTCCTAGAAGGGGGTACATTGGCCCGCGGGGACAAACCTGTTCACCGTTTCCGCGGTCGGTGAATGGCCTTGTCCCCGTCACCGCAGCGACTGCTAGTTTTCTTCCCCGTTTTCGGCGGTGACCCGCGGCTTAAATGCGGTGGCCGCGGGTAAACCGTCACCGTGTCATTCTCTAGTATTGAGCTGTCCATATTCTACAGGTATAAGACGTATGTATGAGTGCACAGAGTATTAATACATTAATGTCAAACACTCAATTCGTCTAAAATGATTTGTTTTATTTAAACACTCAAACTGTAAAGTTTAGATAGTGCCTATTAAAACTAGTACCTCGGTTTTCAGATTTAAAGGAACATAAGCTTTGTAACATCCGTGTTCACAACTGCACGACTTACAAAACTTTGAATGATTTATTTTGTTTTAATGTCAGTTTATAAATATGTGTGTTGGTGACTAACTAGGGTAGACATATTGGTACATTCCAGAAAAAATATCAAAAGCAACTGAATGCCTTTCCTCTTTCCCCAAAGAAGCTTTCCATTTTCATTTCTCTGGTTTCTGTGTTTGATTTTTATGCTTTCAGACAAAAGTAATGTTGGAAAGAATGAAATAAAATGGCTTCAGTAAGAATGGCTTTAGCGCATAGGAAAGACCTGCATAAGGGCATGCTAAGGCTACTTTTTTAACTACAGCTTAATAAAAGGACTCCTAACGGCCTCTTTTACAAAGACGGCCCCAAAGCCCATAGAGATTTAAAGGGCTTCGCGCCATAAATGAACTAGTATGGTGACCATACTTCTTTATTCAAAATTGTATTCTATTCTGAAAAGCCCACTCTAATCTCTAATCAGATTCTAGGTGGATAACAATATGAAAAAAAAAATACATCTAGGCAGATAACAGTATTTAAAAATCAAACATCAAAGTTCTCAGCAAATTTACAATAGATCAATTAAAGTAATTTTGAAAGATATAATATGAAGAAAGTATTATCCATGATATGTGAAGAAGTGCCCAGTTCACACCTGGGCAAGAGGCCACCATTAACATCATCTGAATTAGGTTGCAACACCCTAGGGTTAGCATTAGAGGTTTCATCAAAGATGGTAACCTAGATGATGCAAAGATGGATATCATCCTACAATAAAGCATTTCTTTAGGGTCTGTTTATTATTAAATTATTACCTCTGTTATCTGACATGGCTTCAATTTCTGTGGAGAAAAAAACAAAACATTGAGATACAGTATTAACAAATAAAGGGTAAAAAATAAAGCATTCTGTACAGAGGTTCTCAGCCAGTAACAATTGGGCTTGTGAAGCAAAACCTCAACATTAATTTAGTTATATTTTAAATAAAAGTCTCCAGGAGGACAAATAATACATGCAACACTTAATACTGTATAATTCTATACAAATTGGATGAAATACAAGGGATCTTCAAAAGGTTTTGGCACTTTTATTTTTTTTTACAATCAAACAATTTTTTATTGATGCAAAAAAAAAAAAAAAAAACCCAAATATAATCACCAATAGCAAATTTGTAACATCAGAAGACAGAATAATACAGAAATATTGACATTGCAAGAATGAAAATACAATAGTACATAATATAAAAACATCCCTACCCCCCCCCACTCCCCACAACCTCAATAGATGTGAACATTAAAGAGATTATACCATGACTACAAAAAATAAATAACTCTTCGGCAAGCCCAACAGAGGAATAACCCAGAGGAACATTATAACACACAGGACCCTGGATTATTATGAACCCCAGTGAAACCCTATCTTAGACTATTAATTCCTGGCCCTCCCAAACCCTCGCCCACCTACCCAACCCCCTCCCCCCAGTCATGCAGCGAAAAAGAAAGAGAGAGAAGCATGAAGGTGTGTAATCCTACCAGTTAGTAGGATGCCAAAACACTCCCTTGAATGTTTAAATTACACTTAACCATCTGTTTGTCCCTATCTCTTTCATTCTAATTCACTTGAACCTGGGATCTTCTATGTTCACCACCCTGGATGACCACAGCCCAGAGTAAGGGGAGGTCCTGTATAGTAAAAAGCAGGGGATAGAGAAAGAAATACCTTTAAAATTTGTTATGCATCCTGGATCTCTCATAGAACTACAAGAAAACAAGAAAATAAAAGGAAAAATATTATTTTATCATGTTATTGCTTATTATCTTAACCACAAATAGAGAGAGCATATTCTTAGAAACATGATGGCAGATAAAGGCCAAATGACCCTCCAGTCTGCCCATCCGAAGCATCAACTCCTCTCCCCAACAGATCCCTTGTGCCTGTCCCACACTTTCTTGAATTCAGACACAGTCTTTATCTCCATCACCACTACTGGGAGACTTTCCACACATCTACCACCCTATCACTTCTTAACCTCAACTTATGACCTCTCAATTTGAAGCTTCCTTTCAAATAAAAGAGACTCACCTTATGCACATTTATGCCACATAGTTATTTAAACGTCTCTATCATATCTCCCCTCTCTTGCCTATCCTCAAAAGTATACATATTGAGATCTTTAAGTCTGTTCCCATATATCTTATGATGAAGACCACCAACCATTTTAGTAGCCTTTCTCTGGACTGACTCCATCCTGTTTATATCTTTTTGATGTTGCAGTTTCCAGAGTTGTATACAATATTGTAAATGAGGAGCATCAATACCTCCTTTTTCCTATTGGTCATACCTCTCCCTATGAACCCTAGAATTCTTCTAGCTTTTGCCATCGATTGATTCAGGAAGGAAAAATATTCAAATGGGGACGATCGGAGGCACGCCCCCATCCGAGGACATGGACCGCTAGGTAGCGATCCCCACGCATGCACAGACCATCTACTTTGCCCATAGATGGTCTACGCATGCGTTTGCTGCCCATTTTTTCTGGGGGGAGGGGTTTACTGGCTCCGACTCCTGCTCTCCCAGGGAAGGGTGATCCCCGGCAGCAGCAGCCTCTTCCCGTTCCTGACTTGACAAAAGTGCAGACTGTATCGGTGCTCAAGTTCACTGCCCCAGCGATTCCCTGATGCATGATGAGCCACACCTAACTTTTTTTTAAAGCAGGCATAATTATTGACCCTCCTACTCTCTGCTGCCCTTCCCTGCAGTGCAGCCCCGTTTTAAATCCACGGCATAAATCACGGGTTCGCAGTGCAGGGAAGGGCGACAGAGAGCAGGAGAGTTGGGGCGGCAAGAGTAAGGTAAGGGCTAGCCTCTGGTGCTGTTCTGGGAAGGAGAGGCAGCAGAGGGAAAAGAGCAGGGCACTTTTGATGGGGCAGAGAGCAGTTTTTTACACAAGCGACTGGTCCTCACCAGTCGCTTGTTTTTTGATCAGCCAGCCAGTCGGTGTGTCAGGAAAAAGTGTAGTGAATCCGCATCCTTCCTGCTTTGCTTGCCGTTTCCCCTCATTTGAATGCAAGGATTGGGATTGGATCGGTACACAGGTTAGTGAATCAGGGTCGGATGGAAATCGGGTTGCAAAGGGCTCACAAACTGATCGGTACACCCATTCTCCACACACAGATCGCAAAATGACTGCAGGACTACCTCAGCACTTCTCAAGATACACCCTTTTAAGTAGTGGTAAGCCCATGCTAATTAATACCACAGGAGCCCTTAGTAAGGCACCTGTAAGCATTCCGGGAGAACAGTTTAGGTGGTGCAGGGCGGAGTCACATTGTCATCTTATTCTTAAAAAATTCCACACATGAGGAGTAGCCTAGTGGTTAGTGCAATGGCCAGGGGAACTGGGTTTGATTCCCACATCAACTCCTTGTGACCCTGGGCAAATCACTTAATCCTCCATTGCCCCAGGTACAAAATAAGGACCTGTAAATAATATGTAAACCACTTTGATTGTAGTCCCATTCCCTTTCTGAATACATGCACATGTTGTAATACTGCCTGAAACTACCTCAACTAAATAGAGCAGCTACACACATTTGAAATGAGCACCTCATTTTCGCAAACAGTATTATCAGTGTCGAGACATGTTGAATATGTAGCTCTATATCTGACCAGGAAATCAAGCAGTTGTAGCCTACTCATATGAGGGGCCTTACATTTTCTCTTTTATTTTCCAAAGACATGAGGATGCAATACAGCAGCACCTTGGAGTGGGACAGGAATTTCAGGAAACCATTTGTAGAACTATTACTATCCTTGCAAACCTAGTGGTAAGCACAATTTTCTATGAATATATAAGTAAAAGGGATGGTTTGCTAATACTAAACCTTTCCACTTGAAACTATAAATGTCTCAGGCTGGCTAAGATACTGAAGGCTTTAAATCAGAAGTGATGGGGCAGAGTAATCAAAGCCCCCAGATGAGTATAAACCCTCAGGTAAGTAAATACCTTTACACGGATGGGAAAAGGGGACAATGTCTGGAAAACAGTATATATTAATGCTTGAAGAATGGGAAACAATATTCTGGCTCTAGAAGCTGTGCTGGAAGAAGAGGGGTTGGATATAGTGGCAATCACGGAGATGTGATTCATGGAGAACCATGACTGGGATATAATTATACTGGGCTATAATCTGTTCAGGAAAGACAGGGTAGGAAGAAAAGGAGGCCATACAATTGCAGAATCTGTAGGGCAAGGAAGAGGCACTGTGGATCAATTTGGAAAGAGGGAATGGTAAATATACAGGCCTCCTCCCTATTGCAGGGCCATCTAGAAGTAGGGAGATCCTGGATTCTCTACAAGGAGAACTGTTCCAGCAGTTGGTAATGGAACCCATGTGGGATGGGGTCATACTGTACTTAGTGCTTACAAACAGGGAAAGTGTTTCCAATATTACAGTGGGTGATTATCTGGCATCCAGTGATCACTGCAAGGCATGGTTTAATATTAAGATGGGCATGGTTTAATATAGAGAGGGCTCATTCAAAAGTAAAGGTTCTAGACTTTAAAAAATAACTTTGTTCGGATGGGGGATTACATCAAGGAATTGTCTGGATGGGAAGGAGTAGAAATGCAGTGGGCAAAACTGATGGGCCCCAAAGTGACAGGCTGGATCAAGAACTGGTTGAGTGAAAGACGACAGAGGGTAATGGAGATCGCTCTGAGCAAAGGGATGTTACCAGTGGTGTTCTTGGGCCTGTTCTTTTTAACATTTTCATAAGCAATATTGCTGAAGGGCTGACAGGTAAAATTTGCCTCTTTGCGGATGATACCAAAATCTGCAATAGAGTAGACACCCTGGATAGGTTGAATAGCATGAAGAAAGACTTAGAGAACTTGAAGAATGGTCTGAAATTTGGTAGCTAAAATTTAATGCAAGCTCATGCATTTGGGTTGCAAAAACCCGAAGGAACAGTACAGTTTAGGGGGTGAAGGACTTATGTGCATGACAGAAGAGTGGGACTTGGATGTGATTGTATGTGATGATCTTAAGTGGCCAAACAGGTTGAAAAGGTGGCGGCAAAAGTTAAAGGATGCTAGGGTGAATGGAAAGAGATATGGCCAGTAGGAAAAAGGAGGTATTGATGCCCCAGTATGACTCTGGTGAGACTTCATTTAGAATATTGTGTATAATTCTGGAGACCACACCTTCAAAAAGATATAAAAAGGATGTAGTTGGTCTAGAGGAAGGCTACTAAAATGGTGTGTGGTCTTCATCATAAGGCGTATGGGGGCAGACTTCAAGATCACAATAGGTATACTTTAGAGGAAAGGCGGGAGAGGGTAGATATGATAGAGATGTTTAAATATCTACGTGGCATAAATGTGCATGAGTCAAGTCTCTTTCTTTTGAAAAGAAGCTCTGGAATAAAAGGGCATAGGATGAAGTTAAGAGGTGATAGGCTCAGGAGTACCTAAGGAAATACCTTTTTACAGAAAGAGTGGTAGATGAGTGGAACAATCTCCTGGAGGAAGTAGTGGAGACAGAGACGGTGTCTGAATTCAAGAAGGCGTGAGGTAGGCATGTTGGATGTCTTAGAGAGAGAAAGAGATAACGGTTAGTATGGATGAGCAGACTGGATGGGTC
This sequence comes from Geotrypetes seraphini, assembly GCF_902459505.1. Taxonomy (NCBI): domain Eukaryota; kingdom Metazoa; phylum Chordata; class Amphibia; order Gymnophiona; family Dermophiidae; genus Geotrypetes; species Geotrypetes seraphini. The sequence continues at coordinate 32,723,339 of NC_047102.1, forward strand.
ATTTGACCTTTATCTGCCATCATGTTTCTATGTTTCCATATTAGACAGTTAAGTGGAAAGGGTAAAGGGACAGTGGTCAGCCCACTTATAAGGAGGTTTCACAGGCATGGCTTTGCTGGATCTGGCATATTAGGATATATCCTGAATGTTGTAACTGCAATATTTTCAAAGATAAATTACTTTAGGTAAGAAGATAGATGATTTCTCAAGTCCAAAACAGCCTACCATGGAGTACAGTTCTGTCTGGAGACACATCTTAAGGTGATCTCGTCAAAATATGGCAGATCAGCAGGGCACAAGGGGTAGCAACCTGTAGGAACAAGACTTTGTCAGTTCACAATACTGTACTTCCATCAATATATACCTACTTACATATTTTTATAGCCTATCTATATTCATGGTTACACAACAGGTTTGGATGAACTATGATTACAGTATATAGCCATTCAAACTTTACGCTGCCGTGAGTTCCCGTTGTAGTTGGTTTCATTATCAGCACTAGGATGACCTATAAGAACATAAGAATAGCCTTACTGGGTCAGACCAATGGTCCATCAAACCCAGTAGCCCGTTCTCACAGTAGCCAATCCAGGTTACTATTACCTGGCCAAAACCCAAGGTGTAGCAATATTCCATGCTATCGATACAGGGCAAGCAGTGGCGTCCCCCATGTCTTTCTCAATAACAGACTATGGACTTTTCCTCCAGAAACTTGTCCAAACCTTTCTTAAAAACAGCTACGCTATCCTCTCTTACCACATAACTTTGGCAACGTGTTCTAGAGCTTAACTATTCTCTGAGTGAAAAAAAATTTCCTCCAATTGATTTTAAAAGTATTTCCCTGTAACTTTGAGTGTCCCCTAGTCTTTCTAATTTTTGACAGAGTGAAAAATCGATCCACTTGTCCCCCTTCTACTCCATTCAAGATTTTGTAGACTTCAATCATAACTCCCCTCAGCCGCCTTTTTTCCAAGCTGAAGAGCCCTAACCGTTTAAGTCTTTCCTCATATGAGAGGAGTTCCATCCCCTTTACCATCTTGGTCGCTCTTCTTTGAACCTTTTCTAGCGCCACTATATCTTTCTTAAGATAAGGAGACCAGAATTGAATGCAATACTCCAAATGAGGTTGCACTATGGAGCGATACAGGGGCATTATAACATTCTTATCCCCACAAGCCTAGAGTACACAAAGGCTCAACTTCATGCCAAACAAATGCCATTAGCACAAGACCTGACAGAGAACTTCCATGTTTCGCTGGAGCTGAGTCAGGGATCTTGTCTCAGCAATAAGAAGCTGGTATCATCACACAAAGGCAGAAACTGCAAGAAACACAGTGCACACAGAATGGCGTTGGGGATTCAAGACACCAGCGGCCATCAGCAAGAAGAACTGTAGAGAACTCCGCCCACATTCTTAAACAGCCAATCCACTGCCTCTAGCACAAACCAATCAAAAGAAGGCATATCATTCAACTCGCACATTCAAGCCCAAGGGCTCCACTTGTGGGGATATTCGGCAGCAACAGCAGCGTTCTACAGCAGCTAAGTATCTGTTGTGTTTGTGGCAATCTTTGCCTTTGAGTACACGCTACTGATTACTAACTGTGCCTGTGGACATAGTTTGAGTGGCCAATCCATCACAATGCTGGCCACTCCCACGTCCAAATAGTCTTGTTCTGGACATTTGGGACAGATTAATTTTTGGTCGTAAATGTAGTATAAATATAGATATACTGGCGGTCTGGATGATCAAGGGCCTGGATGTCCAAATAGATGATTTTCAGCAAAAAAAAATATTCTAGACGTATTTTTCTAGAATGGACATTTTACCACTGCCGACTTTAGGCATCTAGCACCATACGTCCAAATCGGACTTAAACGTTTCTTTTGATTATGCCCCTCCATGTGTATAAGCTATGTATAGCAGCTGATGTTAGAATATTAAGTGGTAGCCATTGTCTGGATTCTGCTCCTGAATATCTAGATCTTTTTGCCCATATTGGCTATGAATATCGGGTTGGGGTGGGGGAACAGGGTATGATAAATAACAGGAAGGTACATTAATATGACATGCCATGAGAAATGCCAACAACATTTCCAGGGTATTTCATATCATTTGTAGCCCCTTAAGACAGAGAAGAAAACAACATTTCATGTTTTTTTCCTGTGTCATAAATGATGTGCATAGTTAGGAAAAAGTATGCATGTTTCATGAACTATTGCAAAATAGTACACACTCTTCCTATAGAGCGCACATTAGTTATGACACTATCCGCCATTTTGGAGACATTGGACCATTGCGATATTCAACCTGCAGAAGGCAGCTCAGTGACCTCCTGCAGGCCTCTTGATCCTGAAAATTCAATGCTGGGTCCATATCCAGCCACCGGCATTGAATTTCCCATTTAAAGTTCAATACCATGGACTTAAATGGCCAAGCCGATATTCAGTAGCTGGCCGGCTAAGGCTCCATGGCCATAGATAAACCAGTTTTTTTTGTGGGTCTGTCTGGCCCCATGCCGTAGCTGGCCAGCCACATGACATAGCCATTCAACAGCCTAGTTGGCAATCTAGATATTCAGTGGGAGATAGCTGGCTATTTCCTACTAAATATCACAGATAGCCTGCTAAGTACCGCTGAATATCGACCAGATTGACCTTCAGCGTTTCACTTTGAATTCTCCACATGATATACAATTAAGACACTCTGGTTTTTCCAGAACGAAGGCCACAGTGCTGAACTTCCGAAAAGGAACTTACAAAGGGATGAGACTCATGGTAGGGAAGAAGATTGAGAAGAGGATAAGCACTGTAAAAACGCTAGAGCAAGCTTGGTCCCTTTTTAAGGACACAGTCACCGAGGTGCAAAATCTATATATACCGCGTATCAACAAAAGATCCAAGCGGAAAAAGAACAAAGAACCAGCGTGGCTCACTGTAGAGGTAGAGGTGAAGGAAGCGATCAGAGACAAAAAAAACTTCATTTAAGGAATGGAAAAGGTCAAAAACGGATAAAAACTGGAATAAGCACAAACAGCATCAATGCAAGTGCCACAAGGCGGTAAAAGGGGCTAAAAGAGACGAGGAAAAAATAGCCACGGAGGCAAAAAACTTCAAGCCGTTCATTCGATATATTAAGGGGAAACGACCCGCGAAGGAGGCGGTGAGACCGCTGGATGACCATGGCATAACAGACAAACTGAACACATTTTTTGCGTCTGTATTTACCAAAGAGGATCTACACAGCAAACCATCAGGCTATATGGAGGAAACGAAGATGGGAAACTGACAGGGTTGACGGTCAGTCTACAAGAGGTATGCAGGCAGATTGATAGGCTTAAGAGCGATAAATCCCCGGGACCGGATGGCATCCATCCGAGGGTCATCAAGGAACTGAAAGGGACTACAGCCAAACTGCTTCAACTAATAGCCAAGCTGTCGATCAAATCGGGAAAGATTCCAGAAGACTGGAAAATGGCGAATGTTACGCCGATCTTCAAAAAAGGTTCGAGGGGAGATCCGGGAAACTACAGACCGGTGAGTCTGACCTCGGTACCGGGAAAGATGTTAGAGGCGCTTGACGAACACGTTTTAATGAGGACCAGCCAGCAGGGTTTCAGCAAAGACAGATCTTACCTGACGAACTTGCTGCACTTCTTTGAGGGAGTAAACAAACGGATAGGCAAGGGCGACCCGGTCGACATTGTATATCTGGATTTTCAGAAGGCGTTCGACAAGGTTCCACATGAACGACTACTTCGGAAAATTGCAAGCCATGGAATCGAGGGTGAAATACTCACATGGATTAAAAACTGGCTGGAGCATAGGAAACAGAGAGTGGGGATAAATGGACAATACTTGGACTGGAAGAGCGGCACCAGTGCTCTTCAACATTTTTATAAACAATCTGGACATTGGTATGACGAGTGAGGTGATTAAGTTTGCGGATGATACAAAGTTATTCAGAGTAGTGAAGACACAAGGGAATTGCGAAGATCTACAAAGTGACATGATCAAGCTCGAGAAATGGGCAGCAACATGGCAAATGAGGTTCAATGTAGATAAGTGCAAAGTGATGCATGTCGGTAACAAAAATCTCATGCACGAATACAGGATGTCCGGGGCGGTACTTGGAGAGACCTCCCAAGAAAGGGACTTGGGAGTTCTGATCAACAAGTTGATGAAGTCGTCTGCACAATGTGCTGCGGCGGCAAAAAGGGCAAACAGAATGCTAGGAATGATAAAGAAGGGGATCACGAACAGATTGGAGAAGGTTATCATGCCATTGTACCGGGCAATGGTGCATCCTCACCTGGAGTACTGCGTCCAGCACTGGTCGCCGTACATGAAGATAGACACGGTACTACTCGAAAGGGTCCAGAGAAGAGCGACTAAAATGGTTAAGGGGCTGGAGGAGTTGCCGTACAGTGAGAGATTAGAAAAACTGGGCCTCTTCTCCCTTGAAAAGAGGAGACAGAGAGGAAACATGATCAAAACATTCAAAATACTGAAGGGAATAGACTTAGTAGATAATGATAGACTGTTCACACTCTCCAAGGCAGGGAGAATGAGAGGGCACTCTCTAAAGTTGAAAGGGGATAGATTCTGTACAAACTTAAGGAAGTTCTTCTTCACACAGAGAGTGGTGGAGAGCTGGAGCGCTCTTCCGGAGTCTGTTGTAGGGGAAAACACCCTCCAGAGTTTCAAGACTAAACTGGACAAGTTCCTGCTAAACTGGGACATACACAGTGAAGCTGAACTCATTTTAGAGCACTGGTCTTTGACCCGGGGGCCGCCGTGTGAGTGGACTGCTGGGCACGATGGACCACTGGTCTGACCCAGCAGCGGCAATTTTTATGTTCTTATAGCAGTGGTCTAGTATTTTGGATTGCTATAAAAGATTTCAGACTAAACTGGTTGACCCCCTGACACAGGCGTTTGACACCAAAACTTGGCCTGTGTTAGGTCCATCAGTAAACCACTTTTGATTATCCCACACTTGATGGCCCTTGGTGCTCTTTTCATTTTGACTTTGTTATGTGTGCTTTGACCATCCCCAAACAAAAAAATAATGTTATAAACAGAACAAAACATAAATTCCTGTAAATGAGACAAGGAACTACTACTGTGTTGGATGATTAGGGGGTGAGGGGTTCCCATCTCGTTGTTGTGACATTGTAATGTGTTCTATTCACCAATAAAAAGATTTTTAAAATGGCTATAGACCCCTACTATATAAATAAAGAAACCGACCTTCTAGTCTGGGTAACCATTCTGAGCACTTATTAGTTGGATTCCGACAAGTTCTCAAGCAGGGAACTCCACAGGCTTTATAATGCCACCTATAATCATTTCTAGTCAAGTTGCTGTATTCACAGTATATTGCTAAAGAGAAACATAGATACAAAGAAAACAAAAATTACTCTATTGTATTTTTACTTTTTCAAAATGTTTTGGAGAGCAGAGTGGCTTCTGTATTTAAAAAAAATGATGTAGAGACTCAGCTTTCTTTTTTTTATTGAAATCTATAATTAATTAACAAGCAATCAAGCAAACAACAAAAGGTTCAGCCAGAAAATAAGATAATATAGGGAATTCAGATTCCATATGAATATAAGGAAACAAATATTATCCCATTGGAATCCCCAATAACTTTAAAGGTTTTTCTTTTTCTTTTCTCTGCCTGCTGAGGCACTCGTATGTTGTGGAGCATTCTGACTGTTTGAATCTTGGTTTTGTTTGTGTTGTAACCAAGCTGAACATTTTGGTTTTTGTTTCTCACCATTCCTAATTACCTTGTTGCGACACCAATCCCTATGCCTTCCATTGACTGCATAACCCTAATGATAAATTATGTTTTTCCAATAGGGCTAATGGCATACTTCTCTGACAGTAATGAAAAAAAAAAAGATAGAATCAATGATCTAATTATGCAAAAAGGAACAATACAGCTAATGAACTAATGCAGCATAATACCAATATACATGCTCACAGAATGAACTAAAATTTGCAAACACCTGAAAACCAAATAAAAATTGCACAGGATTAAGAGTGTTATGAAACAATTATTAAAGGAGGACAAATGCAAAAAATTGGGGTAAATAGCCAAAACTAAGTACCAGCAATGCTGAGTGAAAAGAAAAACTATTGTTTGCAAACCATAGACAAAACAAACTGAAGGGCCCTTGGCAGTATTAATGGGGCATAACGTTTAACAGCTGGATCTGGAAAGGCCCATCGGTCTCTTTCCTTCCCAAAATCCCCTACCTTAGGTAACCATAAATAAAGACACACAACTACAACTTGGAAAAATAGAGTTGCAGCTCTGTTTATTATAACAACAAAATAACATCGAATTTTAAGCTACAACACAACTACATATAAACAGCTTTTTGGCCTCCATGACCCCGCTCCTGTCAGCAAGGGTCAGGGGGGCCGCTTCCAAACCAGCTGCCCTCAAGCTGCTCATCTCTGGATGAGCCCCGGCTTTTGGTAGCTCGAACCCCGCCTACAACTCCTGAGCTCCCAAGCCGGGAACCAACTACCCCACAAAGGGAGGGAGGGCGGGAAAGCCACCACTGAGGACAGGAAGAGACCCGACACTCGGCAGTTGCAGCTAAATAGACCCGCCCACAGCGTCCTGCCGCTAACCAATCCCGTATTTGTTTTTCTAGATATAACAAATGTAATCTTTGCCCTTCTTTCCTCCCATTTCAAGTCTGTCTTGTCTTAAATTGGATGTTAATGAATTTTAATTTGTATCTCTATAATTTTATCTCTCTTTTACTTGTGTACATCGCTTTGTAAACAGATTCAGCGATACATCAAATATTAATAAACCTTGAACCTTGAATCCTACAGCCATAATCTCGGCAGGACGCATTCTAACCTATGCTAACTCCCCATTTAACCCTTAGCCCTCCTCCCTCCCCCTCGAGAGCCAATCCCGACGGGTCAACACGAGGGCCTTCCAGCCCTGAGTTACTAACGCCCGTTGAGACTAGCTCTCGGGCTAACTTTTAAGAAGATCTAATCCAGGGCTCATTTGATGACATCATCCACTTATGGAGACTGAATATCTTGCTTGTGCGACTTCTATAGGTGGAAATCTGTCTCAAGCAGGAAGCCCTGTCTCATTACAATAAAGCTTCATAGCCCTAGTTTCTGCCCATCTGGATCTTCTCAGTGACTGCTTTTTAGTCCTCAACTGCAATATTCTCTCTTCTTGCATCACAAGCAAGGACTGGCAGACTGTGTGATGCTCTTTCTGAGACATGGACATATGGATTAAAAATGAAGCTTCCTGAAGGTGAGAAGTAAGACCAGGGGTAGGCAATTCCAGTCCTTGAGAGCCACAGGCAGGTCAGGTTTTCAGGATATCCACAATGAATATGTAGGAGACGGATTTGCATGCACTGCAAATCTAGCTCATGCATATTTATTGTGGAGATCCTGAAAACCAGAATTGCCTACCCCTTAGCTAGACAGTGATCCAGCTTTTGACACTCATCCATCACCCTCTAGAACTTCCTGGTTTTTCATAGGACACAAACAATACTCACGGCAAAAGTTATGCAGTCTCCAGTGGATACATATCTGCGCTTCATTGCAGGCTGCAGCATAGACAGCTATAGCAGTACACAGGCATTCAATGTCATCGGTGGTCTCACAGGTACATGTGTCCCACAAACAAGTATGGTAGTAAGAAACTGGATTAACCTTTAGGAGTACAAAACAGACAGGTGTACATATTTATACATTATCCAATCAGCTACTCTGATTTTTCTAATAGTGTTTAATATTGCTCTTTTTCGATTTATACAGACAACACAGTACAGATGTAATGCTACAATGCAATCAGAATCAAAACGAGATAACACATGACTTAAATAAATCTTGCTTGTGCTCTTATTGGGTTTTCTCCCTATCTGTTCTGTTTCTCATGCCCAGAATGGTGTCCAAATTGAGTCATGCACATTTTGTTCATGTCTTTTAATGGTCAGTTGCTGAAGTATTGTAATTTCTGCCACTTTGCTTATACTTGGAGGCTCAACTTACACAAGGTTTTGTGGAAGAGCAATCATTAACTTAGCCCTGGCACCTAATCTGTCAGTTAACCTACTAGTTCTTACTGGAAAGAGCACCTATTATATAGCCCCAGGAGATAAATGCTTGTCCATAGAGTGAAATTATGTTGCATATCTTAGAGATTTGTGGGCCAGTTACTGTATATCTAAAGATTTTATCCAAACTGTAGAACCAAAAGTGCTTGTGTTGCTAAATTTAGAGAAAAAGAAGTATAAGATACATCCTATAAAAGTAGCTTATATATACCTATAGATAGAGAGAGATTGAGATTTTTTTTATACCTGCTATAATTGGTTCCATTCATAGTAGCCCAAATTTTTCTGGGTCCCACTTATGCATTATAGACAGAGTGGTAACATTTTCACCCAGGTTGTTTCTGATACAAGTGCACAGAAAGGAAAGTTTTTCCCAAAGCCCAAAGAACTGTTGAGACAGGCTGGTAAAAAGCCCAGCGACACCCAATGGTTCCAGCTGCCTGCTGTTGAATCAAAGTACGCTCTTCTTTGTGTCCCTGCTGTCTAGCAACTCTTTCTTCCTTTCTCTCTTCTCCTTCTCCATGAGCCTGCCATCTCTTTCTAGCCTTCTTCAACCCCACAATCTTCCAAACTCATTCTAACAGTGGCAGCATTGAAAAAAATAGTCTCTGGCTTCCTATGACATATTTACTATCCTTGGAAATTTTATTAAGAAAATACTTAAAGGAGATACTAGGTTTAGTAAACTCAGACATTTTTCCAATACAAAACTGTTGTTATATCCCACAGAAAAAGCGGGTAACGGTAGATCAAGTAGACCAGTTAGTCACTACGGAGTTTGACTTAACTCATTTTCTTGAGGATTCCCAAGAGGTTATTCAAACTAGGCCTACCCTATTAATGACTTGCCTAAGTGAATGAGATAAGAATTTAATTATGAGGCTATTTTTTAAAAATAAAACAACAAAATTCTGTGGGGATAATGTTCTGATGTTTCCAAATGTTGCCAGAGCAACTCACATGCGAAGGAGGGAATTTTTACTCTTAAAACCTAGAGTTTTGGCTCTGGCAGCAACATTTTTTCTAAAATTTCCATATAAGTGTATAATTAAAATACGGGAGAAAAAATTTATTTTTAAGTTTTCGTGAACATGGAAAAAATGTAGAGAAATAATAGTTTGAAAACAGGTCTTTATTGAGAGTCAAAAAAGATAGAGAAAGCACTAAAGAAGATTTAACTTGAGTTTTCTCAAGTTAATTTTGTTTTTTTTCTGTATTCTGAGATGTAATTATGGAAGCTCCTCTAAATTAATGTGTGCTAGAAAGATTTGTGTTAGAATTATTTATTTCCTTTCTTTGTATGATGTGTATCTTTATCCTTAACTGTTTTGATGGACACCTGGAACGCGCTTCCCGGAGAGGTGATAAGACAGAGTACAATTCTGGGGTTCAAAAAGGGACTGGATGACTTCCTGGAAGCGAAGGGGATTACAGGGTACAGATAGAGTTACCTTACAGGACATTGAGCGAATAGGGTATGGATATTTTAGGTTAGGTAGGGAACACTTTCAGGTCATGGACCTGGGGGGCCGCCGCGGGAGCGGACTGCCGGGCACGATGGACCCCTGGTCTGACCCAGCAGAGGCAATGTTTATGTTCTTATGAAAGAATTTATGTTAAACAAATTTTTGAATTAAAAAAACCCCCAATAGTCTCTGGCTGCCCTGCTAGAGCATTTCCTTTACTGCATCCCACCTCCTCATGGTGGATCTGATAGTTTGGGGTGATCATGAGTGTGTGTGGGAAAGGGAGGGGGATGCATAGAGCAAGAGATTGTTTGATTGAAAGGGGGGATCATAAATGTGGTGAGGGCATAAAGAGAGCAACAGATTTTTGGGTGGGTGGGTGCGCACATACAAAGAGCGAGTGAAGAAGGGTGTGTCTGTGTGTGAGGGAGGGAGAAATCCAAAGAAAAGGGGGAACAAGGGAGCTATAGATGTTTTGTGGGGGAATTGCAAGAAAAGAGATCAAGACAGTGAGTGGAGATCACAGAAAAAAATGTGTGTTGGGGGGGGGAGCTAGAATGTGAGTGTGTAGGGGGGCAAAGAGGAGACAGCAAGAAACTGAGGGACAGTGAGGGAAAAGATTAGGGGTGGCAGGAAATGCAGAAAATCCTAGATTGGATAGGGAGGGAGAGGGACAGAAGGAATCCAGGGTGATAATGCTGGAAAAGAGGTCTGGGAATGTTGAAAAGGAGAGCAGATAGAAGGATAAGGAAGAGATGAGAGAAAAAAGAAGAATCCAGCAAAAGAAGGAAGAAACAGCATTACATTGCCAAGAGAAAGGACTGAAACAAAAGAAAAAGGAAGGAGGGCATCAGAGATAAAGAGAAACTAAAAACTGGAATAGAGACAAGGACAAACATAGAAACATGATGGCAGATAAAGGCCTAGTAGCTCATCCAATCTGCCCATCCCCACCATCCATTATCTTCTCCCTAAGAGATCCCACATGCCTGTCCCCCGCTATCTTGAATTCAGATACAGTCTTCGTCTTCACTACTTCCACATGGAGACCATTCCACGCATCTACCACCGCATCATGGTCTGCCTCCAGAGTTTTGTCTGCAAAGAATGGTTGCTGTGCAGAGCTAGAGAGCTTGGGACAGTTCAGTGGCAATTACTTGGAGTTACATCAAGACCTAGCTTCCCATATGCTGCAGAAGAGAAGATCATTCTGAGAAGTGAGTCGGGCACCCACACGTGCAGTGTGCTATTGTTGGACATTTCCCTTTGGGCTCCTGATCACCTTCAATATGGTTCACAAGTGGGTTTCCACTCCTAGGGGAGGCCAGAGAGTTACTACGGAAAGAAGGGATTGAGGTGCCTGATGGTCTGGTGAATGGTGAGATATAGCAGTCTATCCAACAATGCTTAGTGGGACTTAGATGGCAGAGAGTGGAACCTAGAACTGGATTAACATTGCACAGGCCAGCGGTGGGAGGACCAATGATGATGGTCTCTCAACTTGATCTGCAGTGTATCATAAATTGCTACCTGGTGATTGCCCTTAGTCCTGACTTGCATTGATGTGAACTTATTGGAGATTGCTTTTGCATTGTGTTTGATTAAATTTTTGGAGAATATTTGTGTGTGGGGTTGGGGGGGTCAGGAATGAGTGGAGGGGTAAGAGGTATATCACTGGGTATCTCCATGGTATGGGATATATTGGCTTATTGTGTTGTTGGCTACCGGAGATGGATAAGTGTGAAGTTAACTAGGAGTGAACTAGGAGTGAACTTAAGTGTGAAGTTCTAACTAGGAGTGTAGGGAGGGTGGGGGAAGACAGGAGGATTGGGAATGAATGGGGGAGGTGGGGATGTGGGGAAAATGTAGGTCAACTTTGCCAGGGTCTTTTTCTAATGAATGAGGATGGCAGGGGTTAAAATAGTATCTTATAACGTTCACAGGCTCAACTCTTCATATAGGTATAAAGCACTCTTCAGGAAGCTGGTGCACCTCCATACTTCTGTGTGTTTTGTTCAAGAAATTAATCTCACCAGAACCCATGCAAGGCATATCTATGATCCTAAGGTTCCCTTGGCATTTTGAGCATCCACACTGGGCTAAAGGGCTGATTATAGAGATTAACCAGATAGTGAGGGAACCCCAGGGTAGATATTTAATTTTGGTAGTGGCTTTTAAGGGTAACACTTAAATTCTGGTAAATCTATAGGCTCCAAATGCAAAGCAGGGGAAGCTCATTCAGGCTATGATATCTTGGATTCTTCAATATAAAAAAGGGTCACTAGTGGTGGAGGGACCTCAATATAACTATGTCACCTGCTTTAGATAATACAGGTAGGACTATCCTGTATGGTAAACATGATAGGACTGCATTGCGGCAGTTTCTCAGGGCACTCAACTTTAAGGATGGGTGGAGATGGTTAAATCCTAGGGCTCATGACTATATTTACTATTCCCCAGTCCACAGTTCTTATTCCAGAATAGATTATCTTCTGATAGAAAAGGATTTGCTACAATGAGTCACACAGGCAGGTATAGAACAGAGGACATGATCAGATCATGCACCAACTTGACTGCAATTGGATGAGCTCTTACTTGACTTGGAACAAAAAAACTGGAGACTAAATGATAGTTTATTGGATGATCTGGAAATTGTAAAAAAGTTGCACTCTTATAGCAGAACATACCAAATTTAATGTAGGGGGTAAAGCGTCCCCAAGTGCAGTTTGGGAGAGATTGAAGGCTGTTTTGCGGGGTCATCTTATTTTTCTGGCTGCATATAGAAAGCAAAAGAGAGTAGAGGTTTTACAGCTGCAGTGTCTTACTGAATGATTAGAGGGTACACATAAACATCAGCCCTGGGATAGTGCAGTGCGTCAGCAGCTCCACTGAGCTCATAGAGCTTTGCAGGTCTCTTGTTTTCCCATGCAAGAATACCTCCTTGGTAAAAATTCAGCATTAAATCTGAGAGGAGTAGACCAAGAGTTATTCCACCCTGCTGGTACCAATCCCTTCACTGCCCACCAGACTTGTAATTTTGTGTTCACAGATTCCAAATCCCCCCAGGAAGCCAGGGTAAGTGCATGAGGTGAGTGGATCTACAGTTGTTGAAACAAGAAATATTTTGAATAATAAAGCTAGTCACCTGGTAGCACACAGACTGAAAGTTTAGTGGGTCCAGTCTAACATTTTGTTCATTAAACACCAGTCCGGAAAGGTTGTGAAGACAGAAGGGGAAGAGCAGGATTGTTTTGCTCAATTTTATACGGCATTGCATTTAGCAGAAGACAAGGTGCGAAACGAAGATATAGCTAATTAACTTGGGTCCCTTCAGCTAGATAATATTGCAGCTGAAGATGTCTTATGGTTGGGTAGACCCATTACCCTAATTGAAATTCATCAAGTGCTCAGAACTATGAAGACGGGAATGTCCACTGTGAAGCCATCTAGTCCAGGTAAGTTCTATAAACTCTTTAAGGAGCTTCTTCTCCTGATGATTTGCTTCTCTTTAACTTCCTGGATGTGCAGAGTCAGCTTCTATATTTTATGTGCCTAGCAGGGATGACTGTTTTGTGCTTCTTACCACCGCATATCCCTTTTAGGAGTTGATACCAATATATTTGCTCAAGTTTTGGTGGACAGTTCCTCAGTTAGTTCATCCAGATCAGTCTGATTTTATTGCAGGGAAGTAAGTAGGGGATAGTATTAGAAGAGCCTTGAATCCATGAGAATGGGCTCTGCGAATGAATCAAGAAATGATCTTTCTCTTGGTTAATGCAGACAAAGTATTTGATAGAGTCTCTGTCCTGACTGTTCATGTCTAAGGTGTTGGAATGAACAGGCCTGAGGCCTCGAATGCACGGATGGATTCAGAAACTTTATAATTGTCCCTTAGGGAGTATTAAAATCAGTAGGAAGTATTCTGAGGCATTCCCACTGTGCCAGGGGCCAAGACCTTTATCCCTGGTCCCATTTGCCTTGGTGATTGTGCTTCTTGGCCCAAAAGGTGAGAGAAAATGCCAGTGTGGTAAGAGTAAAGACCCCTGGATGGTATATTGGCAAATGATATATTGTTCACGTTGACCAAACCAGAAAGGTCTCTTGAAGCTGTGATGGCAGAGTTGATGCCTATAGTTGGGTTTCTGGATTTCGGGTGAATATAAACAAATCTGAAATACTAAATATTAATTTATCACCTGATCAAGAGGGAGTATCGTGCCTTATATTCCCATTCTGATGGGTGCAGGGATTGATAGGATATTTAAGTATATACTTAGAATGTCCTCTCACCCCCTCTTTTACGAAACTGCAATAGCGCAGAGAGCCGCACTGAATGCCCCGCGCTGCTCCCAACACTCATAGGAACTCAATGAGCGCCGGGAGCAGTATGGGCCGTTCAGCGCGGCTCCCTGCGCTAGAAACTGCTATCGTTGTTTCGTAAAAGGAGGCCTCAGTTTATATGGTCTAACTACATTCTGTTTTTTCAGAAAATTAGGAAAGACAAACAAATGGGAGAAATTTAATTTTTCTTAATTGGGCTGCATTGAAGTGGTTAAGATGATGATCTTACTCCAACTTCTGTTTTTATTCCAGACATTACTGATTTTGGGTAGAGAGAGAGCGAACTTACAGCGGCGGCTCCTAGACTTTATATGGGTGCGTCTACATCCTAGGATAGGTTGGAAAGTATTATGTTTGAGTAAGAAGGTTGGAGGATTGGCAGTTTCCTATTTATTAAAATATTATCAAGCAGCACAGTTATGAGCTACGCTGGAGAGGAAGGTTCATTCATGCAAGCAGTGGGTAGACAATGAGCAGGTTGAATTGGGCCTGATCCCTCTCATGCACTTATCCTGACTTCCTGGGAGAAGAAAAATTTAAGGGGGTCTGGAATCTGTGAACACATCATTACGAGTCTGGTGGGCAGTGAAGAGGCTGGTGCTGGCAGGGAGGAAGCACTCCTCTCAGATTTAATGCTGAATTTTTACCAAGGTGGAGGGCTGGGATATTCTTGCAGTAAGAAAACAAGAGACAGGTGTGTGTAGAGCAATTTGTGGATATAGAAAAGGGACTGGTTTGACCAGTTGGGGAGTTCCAAGGAAAATATGGATTGTTCTCTCAAGACCTATTCCCGTATTTACAAGTTAAGAACTATGTCCAGAGATTGGGGATTTTCAGGGAGCTCCTTGGGAGAAAAAACAAGTTTGAGAAATTTTTAGGCCCTGATGTTAAAAAGAAATGATCTTAGACATCTATCGATGCCTTAATGTTAAGAGGGGGAGCCCCTAAAATATATGACAGCTTGGGAATCTGACCTGGGTTGAGTGATTACTGTAGCAGAATGGGAATGCACGTGGCAACACATCAGTTTTCTTGAGCTTGCTACTACCTGGATACTAAGCTCTGTTGAGATGGTACTATATCCCTATATTACTAGTGAATACGAAAGGTGGTGGAGATGGGAGGTGTTGGAGGGGGAAGGCAGGAGGGGACTTCTACTTCCAGTTGGTAACTCTTTACCCAACGTTTTTTTGTTTTTGTTTTTTTTATTACCTTAAAATTTTATATCATTGCTTATTCTATTCTTTCAAATTTTGAATGTAATTCTTGTTTTTAGTTTGAATGTAATCCGCCTAGAACCGCAAGGTAATGGCGGAATAGAAATCACTAATGTAATGTAATTTGCATATATGGTGGGGGGGTATAGAATTGTCCAGGGTTTTTGGAAATCTATATTTCACACATTGTCTTTAATTTTGGATGGGAATTTAGAAGCTATTTAGTGCAGCAGTGAGCTTTTGACCACACACGCATGCGCAAGGCCTGCCACTCCCTCTAACAAAAAATTTGCATTAGAGGGGCCAGGATGTGGCAGGTCTTGAGTGTGGACAGATATGCATGAATCTTTTAATATGATGCTGGTGCAACC
This sequence comes from Geotrypetes seraphini, assembly GCF_902459505.1. Taxonomy (NCBI): domain Eukaryota; kingdom Metazoa; phylum Chordata; class Amphibia; order Gymnophiona; family Dermophiidae; genus Geotrypetes; species Geotrypetes seraphini. Next base: position 32,738,857 of record NC_047102.1, read on the forward strand.
TCAATTAGATCTTCGAGTGTTATAACAGTGGTGATTTTGGAATAGTTTGCAATGAGAATTTATGCTCAAAGGATATTAAACAGATCGCTGTTCTGTTTGTATCCACCTGTGAATAGTAGTTAATGGACTCCTGACGAATTCAATAGTGCCAAAACATGGCCTATATCAAGTCCGGTCTTCACATATCTACTAGTCGCTTTATCACAAGGACTTTTTATTCATTTTACCAGTTCTCTCATAAAGACTGTTTATTTGGATCACCTGCTCTTTGTGGGGGTCTTTTCTACTTTGTTCTTTGCTCCTGTTGAGATATTGGGGATTTTTGGTTTTCTTGTTTTCTATTGTAGATATGCAATAACCTCATACCACATGCACTGTCTTTGGAGCCATAGGACCTCTGGGAGAATGCAAGGAGTGGTTGTGAAAGTGGCAGTGAACAGGGAAGACAAGAGCAGAGAGATGCTGGACACACTGTAGTGGTGATGGGGGAAGGAAGGTGCTGAACACCTGAAGAATGAATAGAAAGGGAGATACTGGACATGGGAGGGGGAAGGGGAGTTCCCAGAGTAAAGAGAGTAGGGGAGATACTGGATATAGGGGTTAGTTGGTAGGTAAGGGGAGATACTGGACTATGGAAAGGAAGATTTGGGCTATAGGAGAAGAAAGGGCCTTGAGCCATCTCTTGGGGGTTGAGGGTGAATACAGAACAGGTACACTTAGGCATCAGATACCCTTGAACCAGCCTTGCCTGTCCAATGTATCTAAATATACTCCATTTGCTTCAATTACAAGTAACCTGAAGACTAGACTAGTTCAACATGTTTGCAAAAGAGATCTGAAAACAACTGACATGCAAAACTCTGGACTCGATAATTGATCTATGTAAATCACTGTCTCTGCTTGCCATCAGAAGAACATAGTAATCTATGAGGAACCTTCAAAGAGAAACCAATTAAGAAGAAATGTTATAACAAATTATCATTAAAAAAAATAGGAGCTAAGCAAACAGAACTGACTGACCTATTTCTTTCAAATAGGTGCCAAATAGTCACTTCTTTATATACAGCACAGGGCTTTAGCATTAAGACTAGGAATATTTTGGCCTGATGACTCGACGAGATCCTGGCCTTGATTTTATTTGCAGTTCCATTTCTATATTAAAAAGAAGACTACAAATCCCAGTATACAATGAGGTTAATCCAAGGCCTGTTCTAACAGCTCCTGATGACCCATAGTGATCCCAGAAACCCAAATAGGAAATACCTGTGTATGACAGTCTTTGAAGACGGCGCTATTGATTATGCTGCACTCTCTTTCTGCTTGTGAGCGCCGGTGTGGGTTGTTTAAGCAAGGATTGATAACAGCTTTGGCGTTAGGGCACGAGGAGCCAACTTTCCAGCTGTTTCCAAACTCCTCCGCGCTCTCTTCGATGGACTTCCCTCGGGACATGAAGTCATTATTCTGGTTGTCATCAAAGTTACCACATAGGCCGCAGACTTTTTCCTGCAAGAATGGGAATCAAGAGAGCTGCCTGTGTTCTGCAATATCAACAGGGATCTTTGCATCTGAACATTTTCTGCCTATCCTTTTCACATGAATACGCTTTGTAGGTGCCACAAGGAGATAAACTGGCTTGCAGGCCAATGATCAAAACATAGCTAGTGTTAGTGTCCCCCCAAATGCTCTAATGGTGCATCATTAGCGCAGACCGCATTTAAATGTGATCATTTAGTAACCTACACAAATTCTTTAAAAAAAAACCTCTCAGGCATGTTTAACATTGGAAAAAATAATGTGTTGGAAGGGTTGGTTGAGAGAAGAGGTATCTAACGACACTCCTTCTCTATCACCAACCCAATCACCCTGCCCCAGACAGGCTTCCCCAACAATGTCACTGTGCTGTGTCCTGCTGTGCCAAGCATCAGTGCAACTCCCCTTCCCCCACCAAGCTAACAAAGATCCTTGGTGGTACCCCTCCCAGCTCCCAGGTCTCCCCCCCATAAGAACTTTTTAAAAAAGCACTACTGGTCCAGTGGGACCCTGATCAGGCCAGGCCAGAACCCCCCTCTCCCGAAGTCAACCCTAGTGGCCTAGCAGTGGATCACCTTCTATATTCCTTCACACCTCTGTAGGAGGCAGGAGGGAGGGATGCCTCAAAATGGGAACACCTCAACCCACCTGGTGTGTTAGAGCCTTTTTGAGGTTTCAAGTTCAAGTTTATTAGGTTTCGATAGACCGCCTATCTGAAAAACATCTAGGCAGTCGACAGTAAAATGTTTGAAGAAATAATTTAACAATACAAGTGAGCAAATTATATACATAGAAATAATTATTACAGAAAGAAAAGGGGAAGAGGGGGAGAAATACAATCTACGGAAAGGAAAGCTGGGTAGGGGAAATGAACAGAGGGAGGGGGAAAATAAGGTTGGCGCTAGAGTGGCCAGAAGTGATTGGGCATCGCTTCTGGCTGACTTCTTAGACCCCAGCGGGCCCCTCCCTGGACCACCAATGAATTGGTAGGTAGCCACTAGGAGGGTTGGGTGGGCAACTTACTGTCACAGCCCAGGAGTATCAGGCCACAGTTATGTACGGCCCAATGCTCCTGGGCCACAGGACTAATGCTGCCTGTGAGGTGACTCACAAGCAGCGTTATCCCTATAAGATGGGATTCAGCAACCTGTGGTACCCCAAGTTGCTGAATCCCACTGGGCATCGAAGTACAGTAAAGGGTGAACCTTTACCGCGCCTTGATGAATCCCCCACTAAATGACAGCAATGAATAGAATAAGTGCTACAGAAACATTTGCAAATGAGTGCCTCACTACCAGTGCCCTTCATATCCGTAGGCATTATCGGAAGTGGAACCAAAGCCTGGTCAGTACATATGCACATTAATAAAAAAATAAATACATAAAACATGCACTTCTGCACTGTTAATCCTGCCCTGGAGCAGGCTTAATTTTATGTGTGAGCTTTCTGGGAGGTAATTTTACAAAGAGCAAAATTTTGCTACCCATGAAAATGAGTAAATAGCAAAATTTAGGGCAAAATTTAACACCCAGGATAGCTGAAAATAGGTAACCGTTCTTGTGGCGCAGTTTTCTTTGTTCTTCACGTGTTTGTATGCTGATTTTGAAAAAATCCCTTAAATAATGGGGGTAGAAAAGTAGCTGATTTACTATGCTGTGGGACCTATTTTCTAACCATGAGCACCAATTTCAAAGTGTCTTCATATCAGCAAAGTCTTCAGGCTTGCAAAGTTATCCAGATTAGTTTTTGTGGATAATAAAAATTAATTTGGTTTAACTTGCTAAAAATCAATTTACCATTTGTTAAATTGCGCACATTAAAAAAATAAGTTCCCATGTGTGTGGAAAGTTATTTTGTCTCAAAATGAATGTGTGAAACAAGCTACGAAGAGCAGGCTAAAAGAATCAGAAATGAACAGAACATTTTTCTCCTGCATCCTAATTTAAGAGCAGCTCACTCTTGCAATTCCATTTATCCAGCTAAGCTACAGCCACAAATACCCACACCAGTTCTGCCTCTGTCTCTATACCTTCTGTTAAATTTTTGGCCAAGCTGGTTGGACAAAATATAACTACTGAGCAAGGAAGGGAAATATTGAAACCACAGAGTTGTCCAGGTAACTTTGGGGTCCTTTTACTAAACTGCGTTACGTGCTAGCATGTACTCACCACTCAATTCTGTATATGGCCTTAAGTTGTGTGTGCAAGACTTAGGACTAGATTCACTAAGCAAACCGATTGTGTACTGATCGGTTTGTTATCCGATTTCCCTCCGATCAGGTATTTAGGCCCTTTTTTTTTGGGGGGGGGAGCCCTAAATGGGTGTGCCTAAAAGTTATGACATGCACTGACGCTGTGTGATTCTATAATGTCTGCGTTACTCTTATAGAATTGCGTTAAACGTCATCCTGGTTGACATTGAATCCTCCCCTAACTAAGTAGATTTCCGGTCTGCATGTGTTAATAACATACAATTTTATAAAAATATTTTTTAGGGAGGGGTGTAGTATGGCAGGGAAAGGGACATAAGCACTACCATTACATTACATTAGTGATTTCTATTTCACCAATATCTTGTGGTTCAAGGCGGATTACATAAGATTTATCAGGAGTTACAAGAATTGTAACTTTACGTAAAAATTGTCATAGGAATTACATAGGAGGTATATAAGTATTGTCGGGAACTTGAGGCGATACATGTTGGGTAATTAGAAACATTTTAGATTTGAGAGGGGTAGTGGGTGTAGTGGTTGGAGATTGGGAAGGAACTGGTTGTGTTAAATAGGTTTTATGTATTTTTTGAAGAGTAGGGTTTTAGTTTCTTTTTTGAAGGTTTTCTAGTCTGTGGTCGAGGACAGCAGATTGGTGATTTGTCTGTCTAGTTTTGCTGCTTTGGAGGCCATTAGATTGTCATATAGTTTTCTTCGTTTGACGTTTTTGTGCATTCACATAAACTAAACTAAACTAAACCTTAAGTTTATATACCGCATCCTCTAGTAACTGCTCCCATGTTAATAATTTTGCAAGTCATGTGTGCTAATGGATAAAATAGTGAGAGGCATAGAAAAAAATCTAATCTAATCTGCCTGGCTGGCCCAGAACTTACTCTCTGATGTTAGAATTGATGTCGCAGGGAAGGCTTATGGGCCTGGCACTTGTACGCACCTGGCCTGGCATTGGAGAAGCAGGGAGAAATTGGCGGCGGTGGCTTTGAGGGGAGGGCAGGGAGAGAGAAAGACAGACAGACAAAGAAAGAAAGGGGGCAGAGAGAGACAGAAAGGAAGAAAGGGGAGGGGGCAGGGAGAGAGGAAGAAAAAGTTGTACTCGTGGCGGGACAGAGAGAGAGATATTGGATGGGGAATGGAATGAGGTCTAGAAGAGAGGAAGCATGCAGGAGGCAGAAAGAAAGAAATATTGGATTTACAGTCAGAAGAAGGAAGTGCAACCAGAGACTCATGAAATCACCAGACAGCAAAGGTAGGAAAAATGGTTTTATTTTAACTTTAGTGATCAAAATATGTCTGCTGTCTATATTTTGCACTATGGTCCCCTTTTACTAAACCGTGATAGCGATTTTTAGCGCAGGAAGCCTATGAGCATTGGGAGCAGCATGGGGGCATTCAGCACAGCTCCCTGCGCTAAAAACCGCTATTGCAGTTTAGTAAAAGGGGAGGGGGTATATTTGTCTATTTTTGTATAGTTGTTCCTGAGGTGACATTGCATATTTTAAAGTCATCTGCCTTGACCTCTTTGAACCCCACACCCCCCCCCCAAATATAAATGATAATTCATATTTTCTCTGCGTACAGTGTGCTTTGTGTTTTTTAAAATTTTATTGTTGGTAGATCACTTTGACTTAGTCATTTTAAAAGTAGCTTGCAAGCCAAAAAAGTGGGGGCACCCCTGGGTTAGAGTAGTTGCTCGTGCTGGTGAAGATTTTAAAGAGGTACAAGGAGTGGGAAAGGGAGGATGCGAGTGTGGCTTGGGGGGTGGAGAGGTTCTGGCACCCTCACCAAGAAGGCACCCGGGGCAGTCCACCCCCCCTCCCCTCCTTTATATGCTAGGGTGCACAAGCTTCTGATTTTATTGGGTTGTGCACAAACAGCCAGACATGAGCACAAAAGGTAAAGGAAAGAAAAATCCTGCACCCTGTTTCTTCACAGGGCCAGGGCTCAAAAGGTTCTGAGAGGGGCCTGTAGCTGATAGGACCCAAAACATAGATCGTGGCTTGTGACTTCCATACCTCAAACAGTCTTTCCTCAGTCAGGCAAAGGGATCTGGCCTTAGCCAGACCTCGGAGCAAACTCGCAGGTGTTCAGCAACAAAAGGAAGATTAGCTTCCCTCAGCCAAGCCGAGTATCTAAGGGCTGTAGTCAAGGTTCATACAGGAATCACCTCTTCCTCCTTTCTCCTGGGCCTCCTGACTTAGCTCTGGCCCTGCCCTTTTATACTTCCCGATTCCAATCTCCCTGACTCCTCCTTCTCATGTCACTTCCCCTTAATGAGCTACCTATTAATGCTGCCTGATTCAGGGAAAAATGTTTTGTTTTGATTCAATTCGATTTGGCTTATTAAATTGATTTTTTGATTCTATTTGCTTTTCCTGCCCAATAGGGCATTGTTGTTGTTTTTTTTTCAAACGTCCTGGCGGGTTTCTTTTGTAGCCTTCTCATAATTCGTTCCTGAAGCATGCTCATAAACCAAATTACTCCTATATCAAAGTGAGTTTCCCCATAGGAAGTAAGGGAAACTCGCTTGATTGGTTCCAACTCCTCTCCCCCCCCCCCTGGCCACTGGCGCTGCTCCACCCCACCACATCCCCAAAAGACCCCCGCACCCCCAAGGCCACTGGTACGCTTCCACTTCTCCCCCTCCCCACGCAAACCGGCATCACCCCCTGCCCGCAAATGCTGCCCCCCATGAACCGGCATCGCCCCCCCTTATGAATGCTGGCCCTCCCCCCCCCCCCCCGTGCGAGCCAGCATCCCCCGCCTGCCCAAACTGAAGAATTACCCCCAATGTAGCACCGGCACACAGCACCAACCCACAGGAGATGCCGGTGCCCGAAGATCGTGCTGCTTGCTGAACTGGGCCTTGAGCATCTGCGTGTTTCATTCTTCTTCAGGGTCAGGGAAAGTACAGAAATGTTCAAGCTGTCAGCATTTAGCTTAAGCCAACCAAAATCATGCCGGCAGCTTGAACATTTCTGTACTTTCCCCGCCCTGAAGAAGAATGAAATGCATCGGTGGGGAATGAAACAGCAAAGATTCTTAAGCTAAGTTTCAATTTATGAATATATTTATAAAACTGATTTTAAGAATAAGCACTGGATTGCATAAAATAAACTTTATAAAAATAAATTAGATACAGAGAAAACAGTGATCTCTAAGCTCTGATGAGGATAGTCACCACACAGGCTCTCTTGTTAGAAACATAGAAATAGACAGCAAATAAGGGCCACGGCCCATCTAGTCTGCCCACCCCAATGACCCTCCCCTACCTTTCTCTGTGAATAGATCCCATGTGTCTATCCCATTTGGCCTTAAAATCAGGCAAGCTGCTGGCCTCAATCACCTGAAGTGGAAGACTATTCCAGCGATCAACCACCCTTTCAGTGAAAAAGAATTTCCTGGTTGAGAGTTTAAGTGTGGCTCACTGAGGAGCTTCGGTGGAATACATAAATAAGAAGTCATCATTCAGAATTTGAGACTTTAAGATCTAAGGAGGTGTATTAAAGACCCAGTTAGGGGTAGTATTGCCCACAATCTACACTTGTAGAACAATCAGTGGCATAGTGAAGGAGGGAAGCGCCCAGGGCGGTGGTGACCCTGATCCTTTCCCGCCTCTCCCGTCATGTGCTCACACCTTACCTTCCCTCGTACCTCTTTAACTTCTCCAACCTGCTGCCTGGGCCGGCCTCAGCTCTCACTTCCTGGTCCCATGAACAGGAAGTGACTTCAAAGGGGGTGAGCTGATGCTGGCGCTAGCAGTAAGTTCAAGCTGCTGCTCACACCGGTGAAGCATTAGAGGCCCGGGGTGGGAGTGGGGGTGGCGCAAGGTAAGGTGCTCATGTGGCAGGGAAGGACTGGGGGAGCAGGGAGGAAAGGTGCCGCAGCCCCTGCCAAGATGGCACTCAGAGCGGTCCACCCCCCATGCCCCCACTTACTATGGCACTAAGAACAATGTTGACAAACTTTCCTCATATTAACGTTCTTCACTCATATACTGTATATAAGTTTGCAAAATTAACTACTTCCACAAAATTTGTGTGCTCATCTTTAATTTCTGAAAATCAAAAGGACTAAGACCTGTATCCTGCTGCAGTTTTTTTTCTTACAAAATAGCATTGTTTTTTTTTGCATCAGTATCCCATCTCCTCTTTTATTTAGACCAACTGACCCATTAGACCAATTGTAATCATATCCACTGTCATTGCTTCTTAAATGGTTATATGAAGCTCTGAGAGAAATGCACGACTTACCCGAAAGTACGAATCCAGTTTAATATATATAGTGGTCTTTTTGTCCCAAATCAGCATTAGGCCATTGCTGGCCTCAATTATTATATAAAGTCCCCAAGGATATATTCTGAAAGGGATGTTCATGCCATGTACGCTTTCCTGCATCTCATATTTTCCACTATAAAGTTTCAACTGTGTATTCTAGAAAAAAGGAAGAAAAAACCTCTTTGGAATAATCAAATAAAAAATGCATTTTCTTTCCCCACAGTGTACATTCAATATTGCAGATATTTTCAGGACCACCTGCCAGTCAGGTTTTCAGGATAGCCCTAATGAATATGCATAGGGCAGATTTGCATGCCTGTCACCTCCATTATATGCAAATTTCTCTCATGCATATTCACTAGGGTTTTCCTGCAAACCCGACTGGCTGGTGGTCCTCTAGGACAGAATTGGGAACCAAGCCAGACCTGTCTACCTGCTTTGCACAGTGAAGTAAGGTGGTTATTTTGACTCTAGTCTCTATAGATTTCACATCTGATTTCATCCTTGTTGATCATGTCTTGACCTTTGGTGTGGAGGGCCATATTTGATATGATGTCCAAATCTGAGTTTGGACATTTGGCGGAAGATACACAAAAACCCAGTAACAAACATGCTCATTTTCAAAACTGCAAAATGCCTATCTTGTTTTTTTTGGGAAATGGCCATTTTTCAGACATGCATTTATGTTTTTGAACCATTTTTGAAAAGTTAAAGTTCAATTTATTCAATATACCGCAAATATAAAACCAAGGTAAATCTACGCGGTTTACAATAAAATGTAAAATGAATAAAAAAGAAAACAAAAAGTAAAAAATAAAATAGGGTAGGAGACGAAAATTAGACAAAACACAAAGTTCAAACAAAACAGTCAAGCAACCATAGAAACATGAGGAGAGGAAAGAATCGGTAGGTTACAATAAAACCAAAAGATTGGGGAGAGGGTGGAATAAACAATGTGTTGGGGGATTTAAAAATTAAGTTATTTTTGCCCACACTAAATAAGATGAGATAAAGACAGGAATACCAGAACAGAATAGGTTGCCTGCTGCAAATTGCAGAGAAAGAAAATTAAGAACAGAAAGCCAAGGAGAAATAGTATGCCTTTAATTGCATCTTAAAAGTCACAATTGATTTTTCTAAATGGATATAAAGCGGCAGAGAGTTCCAGAGGGTGGAAGCCATGACAGAGAATGAAGAATTCCTATGAAAGTCGAGGAAAAATGGTTGAAATGAGGGAACAACTAATAACTGTTGAACACATCCAAAAGAAAACCACACCAAACTAGCCATCGGCATGCAGGATGGGCCAGCTTTGTAGTAGATTTGCCACATAGACCTCCCAGCAGAACAGTGGGGCACCTCAGAGAGCACTACAATGAACTTTACGAAAAAAGGCCCAGGCACACATCTCACCATTACCCCTTTATACTGTATGGTGAGCCCTCCAAACCCAGTAACCAACTACTGTATCCAACTGTACACCACACCAATAGCCCTTATGCCTGCAGATATCACTTATATGATGATACAGTAGGTTTTTGGTGGGCTCACACCTTCTACCACAAATCTAGCAGTTAGAGTAAGATATGGGCCTGGAATGCCTTATCCTCTTCCCTTTGCCTCAAAACTTCCAAAGATAGATCTAAAGCAGCTTTAAATACTTTCTTGTTGAATGATGCTTCAACTTGGCCTCCTATTATTCTCAGATGTTCCTGTTTCCTTTCTCACTTTTTTTTGTTTTGTTTTCTACCAGGATTCAACCTAGAATAGCAGCCTCCTTTTTCTTCCTTGCCCCGTTCTCCTCTCCTCCTCTTTCCAATCAATTATTGTATTTCCTCCCCACTCTACCTCTCTGTTTTTCCATACCATCTTTTCTTTCCTCCCTTCTTATTTTGAAATTTCTATCTATGTAAACTGCCTAGATATACTCAGTGGTGTAGTGTATGTAAGGGTGAGATGAAGTTAGATCCAAGTGACAACAAAGGTATTGAAGGTATTAGTGACTGGTGTCGTCATACATAATTGTGCAAGGGGATCATTAAGCTTTTTCTTATTACAAAGATCACTTGTCTCCTTGCACAATTATGTATGACGGCATCAGTCACATTAATACCTTCAATACCTTCCAAAATTTGTTGTCACTTGGATCTAACTTCATCTCACCCTTACATACCTAATATTACACTACATATTATTTCATATCCACTCACTACATATTTCTATCCATAGGACCCCTGAGGAAGACAATAGTGTCAAAACACAGACCATGTTGGGTCCAAATGTTTCCAGTGTATTAGTCCTAGCCATTTTCATGTGGATTATCAAGTTGTTCCAATAAAGCCTTCATCTTGGACATCAACTCTCCACAAGTCTTTTGCTTTGGTTAACAAAGAACATAAGAATTGCCGCTGCTGGGTCAGACAAGTGGTCCATCGTGCTCTGCAGTCTGCTCATGCGGCGGCCCTTAGGTCAAAGACCAGTGCCCTATTTGAGTCTAGCCTTACCTGCGTACGTTCTGGTTTCCCCCTATAACAGCCTCTGGAAGAGCGTTTCAGATTTCTATCACTTTCTGGGTGAAGAAGAACTTCTTTACGTTTGTATGGAATCTATCCCCTTTTAACTTTAGAGAGTGCCCTCTCGTTCTCTCCACCCTTCGATATCTTGAATGTTTCGATCATGTCCCCTCTCAGTCTCCTCATTTCAAGGGAGAAGAGGCCCAGTTTCTCTAGCCTCTCATTGTACAGCAACTCCTCCAGTCCCTTAACCATTTTTGTTATTCTTCTCTGGACTCTTTAACATATGTCTTACGAGCACATACACATTCGTAATTATACCTGCCTTGGAGCAAGAGTGACTTTATGCAGGAGTTTTCAAGGAGGCTATTTTATAAAGGCACTTGTCATATGTTGTCTTTATAAAATTCTCTGCTATAAACAATACCTTAGATAGGATGAAGAAGTCAAACCACAAAACCTGCTCTTGACAATTGTCAATCATAGGATCAAAATGCACATTGTAACTTTTGCTTTTGCTACTGTGTTCATTGTGAATTTAACAAAAAGTTAAATTTGCACTTTGATGTTATGATTGACAATTTGGGGCACTGGTAACATTGGCTAAATTTCAGCCTTATCTCCCAGTCTGAGGATAGAAATGCAGGTTTTGTGATTTGATGCTTCTACGGTATTAAATAGGCAATTCATATGCGTCCATGTGCCTTTCTGACTAGACGCCCTCTGTCAATCTTAGACTTTTCCAGTAATGGAGGGTCCAAGTGGTACCAAGGACAATAAGGTGATAATTACCCCGAGGACAATTCGGATAATCTTGGAGCATATTCTAGGTGTGATGCCACAGACAATGTTTTCAGTCACAATACTGAAGGTGGAATGGTTTTGGTGTCTATCACACAGATCCTGTAAAAGAGAGAAAAAACAGGAAATAAATTCTGGGGTTTAACAGGCCCGGAGATGCCCCTGCTAAGCTGGATGGATACTGGTATTCAGCAGGTGGATTTAGAATTGGGTTTTAATATATCTGCTAAGTTGGAAAGGCGCCCATATGCATTGTTGTTGCATATTATCTTAGTTTAGGTTTGCTTCCTGGTTGATAGTTATTTTGTTGCATAGGTGTGATTGAATATGATCAGATGGTGATCAGACCAGGGTACTGGTTTGATGGAGCAGCTGCGAGTGCCTGTGCTGAGCGATGCATCGTTTGGAGTAACAATTAAGTCTAGGATGTGGCTCGTTGCGTGACTTGGTGAGGGGACTATTTGATGGAAGCCTAGGTCCAACAGTGATGTGATGAAGTTTTTTGTTTTGAAGATTCTGAAAAATATTCTATTGAATTGTTTTATTACTACTCATTTTTATTGAGCATGAGAAAATAAATACAGTTAATATAGAACTATGCCAGCTCAATGCTGGTGTTAGCGTCTAGCATGAGCGGCATTGTAGCATGTGCTATTCCGCGCATTAAAGCCCTAACGCAGCTTAGTAAATGGAGCCCATAGTAATGCAAAATAGATGTTTTTATATCCAACTCAATTGAGAGGTTCCTTTTAGAAGAAGAGGCTTGAGATGGTAGGGTTTGATCTATTGGGATTGGCCTTAATAGTACGCTAACTTGCAGACACACGTTATCTAATTTCTTCAGCAATGTCTTGTGTTTAACTCGTTTTCTCCCCAATGATGTGGACTGTGTACATTTTTTGTATTCAAATGACTTCAAAATAAAAGTTCTACAAAACCAAATTATCCATATATCTGCATATTTTGTAATATTCATATAATTCTAAACTGTACCCCCAAGGAATGCATACAGACATTCTGGATAAAAGCACATGCTAAGCAGAAACTGTTACTCATGTAGGGCAAAGAAAGTTTGACGTTATTTTACCTACAGATTTCATAATTCATGCTCCCTTATTTGACAGCTTGATCACTAGAAGTAGTATCACAAGACTACCACAAAGGGAATTTTAGACCCATTTTGAAGCTGGATGCTGACAGAGGGGCAACTAGAGATCAATCCTGCTCTCACCACTAACCACCCAGAAAACCCTTGGTAGATATTAGAAGGCATCAATGGGTGAAGAGTTCAAGTTGGACAAGTCAGGTTGGAATTTGGATCAGAGAGATGTCTTTGATAAGGAGGTTTTAGATCAGGGGAGGGGGGGAGGTTTAAGTTAAACACAAGCTATAGTATATTCATTTTGCATATTTAGGGAGTTCAGACATGGGGGAAACCACTGCTTGCCTTGGGATCGGTAGCATTGAATATTGCTACGGTTTGGGTTTCTGCCAGGTATTTGTGACCTAGATTGGCCACTGTGGAGACAGGATACTGAGTTAGATGGACTATTGGTCTGACCCAGTATTCTTATGTTCTTATTTTAAGGCAGGCCATTTGATGGCTCCTACTCCATAAAACCCCTCAGAATATTTGTCTCTCAGTCTTCTCCTTTCCTTTATTCAGCACATATACATTCGAATCTAATCTAACCCCAATTCCACCAGATCCACCCAAAAACTGAAACTTTCCTTTTCCTCTCTAAAAGGCATTTCCCTTGTAGGAAAACATGGCTCCTCCCTCCCTTTCAGAATCACTGAGCTCTGGAACAACCTTACCTCCCCTCTTAGGAATCTGAGCTCCCTCCAACTCTTCCGTAAACATCTGAAAACCTGGTTATTCTCGAAAACGTAACTCCTCCTCCCTCTCTGGTCATTCTAGCCTTCTAAATTTTTCTCCTCATTTTGCCTCTTTCCTCCACTGGAGTTCCTTTCTACCCTAACTCTTGTTAACCGTGTCGAGTTTTACGAATGTAGAGATGATGCGGTATACAAACCTAAGGTTTAGATTAGATTAAATTAGATTATTTCAGAGACATGCTATGCCTAAATAGGTTCAAGGCAACTTACAATATAAGGAATAATGGAACGTATATGCTACATTATATCAGTCTGAGGAGGACAGAGTTATGAACGGAGTAATAGGGAAGGGAGGATTGAGGACTGCACTGGTATAACACTTGAGAATGGGATTTAGTGATACTAGGTATTTCAAGTTAGCTGTCTGTAGTGTGCATGCTTTCAAAGAAGAGAGTTTTTAATTTTCTTCAGAATCTGTTGTAGAATGTTTCCATCCTGATGTCAGTTGGAAGGTTTGTTCCAGGTCTTGGTGCCAAGATAAGTGAAGAGCGGGTCGAATGTGCATTTGTATTTAATTCTACTGTACATGCCTCAGCGGACCTTATTTGTCCTAAAAGTGGTCTAAGTGCCAACTGTTCATCTTGTATTGGATGTACGTCAGGGACAGACGTCAATGATACCACACCACTTGTGACATTCCCCCATACCATCCAGATGCACCTCCAGTAGTTCTAGTCATTTTACATTCTAGACATCTTTGCCCCAACCTTTTCTGAAATGTCAGTTTAAACATTTGGGCTGTAAAGACATCTATATGCCAGGATAATAATGTTTAAAGCATAAATAGTACTTGTAAAACAGCTAGTATGTTGCATTCGGAAATTATTAATTCTTCTAATTGTGATTACACTTAAAAAAAGAATTATGAATTAACAGAGGCCCAGATGTTTAAAGTTAGACACCTAAATTGGTGTGCCTAACTGATTTAGGCACCTAACAAAAATATTTAATTAGCTTAATCGGCGCTGATAAGCTTAATTGGCTTGAATTAAAATTACTTGATAGGCGCCAAGATCGCTGGACGCCTATCGATTTCAGGTAGGTGCCTAGCCCAAGGCGTCTACCAGAAAGTGGTCATGGTTAAGGGCAGGTCATGGGCGGACCTTAGGCGTGTTGGATTTAGGCCAAGAAAACCATGGCATAAATAGGGGGCACCTAAGATTTTGACACCTACTGGCACTTAAGTCCAATTTAGTTATTGCTTGGCGTGATTCTATAAATAGCACCTATCTGAAGATTGACTGCCGCCATGCGCCAGGTTCCTCAGCATCTATTTTATAGGCCTCATGTATAGAATTGGGGCCGTAACGTCCTTTATAGTTGTATAATTGATACTTAATAGTCACATAATTGACACAACTGAAAGACAAAGAGAATTTTATTAAATATAACCTTCTAATTGTAAAGAAAGAATATCCTTAGGAAGCCCAAAATGGTAGATTTTGACCCTTAAATTGTTGTGGCAGTTGGAAAGAAGCTTGTGAAATTAGAGGTGCAAAATCAGATACCTGAACCAGGACATAGCTGCAAGCTCCACTGAAATCAAAGCGCTTCTTGTCGAAGGTTATGTGATGGCCATCTCCATACACACTGCATGTGCCGTGACACAGGAAGTCTGAGCATTCCCATTTTTTCTTTCCACACACACTGTGAGATAGGCAAAGTGAAAAGGATTTCTCTGTTAATAGATCCTATCCATCTAGTATTACCATACATGCAAAAGTTTTCACTACTAATTCACCCTCCTCTTTGCTTTTTCCCTTCCCCATTTTATAAGATGATGAAACCTTTGCCGTCTTCCTTATGTATCCTATGTTGTCTCCCTTGTTATCATACTTGTTCGTGTTAGCTCCCCAGGTTTTAGATGAATTTTTTTAATGTAAACCGCTTAGGATTGTTTTAAGCGATATATCAAACTGAAATAAACTTGAAACTTTCATTTGCACACACTAGATGGAAGTTAAAACTCCCAAACCAATAGCCAAATGTAATCCACCCAAAATGAGAGCTAAGACTAGATTACAAACCTGGAGGAAAAAGACCTTGAGCAGTTCTTGAACTCAATACGAATGAACAACTTTTAATCGTCGGTCAAAAAGCCTTCAGTCGTGCTGTGAATACTTCATAACCATCAAAGGAAATCTGATTGTATTAAATATTACTCTATCATGTTAGATGCTGTTATGCACACAAGGAGGCTTATCTGCTGGCACTTGATGGAGCCATCTGTTTCGCTATTGAAAGCTTCCTCAGAAGGGACTATCCAGCATAAGACATATTGTTGGTATACTGAGCCCTAACCCTCAGCTATGTTATAGTTAGGCTTTTTAGGTGACTGAGGGCTGGATTTTCAAAAAAGACACCTGAATTGAGCCTACGGTACCTAACTTATGTGTTTTAATTCGTTTTAAGTGGCACAATAATTGATCACACCATAAAAAACAATTAAAAATGGATTTTAAAAAATAAGTTGCTGCTAGGCACCCTCTGGGGACTGGCGCCTGAATCCATAGTGCCTAGGACTGCCGAAGCCTGGAACTGCACATGTTTAGGGGCAGCACCAGATTTTGGTGCCACTAGGCACTGCTAGCTGTGATTCTACAAGGGCCCTAGATGGAAGAAATGTAGACTGGAAAAGCCTGGCTTACATTTCCGGTAGCTGCGATTCTGTAAGCAGCGCCTGGCCGTGACACTTTCTAGGCACCTACAGCATCAGATGCTGCTTAGAGAATCAGCCTCTGAAGGTTTTTTGACCTACGATTGAAAGTTTTTAGGTATGTCTGATCATTCGCATTGAGTGCATTGACTACCAGTGAGGGTTTTTTTTCTCTCTATTTGAGCCATAGAGATTTGTAATCTCGAGGATCTTAGCTCCCATTTTGGGTGAGCTGTCATTTACAATGACATAGGAAATGGCACCGATTAGTGAATTCTATAAAAGGTACATGCGCCTTATAGAATCGCACCAAGCGCCAGAGCATGTCATAACTTTTAGGCACACCCATTTTGGCTAAGGAAAGCCAAGCCTAAATACCCGCATCAAGCATATTCTATAACAGTGTGCATACATTTTAGGAGTGCCTAAGATCCACCCTTACACCTCCCCTGGCTATGCCCCCTATTCAAATTCACACGCTAGAACTGACATGCGCCTACCACATTGTGTGCATAACTTCTAATTGTCAGTTACGAAATGTGAATTGCCAATTATTGGTGCTAATTAGGCTGTGTACATAAATTGGCTGTGTGCCCTGATTTGCACACACCACATAAGGTGCCATATACAGAATTGGGGGGTTTGTGTTTTTCCATTTGCTGAATACTAGTGCACACTTTCTCTCCTGAGAGTGTGCATGAGCACAAACCGTTGTACACACGTTAACCATTGTGCATTCATGCACATACCCCAACATTCCTCCCATAATGACAAAATATTTATTTATTTTAAAATTTATATACTGTATAAAACTAAACAGTTTCAACATCAATATTCATAAGAGTAAAATACACGGACATCAAAGTTGCTTTTGGACATACTTGGACTTCCAGAAAGCGTTCGACAAAGTTCCACACGAAAGACTTCTCAGGAAACTATAAGCCATGGAATAGAGGGAGATATACAAAGATGGATAGGCAAATGGATGGAAAACAGAAAGCAGAGAGTGGGCATAAATAGGAAGTTCTCTGACTGGGAGAAAGTGACTAGTGGTGTACCCCAGGGCTTGGTACTTGGGCCGATCCTATTTAATATTTATATCAATGACCTGGAAGAAGGAACATCCAGTGAGATCATCAACTTTGCAGACGACACAAAGCTATGCCGGGCAATCAGATCACAGGAGGATAGCGAGGAACTCCAGAGCGACTTGTGTCAGTTAGAGAAATGGGCAGAGAAATGGCAGACGAAGTTCAACATGGAGAAATGCAAAGTAATGCATTTAGGCAGTAAGAATAAGGAACACGAGTATAGAATGTCAGGTGCAACTTTGGGTAAGAGCGAACAAGAAAAGGACCTGGGTGTACTGATAGATAGGACCCTGAAGCCATCAGCACAATGTGCGGCAGCAGCAAAGAAAGCAAATAGAATGTTGGGCATGATAAAGAAAGGAATCACGAGTAGATCGGAGAAAGTTATACTGCCGCTTTATAGAGCAAGGGTCAGACCCCACTTGGAATACTGCGTCCAAAATTGGTCTCCCAACCTAAAGAAGGATATAAAACTGCTGGAGAGAGTGCAGAGGCGAGCAACAAAGCTAGTAATGGGTATGGAGAAACTGGAATACGAGGATCGACTTATGAGACTGGGATTGTTCTCCCTTGAGAAGAAGAGACTGCGAGGGGATATGATCGAGACCTTCAAAATACTGAAAGGAATCGACAAAATAGAGCAGAAAAAACAATTTACATTGTCCGATTTGACATGGACAAGAGGACACGGGATGAAGCTGAGGGGAGACAAGTTCAGGACAAATATCAGGAAGTTCTGCTTCACGCAGAGAGTGGTGGACACCTGGAATGCTCTCCCCGACGAGGTTATTGCGGAATCGACCTTCCTAGGATTTAAAAGCAAACTAGATGCACATCTCCTTATGAGGGGCATAGAAGGATATGGGTGACTACAAATTATGCCAGGTGTACACCTGGGAGGGCCTCCGCGTGTGCAGATCGCCAGACTTGATGGACCGTAGGTCTGATCCGGAGATGGCACTTCTTATGTTCTTATGATTACATCAGTCCCCTCCTTATTATACTGTGCATAATACAAGTTCTACTGTAATAAAAATATTTTCAAAGTTTTTTGAACCCAACTCTGTCTGCACACATCTCCAACTGACACGATAGACTATTCCACATTTTCAACCCTGCAAAACAGAAAGTGGACCCTCTTGTGTCAGCATACTTTGGCTGCACAACTACATCCACCAACATAGTGTTTCTGATCTTAATGATCTATTTGGATGATAAACACTCATTATCTGTTTAAAATAAGATAGTATTGGATGATACAAGGTTTTATGAACAATGGATATCATTTTATATTGATCCCTAAAAATCACTGGTTACCAATGTAGCTGCCGCAACTCAGCTGAATAAAGCATACATTCTCATAAATGACACTGGAAAAGATACAACATGAAAATTTTCCCACAGACCAGATCTATTCATTGTTGTTCTGGATTGGTAATTATGACATACTAAAAAAAAAAAAAAAAAAAAAAATCTGTGTCATTCTATCAAGATGCTTCAGTGTTTATGGCTAGTTAGTTAGTGCCATCAACTCGTGCTCGAGTCCTAGCGGCTTGATCAAGTTTTGTGCTAGTCTGGTAAGGTCCTCCAGCATCATCCCCATGCTGTTTTCAATGTCCAGCCATCTGATTGCAGATCACCCTCTTTGCCTGGTTCCTTCGATCTTCCCAAACATAATGTCCTTCTCCTATGAACTTTCTCTTCTGACAGTGTGACCAACATAAGACAGTCATAACTTCATCATTTGGGCTTCAAGTGACATAGCTGGTTTGATCTCTTCCAGAATCAATTTGTTAGTTTTTCTGGCAGTCCACGGACCACATTAAATTCTTCTCCAGCACCAAAACTCAAAAGAGTCGATCTACTTTCTTTCTTGTTTCCATAGTGTCCAGCTTTCGCATCCGTAATTGACCACTGAGAAAATGAGTGTGTGGACAAGTCTGATCTTCATTTGGAGTGTTATTTCCTTGTCTTTGAATACTTTGTCAAGAGCCTTCATTGAAGACCAACCCAGTGCTGTTCTGTGGAGTATTTCTTCCCTGCCAGTTGCTTCTTGTTTACAAAAGAGCCCAGGACAACTTCTATTTTAGTATCTTCAAGTTCAAAATATTAATTTTCCCTGTTCATGATCTTGTTTAGTTCTAATCCCATATTATTACTTTCAGCTTTGACTTTTCTCAATAAATATAGCATGTCTTCTTTGCCATTGGTGATGAGCATTGTATCTTCTGCATAGCACAGGTTGTTTATATTTTGGTCACAAACTTTGAAATCAATGCTCTCTTCTTCCAAATTTGCTTTTCTGAAGATGGGTTCACTGCAAAGGTTGAGCAGGTGAGATGACAAGATGCATCTTTGCCCGACGTCACGCTTTATTGTAAACCAATCAGTGTTGCCATATTCTGTTCTCACTGCAGCTTCTTGATTTTTGTAGAGGCTCTTTATCAGCTGAGTAATGTGTTTGGGTATTCCCATTTGTGCTAGAGTTCTCCATAGTTTATCGTGATCCACACAGTCAAACGTTTTGATGTAGTTGAAGAAGCAAAAGTATAGGGGGTTTTGGTATTCTTTGCTCTTCAAATATCCACCTAACATTGGCAATAATATCTCTTGTTCCTTGACCTTTTCTGAAACCAGCCTGAACTTCAGGTAGTTCTTGCTCAATATATGATTGTAGCCTTCATTGTATTATTTTCAGCAATATTTTGCTGGTGTCTGGAATTAATGCAATTGTTCTGTAGTTGCTACACCTTTCTTCGGTATAGGTATAAACAGACATCTTCTCCAATCAGTTTGTCATGTTTTTCCTTCCAAATCTGTTGTTTATATGTTTATATGTCAGTGTTTATAAGTTTTGTAATTAAACAATTATAATTGTTTGAATGATTGATTTCATGTATTTCTATTCCACTCATAAAATTCAAAGCAGAGTATAAATGCACATACATAATAAGTAACAATACACGTACAAAACGCAAATCAGTTCAAATATCAAAATCACCATTTAAAATCTCATATTTTCCTAGCTCTAAAATATTGCTGAAATAGATAAATCTTTAGACCTTTTCTAAAAATCTTTCATAGATTGAATTTTCAGCAATTCTAATGCAATGCATTCAAGGAACACAAAAAATGGTTGACCGATACTTTTCCAGCCGTATCATTTGAACTGAAGGAACAATAATTAGTGGATCTTGGACAGATTTTAATGCTTGACGGTCAGTTGACAAATCTTCATATTTGAGGCTAATATTACTGAGATGTCACCTATCAAGATCTTATAAATTAACAACAGGATCTTAAAACTAATTCTATACTCAATAGGCAATCAGTGTAACAATTCAATCTCTCAGGGAGCTCCAATTTTTCATGTATCCTTTACCCATGGAACTTAAATTAGTATGTAACTTGTTTATGTAACTTTTCTATTTTAGGCTCCTCATTATTCGCTGACTGTCCAGCCTTCTTTCAATGTGAACCGCCTAGAAGTCGCCTGACTATGGCGGTATAGAAAAATAAAGTTATTATTATTATTATTATAATGATTAGCATGAAGTTGCATTTTGAAGGGCTTGTAATGCTTTCATCAAATGTTTCAACATTCCAATATACAATCCATACCAATAGTCGAACAGTGGACCAATTGTACTTTGGACAACAGTACGAAAGTTCTCACTAGTTAAAAAACTAACATTCTGTACTATTCTAAGTTTAGCAAAAACAGATTATATAACTTTTAAAGTTTGTTTGTTTGTTTTTTTTAGTTAATCCAAAATCCATCCAGCATTACCCCTAAATTCCTAGCACATGACAAAGTAGGGATAACCACATCCCCAACAATCACGTTGACCAGGATATCGTCTGACTGAAAAGGGGCCAGCAGGAGAATTTGTGTTTTAGCAATATTTAATTTAAGCTTAATCCCTCTTATCCACTGGTCGGCTGTTGCTAAGCACAAATGCAGCATGTCAAACCACTCCTTTATAGAATTACCTTTTTCTACAAAATACTGCACATCATTTGCATACAGCCTGAATTGGACTTCTAAACATAACGGTAACATAATAATGTTAAATAAAATAGCATAAAAAACATGAACCTTGTGGCACACCAATTGAACATCCAAACTCAGATGATCTCCGATTATCCCATGTAACACAAAAACTCCTGTTAGAGAAAAATGATCGAAACCATGTTAAAACAGTAACTTCCATACCTATCTCTTTCAGCCTATTCAATAAAATATCATGGTTGATTGTTTCAAAAGCTGCTGATACAACTAGTATCACTGAAAGGCAACATTTACCCTTGTCAAAATCCATTTTCACAGAACCAAGAAGAGAATTAAGAAGGGTTTCAATATCATGATAGGCACGGAAACCGAACAGATTTTTAACCAGTATATTATTCATTTCCAAATACGAAGCTATAATAATTGAGTAAACACTGCTCTTTCTATCACTTTAGCAAGAAAAGGGAGGGAAGAGACTGGTCTATATCGATGTCATAGTCCTTGTTCTTAATCAACTGTAAAGCTAAAGCTGTCTTCAATCTATCTGGTAAACAGTCTTCCTTTAATGAACCATTAATAATCCTCAAATAGACATCTGCAAATGGATCCT
This sequence comes from Geotrypetes seraphini, assembly GCF_902459505.1. NCBI lineage: Eukaryota > Metazoa > Chordata > Amphibia > Gymnophiona > Dermophiidae > Geotrypetes > Geotrypetes seraphini. The sequence continues at coordinate 32,760,473 of NC_047102.1, forward strand.
TCAATGATTTCAGAATTGATGGATGCAAAACATCAAGTTTACTATGGGAGTTTTTCACTCTATTAAACACACTCAATAATTGTTCTTATCTTAACGGCTCAAAGGTTTCCCATTTTTCATTCTCTGATACCAGATAAAACTTTTCCTGTGGTAAACAACAATTATGAAAAAGAAATACAATATTAACAACTTTGTCACGAAAACTCTGTGCAAATCCTTGACAGGAAATTGCACAGTCACTATTCTTAACAACAGGAGGATTAGACATCAATTGTTGAACTACCAAGAAGAGTTCCTTTGTATTAGAGGATGACTTTCCAATTATTTTGTTATATTTCTTCTTAACCTCACCTCCAATCTTATCATAAATATCTAACTGTTCCTTATAATTCTCTATAGTAGACCTAGGTAGACAACTTCTCCAATGCACTCTACATATTAGTGAGGTGAATGTCTGTGCTTTATAGCTGAATTCTGAATCTCTTCTTACTCCTACTTATGAACCATGTGTTAGAACATAAGAACTGCCATCTGCGAATCAGACCTTAGGTCCATCAAGTCCAGCGATCCGCTCACGCAGAGGCCCAGCAAGGTGTAACCTGGCGAAAACTTAGTCATCCGTATCCTTCTATGCATCTTTTGAGGAGATGTGCATTTAACTTGCCCTTAAATCCTAGAACGGTGGGTTCTGCAGCAACCTCCACCAGGAGAGCATTCCAGGTGTCCACCACCCGCTGCATGAAGGTGTCCCCCCTCAGCTTCAGTCCATGACCTCTTGTCCTGGTCACATTTGACATCGTAAATAACTTTTTATCCTGCTCTATCTTGTCGATTCCTTTTATTATTTTAAAAGTCTCAATCAGATCTCCTCGCAGTCTCCTCTTCTCAAGGGAGAATAGTCCCAGTTTTTTAAGTCGTTCTCTGTAGTTCAAGTTCTCCATACCTTTAACTAGCTTCGTTGCTCGCCTCTGCATCCTCTCCAGCAGTTTTATATCCTTCTTTAGTTAGGGAGACCATTGTTAGACCATTGGTCTGACCATTGCTCTATAAAGCGGCACTATGACCCTCTCCGATCTACTTGTGATTCCCTACTTGTGATTCAACATTCTATTTGCTTTCTTTGCTGCTGCCGCGCATTGTGCCAATGGTTTCAGGGTCCTATCTATCAGTACCCCCAGGTCCTTTTCTTGTTCGCTCTTTCCCAGAGTTGTACCTGACATTCTATACTCGTGCTCCTTGTTCTTTCTGCCCAAATGCATTACCTTGCATTTTTCCACATTAAACATAGTTTCTTGTCCTTCAGTAGGGTGGTAATAACCATTTCTGAATATTCTTTCTTGGCTAGTGCCATGCACTCAAGAGCCATGCTGTAAGGCCAAAGCAACCCAGATCTTTTAGAGCAATGGCCTATATGTGAGCAAATTCAAATACACCTGATGTTGGAGACATTCATCCACTTGTAGGTGTACTAGATCTGCATACCAAGGATGCCTGGGCCAATCTGGGGCCAAGAGGATCACCCTCCCTGGGTGAGATGCTATGCAAAGGATTACCAGGCCTATCAGGGGTTATGGAGGAAACATATGGCAGTCTGGACTTCGACCATGATTGCAACAGGGTGTACAGTGCTGCACTTCTGGTCTCATACCTTCGGCTGAAAAAAGAGGCATTTTTTTTGTTGCATGCCGTTGCCATCAGATCAAATGTCAGATACTCCCATAGAGAACTTGGAATACGAGGAACGACTTAAGAGACTGGGATTGTTCTCCCTTGAGAAAAGGAGACTGCGAGGGGATATGATTGAGACTTTCAAAATACTGAAAGGAATCGACAAGATAGAGCAGGAAAAAAAATTATTTACAAGGTCCAATGTAATATGAACAAGAGGACATGGATTGAAGCAGAGTGGGGACAAGTCCAGGACAGATATCAGGAAGTTCTGCTTCGCGCAGTGGGTGGTGGACGCCTGGAATGCTATCCCGGAGGAGGTTGTTGCGGAATCCACCGTTCTAGGATTCAAAAGCAAACTAGATGCACATCTCCTTATGAGAGGCATAGAAGGATATGGGTGACTAGAATTATGCCAGGTGTACGCCTGGCTGGGCCTCTGCGTGTGCGGATTGCCGGACTTGATGGACCGAAGGTCTGATCCGGAGATGGCAGTTCTTATGTTCTTATAAATCAAGGTCAGCTGAGAACACACACAGGCAATCAGGAACCTGGAGGGAAGGATGTTCCTCACAGAACAGGGAACTGAAGGCTAGGAGCTCTGTCTTACTGCCTTCTGCTAAGAAACCTCCAGTCCCACAGCACTGCCATGCTGATAAAACTTTGCTTTCCAGAGGCAAATTGGAAGGGAAAAGCTCCATGAGCAGGGCTGGCCAAACGCTGCTCCAGAGGTAAGCCTGTACCCAGCTTCAGAGAGTGAGGAGTCTCCTATAGAAGTAGAGGGATATCTCTGAGGAGAATGAAATGGACTGCAGCCCAGAAGCCCTAGATGATATGCCTGAATGCAGCATGAGTCAGTAAGATACTGTGTGGGGGAAGTTTGTTCTATAACAAATTTGTTCTATAACAATGGTCTAAAATACTTAAAGAAACATTTCTGTCCTTATGTGGGATTGTGACGTTTTTGTGGCCCACATAAACATAAACCTTGTTTATTTGGCTCGTGTCAGCCTTTAAGTTTGACATGCTTGCTCTACATACTTTGACCTTGACATATGTCAGATGTTGTTTATCAAAGTGATTGGAGAGTAATAGAAGGGAAAAGTCCTCACCAGGTATTGCAGCCAACCTTGATCTTGCTGCCAGACTTGTGGTAGACCTGATTATGCATGCATGGGCACTCTTCCTCAGGGATGCAGTCACCACTGCTATCAGTCACTAGTCCCTTAGGGCAAACACATCCAGAGATACACTCTGCGCTGTACTATTGGAAGAAGACAAAGAGGGTCATTTTATGATAGCATGCTTATGAAGGCACATTGGTGCATATATTGTGCTTATTTTATAATAGTTCAGTGAGCATATAATATCTGCGGAACATGAGAAGATATAAATAGTGTGAAGGTCACCAGTCAAAATGAAATTTTATGTCCCTGAGTAAAAAATATCCTCATCAAATGTACTAAACATTTATGAGTCAATCTTATAATGCCTCTGTATCACCTTAAGTATTGTGTGCAATTCTCACTGTATCTTAGAAAAAATATAGAAGAATTAGAAAAGGTTCAAAGAGTGATCAACATGATTAAAGAGATGGAATTCCTCTCATACAAGGAAAAGCTTAAGAAGTTAGGACTCTTCAGCTTGGAAAAGTAAAGGCTGAGGAGGAATTCAATAGGGGTCGACAAAATCATGAGTAGAGTAGAGCAGGTAAACCTGAATCAATTGTATACAGCAGACTCTCTGTTAACCGAACTCAAGCAACCAAAACTCTCAAGCAACCAGCATACAAAAAAAAAAAAAAAAATCAAAGAAATACTATAATACTTTAAATAAAAATGAAAATAAAATCAATTTCTGGTAGAAATTTAAGTGTAAACTTGGTACTCCACACCTGAGTGGGATCCGGAAGGTTCGCCCCCCACATTTCGCCCCCAGCAATTCGCCCCTCACATTTCGCCCCCCACATTTCGCCCCAGACACATTTCGCCCCCACACATTTCGCCCCCACACATTTCGCCCCCCGGATGTTTCGCCCCCATACATTTCGCCCCCACACATTTCGCCCCCACATTTCGCCCCCACACATTTCGCCCCCGTCTCGGAGCGCAAATCCTTACCTCGGAGCGCAAATCAGTCCAGCTACTGTTGTGAGCGCGAGAGAAGCCAAGGGGGATCGAGGCTTGGCCAAAGCGAGACAGCGTCCCGCGAGAGCTGTGCGCGAGCGAAGCCAAGGGGGGGAGGGAGTTGTGAGCGCGAGAGAAGCCAAGGGGGATCGAGGCTTGGCCAAAGCGAGACAGCGTCCCGCGAGAGCTGTGCGCGAGCGAAGCCAAGGGGGGGAGGGAGTCGAAGGCCAGAGCGAGACAGCGGAAAGGGATGAAGGGGGATCGGGGCTTGGGCCAGAGCGAGACAGCGGAAAGGGAACATGAGCTGTGCGCGAGCGAAGCCAAGGGGGGGTAGGGAGTCGAAGCCTGGGGATGAAGGGGGATCGGGGCTTGGGCCGAAAGGGAACATGAGCTGAGCGCGAGCGAAGCCAAGGGGGGGTAGGGAGTCGAAGCCTGGGGATGAAGGGGGATCGGGCCCAAGGCCAGAGCGAGACAGCGGAAAGGGATGAAGGGGGATCGGGGCTTGGGCCGAAAGGGAACATGAGCTGTGCGCGAGCGAAGCCAAGGGGGGTAGGGAGTCGAAGTCTGGGGATGAAGGGGGATCGGGCCCAAGGCCAGAGCGAGACAGCGGAAAGGGATGAAGGGGGATCGGGGCTTGGGCCGAAAGGGAACATGAGCTGTGCGCGAGCGAAGCCAAGGGGGGGTAGGGAGTCGAAGCCTGGGGATGAAGGGGGATCGGGGCTTGGGCCGAAAGGGAACATGAGCTGTGCGCGAGCGAAGCCAAGGGGGGGTAGGGAGTCGAAGTCTGGGGATGAAGGGGGATCGGGCCCAAGGCCAGAGCAGATTTGGAGTTGTTGCAGTTAGTTTCCTGCCTTGCTACAATCCCTCATGCCATGCTTGCCACACAATGTTTAACGTTCCATGTGTGCATGACACACATAGCACGGAGCTCTGGCCCAAGCCCCGATCCCCCTTCATCCCCAAACTTCGACTCCCTACCCCCCCTTGGCTTCTCTCGCGCTCACAACAGTAGCTGGACTGACCTACCCCCCCTTGGCTTCGCTCGCGCACAGCTCATGTTCCCTTTCCGCTGTCTCGCTCTGGCCCAAGTGCGCGATCCCCCTTCATCCCCAGACTTCGACTCCCTACCCCCCCTTGGCTTCGCTCGCGCTCACAACAGTAGCTGGACTGACCTACCCCCCCTAGGCTTCGCTCACGCACAGCTCTCGCGGGACGCTGTCTCGCTTTGGCCAGGTGCTCCTGCTTGGATAATCACTGGCGTGTATGGGGGGAGGGGAAAGTAGCCGTGTTCAGCACACACATCCCACCCTTCTCTAATACAGCTGTCTAATGCTGCAGTTGATTGCATCTCTCCAGAAGCCTCGATCCCCCTTGGCTTCTCTCGCGCTCACAACAGTAGCTGGACTGATTTGCGCTCCGAGGTAAGGATTTGCGCTCCGAGACGGGGGCGAAATGTGTGGGGGCGAAATGTGGGGGCAAAATGTGGGGGGGCGAAATGTGGGGGTGAAATGTGTGGGGGCGAAATGTGTGGGGGCGAAACATCCAGGGGGCGAAATGTGTGGGGGCGAAATGTGTGGGGGCGAAACATCCGGGGGGCGAAATGTGCGGGGGCGAAATGTGAGGGGCGAATTGCTGGGGGCGAAATGTGGGGGGCGAAACTTCCGTGAACCCACCTGAGTACACCCACGCTTTGCCTACCACATGTCCAGTAGTTTGTCTGGAACAGTTTATGGTATGGCATTATATGGAGTATAGTATTAGTTAGGCCTATTTTTAATAGTAACTCTCAAGCAACCAGAAACAACATTTATCCGGCATCTATCAATCCCTTTGGGTGCCAGTTAACTGAGTCTACTGTACTTTTTCAAAAATTACCAGGACTAGAGGACACTCTGAAGTTACATGTTAATATTGTCTCCTATTTTTTTAAGTGCTCCAGTGGTACATACAGCATGGTTGTTTTCACAATAGTTAATCTGATTTTAGCTGTCGTATAGTAATTTTAAGCAATTCAACATACTTCTTTCTAACTTTTTCCATCCATCTAATCTAACCAATTTCTGTTTTTATCCCACAGTTTTTACTTATGTTTCATTTTTTAACAAACTGTAAACCGAGTCGAGCTCCTTAGGGAGTAGATTCGGTCTATAAAATGAAGATTAGATTAGATTAGATTAGATTATATAGCAACACTTGCCCAAAGTCTTGCTGAGGTTGTGATTTTGAGCTTCTGCTGGAAGGAGGATTAGTCTAATGGTTCAAGCAGTGGCCTGGCAAAAGGGATCAATTCCCATTGCAGCTCACTTAGGGGCTCATTTTCAAAGCATTTAGACACACAAAATACCATAGAAACCTATGATACTTTGTGTTTTGAAAATGAGCCCCTTCATCTCCATTGACCCAGGTATCCAAAAAAAAAAAAATTGTGAACCCCTTAGGGACAGTAAATTAAATTGCTTTGATTGCATCACAGAAAGGTGATTTCTCAAATCCTTTCCCCTTTTTCATTTAACAGCTTAAGCTGAGGAACTTGTTGCTGGAGGAGGTGGTAACACCAGGTAGTGCATCTGATTTAAAGAAAGTTTGGACAAGTTTCTGAAGGAAAAGTCTAAATTGCTATCAGTGGCATAGTGAGGTTGAAAGGTGCCTGGGGTGGGTACGCCCCTCCCCTTCCCTTTTATCCATCCTCCACTCCTACACACTCCTTCCCCACCCTCTCCTGCTGTGTGCATGCCACTCCCCTTCCCTCATACCTCTGTAACATTCCTGGTGGGAGCAGCAACACCCAAGCTCTTCCTCTAACATCACTTCCTAGGCATGGATCCAAGAAGTGACATCAGAGGAAGAGCTGATGCAAGAGCAGCTTGGGGGTTGCTGCTCACACAAGGAACGTTACAGAAGTACGGGGGAAGGGAAGTGGTGCACGAACGCACAACACTGGGGCAGAGGGCAGAGAGAAGGGGTGGACTTCCCCCCTTGCCCCCCCACCTTACTATGCCACTGATTGCTATTAAGACAGACATGTGGAAAGCCACCATTTATCCCTGGGATTGGTAGCGTGGAATTTTGCTATTTGGGAGGATTATGCCAGGTTCCTGTAGAAAGCAAGATACTGGGCTAGATAGACCAGTATGGCTAGTCTTTTGTTATTTAATGTTCTTTTAAGCTTCTACAGCAGGTGCCACAGTTCTTGCAAAGTTTCAGGTAGTGCCTCGACTGAGTTTGCTTGACCGACAATTCACCCATCATGCTGTAGCTTACTTCATGGGATTACTATATGGTAGATCTGTGTTCTTAGACTCTCAAAGGCGGGAAAAGTGACTGGTCTCTGGTTAATCAGCATTGAACTTTTGAAGGTAGAAAAGTTTCTGGTTTCTGTCCAATTAATTTAACTCTTGGAAGTGGGGAAATTGTTTCTGTCCAATCAATTTAAGCAAGGAAAGATCATTGATCTTCAGTGCTGCTAAATTTATTATGTGTTTTGTTTCAAAATTTGTCCCTTTTGATTTTTAAATTTCAATTCTTCACTTCCCGACTTCCCTTCAACCCACTCAGCCATCCGTCACATCCAGACCCATGATACAAACTTACGCAGTCTGTGGCAGAGCTTTCGCAAGTCCCCTGACATTCTGAACCGGTGGTACCCATGGGGAGTAGAGAACAGTCAACATAGAACATAGGTTCAGGGCATTCTGAAAGTAAAAAGAAGGCAAACTAAGCCAATAGCAAGCATAAGAGAGAGAGAGAGCAATTCTATAAAGGGTGCTGAAAGCTGGGCACCAAACATCTATGTGCTAAGATAGTATTTTATAACGACAACTGGTTTGTCTACATTCCTTTATTTGCTGCCAACATTTAAGCACGATTACTTATAAAGCAAGTGTAAATGTTGGCACTTATGCAAAGAATTTTCAACATTTTTGTTTCACGCCTGCTGCTCAGGTTATACGTTCTGTCTCTGTACAGACAGAAAACATTACCCAAGCAGAGGGAGTGTTTCCATGTGCCAGCTGTCTTCAGCTTGAATCCCTCGTGAAGGAAATAAAGGAACTGAGAGAGGATGTGGCAAGACTGAGAAGCATCTGTGAGAATGAGAGGCCCATCGATGAAATGGTTCATGAGGTGTCAAAGATTTCCAGCAGTGGGGAAGAAGAGGCTGTGCTGAGGGAAGACAGCTGGACTCAGATTATGGAAACCTGCAAGATTGGTACTGCAACTCCACCCGCCCTTGAACTGAAGAACCGGTATGCTGCCCTGAAAGTAGAGGAGATGAGAGCATCCGAGGAAGAGGAAGGACCAAAGCTTGAAATCCCAAAAATTGCTGGATCCATGACCACTAGGAGGCGTAAGGTAGTGGTGGTTTCTGATTCCCTTCTGTGGGGGGTAAAGAAGCATCCATCTGCAGGCCAGACATGATAACCCGGGAGATATGCTGTCTGCCTGGTGCCAAAATCCAAGATGTTATGGAAAGATTGCAGAGACTCATCAAGCCTGATGACTATTATCCGATGCGGCTCATCCACATTGGCACTAATGATACTGCCAGGTATCCCTGCAAACATATCAAAAGTGACTTTGTGGCTCTGGGAGAGAAGTGAAACAGTCAGGTGCGCAGGTGGTATTCTCATCCATCCTCCCTGTCAAGGGTAAGGGCCAAGTCAGAGAAGCACACATCCTGGACATGAATGCATGGCTATGTGGATGGTGTCGTTGAGAGCATTTAGCCTCCTGGACCATGGGATGATTTTCCAAGGGCTGCTGAGCAGGGATGGTATCCATCTATCAAAGAAGGGAAGAAGTGTCTTTGCCGGCAGGCTGGCTAATCTACTGAAGAGGGCTTTAAACTAGAAGTGATGGAGCAGGGTGATCAAAGCTCCTGGGTGAGTATAAGCCTTCGGGTAAGTAAATCACTGAATACCTCTACACGGATGGGAAAAGGGGGCAATGTCTGGAAAGCAGTATATACTAATGCTTGAAGTATGGGAAACAACATTCTGGATCTAGAAGCTGTGATGGAAGAAGAGGGTTTGGATATAGTGGCGATCACGGGAACATGGTTCACGGAGAACCATGACTGGGATGTAGTTATACCGGGCTATAATCTGTTCAGGAAAGACAGAGTAGGAAGAAAAGCAGGGGGAATAGTTTTATGTTAAAGCCACACAATTGTAGGATCTACAGGGCACGGAAGAGGAACTGTAAATCAATTTGGAAAGTGGGAATGGCATATATATTTACATTGATATGATATACAGACCTCCTTCACAGACGGACAGTTCGGTGCTACTATAATGCTGCTGTAGCTGTAACAGATACCGGTCATAACATGAGTTAGTGAAATCTCTAGAAAAAGAAACATGGAATAACACATACCATTCTTTTGGATCCTCTTTCCAATGCAGTGCAGCATTCCTTTGTTGCATTTGCTGAATAAAAGATGAGAGAATAATATGTGAATAAACTGAATATTCTAGATATATCAATGCTTGGAGATACACTGTAATGTGCATTATCAATATCATTCTAGAACAAGGGTTCTCAATCCAGTCCTTGGAAACACCTAGCTAGTCAAATTTTCAGGAGGGCAGGGCAGGCAAACTAATCTCATGCAATTCATTCTGGGTATCCTGAAAACCTGACTGGCTATTTGTGTTCCGAGGACAGCGTTGAGAATAACCTGCTCTAGAACCATTTTTCTGTGGTTTCATGCACTGCTTTCAGAATATAATAATATGATAAAGATGTGGGTAACTGCACATTCATCCCATGACATTTTAAGGCAAAAGTTCAAGATTTCAACAGCCATTGAAGAAGGATACAAATCTCGAGAATGTGTAAATGTTGTTATTGTGCTTTTTGGTGGTAAAAGACTGGTAAAGTCTGACTCTTTGGACATTATATTTTACTGTAGGAGACATTACAAAATGAAAATTTTCCCTCTCATCATCCCCATGGTCCCCTTCACTGGTCAAGCGGGGGTCTGGTGGGCAAGAGCAATGGCCATTTGCTTTTGGTAGATGTGAATAGGCATGACTCCATCCTCAACAGAGTCCTACTAGACCACTTGGAAGGAGGGAGGGAGGCTGGAAGAAGGGACTTGGATCATGGGGAGGGGGTAGGGATGTCATTTCCAAACCTGTCACTGCTTTCAGTTACCAACAAATAATAAATTCTGGACATTCTGTGGTTTGAACCAATTGTATGTAATTTGCTGCTCTCCAGATTAAAAACAGACACACACATATGCATTCCTGCTGATGACCCCATAAAGGGAGTTGGTATAAGAAGCTGAAACCTAGGGAATATAAGAATAGCCATGCTGGATTAGACCAATGGTCCATCTAGCCAATTATCCTGCTTCGAACAGTAGCCAATCTAGGTCACAAGCACCTGGCAGAAATTCAAATGGTAGCAATATTCCATGTTACCAATCCCAGGGCAAGGAATGGCTTCTCCCATGTCTACCTCAATAGCAGATGATGGACTTTTCTTCCAGGAACTTGTCCAAATTTTTTTTTAAACCTAAATATGCTAATCACTGTAACCGCATCCTCTGGCAACGAGTTCCAGAGCTTCACAATTCACTGAATAAATAAATACTTCCTTCTATTTGTTTTAAAAGTATTACTATGTAACTTCATTGGGTGTCCCCTAGTCTTTGTACTTTTTGGAAAGAGTAAAAAATGGATTCCGTTTTACCCATTCTGTACCACTCAAGACTTTTCCAAGCTGAAGAGTCCTAACCTCTGTAGCCTTTCCTTACATGAGTCCATCCTCTTTATCATCTTGGTTGCCCTTTATTGATCCTTTTCGAGATATGGCAACCAGAACTGAATTCAGTACTCAAAGTTAGGTCACACCATGGAGCAATGCAGAGGCACTGTAATATTCTTGGTCTTATCTACCACCCCTTTTATACTAATTCCTAGCACCCTGTTTGCTTTTATGGCTGCCACCGCACACTGGGCAAAAGATTTCAGCATATTGTCACAATGATACCTAGATATTATTTGGGGGTGGGGGGTGCTAGACTCCTAAGTAATAATGAGTTAAATTACTCTTCCTAATGTGCATCACTTTTGCATTTCTCCACATGGGAGTGTGTGGCACAGTGGTTAGAGCTACAGCCTTGAGGTTGTGGGTTCAAATCCCTCGCTACTCCTTGTGATCCTGGGCAAGCCACACACTCTAATTCATAATGTTAACTTTTTTTTTTTGTTATGAAGTTAACATGCGAAATAAACTATAAAAATCCAATCACAATGGAAAAAGCCTAAATGAACAGAAAACCTCCCCTCTTCGGAACTTGAGCTCTCTCCAAGTTTTCCGCAAACATCTGAAAACCTGGCTTTTCTCAAAAAATGTAAGTCTCCCTCCAACTTAGGAATCAAGGAAACTCTTATATCTTGGCATCCCAAGTCCTCTAAATTTTCTTCACACTTCTACCTCTAACCCTCTGTTGTAGTTCCTTCCTATTTCTCCTACTGTAAACCACGTCGAGCTCTACGAACGTGGAGATGATGCGGTATACAAACCTAAGGATTAGATTAGATTAGATTAGAAAACAAACCAAAAGCATTTGTCCTGCACACATCCCTACCATTTAAAGATGTTTGCACAAGTAAAATTTGACAAAGTTAGGCAAAATGAAATTTAAGCATTATTTTCTCTGTAATGTTATTACCGTCTTATGAAGCATCATAAAAAGTTATAAATGTTTAGCTCCAATGTCCCAGAGTAATCAGGAGCTTGGAACCATCAGGGGGTTTTAGTTCCAAACGTGACTAGAGCTGAGATGTAAGGTGTTAATGCTGCTCCTAACCCAGAAGGTTTATTTAAGGAAATCACAGTGTCAAATGCTAGAGACTCACCAGATGATATCATTCTCGTACATGGCTTCTCCACTCAAGATCTGAAGTCCATTATAGTAACAGGGACACTTCATGGGAGTGACACACTGGTTATTGTCATCTAGAAAGGTCCCTTTTGGGCAGCCACAGCCATCAACTGGTATGTAGTGGACCAGGCAAGACATGTCAACATTAGTCAGAGACCAGCACGTCTGGTTACAGCCTGTCAAGCCATCATACTTGTAAGTCATTGTTGTAGGGCATTGTGTATATTTTTCTAAAATGTGAGAAGATAAATGGAAAACAGTTAAGTGAAAATTAGATTTAACACAGCAGGATCCATAGGACTTGTAGAAAGATTATAAATACCTTTGATTGTTTTGTTTTTATATTGTTAGATTTTTGTACATCATCTTGAATGATTTTTTTCTAAGATGGCATGGGAAACATGATCAGCTAAGAAAGAACAAAGAAAAATGTGGCAGGATATGACCAGGCACTTTGTCCGGGTTTTGAAAAGAAATCACGTCGGGAGAGGGCATCCGCTCTCATGTGCGGTTGCTTTCCTGCCTGATAAACAGACAGCAGGGGGCAGGGCTGGGACGTAATGGGGTGGTGATGGGTAGAGCTGGGCAGGTCTGGGGATGGGTCTAGGGGGGGTCTGGATTTTACGGACATAAAATCTGGTAACCATACACTTATTGCCTCCTAAAGAGAATATGCTTACACATTAACTGGGAGCAAATATCACACGTTCATATGAATGTTAATGCACGGCCTGCAATAGAAATTACTGGGAAAGCTCATAATAGGTCCCACATCAAATCTGAAGCTACCGGGTAGTAAAGTCCCGTGTTAGCCTGCAGCAGCTGCAAATTTTACCACAGTTAGCAAAAGGGCGCTCCGTTTTTAACTTTTAGACTAAAATGTTCTCATATTCCTACACTGCCCTCCTTGGTAATGAATCCTGCTCTGCCCAGTATTTTCCTTTCTATGCCCATAATCCCTCATCAGTCAAACACTGCAGTGCCCTCTCATGGCCAGGAATGTCATTAGCAATTATTTTGCTAAGAGCAGGCACCTATCTTTTCTTCTACCTCCTCTCAAAACTGGTTTGATTTCTCCTATCCTGATCATTCTAAGTAACTCACTCTTTATGGCCCCCTTCAAGGGCTGTACACATTTCTTCTCTTTGGCAGTTACTTTATAGCTTTGTGCCTTAAAACACAGTCCTAGCTTCAGAAGACTTACAACCAAAATGAACACTCTTCCTGTCATCTTGAAAACCTGTGCCAAGGATGAAGTGTTGTAAACCATGCACTAAAGTTACTTCAGAAGTGATTTGCCGCCATGAGGTGGCTGCATTTTTGCTCCAGGTGTCTTTCAAAATTTGCAGCTGGAGACCATGGCCTGCATTGCCTATGACTGAATGTGAGCCTGAGGAGGGCCGGTTATTACTGTGTATATTATGGTCATCTTAACTATAAGCAACAATAACTTATCTGCCTCTGTCTTTTAGATAGAAGAGAGTGAAGAAGAATGGGGAGTTCCTCATTGTTTTACAATTCAAGGTCAACGTCAGTCCATCATTGTCGCTGCCAGGTAAATTCAGTGGAGCAGACCTGCTTATATCACGATAGCTAGTTTCCCGCTAATGTTCTGACTTAATCATTTTGATATATCATGACACTGAGATATCTGAAGTTCTTTGGAGCATGCATGTGTTAAGATATTTCAGCCCAACCTACTCATGTTTTCTGTAGAGAACATGGATCTCAAAAGCCATCTCTGCCAGTTGATAGTGGTGTGAACCAGCCAACAGATCATAGGGGGTCAACCTGGCAAATGCCATCAGAGGCCATAACATTAAGAAGTACTGCTGTAGAGAAGACAATCCCGAGACTCTTCCCTCATCAAGAAATTGCACTGCTGCTTTGGAAAAGGGCATCGACTTACGGCAAAGATTAGACCTCCATCCACTCAGCGTGATCCCTTTAATGGTACAGATTCGGACGTAGGACGAGAGGGCCGCACACATACAGTCCTCGCTCTGCTCACAGACACAGGTGTCATATAAACAGTTCTAAAGACCAACAAGGAGAAGAAAGGCAAGTAAGATAGAGTTGCAGGAGATGGAACACAATAGTGTGAACTCAATTATTCAATCTATTTATGCAATATCATTACACTCAGTATGTGTTCATACTGTCTTAAAATTTGTGTTTTTATTATTTTTGTGTTTTAAGAAGACTATGAGAATTATTTTAGAAACATTTCCACATGTAAATAATAGCAGTTAGATAATAGTTTAATTCAATTTTCTATACCATTCTCCCAGGGGAGCTCAGAATAGTTTACACAAATTTATATGTGCATACAATACACATGTAAATCCCAACTCTGCCTTTCTCCATCAAACTCCATCAAACTCTCTCCATCAAACTCCATCAAACTCTCTCCATCAAACTCCATCAAACTCTCTCCATCAAACTCTCTCCATCAAACTCTCTTCATCAAACTCCATCAAACTCTCTCCATCAAACTCCATCAAACTCTCTCCATCAAACTCCATCAAACTCTCTCCATCAAACTCCATCAAACTCTCTCCATCAAACTCCATCAAACTTTCAAGCATTTTTCCCTGTCTGTCCCAGTGGGCTCACAATTAGAGAATGACACGGAGACAAATTTTTCCCCGTCCCCGCGGGAACTCATTTTCCCATCCCGGTGAGTTCTTTTCCTGTCCCTGCCCCATTCCTGCAAGCTCTGTCCTCATCTGCACAAGCATCAAACACTTTAAAATCATAAGTGTTCAAAGCTTGTGCGGTTAAGTCACAGTTTACAGGAATGGGCAGGGACAAAACTCATGGGGATGGGACAGGGAAATTGAGTTCCTGCAGGGATGGGGAAAAATTTGTCCCCATGTCATGCTCAATGGGGGGGATTAAGGGACTTTCCCAGGGTCACAGGGAGCTGCATGGGTTTGAATCCACTGATAAGATTGGTTTTTAGGCATTGGTGGAATGAGGCACTATGATGTCACAATACCAGCTCTGGTTATCGGAGGCTGAAACCTTTCACACTATTTAATTTTCTATAACGTTCTCCCAGGGGAGCTCAGAATGGTTTATATGAATTTATTCAGGTACTCAAGCATTTTTCCCTGTCTGTCCCAGTGGACTCACACTCTATCTAATGCACCTGGGGGGATTAAATGACTCACAAGGAGAAACATGGGTTTAAACCCATTGCCTCAGGGTACCAAGGGTGTAGTTTTAACCACTGCACCACACATATATAACTGGCAATTTCAGAAAGCTACTGTTTACACATGGAGATTCACACCATTTAAAGATTTCAAGAGGGCATGTTGGGGGTATGCTTTTGATGTATGTGTATCAAAATTCTTGCTCTACCTTGGGTGGAACAAAAATCTACAAGTATATTCTCCATTTTACATACAGAGTACATGCTTATGGGAAAATTTTCCCATTAGGTTTTATACCAGCTGCAATTCACACACAGAATTTTTAAAAAGTGCTCATTTTGGCCAGGGTCTCCCAAATGAAAAAATATAAAAATTGCAGCTTTGCTGCTTACGGTAATTGGCAGTATTTTAATGCACCCAGGCTTGTAAAATTGGACAGCCACACATGGAAATGGTGCCACTTAGGAATAGAAGATTCAAAATTGCCACTTCCGTGTGAATATGCCAACACTTTCATGTGGAATGTGCTAGAGTTGTATCTCTTATTTTTCCATATACGTATCTTAGTAAAATGGCTGCTCCTCCTGTGCATGTCTGCAAATATACATGGTGTCCTTCATGTCCTTTAAGGTATTTTACAAAAGGCTCTGTGTTCAACTGAACCTTTTGTAAAATACTGCCAGAACTGAGCATGTCCCAATCTGGACATCTGAATTTTGAGCTTGATAGTCAATGTAAAATGGGCCTTCATGCATTTCAGAGCAATGTGTGATGCTAACTTTCAAAGTTAATCAAGTAGGGAGGTGCCTATTTATTGTCTATTTCATAAAGATATATTCTTATCTAGGTGCCTTTATAAAATACTAGCACAAATTCTGCAGAAATTGCAGCTTAGGTTAAAGGTACAGGCCTTTTGTCTGCTTGAGCGCAAGTATAAATATATGTGCATACAATACACATGTAAATCCCAACTCTGCCTCTCTCCATCAAACTCTGCCCTGGCTTGTACCATGCATACTTTTAGGTGTGAATACTGTTCTTTCCTTTTAAGATAATTGGCCAGGACATGACCCATTCTGTTTGTTCCCTCAAAATAAAAAGCACTATCTTTACAGAAAAGTATACAAGTCGAATTGAAACTTACATTTTTGCAAGTGAAAACCCAAATTTTTGTCTGAGTGGATTATATACATACATTTCAATTCCTTAATCTGGCTTTGGAACTCAAAAACTAACCCCCTTTGAAGCTTCTGCTTTCTAGTTATATAGCTAATGATTTCTCCATGTAAATAGGCTTTGAAAGTATCCTAAATTATGTGATAAGAAATGTCTCCCATACTATTTAACCGAACAGCACTCCTGGACAACAGATCCTCTTACTAGATGGATGTTGGTGGCTTCTCGGATAAGTCCTTGCAGATGGCAGTTTCAATTGATTGGACAAATGCGATTTCTTGCTTTCTCTAGGCTCATCAATTAGTGATTTTGCACTTAGTCTGCTTTTTGAAATTCAGGAACGATGTGACTTTGCACCTGACACTTTGGGCACTTTATTATTATTATCTTCAATCTTTGCACATTTGAATTTATATTTATTAGAATTTTTAACACATTAATTGTTTTTTTTAAGCTAGTGGATGGCTTTAAATGATGATTATGGGTAACCTTGCATGCACTCTTGGGTGCTTTATGCCTGATATGCCCTGGTGAACTTCTGACTTTTTGCCAACAAGTTCCCATGAACTGATAGGCATCCTCAGCTATTTATTAAATCTCTAACCAATATTAATCAAGTAGTGCAAACTTTGAAAGCCTCTCAGTAAAGCCACCACACTTGAACTGAAACTCATCTTGAATTTGCATTTGCAAAATGTGACTAATCAAATTCAAATCCAAAAAGGGTCGGATTGGGGGGGTGGGGGGGGGAGAGGAAAATCAGGGGAGGAGAAGTACAAAGATAGGAAAATGTGTCTTTACCTTGAAGTATGGTGCAGGATTAACAAACATTCTACATGGTGCAAAGGGTCCCTTGGGATCCAGGAGGGTGGAACACCATGGCTGGGCAAATCGCTCTGCAATGCAGAAGAGATATTTACTAGTTAGGGATCAATATTCAAAAGTTATCTGGGAAGGAATAATTCCTACCCTGATATCTTCTACTGACCAGGTTGTATTCAGATTTTAAGAACATGATAATAGCTGCACTGGGTCAGACCAATGGTCCATTTAGCCCAGTATCCTGTCTTCACGGAGGCAAAACCCAAATAGTAGAAGCCCCTGCTGAAATTCCAGACAGACCACCACAGCCCTATCTGGTTCAGTGGCATAGCCAGACAGACAGCCAATTTTGGGTGGACCTGAGCCCAAGTTGTGTGGGCACAAAATTTTCTCTGCCATACCCAACCTCCACCTTAAAATATATATACTTTAGCTAACAAGGATCATGAAGCTCTGTCAGCTGAAGACTTTCTCTGCAGGTGGCCAGAACTCCTTTTTATGAAGCTTGGCAGGCAACAGCAACATCCTTAAGCCACCAATACCAGCACTCCGCATATGCTTAGTTGTTGGTGGCTCAAGGATGCTGTCGTTGACTGCAGAGCTTTGTAGAAGGGAGTTCTGGCTATCTTTGGAGGGCATCTACAGCTGGGGATGCTTGAGGATCCCCACCAGCTATACAGCAAGAGTCAGACCAATGTTAGACATGCTAAGGCCCAGGTCGGAAATAAAGGAAGGCCTCCTCCCCGCCTTCCTTCCAATTTCCCAACCTGCCATTACTATCACACCAACAGAGCCTCACCAAATAAAGAACAAGGGATAATATTAGAAATAAAAATATTTAGACAAAAAATGAACTGGGAACCCCAAGAAGTTAAATTTAGCATGCACTGCAACACTGGAGAAATATAAACAGAAATGTGCTTCCTTTTCTACTGAACACATTTGTTATGCATATATTTTTTTATTTTTCCATCATGTTGGTTCCAGTTTCTCTTTCTTATCTGTCATCTGCTAATTCTCTTTCAAGCAGCTGCTGTCCATTCGTCTTTTCTCTTATATTCTCTCTGACACACTGATTGCTCCTTTTTAGCTCCTTCCTTTTTTTCTTTCCTGCCCCTCTGTCAACTCAAATTTCACCCTTTTTCTCACCCTTTTTCTCCTTTTATTTTTCGTCTACCAATCAAATTTTCCATCTTTTTTTCTCACCCACTAGCTCACCCCCATCTCACCTCCCTAGCACTCCATTCCCTTTCATCTTTAATCTACTCCCCTTTGCCATATTTCTACCCTCTGTAATCACTATTCTCTCATTCATTTCCTTGCCACCTTCTCCACTCCCTCCTAGCCTCACTCACATACCGTAGTTTCACTATTCCCAGTTCTTCCTCCCTCTACCCTTCTGTCCCAGCATCTGCTCTCTCTTTTTCCCCTCCCTACCCATGTAGCCTCTCATCTACCTGTCCCTTCTTTCTTTGCTACTGCCTTCTCCCCCAAGGTCCAGCATTCTCCCTCTCTTTCTTCACTCCCATTGTCTGGCATCTCTCCTTCACTCCCTTCTGCTTCTGGATCCAACATATCTCTCTTTTTCCCCTCTCCACCTTCTATGTATCTCTCCCTTCCTCTCATCTATCCCCTCCCTTTCTCTCATCTATCCCCTCCCTTTCTCTCATCTGTCCATTATATATCCCTCTCTCTCATTTTCAACCATGTCTCTCCCTCCTTTGTGCCTAGGTTCCAATATCTCTTTTCCCACTCTCCCTATGCAGCATCTTTCCCTTCCTCCCCTTTACCATCATGCCCAATATTTCTCCCTCTCTTCCCCATGCACCATCTATTCCTCCCCTCCGAAATGACACAGGGACAGAATTTTCCACCATCACTGTAGTTAAGTGTGGGAAACCATCCCTGTGTCATTCTTTAAAGAAAGAGGGAAGAATCAGAGTATGAATGGGCACAGCCACTGACCTTCAACCCTTGCATTGAAGAAAGCTGGTGTAGAAGGACTGAGGTTGAGACAGATACAAAATAATGATACAGGACGGTTTCCCGTGGTTATCTGCTGGGACAGGGACACATTCTGTCCTTGTGCCATTCTCGATGGACTCCACCCCTATGTCCCCCAGGACAGGTTTAAGAATCACTGTTCTAGTTATATTCATCATTTACATACATATGTGAAATCATACACATGCAATTGACCGTTTTTTGGCAACATAATATTCAGGCAGACAAAAGAAGAGCACCTTGCCTCAGAAAGACAGCAGAACAACAAGAAAGGCAAGGGGAGGAGTCTGTCCAACACAAAGGACCCTTGCCTTTCTTCTTCTTGTTCTACATAATATTCAGCAAATATGCACCTATATTCAATGGCCTATACTTTACAGGTGGATGTTCACATGGGTGGAATTTGGACAGAAGGTAGACAGGGAACTCATTTTCACATGTAGAGTATGCAATGCTGTAATCTCTTTGCATTCTTTCAGAATCTATGTGCTAGCATTTATATCAACACCATGAATAGTTTACAGTAAGTGCTCAGCATAAAAAATAGGCACCTATCTGACCTGTTATATTAGTATTCTATAAAGGAATGTAGGCACCTACTTTACTTTCTAGAATAGACTCCATACTAGGCATGTTCTTGGCACCTAAAAAGAGGTCCTCCTCCATATAATTACCCTCAAAGTTCAAAAACATTACGATACTCTTTGCTTTAGCTATTACCACATTGATTTCCCTTCTTGACATCTCTGAACTCTACCCCAAGACTCTTTTACCTTTGATAACGCTAGTTGCACATGGATTCTCAGTTAGGTCTTTCACATTTGGACATAAGCTGTGGCTCTTCCAGGTGTTGCCAAAACTGGAGGCAGTTTCTTCCACCAACTCATTCATTGTAATAAAGTCATCAGCTGGGATATCGTTATAGTTTCCACATAAGCCTTAAAAAGAGCATGAAGGATCACGAAGAGAAGATTATCATTCTACAAAATAGCTTATTGAAAAGAAATGTGTATCATTCTTTGCATGGTGCCACAAAACCATTAGTCATTCACAAATCCATATATTTCATCAGTGGGAAGGACCAGCTCAGGTTTTTCTGCTATCTAAGATAAACAAAATAGGTCACCTTCAGTGAGACAAAAGAAGACAGAATGGAGAGGGTGGATAGGGACAGATTCTTCAGACTGAAGGGGACAACAAGTACGAGGGGGCATTCGGAGAAACTGAAGGGAGATAGGTTCAAAACAAATGCAAGGAAGTTTTTTTTCACCCAAAGGGTCATGGACACTTGGAATGCGCTACCGGAGGAAGTGATCAGGCAGAGTACGGTACAGGGATTCAAACAGGGATTGGACGGATTCCTGAGGGATAAAGGGATCATGGGATACTGAGAGAGGTGCTGGGATGTAACACAAGTATAGAAAGCTAACCAGGTAATAAGTATAGAAACCCAACAGGTCGTGCATGTGCAAGACCGGAGGGTTAGGACTACGATGGGAAGATAGGACTTCAATGAGAAACCAAGGTGGCAAGGGCCGCCGCGGGAGCGGACTGCCGGGCAGGATGGACCTATGGTCTGACCCGGCGGAGGCACTGCTTATGTTCTTATGTTCTCTCTCTTTTGATCTTCTTGTTGCTCACCCAACAGGCGCAATCTCATAATGGAATGATACAGAAGCATTATGCTATTTTTTTAAATTTCTTCTCTATTTCTTTTTTAATAATTTCTAACATTAGTGTCTTGGTTTTTTTGGCTACTATTACACACTGGATTGTTACATGCTGTCCAAGATGACACCTTAATCCTTTTCTCAGTGGTGTCTCTTAATGTGGAAACTAACATCATGCAACTATAATTTGGGTTATTCTTTCCAATATACAATACTTTGCACTTCCCACATTAAATTTCATCTGCTATGACATGCATAAGTTCCTCTAAGTTTTATTATAACATCATCTTCTTTCTATTTAAGGATCCTCTGATCACTGTTTTGGTCTTCACTTCCTCTTCCAAGCATCGACCATCTTCTTCATGAAATAGCATTTCCTGATATTAATCCTAAGTCTACCGGTTCCACAACCTCTACTCCTGGTGAAATTCTGTACACATATATTTCAAAATTCTGCAAAATTTATTTGTAGTGTTTTGCATAGAATTCTCCTATTCTGAGGCCTGAAATTCCTTCCTACCTTTTCCTTTCTTAGGTTCCAGCCTCCTCAATTCCCTCTCTCACTCCAACTGCATTTCTGTCTCCCTCTAAATCCCACCTCTCTCTCACTTGCTCCCTAAATCCCCTCCTTGTCTCCCATAGTCTGGCTTTTCTCTAACCCTCTCTCCATTGGCTAAGAATCTCTTCCTCCCTTCTCATCCCCTTTCTGGTACTGGTCACTTTCTCAATTCTTGTTTTCTCATTCCTATCCACTCAGGATTTTATAGTCATAAGAACAGAAGAGTTGCCATATTAGGACAGACAGAAGGTCCTTCAACAATGGCTAACCCAGGTCACAAGTACCTGGCAAGATCCCAAGAAGTAAAACAGATTTTATGATGCTTATCCTAGGAATAAGCAATGGATTTCCCCGAAGTCCATTTTAATAATGGCTTATGGACTTCTGTTTTAGAAAATGATCCAAACTTTTAAAAAACCCTGCTAGGCAACAACTTTGCACACCCCTTTGACCAGAAGCCCCCGTCTGCGAACATTTGCCAAAGCATCTAAATGCCACAACAATCAAAGAGTTGAAATCATTTTTGTTCAAGTCACTAATGATTCAGTAGAATAAACATTGACTCGACTTTTTCAGTTATCTGTGAAAATAAACCACAACTCCAAGGAGCAATAATGTCAGTTCTGCTGGTATGATAATGCTTACATAGTAAATGATAACAGATATAGACCCACATGAGCCATTCAGTCTGCCCACTGTGTTAGTTATTTTGCTGAGGACTGAAATTTATGAATGTTTACCAAGAGTCTGTGTCTTGTAGGCCTCTGAAAGCGTTATGAAGACTTGCATTATTGGAACCAGCTGCACCTGAAGCGTCAGTCCAAAGACAGTTTGCAGGGTTATGTAGAAAGTAGATGGTTTGAACACAGTCAGGTTGGCTTTGAAATAAGCATATTAAAACCAGATGAAATCAATATGTCCATTTTCAAAATCAACATTTATACTAAAGCAACAATAGACATAATAAATGGCGGCCTGATGGAACTATTGAGATTAACCCATGTGAACTGAACAGGTGCATCCAGTTCTGCTTTCATTCCACTGAATGTATGGATATGGAATTCAAATCAATCCATTTTCTGCATTTCCTTTCATTCTATCTTTTTTCCTGATAAGACACAGAGTTCAATGAGAATGCAGGGTTCCTCCCGTGACCTAAAGGGATATGCACATCAATCCAACCCCCCCTCTATTCATCAATCACGGCCCTCTAATTAAAGGGCCAATTCAAGTTTTGTTATTTACCAGACATGACTATCTGGAGATTGGCCAGGGACATGAAATAGATGAAAAGTACAAACAAATGTTTATTGCCCTGACCTGAGTTACACCAAGGTTATCTGAGCTAATGAATATGCATTTTCCTACTCTGTACATATTACAAAACAAGCCAGCAAGCTAAAAATCGTGAATAATCGAAACTGTGATTGCTGAAACCACGAATACGGAGGGAGAAGTGTAAGTGGGATAGAAAATTTTTAAATAAAGAAGTAAAATAAATATCACTGTGTAATTAGTTTTTCATCTGAAAACTCTTTGTGCTAGATTTGTGGCTGTATGATTAATGTTCCTTTCTGTTTTGTATAACCTGTTTTCTATACTTGTATGAGAGAATAAGCTGACCTTAATAACTTACAGTCTTTTCTTTTAGGAAATTATCCATACCTTTCACCATATACCTTGGCAATAAATTCCAGAGTTTAATTACAAATTGAATGAAGAAATAATTTCTATGGTTTGTTTTAAATCTACTTCTTTGTAGTTTCAGTGTTTATCATTTTAATTCCATTTAGAGAATGACCTGCTTTATGAATTCTGATAATAACCCATTTAGCAATTTTCTGAGGAGAGATAACAGGTAGCTAGACTTCCATAAGCTATCATTCACTCATTGAGTTGCTGAGTACTGTGTGAGATACTTGTAAGCGGAGGAAGCTCATATAGGAACATAATGCAGAGCAAAACACAGGAATGTATATACAACCAATACAAAGCAACTGCTGAATGGCATTTGAAAATAAAGGTTCACAACCCTTTATTCAAAATGCTTGGAACCAGAGACGTTTTAGATTTTAGAATTTTTTGGTTTTTGGAATGATGTATCACCAGTGGCCATAGCAATTCATATTCGTCACCTGCTGCAGCCCTGAAGTCTTCCGTCTGCCACCTCCTGCCTTGCTGACATCACTTCCTCTTTCCTTCCTGGATGGACGTGACGAGTATGAATGGCTGCGGCTACTGGCAACGCCTCAGAGGTATACCAGTGTGAGACAAGATGAAAAAAATTGAACTCCTATCAGCAAAAAGTGACATCTTTAAAGTGACTTTGAGGCCTTGTTTCACCTTTGATGTTGAAAGTAAGCTTTTTTGTACAAATTAGTAATGTAATAAAGTTACAAAAACATTTTTTTGGACATTCTATTGATATATTTTGTCTAATAATTCTGTCTACTCATTCAATTACTTCTCTACTGAGTCAAACTGAAGACAGTATTTACCTGACCAGAAAGGTAACTGGATAACCACTTTGTTTAACAGCACTGCTCCTGAGGTGTGAATTTCTACCATCTGTGGAGGAGACAGTGAAAACCAAGTCAATTCTTTTAACTTGCATTCTGTCATAAGTATAATACTACAAACTCCCAAATATTTTCTGCATAAGTGTAGTAATATATAGTATATTTGTCCTTCTTCGGTAATTTTCTCAGATTTTAAGGTCTCTATCATGGATGCTTTTTTAAATTATGATAAAGTCACTTGGTTCAACCACTACTAGAAGAAGAGATATTGTGAATTATTTTACACGCCTTGGTCCACACTCATCTTGGTTATTGTAATTCCTTGTTTCAGGGCTTTTGTCAAAAAAAATCTTACATGACTCCATCTACTACAGAATACTGCTATACGGGCGCACCATTGCACGATACAGCGGCATGATAACTTCCTTTGTCCTGGTAGTGATACCCTTTTTGATGATGCCCAGCATTCTGTTTGCTCTCTTTGAGGCTGTCGCACACTGCGCTGATGGTTTCAAAGTTGTGTACACCATCACCCCCAGGTCTCTTTCAAGGTTGCTCACCCCTAGCAATATTCCCCCCATTTTGTAGCTGAACATTCCCTACGTGCATGACCTTGCATTTCTCTATGTTGAAACTCATTTGCCACTTTTTTGCCCACTCCTCCATTCTCGTCAGGTCCCTTTGCAGGTCTTCACAAAAAGGTGACAAAGCTGTATAAATATGATTTGTAATATAATAGAAAACCAAGAGATTGGCTAAGTCCTGTCTGGTGGGTACCAAATTATTTTATCATTTTGATTTCAAAGGTCTCACATTCCTGGATTGTCTCAAAATTTCCTTTTATGGATTACAGTTTTCTGAAGTGTTGTCTGACAGAGGCTGATATTGTTTAATATGGTATCTGTATAGATTGATCCTAGTCTTTAGCATCTGCCTTGTTTCTCCAGTGTAACATCCTTCCTTACACTCTTTGCAACTACTTGCAGTTGAGCCTTTCAGGCTGAAAATACTCTGTTCCTCTATATCCAATGGAGGTATTTATTACTATTTATTTATTTGGATTTATAGGGCATTCTCCCAGAAGAGCTCAGAATGAGTTACAAGTATACATTATACAGCATAACAGGGTATACAAAATAAAGTAGAGCAGGATATAGTAATGTAGAGCATGACAGTACATTTTAGATCACGACATGACAGGGCAATACATAGGGGAGCATGATAGTGTCAAAAAGCATGACAGGACAAGAGCTCATACAGCATGGGGTGGTGATGTTATGGGTTTGATTTGACACTGCGGTAACTAATTGAACTTGACAGTACGTTATAGTGCCTGACAGTACGAAGCGAGGTTAAGGCAGTACATAACAGAGCTTGGCAGGACAATACATACCTGTGAGTGATAATATATGAGGTGTGGTATAGCATGGAATGTCTGGAAGTACTGGCAATGACAGTGAACTGCATTATTGAATTAGTCCAAAACAAACAGAACGCTCAGGACAAATGCGATCACAGTGCCCGTACCCCTGGACTTACAATGAGGACAGGAGTAAATGCAAGGCTGTCACTCACCGTATCGCCATTTTCGGTGGAAAGTGTAATGCTCTTCAAGCAAGTCTGTGTGTCCAGTAATCCACACTGACGGATCTCCCCCAGTAGGACAAATGAGTCTTCATTCTGCAGCTGAGGTTGGAAAACGATTCACATTTAAGGAGAGCATTGGAATTTATTGAGTAATGTTGCATAAACATACAATCGGACAACCATACCAAATATCTGTGGCAGTCAGCAAAGAGCTGTGACTTAAAATGACTATGTAGTCATGATAAATCTTTGTTATGGAAAGAATAACGCTGTACAAACAATTTATTGACAATTCAAATGATATTGAAATGTTATCTGAACTAAGTTTTTAATCTTTACAATGAATGATCCCAACTATCTTATTTTTCTGAATATCCCAGTGAACTTTTATGATATTTATTTACTCACATATGGTTTATGAACTAGGTTAGTTTCCATAACTTTCTTTAACCTGAAACTAGGCCTGTTGGGGGGTCTAATTTGGAAACAACTGCTATACCATACTAGAACTGACAAAAGCTTGAAAATCCTGATCAGCAACTGGGATGGCAAACTGTCCATTTCCTAAATATTCTTCTGGGGACAAAGTTCATTGGCTTATAGTTGCTAATCATGATAATTTCAGAGATTGTGTCAGGAATTTGTCATTTCTTCATCAGTTTCACAGGATTTGAATGATCATAGTTAGAGGTAGTGACCAATAAACCCCACTAAAAGGAAGATATCCAGATAATGGATGGAGTGTATGATCATTGATCTCATTTTTTTCATTTGTCTTAAGAAACATTGAAACATGATGGCAGATAAAGGCCAAATGGCCCATCCAGTCTGCTCATCCACAGCATCCAGTATCATCTCCTCTCCCTATCATCTCATATCTGCCTAACGTTTTCTTGAACTCATCACCTCTTAACTTCATCCCATGTCCTCACTCTGGAGTTTCCTTTCAACTGAAAGAGACTCGCTTCATGCATATTTATGCCACGTAGATATTTAAACATCTCTATCATTTCTTCCCTCTTTCATCTTTCCTCTAAGTATACATATTGAAATCTTTAAAACTTTCCCCATACACATTATGATGAAGACCAACAATCATTTTAGTAGCCTTCCTCTGGACTGACTCCATCCTGTTTATATCTTTTTGACGGTGCGGGCCTCCAAATCATTCACAATATTCTAAATCTTTCATTTCAAATAGAGCCTTTAAGGTTGATTGATTAGTAAACATTTGTGGTCATATCCTTTGAAATATGGTGTCTCTCAGGGCTTAGTTCTGCCCCTGTCCCTTTTCAATATTTTCATTAATCCAGCATAAGAACATAAGAATTGCCACTGCTGAGTCAGACCAATGGTCCATCATGCCCAGCAGTCCGCTCACGTGGCGGCCCTTAGGTCAAAGACCAGTGCCCTAACTGAGTCCAGCCTTACCTGCGTACGTTCTGGTTTAGCAGGAACTTGTCTAACTTTGTCTTGAATCCCTGGAGAGTGTTTTCCCCTATAACAGCATCCGGAAGAGCGTTCCAGTTTTCCACCACTCTGGGTGAAGAAGAACTTCCTTACATTGTACGGAATCTATCCCTTTTTAACTTTAGAGAGTGCCTTCTCATTCTCTCTACCTTGAAGAGGGTGAACAACCTGTTTTTATCTACTAAGTCTATTCCCTTCATTATCTTGAATGTTTCAATCATGTCCCCTCTCAGTCTCCTCTTTTCAAGGGAGAAGAGGCCCAGTTTCTCTAATCTCTCACTGTACGGCAACTCCTCCAGCCCCTTTACCATTTTAGTCGCTCTTCTCTGGACCCTTTTGAGTAGTATTGTGTCCTTCTTCAAATACGGCAACCAGTGCTGGACGCAGTATTCCAGGTGGGGGCGTACCATGGCCCAGTACAGCAGCATGATAACCCTCTCCTATCTGTTTGTGATCCCCTTCTTAACCATTCCTAGCATTCTGTTTGCCCTTTTCGCTGCCGCCGCACATTGCACAGATGGCTTCATTGACTTGTCGACCAGTACTCTCAAGTTTCTTTCCTGGGGGGGGTCTCTCTGGACATCCTGTATTCGTGTTTAAGATTTTGTTTACTGACATACATCACTTTACACTTATCCACGTTAAACCTCATTTGCTATGTCGCAGCCTATTTCTCGAGCGTATATGTCATGTTGCAGGTCTTCGCAATCCTTCTGTATCTTCACTACTCTGAATAACTTCGTATTGACTGCAAATTTTATCACCTCGCTCATCGTACCAATTTCCAGGTCATTTATAAATATGTTGAAGAGCACGGGTCCAAGCACCGACCCCTGTGGCACTCCACTCATGACGCTTTTCCAGTCCAAGTATTGTCCATTTTCCCCTTTCAGTTCCTTGATTACCCTTGGATGGATGCCTTCCGGTCCCGGGGATTTATCGTTTTTAAGCCTATCAATCTGCCTGCATACCTCTTCTAGACTGTCCGTCAACCCAGTCAGTTTCCCGTCTTCGTTTCCTGCGTATAGCCTGTCGGCTTCTGGTATGTTGTGTATATCCTCTTCGGTAAATACAGATGCAAAAAATGTGTTCAGTTTGTTGGTGATAGCTTTGTCCTCCTTTAGCACTCTCTTTATTCCATGGTCATCCAACGACCCACCACTTCCTTCGCGGGTCGTTTTACCTTAATGTATCAAAAGAACGGCTTGCAGGTTTTGCCTCCTTGGCTATTTTTTTCCTCGTAGTCTCTTTTGGCCCCTCTTACCGCCATATGGCACCTGCTTTGATGTTGTTTGTGCTTTTTCCAGTTTTTATCCATTTTTGACATTTTCCATTCCTTAAACGAAGTCTTCTTGTCTCTGATCGTTTCCTTCACCGCTACAGTGAGCCACGCTCAGTCCTAATTTTGCTTACCTGCATTAATATACACCCACAACAGAACTGTTTGCAATAGATGAATCATTAACTTGTGTCTCACAAATTAGTGCTCAGTACATCCAAAATTACGGCCATCTTCTTCTTCCTCTATTGTTTTTGAGGACTTTCCTATTCAATGAGTTCCTACATTTAAATATCTAGGGGTCATTTTTTACCCTGATCTACTTGTATCATTCAAAAAACACATCTAGTCCATAGCATAAAATGGCTTTCAGGTTCTGAGGTGACTCCATTCCATTTGTTTGATTATCATCTCATTACATTTCACTAGCCTGGATTTCTACAATGTTGTTCTCGCAGGTCTTCCTCAATATCAACTTAAGCGTTTTCAACTTCTCCAAAATACTGCAGCCAGATTATTCAATGCAAAAAGATTTGATCATGTTACACCCCTTTTGATAAAATTTCATTGGCTGCCGGTGAAATTCCATTTTCAACATTAATTCATCATGCTCTCTTTCAAATGTCGCCTCTCTAGCTTGCTAATCTTATTGCATCATCATCCTCAACATAACCTGTCCGTTCAATATATGAAAAAGGGTTATCCATTCCCCCTCCTTCACTTGCACATTTGGAATCTACAAGTAAATCTGCTTTCTTTTATGTCTCTCCTTTAATTTGGAATGCCCTACCAATAGCCCTCAAAAAATTTCAAAGCCCTACTAAAGATGTTTCCCATACAGACACAGGCATTTAACAAACTTAATCCTGAGTAGAATATTTTCTGGGATCATGAAGCCTGTGACTTTTAGCTCTTGGTATGTGTTCTCTTGTCGTATGCTGACTTTCCTTTTACTAATGGAGTTCTTTTTCCTTAATCTTTGTTTTATGTCTGTTCACTGTCCTGGCCTGATTTTCAGTAAAGGCAGTATATCAAATGCTAAATCAATATAAGCATAAACATAAATGAGGTCTAACCAGAGTCTTATATAGGGGCATCAATATCTCCTTTTTCCTATTGGTCATTCCTCTCCCTATGCACCCTAGCATCCTTCTAGCTTTCACCGTTGCCTTTTCAACCTGTTTGGCCAAGATCATCACATACTATCACACCCAAGTCCCGCTCCTCTTTCATAAACAAAAGTTCTTCACCTCCTAACTGTATCGTTTCTTCTGGTTTTTGCAGGGGTTTCAACTCGGTTGCAGATTTTGGTATCAACAATCTGCCATTATTGGTTCTTATTGATGTTATTGTTCTTAATGATGTTGCTATGCCCCCTCCTAATGCTTAAGGGTATTTCTGCCAATTTTGGTTTTGCTGTACCCCTCTTTCAGCACCTTGGGTCTCCATATACCAATGTTGGTTTTCTCTGTCCCTTTCCCGGTCTGTGGAGTCTACATGCTAATGTCGGTTTGCACTGACCTTCTCCCAAGTGCCCTTTGGTCTTCCTGGTGGTGCATTGTTAGGCTTGGGACAAATATCACACATACTTTACACCCATGGGCCTTACATCAATTTTCAAAGTGAAATCTTATATGTTCTTTTGTTTTGAAATGTACTACTGGTAGTCAGAAACAATTCAACATGTCGATGTTCTAGTTTTACATAATAACTTAACTTAAACTTATATCTTATCCGGCCAATACTCAGCTCAAGTTAACCAGCTGGGAATGGCTGCTGACCAGTTAACATGAGTCTCAGCTGATGACCAGGCATTTTAAGCACCATTGAAAATGCCTGGTTTGCGCTGAAAAAAAGCAGGCAATATTGGGGACATTCTAGATATATTCTAGGAGTGTGACTGCTAAAGTCCTGATATTTGGAACTTAAGCAGCCAGGCTTAGAAGGCAGATAAGGCCACATTAAAAGCAGGCCTAACTTTGTTCACTAAGCCATGGTTGGTTAAGTCACAATATTGCCTTAACCAGTCATGCGCCAACCATGTTGAAAAACCTGGATAGCCAATGCTGGTTACCGGGAATGGCCCAGCATTGAATCACTGACTGTTTCCACCTACATATTGAAGGAATAACATACTTTTAGCAGTTGAACATATATATTTTATTACATCCTTATTCCACCCCAACAAATGCCCCTTTCTAGACATATAATTTTGATCATTATGGCCTAGATTCTCCAACCAGCGCCATTGTCAGCATCTGCCTTAAAAGCGGCCGCTAATCGCGTGTCAATACGCAATGGCGCAGGTTATGACTGCACATCACAGTAAGCCTGACCCCATGTCTCTTTGGGTGTCACACTAAAGAAGCACACTGAGTTGGTAAGATACTTCTTCATTGTGTTCATGGGCATCATAGATTTGCTCACTACATGGATGTTTCTGTCTGCCAAGCAACCTGGTTAGTCAGTCAATATCTGTTCCATACATGTTATCTTCACTGCATTGAAGAGACCATCATCTTATAGATCAAAAAGAGGTATCACTGCCAGGCAGCATTAATAATAGAAGGAGAATGAGAAGGATGGACATATATAAAGGATAAACAGTGGGTAAAGAAGTCCAAGCAAGGCAGTCTATTCACAAAATCAAAAAGCTTTAATTTTCAATTCAAATGTTTCAAGTTTATTATAAATTTGTTATACCACCTATTCAGACTTCTAAGTGGTGTACATCAGTTAAAAAGGGTGTATAAAATACAAGGTATAAAACAGAACAGGGTAATCCATTATAATGATACCCTTAGTGCGCATGCACACTTCAAACTTGGTGGGTCCGTGATCCATGGTGCCATGCCCGTGCATGCGCAGTGCCTGCCTCAGCTGATTTCCTGATCTCCGACGCCGGATGACTTCTGACTACGCTGTGCTTGCCGCCTTCCCGACCCTGTTCCTCCAAAACCAGAAGTTAAGTCATGAGGGGGGAGGGAGAAGAAGCAAAGCAGGCTAGCACAGTGTTAGAGCCCTGAAGCATGGCCAAAGTCGCTTCCTGGCTAGGGCGGCATTGGCAGAAGATAGGGCATGGAGGGACCCTTCAAATTGCTGCTCCTGTTTGCTTTGGGCCTTCCTTGCTGCCGGATCCTGCATTCGTGGAAACTTAAAGTAGGTGGGATCCGGAAGTGACGAAGGCTCGAAGCAAGTAGGAGCAGCGAGTTGTGAATGCTGCACTGGCGACAGCTGTGTGAGACCCAGGAGGGAGGGGGAGGAAGAGAGAATGAGAAATGCTGCCGATGGTTGTGTAAGACCGCGGAGGGGGGGGGGGATAAATGCTGCCAACGGCTGTGTGAGACCGCGGGCGAAATGCTGCAGCAGCACCCTTTTGGGGGAGAGAGAGGGAAAGAGGGAGAAGGAAGACCAGGGAAAGGGTGGGTGGTGGGGGAAGAGAAATGCTGTTGTTGCACAGTGGGGAGGTAAAAAGAAGGGAGAAGGACTACTGCTGGACAGGGGGAGCAGAAAGCAAAGAAAGAAAGAAAGAATGGCCTCAGCGCCCCATTGTGCTAAATGTTTACACATCTATTCTAGCATCCATTAATTTAACGGACTTAAACACGTTAGTATAATAATCAAAATGACTAACACGACAAAACGGACGAACAGGAACAGAATGAAAAAAGGTAACAACTACATTATTGATAGCGAAGAACGCACACTCACACTGGATGTTGCACATACAGAGAGGCCAAGAAGTGGCTTGGGGGGGAAGGTTGTCAGGTTTTGTTTTTTTTAGAGGATTGAAGAGTGTGTTTGGTAAAAAGGAACAAAATGGAGCAGAGTGAGTTTCAGTAGGGCTGTAGAGGGTTAGGTGAGGATAGAGAGGTTGCTTGTTAGAAATGGAGCGAGGAAGGACCACGCACTGAGACGCACAAAGCTCTAAGTCAAAAGAGATATACTGTATCTCCATTCAGTCACTATTTGTAGTAACTGTACATTTGGGTATGTATATTTACATTCCATCTGCATGCTTAAAGTTTAGGGAATATGTCTAGCACACTTGGTTGCAGGTCCTGACTAGCACCAACTTACCCTATGCCTCAAAAATGCTCTATTTCAGGCTGCATACATGTATAAAACATTAGCACACCTGTTTTGCCATTATAGAATACTACTGAGCATGTTTCCAGTGATCACACCTAAGGATTAGATTAGATTAGATTAGAAGACCCTGTTCTCCTGATTACAATCACACTGCCTTGCAGACAATTCTAACTCCTCTATCATACCTGTACCCCTTCCAATCATACCTGCAAAAGACCCTGGTCCACTTAACCCAAACCTACCAATCACACCCACATCCCCCTGCTGAATTCATTGACCACTCCAATCAGAAACCCCCAGAAGATCCTGATCCCTACAATCAGAAGCCCTCTAGAAAATCCCAACCCCTGAGTAAGAAGCCCTCCCCAAGAAGTCTCCAACTGCATGCTCAAAAGCCCCACCTACCAAATGTACCCTCTGACCCTGAAGGGTCTACGGGTCCTTAGACAGAAGTAATCCCCAGTTACTGTTACCCTTTCAGCTCCAACCCCCCCAAATTGAAACATGACCTCCTAGTGGGAGTAATGCAATACTATCACTGGGGGTGTAATTTTGGGATACAGAGCATGAAGGACAGAAGTGACTGGGAATCACTCTTGCTCAGAGACTCCCTAGACCCCCCTAGACCCCCTACACTCATTTCCAACCCAGTCCTTGAGGCACACCATCCAAAAAGGTTTTCAAGATATCTAAAAGGAATATGCATAATAAGGTAGATTTAGAAACACAGAAACATGATGTCGGTTAAAGGCCAAATGGCCCATCCACAGCATCCACTATCCTTAAGATCCCACATGCCTGTCCCATGCTTTCTTGAATTCAGAAACAGTCTTTACCTCCATCACTCTACCAAGAGACTATTCCATGCATCTACCAGCCTTTCAGTAAAAAAGTATTTTCTTAGCTTACTCCTAAGCCTATCATCTCTTAACTTCATCGCAAGCCCTATCACTTGGGACAAAACCTGAGCTGGTGTGCACCAAGGACTGAGTTGGGAATGGCTGCCCTAGACCATCAGGATCTGGTAAAAGTAGGCCCGCCACAGTTGGAAGGTATATTTAGTGGGTGGAACTTTTGAGTAGGGGGTTGGAGTCTTCTGGTGGGCTTCTGACGATGGAGTTCTGTCTTCTGGGGATCTTCTGTTTGGGGTGTTGGGGGTCTTCTGCTGGCAGTGTGTGGATGTAATCGGGAGAGTGCAGGTGTTGGGTGGAAGGTGTATGATTGAGGTGTTCTGTGGGAGGATGTGGATGTAAATGAGGGAGGTCTGAGTCTTATGCAGGGGATGCCATACATTTGAGGCCCAATACTCCCAGGATGGTAAAATAACCCCAGCTTGTCAGTTATGATGCAATTTGCAATATTCATTGCAAGTTGTATTATAGAATTTACATTAGAATAAGCTGCTTTACATGCATTTGCATGTTTTGCATCTCATCATTTAGCCAACAGTGACCTAGTTATCACTGCATTATGGTAAGTTTTGTTGATGCCCTTTAAGATATATTAAGCAGCAAATAATACAACTTAGAGAGCCGTAACACAGTTTCATAACTTCCTTCCTAGTTCTCATAAAATGGATCCTGTGCTCAAGTAGCATGAGTTAGTGGTATAATAACATGTCTTAATACTGTAGTAGCCCATGCTGATAAATATGCTCCTTTTTTGAGTGAGGGAGTTTTCATCATACGCTTCCATTTAAAAGTAGGTCTCAATGCACAAAATGGAACTTGTGCTAAAATTGTATGAATTAGTGATAATTTTAATGGTAGCCCACTTGATAGCTTCCTCCTTTTGTGTTCATAAACAGAGAATCAAAATCATATCTATGACAATGAAAAAAGAAATATATCTGAATGTGACCGTTCAATGTCTACCAAATATACTTATGGGGAAATTCTATAAGAAGTGACTACACCCCCTGTTGGAGCCCGGCAGAAGCAAGCCCACTCTCTCCTGCCAATACTCCCCTGAATCCCCCCCCACATTGTAGCCTGCCCTCATGTTGACAAGCCTTAAATTTCAACCCCCCCGTCACCTCGACACCTCTAAGCCTACCCTGGGCTGTGTCGGGGGGGAGGGGGGGTCCGCAGGAGGGAGTGGACATCCCTCCTGCCAGGCTACAACGAGGGGTGTCAGGGGTTTGATAGGATCTGTGGCAGGAGGGAGTGGGCATCCTTCCTGCCGATTTCAGGGGTGGGTGCTAGGGGTCCCCTGCTGTAGCTGGCTCAGTAGATCACAGTAGGGGTACTCTCCCCCCAATCAGCTGAGCCAACAGAATTCCCAAAGTCGCAGCTTCAAGGAGGCCTGTCGGCTCAGCTGATCGGAGATTCCCTTGCCGCAATCAGCTAAGCTAGCCACGTTTACTTTTAGGTTTTGAAATATAGGTCAGCATTTTCCTTGCCTACATTTCAAGCATCTGTCATGGCTCTAGGGAGATGCTTAAACTCACCCAAGGCCACTTCAGGGTGAAACTACGCCCATGCCCAGCCTTGAGCAAGCTTAGGTGTCCCTAGGCATTTCCCTAGACCCACAACAGCCGCCTTCAGAGGTGGCTTGCCTCGAGCTTTTTTCAAAAAAATGTGCATCCCAATTGGCTGCCAGATAGCAGTAGGATGCCTACTGTGCCCTACAATCGGGACACCAGTTTATAGAATCAGCCCCTTGGTGCCTAACTTTAGGCACCAATTACAGAATCTGGCTCTTATAGTGTTTCAAAATTTAAGTATATTTGAGTATATTTGTTAAATTCAGGTTATAATAGTTCTGTGAAAGAGACGTACCAAAAATAGTGATAAGATATTAATAAAATATAATTTTAATAATAATGAGGAATCATCAAAGAAACTATTTTGGTCATTACAACTCATAAAAATAAATATAAATAAATTTGTCTTCCATAAGTCATTAATTGTCAATCAGTTTTCTTAAAGAAAGTGTTTCCAGACACACCATCTATTTAAATTTTTTCATGTAGTAAATAGTGTCAAAACAAAATAGCTCTTGTACCCATAGCAACACCTATTGCACAAACTATCACTTCATAATAAGGCACTACTACACAGAATCAATTATCAGTTGTAGTGGTGTCATATAATTTTTACTTATCTTAAACAGTTCAGGCTATGAAGCCCTGTGGACCTGACTCCGCCCCAAGTTTTGTGAATTGCCTGCGCCAGGGCCCTGGGGAAATCTTCTCAATGTAGTGCCACAAGTGGTGAAGATCTGTGAAAATGGCATTATAAAATGAAGTGTCCAAAATTCAGGTGCCTTTCATCTCAAACATACTGCAGTGTCTAAGCTTTCTTCATGGCATCTTTTTATCCTCTTACTTCCACTACCAAGACATCACTGTTTAAGAATGCTTTAATTTGCAAACGCAAGAGATTGATTTGTTGGTAAAGCAGAATTAAGAAAGGAATACAAGTCAAATAGCACAACTGAATAATTCAATGGAAAATAGGATAAGCTCAAAAGTACAAAACAGCAGAGAAAGTTCTCCAATGGCTAAAAAATGACAGAGGAACCAAATGTAGAATTTCCAAAGATGTTTAATCAAACAAAATCTTGGTAACAACACGAGCCATGTTTTGGCCTTCAGGCCTGTATCAAAAGTCTACAAACATATATAAACCAAAAAAGTACTCATGCATTCCATATAAAATTCAATAATGTACATATAAAAACAGTGGTGTATTGACAAATAAAAATAAATAAAAGCAACATATACAAAATAAAATATATCATAAATTGAAAAATAAAATATAATGCATCAAGAAAGTAGAAAAAAAATCACAAAAATCACAATCCAGGTAAAGCATAAAAATAGAAACATACCAGAATACTTGTATAACAAAAATGTGTTGACTAAAATCATTGAAGATAGAAGAGCAGTTTCAAAAATGATCAACCTATGAACAAAAAACAGAAAAGCTAAATAAAAGACCTAATTAAGAAGAGCATGCAAAACCTAATAAAATGCTGATACCATTTATAGTAGAAAAATACCCATCTCTTAGAAATGGAAAACCTCAATAATGAATGCTAACACCATCGGTATTATCACTGACAATTATAATATAATCATGAAACATAATCAATCTAACAAATGGTAATTGTACATTTATATATTACATAAAAAAAAAAACAATGTGGCTAAAACAAATGATTCAAAGATTTTTAAAAACCCCAAAACAATGCCCAAGTGGAGGCAAATAGCTATCAATGAGGGTATAATATTTAGTTTACTAAAAATCTAAACAGAGTGAAGATACCAAAAACCATGTGGCTAACTTACTGACAGTGGCACAGCTAAAGAAACTTTGGAAAGAAACCAAGTCTGTGCTCACTGTATATTATTAAAACAATTGCAAAAAGGTGTCTAGCATCATTAAAAATGTAAAAAATATATAGTGCACTTCTCTTGAAAAAAAGACCTTCCTTCAATACTTCTGATTAACCAAGGGTGCTACAAACAAATGGTGGCAACAACCAAAAGGAAAGACCAATCCTGCGTTCACTAGCCATATAGAATATCGATGCAAAAGAAATGCAATATTATTGCATAAGAATTAGACTAAAATATACATTTTAAGAGAGAGAATTATGACTACAATTTATAGCACCAGTTTTGTAAGCAAACAATCAATTTGCCAAATAGAAACCATACACTAATGCCGAACCTTATAAACTCAGTGTATTTAAAAACAAATCCAAAAAAATCCTGTGGTAACTAATAAATAAAGAGTGTTCTGTTCAGTGTACAAGTATTAAAAGTTAAGACAGAACAAAAAATAATGTGGCTGGCTTACTGAAAGTCATTTCATTCAACAGCATAGCGGCAAAAAACTTCAAAGATATGCCAAGCTTGCGCTCACTGTCTCTTATATACATTACATTACATTGATGTCTTCTATCCCGCCAATACCTTTCAGTTCTAGGTGGTTTACAACAAGAAATTAGCCTGGGCATTCCCAGGGAAATTACAAGGTTGATAGCTATAGTAAGCGTCGGGATCTGGGAATGGTTGATACGGTTTGGTTAGATCATTTGACAAATTTCTTGAATAGTATGGTTTTCCTGAATGTTTTGTAGTTGGGCATCGTGGTCAGCAGATTTGAGAGGTGGTGGTCTATTTTTGCTGCTCTGGTGGCTAATAGACCGTCATTACAGTTTATTGGTAGGGAGGGAGAAGTGCGATCATTTATTCAAGCCTTAGCTGGTAGAGTCCTGCTCTCTTATACCCTAAAAGTTCGTTTTGGCTTTCACTGAGCACTATCATTAACTTAAATTATTTATTTTTTGATACTGAAGTGAAAGGCTGCTACTTACTTTATCTCACCAGAGGCCCGCGAATGCAAAGGAAAAAGTTGATGTCATTAACCAACAGAAAGAGAAAGTTAATATGTTAATAGTGTAGTTTCAAGGAATAAAAGACCCTTGGGTCTTGAAAACCTAATTTATTATTCATTTTTTACATTATTTAAATCTTTTTTTTTTCATAAATTAACAACTTAATTCATTGTGTGCAAAAATATCAAGTGAAAACATCACTAAAATATTAAAACATACATCCACATATTCATAATGTTCCAAAAGGCTCACTTATCCAGTAGCTATACTCTCTTTGCTGCCCGTCTTCTCAAGGGCAACTAAGGACATTAATAGCACTTGAGAAGACGGGCAGCAAAGAGAGTACAGCTGTCGCAGTCAAGATAAGTGACAAGCACCAGTTGTATATAAAGATTGTGCTAAGTTAGCCAAATTTGATTACCATAAGAACTAAATTAAGAATTGAATAATCGACAAGGAAGGAGGTTTTTTTTGAAAGCCAGTGAGGTTGTTACCCTTTCTAGTCCTCAAACAAGACAAGTGCTGACTTGGGATTGGGATCCCAGTAGCCCATTTTGATAACGTTCCCATTCTTCTCCCCTAAGTTGTTAAGCAGAATTAACAGTGAAATAACACGTCTTAATTATATTACATTACATTAAATATTTATGAATTGTGAATATACCCAAGAAGGAGTTCAATTAGATTTACAGGTTAAGAGGTTACTGGGCATATTCAGGTATTACTTTCTTGTATTTGGGATTATATTCAGGAATTATCAACTATATTAGAATAAAGAAATCACAATATGGGGATCCAGATAGTTTGATTGTCTATTGTGTCTGTTGGGATCTTTCTTAGGGATATAGAGGTTCTAACTTCTATCAGAGGGGTCATTTAGCTTGAGACATTTTGTAAATAGGTTTTCAGGTTTCTATGGAAGTTTTTGTAGGAAGGAGAGGTTCTCAGTTGTGTTGGAATAGTCCACAGCAAAGTTCTGGAGTGTATCGTGTAGTATTTGATACCTCTTGGGTTTGGGAATTTCAGTCTTAGGTGGTTTCTGATCCAGTTATAATTCTTGTTAGATGGTAGTTCTAATAAGTTCAACATGTAGTCCAGGGTAGGTTAAGATAGATCATTGTACATAGTTTGAAGAGAGCTCTTACTTCAATGGGGAGCCAATGTAATTTGAGATACATAGGTGATATTTTCTCATTTCTGGTTGTTGAAAATATTAATTTGGTTGCTATGTTTTGGAGGGTTTGTAATTTTTTTCATAGAGCTACTCTGCTTCTTATGTAGAAGATATTGCAGTAGTCTAGCTGAGACAATACAAGTAATTGGACTAGGAGCCAAAAGGTTTCTTAAAGGTAAGCCATGTTGATAACTCCCCCCACCCCTAGATTTTTTTTTCTAATTCTTTCGGCTGCTTCAAGCTGGCACCATTTGGGTTTAAGAATAGTGAGGTAGGACATGAACTTTGTAGGAGTTCAATAGGGCTGTTGAAAATCTTGTGACATATCTTGTGACTCTCTTGTGACTCTCACTCTCTCTCTTCCTCCCTACAAATATTCATGTATTCAAAGACACCATTGTTATTCTAAGACTTCATTGTATTCAAGGACTTCATTGTTATTTCTTCGCTAACTGTCCAGCTCTTCTTGTTGTAAACCGCCTTGAACTACTTTGGCTTTGGCGGTATATAAAAAACAAAATAATAATAATAATAATAATAATTATTATTATATAATGTTATAAGATATACTACTTGGTGTTGATGCAACCAATACATAACAAAATGTAAAATATCCCCAAAACAGAACATGAAAGCGGAAGCTTTAATAGTTCTGTGAAATATACTCTTAAAGGTGAAATAATAAAGAGGAAACATCACTGTTATGGCAATTCCAACTCATATAAGTTGCGTGCAATTCCTATGTCATATACTACTCATATATGTCAAACAGACTTCATATAAGTCATTATAAGACATATTGGACACTGAACAGTCACATGTTTCAAGTGTTTCCTTTTTATAAGAATGTTTCTTGAACCATCATAAAAGTGATTTTGATTTTTTGTTTATGAACACATTGGGCACTAGGGAAGATGTTATTAAGGTATAGTAAAAGTCAGGCTTTTATCACACCATAATTTATCAATGGAGTCTCCAACTGACAATAGCTCAGTGCCGCAGATTACTAAGTCCTCTTCCAAGAGAATCTGGCAGCAAAGCTGTGGTCTAATGCTCCCAGACACATTTTAAAGGTGCTGGGCAAAGTCCTATTGATCTGGCCCCTGAGTCCATCTCCTAGTTACGACTCTACCTTCTAAAGGCCCTCAAGTCACCACCTCACCTCCTGGAGGCTCCCTAATCACATATTCTCTACCCAGAAGAACCCCTGAATCCCTTGCCCCACCACCTAGAGGAAAACTCCCAATCATATGCCCCCACACAAAGAGCCCCCTATGAGATTTATTCCATACCTGAAATATTCCCTTCTCAATCTCATACACCCCCACGTGAAGACCCGCCCCCCTGCATCATATGCCATCCTCCCAAGCAAATCCCCACCACTTAAAATGACACACCAATCACACAGTGACCTCCACCCTCCCATGAGTCCCTCCCTACTTGCAAGCATCTCTTATATAGAAGCTTGATCCTAATAGTAGTATCATAAGACTACCACTATAGGCTGGTGGCATCATTTTGAACCCAAAGGCAGGATAGACTAAGGATTGCTTATGCTCAACTTCACTAGATAGAGTGGTATAGTAAGGGAGGCAGGGGGTGTGGACTGCACTGGGTGTCATTTTGGTGGGGGCTCCGGCATCTCTCCTCCTCTCCATCCCCCCCCCACCCATACTTCTTTAACTCTTTGCCAGTGTGAGCATCTCAAACCAGCTGCCCTTGCTGGCCTCAACCCTCCCCTGAAGTTACTTCCTGGTTGCAGCACCAGGAAATGATGTGAGAGGGAGATCCAAGGTTATATCACCTACCAGGGAAGGGAAGGTGCATGCACAGTGGGAAGGAGTAGGGGGTGAAAAAGAGGGCAGGGGGGTGGGGTGCCTCTCTATGCCACTGACTAGACATCAGGGAAGTTTGAAGGTAGGCTCATGAAGGGGGTTGTGGGAGGTTGGGTACTTTGGGTTAGATCCAGTAAACTGCACTCAAATTTAGGCACCAGGAAAATTTGTGGTAAGTACTATTGTATAAAGAGTCCTTTGGGCTGCGCTCTCTTTGTAGAATTGCATTTAGCATGGATTTCTATGCCCAAAGTTGGGGTGCAAGAACATACACCTACTGAAACCTTGTATGCAAGTTGGGCACATTTTCCCCCAATTCTGTAACACTGCACCTAGACTTTAGAAATGCCTCTGATCTTCCCATGTCCCTCCCATACTCCCTTTTGGGTTACACTTGAAATTAGACTTGCAGTGTCATAGAATAGTGCTCAGACAGATGCTCACTCAAATCTAGATTACAAATCATTGATTGTTGATACCTTAAACTCCTTAATTTGTGTGTGCATCTTCCCTGGGTGCCCAACTTTGGGTGACCAATAGGGAATCTGGGCGTTTATGATTATTGTAAGTTGTTCCAGATGTAAGGGGTTTCTTGCAGGAAGTTCTGAGGAGGGGGCTGTGGTTGGTGGGTCTCCAGGGAACAGGTGGTAGTGGGTGGTCAACTTTGGGCAGGGGGTAGAGGGAAGGATCAGCTTCTCTTGGCAGCCATCAACCCCTTACTTAAGAGCATTGGGCCATAGCTTTGCAATTCAATGCTCTAGGATGGATAATTTACCCCCATTTTTTATGGCAGTTTTTTTTTCTGTTCACCTCAACCCATATTATTGCATTTAAATACAAATTAGATTATTTCTATGCATTTGCGTGTTTTGTAGCTTATTAGTATGTCACCTCCAGTAACTCAAACTACTGTGTGTTATAGTGATATAACTTTTGTTAGTGCCCTTTAACACATATTAAGAAGCAAATATTATATATTACAGCTGTTAAGCAGCTTGATAAATACCCTATTAGCATGGAGGTAAGAGATCAGAATCTA
Source organism: Geotrypetes seraphini (assembly GCF_902459505.1). Taxonomy (NCBI): domain Eukaryota; kingdom Metazoa; phylum Chordata; class Amphibia; order Gymnophiona; family Dermophiidae; genus Geotrypetes; species Geotrypetes seraphini. Next base: position 32,801,900 of record NC_047102.1, read on the forward strand.
ACACTGAAACAAGTGGTGTTTATGGCATGATTATATGATACCTCTTTACACATTCTTGTATAACAAGGTGCTTAAATGTTGGTGTTAATTGTTCATGTAGATTTATAGAATATTGCCACATAGTTGCATAACCCTTAAACACTTTTCTATAATTATCCAGCAGTGGCAATTCTTATGTTTTCCCATTGTCCTCTTATTGATAGAGGCACATATGAGTTTTTGCGTGTGATCTAATAGCAATTGTCTCATTTGGTAGTCTCAGTGTTATCAAGTTCAAGTTTTCAAGTTTTATTAAAAGTTTGATGAATTGCTAAATCGTAATGCAAAGCAATGTACAAGTCTAAAAAACATATAAAAACATTTTGCAATTCAGGGGGACAACGTGATTGATATACACTAATCAATAAACATGAACAGACCCAGAAGGGAAAATGGGGAAAGAAGTATAATATGTAATAGGAAAGAAAGACGAAAAAGGGAACGAACGATAGAGAAGGAAATGACAACACTAACAGTCAAACTGATATTAACAAAATACTAATGTTTAAGAAAAGAGAGGGAAATGAGCAGTTGAACGCATCTTTAAAAAGAAAACATTTTAATTTGCTTTTGAAACTGTTGATAAGACGATCTTCCCTTATTATTAAATGTTCCCCCTTTTGGCTCAAAAGTACAGTAATTACCTCATAGTAATGACTTCTCTGTTGGCACAGATGAATGAAATACAGTATTGCTAACGTAGATCTAAGATGAATTGCAATAATAACATTCACATTGATGGATGACATCATGGTGCAGTTTTCTGTACTGGCTTTTATATTCTTAAACACTAATGCAATCACTCAATGATCGTTGATCTTTTTTGTATGTGAGGAAATTGTTGCTACAATGACAGTTTTATAATTTCCAAAAAGAAAACAGAGCTTTAAAAGACAGAAAAAAGTAGAGTAATCACAAAGTCAAATTTCAGAACAAAGGAATAGGAGTTATGTGTTCGTTATAAATGGATTTATAGAAGGTAGATGTCATCAACCATTGTGAAGAAGGCTATTGTAATGGGCTCACACAGACATAAAATGAAATAGGCACCTTTAGAAGGATATAGTGGCAGTTGCCATGGAAAGTAAACTTCCTCTCGTCAAATGTGGTGAAGTGGGTGCTGCCCTCAATGGAACAGGTTTTAGAGCAGGCCATGCTCCTGCAATACCACTCGCCTTTACTGCAGAAGCTGGGAGACAAGAAAACGTTCTCCAATTACAAATCTCCTGTTTTCCTTACAGAGCACAGCAGTGGTCTCAAAGTCGCGTCCCAGGGGCCACATGCCAGGTACTATTTTGAGGCCCTCGGTATGTTTATCATAATCACAAAAGTAAAATTAACAGTTTCTTGATCATATGTCTCTTTAGCTATAAATGACAATATTATTATTAAGACTTAGCCGCAAGGAAAGATTTAGAAAGTATAAAGAGTTTTACCTCATGCAAAATTGTCATTTCTTTAATAAGACATTAACTATTTTTTCAGAGGCCCTCCAAGTACCTATGAATCCAAAATGTGGCCCTGCAAAGGGTTTGACTTTGAGACCACTGGAGCACAGAATATGAGATCCACATATCCCCAACAAAGTGTAGAATTTCTCATGGCTTCTGTAGAGGCACAAATTCCCTGCCAAAGTCTTCTGTGAATTGCTAGAACTTCCTGTGCTCTGTTCCTCTATGCATATTTATATCTTTAGATTTTGCACCTGCCTTTTCATTGGTAGCATAAGATAAGATACATTTGAATACATTAGCTATTTTCCTGTTCTCAGAGGACTGAACTCTGAGGGCTTTCTTAAGAGATCAGACTCCACAGGTGACCCTTGAGGGGAGGAATGCTGGCCTAGTGCCTAACCTTCAGTAAGCCTGGTTCTAAGAGAGAGGTTGCAGAGGATCAGCATTAAAGAGAGTTTCTGGCAGGCCCACCCCCTAGCTCATTTCTTTACTGATAGCAACCTGTGAACTACTGTCTGCATCTGGAACAGGGCATTACAGGTACTCATCGACTTATGACCTATTCAAGTTATGACTGTTCGACTTTACGACGCATTTACTACACTTTCCCCCCGCCAGCTGTTAGCAGCCCCAGTCTCCCACACTCCCAAGTCTCGCTACGCAGCAGTAATAATATAAAGAGGAGGAGGCGCCACAATGAATGTTCACCACAAAGGGACTGTGCTGTGCTTGACTTAGAAAGTAAGAAAATGTTGATAAAATATTACTTTAAGATGATTACAATATCATTACCCAGTCTAATACAGTATTCTTACCTTAGTCTAACATAGGCCGACTTGCGTCCCGATCAATTTATGACCTGTCAATTGGAACCAATTATGGTCGTAAGTCGACGAGTACCTGTACTTTTTTCTGCCCTTTCTTTTTTTTTTTTTTCTTCCAGGTATAAATTCTGCACCACAGTATGGTTGGAAACATCGCATCACCAAAGCTGCTGCCCAGGTTACAACTTCTGTCTCTGTGCAGACAGAAAATGTTACCCAGGTAGAGGGAGTAGTTCCATGTACAAGCTGTCTTCAGTTTGAATCCCTCATGAAGGAAGTAAAAGAACTGAGAGAGGAGGTGGCAAGATTGAGAAGCATCTGTGAGAATGAGAGGTACATCGATGAAATGGTTCATGAGGCGTCAAAGATTTCCAGTAGTGGGGAAGAAGAGGCTGTGCAGCTGGACTCAGGTTATGGAACACTGCAAGATTGGTACTGTGACTCCCCCCTCCCTTGAACTGAAGAACCGGTATGCTGTCCTGGAAGTGGAGGAGATGAGAACATCCCAAGGACAGGAAGGACCAAAACTTGAAATCCCCCAAATTACTGGATCCGTGACCACTAGAAGGCATAAGGTAGTGTTAGTTGGTGATTCCCTTCTGAGGGGTACAGAAGCATCTATCTGCAGACCAGACATGATGTCACGAGAGGTATGCTATCTGCCTAGTGCCAAAATCCAAGATGTTACGGAGAGTTGCAGAGACTCATCAAGCATGATGACTACTATCCGATGCTGCTCACCCACATTGGCACTAATGATACTGCCAGGTACCCCTGTGAATGTGTCAAAAGTGACTTTGTGGCTCTTGGAGAGAAGGTGAAGCAGTCAAGTGCGCAGGTAGTATTTCTCGTCCGTCCTTCCTGTCAAGGGTAAAGGCCAGGGCAAAGAAGCTTGCATCCTGGAGATGAATGTGTGGCTACGTGGATGGTGTCGTCGAGAGCGTTTTGGCTTCCTGGGCCATGGGATGATTTTCCAAGGGCTGCTGAGCAGGGATAGTGTGCATCTATCAAACAAGGGAAGAAGTGTCTTTGCCAGGAGGCTGGCTAATCTACTAAAGAGGGCTTTATACTAGAAGTGATAGGGCAGGGTGATCAAAGCTCCTGGGTGAGTATAAGCCCTCAGGTAAGTAAATCACTCAATACCTCTACACGGATGGGAAAAGGGGGCAATGTCTGGAAAGCAGTATAATGCTCGAAGTATGGGAAACAAGATTCTGGATCTAGAAGCTGTGATGGAAGAAGAGGAGTTGGATATAGTGGTGATCACAGAGACATGGAGGGGGAGTAGCATTATATGTTAAAGATCATATTAAAGCCAAATAATTGCAGGATCTGCAGGGCAAGGAAGAGGCACTGTGGATCAATTTGGAAAGAGGGAATAGTGAATATATTTACATTGGTGTGATATACAGGCCTCTTTCACAGACGGAAGAAGTAGATAGAGATTTAATAGTAGGCATTCAGAATATATCTAAAAAAAAGGGGAAACAAAATTAACTGTAAATTGGGAATATGATATATTCCAGACCCTATTAAAAGCTAAATATAAATATAATGACATTTCTTCTAAATGGGCTAGGAAGGAATTATTTCATCAACAGGCAATGTATTACGGAAACTCGAATAAAACGGGAAGATTACTAGCTAATTATTTAAAAACAACATAAAAAGAAAAGTAAAGATTGTGGCTATTACTGATGAAAATGGGGTTACTTATTCTCAAATGGATAACATATTAAAACAGTTTTTGAAGTAACATCCCTCTTAAAACCATCTGAAAAAGTATTATTTATATACAATCTGGCTTTAGGAGAGCTATACAAAGCTCTAATCATTTGAATAAATCCGGAACCTATCCCAAACCAATCCATTGCTTGGTACATAAAAGGCCATTCCACACGATCAAATGCCTTCTCTGCATCCAAAGATACAGAGAATGCTGGATCTTCCATGGGTTTTGTTAAAGTTAACATATGAAGAGCCAATCTGGTATTATGTGAAGAATGTCTGTGAGCAACAAATCCAGAGCCTTAGCCAAACGCAGAGCCAATAATTTAGCCAAAAGTTTTCCATCAACATTTATCAGAGATATTGGCCTATAATTTGAAACCAATAAAGGATCTTTATTTGGTTTCGGCAAAACTGTTGTCAAAGATTCTGCCATAGTACCTGAAACACAGCCTTTACTTAATTGAATTTGAGATAGATTTAGTAAATAAGGCAATAATGTATTTTGAAATGATTTATAAAATTCCACAGTATAACCATCTCCTCCTGGAGCGGATCCAACTCTAAGGGACTTCAGTGCTGTCTGAATCTCTTTCAATGTAATTGGTGCATCAAGAGATCTTTTTATATGCTCGGGAATTTTAGGACCCTCAATTAAATTAAAAAATTCTAAACCATCATGTTCTTTATTGGAATAAAGCTCGGAAGAATACAGAGTCTTATAATCTAGACATAGGAACATTAGATCATTTACTGTTTTACTGCCCTAAAATACTGATTTTCTGGAAATCAATTTGGGGACACATTAATAATATTTTAGAATCTGAGATTCCGTTAACTTATGAAATAGTAATCTGTGGTACCATTTTACATATCAAGGATCCCCTCAATAAATATAAAAGACGTCTCTTATTAATTATGACTAGTACAGCTATACAAATGATTACCCGAAACTGGAAAAACTGGGATCGTCTTAACTTTAAATTCTGGTGGGCAAGTTTATGTCTAATTTACAAATAAGAGAAAATTAACGCTGATTTGTTAGGGAATACAAAAAACTTTAAATTAATCTGGGGCCCATTGTCGTCTTTTATATAATTATTATAGCACTTTCCATGAGGCAGCTATGCTTATTTTATAATTACTTTATAAAATTTTATAGTTACTTTAATGATAAAAGATATATCTATGCTTATTTATTTGGATTAGCTAGATGTGCGCTAGATGTGGTGTATTTAGATTTAAGCAAAGCCTTTGACAGTGTTCCACACAGACGTTTAATAAATAAACTGAGTGCCCTCAGGATGGGTCCCAAAGTGACAGGCTGGGTCAAAAACTGTTTGAATGGAAGGCAACAGAGGGTGATCAATGGAGATTGCCCTGAGAAAAGGGATGTTACCGATGGTGTGTCTCAAGGTTCTGTTCTTGGGCCTGTTCTTTTTAACATTTTTATAGACGATATTGCTGAAGGGTTGTCAGGTAAGATTTGCCTTTTTGTGGATGATACCAAAGTCTGCAATAGGGTAGACATGCCGGATGGTGTGAATAACATGAAGAAAGACCTGGCGAAGCTTGAAGAATGGTCTGAAATTTGGCAGCTAAAATTTAATGCTAAAAAATGCAAGGGCATGCATCTGGGCTGCAAAAACCCAAGGGAACAGTACAGGTTAGGGGGTGAAGAACTTATGTGCATGACAGAAGAGCGGAACTTGGATGTGATTATATATGATGATCTTAAGGTGGCCAAACAGGTTGAAAAGGTGGCGGTAAAAGCTAGAAGGATGCTAGGTTGCATCTTGAAACATCAGGAAAAATGGCAATCTTGTGACCATAAAATTCAACATTCTCAGTCCTGTAGAAAAGACGAAGAGACGCTTCTTTGTCTTGCAGAAAAACAAAAGTCACCAACAAAGTGGTTCTTGAGGAAATTTCAATTTGAGAAGATTCTAACATCCTGTTAAGATCCAAGTCTTCGGGATGTGAAGTTAATTTATCTTTTTTTTTCTTTTAATTGATTTAAGCTGAACAGCAGTATTTTGAGTTATAGTAATAAAGTGGGTGCATACCTGGTAAAGGCTTTCCATAGCCCCCCACAACGCATCCATGTCCACAACTGCTGGTTTTAACAAAGGTCTCAAAGGGAAAACTGGAGGATTTAAACCCTCTAGTTGTTGTGCCAAGGGTGATTGCACTCCATTTTCCCTACTCGTCTCTCCCCGAGTGCCTCCTCCTGCTGTTTGATAACCAGCTGGGAATGATTGAATTACCTCCGGGGTCAGGGGTGAAATCGGCGGTTCCATTGGAGATACATTCTCCAGTGCTTCCTGTTGAGCTGCTGAGAACCCTGTCTTCATCCCGGGTCGAGGAGGAACAGCAGGCCCAATCAGGCTCAGTGAAACATCACTGTCCAGGTCCAAGGTCAGCCCCTCTCGGACTGTGGATCCGCCTGCACCCAAAGGTACAGCAAAGTTGGTAATTGCTGTCTGCCGCATTGTCATCGGAGAGGAGGCAGGAAGATCACTCCTCTGTCTTCCCCTGTGTTTGGGCATTTCCCAGCCAAAAATCCAATATTGAAAGTAGGTATATAAGCCTTAATTAAAGAAAAACGCCGGTAATGCAGGAGCCTCTCACAGCACGTACTACTCTGTCGCCATCTTGGTTTTTCTCCCTTCTCTGGTTTATTTTTAATCTACTACTTAGTAGCTTCATTCCATGCCCCCTAGTCCTAGTATTTTTGGAAAGAGGAAACAAACGATTCACATCTACCCTTTCCATTCCATTCAATATTTTATAAACCTCTATCATATCTCCCCTGAGCTGTCTCTTCTCCAGGCTGAAGAGTCTTAGCCATTTTAGCCTTTCCTCAGCCTTCTCTGTACCTTTTCTGGTAATTCGTGACCACAGGTGCCACAGGCCATGGGCTAACAGGATCCAGAGGGGTATTCGGCGAAGATTCCGTAGATTGCCATCTATGCCACTCTCCTTTCCTCACTGTCCCCTCTGAGTTAGACTGTAGGCTCTTCATGAACTTTCCCGCCAGCTCCGATGTATTAAAAAACTTCCTAACTCCACTAGCATTAGTTTTGCAGGATATCAAATTCTAGCCTTGTATCCCAGGTTCTGGACAGCTTGCTCCCATTTTACAGTTCATTCCATTTATGCATTGTGGCTTGTGCTAAGTCTGGAAACACTCTGATAGATAAATCATTGTAATTCATTGTATGCTGGTGCCGAGCCACTGCCAACAGTTGCTCCACTTCTTCGTACCAGAGTAGCTTAACAATAAAGGCTCTGAGTGCAGGAACTGCGCTAAGTTCTCTATGGGCCTGCTCTACTTCACATTGATCAGAACAAAAACTCCAAAAAGTCTGCCAGAGAAATTTAGCAAGATACCAAATACTTCATATTGAGGCACATCCACTGAGCCTTGAAAGCACACTCTCAAGTCTTGCATGTACTTGCAAAGGTTAGACCCTTCTTCTTTTTCAGGTACTCCACAGATTTGAAGGTTGGAGCATCTGCTCTGTTTTTCCTGGTCTTCCAACTGCTCCTTCAACGCCTGAACACGAGAGTGCAATATTTGTATTGAAGAGCTCTCCATTTCCATCCAGTCCTCCAAAGTTGACACCCTTTGCTCAGTTTCTCCAATCCAGGATATCAGTCTCAGACTCTTATCAAATTTTGAGAGAACAGTTTGTAGTATCTCTTTTTTGGCCTCTCTAAGCTCTCTAAGGACCAGACTAAAACCATCCTCACATTCTGAGCCCATTTATCTATTGTTGCCATCTCCTTCAAGTTCATATAACTTATTGGCCTGGTCCCACGTCCCCTCTTTCTGATAAGTTTTAAGTGCGTAAATTTCCTTAATCGGTTTTGGAGCTTTCCCTTTCAGTAGCTTTGCCACAAAAACAGGAGGTGCTCTCTTAAGTGGGGAGAGAACATGGAACACTCCTCACCTAAGTCCTCTTACCATAGCCTCCAAACCAGAAATCTAGGGGACACTTGATGAAGTTACAGAATAATACTTTTAAAACCAATATTTTTTCCACTCAGAGAATAGTTAAGCTCTGGTATGTGTTGCCAGAGGATGTGATAAGAGCAGTTAATGTAGCTGGTTTTAAAAAATGTTTGGACAGGTTCCTGGAGGAAATGTCATTGGAAAATCCATTGCTTGCCCTGGATCGGTGGCATGGAATGCTGCTACTATTTGAGTTTTTGCCAGGTACTTGTGACTTGGATTTGCCTTTATGAAGATGGGATACTGGGCTAGATGGACCAGTAACACTATTCTTATGTTCTTATGTCTGTTTTATCATTCCCTCTGAAAGAAATTCCCTAACCCCTGTTTGTCCTGTTTGGCTATTTTACTTAGATTGTAAGCTCTATTGAGCAGGGATTGTCTCTTACATATTTAATGGACAGAGCACTATAGAAATGATAAGTAGTAGTAGTGATATACCAATATTTAAGCCTGTTGGCCCAGCACCCATTGAGCTTACCCTGCTATCACAGAAAATTAGTAACAGTTAATTAGCCCCTGCCAACCAACCACACTTCCAGAAATACCCACATGTTAAGTGGCTAAATATAGCCACTCCCAAAACTAGGCTAAAATTAGTTCTTCGGTTTTGGTATTTTTTTTTTAAACCCAAAGATTTAAGCACTTAACTCCATAATTAGGTGACTAAATTGTTTTGATAATAAGCTGAATGATTAACACACTTGCTTTGTTGCACCATACATGGACCACATCTCTGCAATCCTGATTGTGGTCTGGCGACTTGCTTATTAGCTCGCAGTCCAAAATTTAGGTTTACAGTTAATGAAACATTTCTAAAGAAGTTACCATTCCTGACAATTCATGGTGAGGGAACTTCCAGGTGCATATATTTTCCCAAAGTGTAGGCAGGCACATTTCTCCTTGCGAATGCAGCCTGTATTGAAGTAGTCATCAAAAACCATACCTAGGAAAGGACAAAAATACATGCAATAGTTATTTCTCTCTGTCTAATCTCAAAAATCTAAGATGGTGAAATCGTCAGAGCAGCCACTGTAAAACTGAGACTCAAGAGAGACATTTCAGTCAAGTGAAGCAAGTTGGCCTTATTACTGTCCTGGCAATATAGATAAGACAAATGGTTTCCAAATATGATCCTTGAGTAACCCCCAAATGGTCTGGTTTCATGATAAACAAAACATAACGATTAATTTGATTCTTGGATCAATTTGTATGCAGTATAACTCAATGATGTTCATAGTAAATATCTGGAAAACCAGAACTATTTTGGAGGGAAGGGTGGCACTCAAGGATACGAGTATGGACACTTTACAGAGCAAGAATTAACGTTTAGAAAAGGTCAGATCCTGAAACAGCAATAAGAACAACATAAATTAAGAATACTCACTTAAACTTTCCATCGGAAACACTATCAGGCTCATAATCAAAAAACATAGACATCCAAAAAGCATCCTAAATTGTCATTTGGGTGGTGCAAAGCCATCTTTTTGTACATCTAGCAAGATGTTCCAGCTTCTCTATGTCCAGAGCACAAGATGGGCATGGTGGTAAGTTATAAGTGGGCCTATTTTATCTACCTCATGATTCAGTTCTATAACTATCCTTTTTATCTTTTAGGCTTCTAGCATTTGTATACAGACACTTCAAAAATTGTGGTTTTTTTCCTTGTAACTACAGGCTGCTGAGAAGACAGGGAAAGTTTGAGTCTTTTACTCTGCCTTCCTCTTAAACCCTCCTGGCTTTCTTTCACCATCATTGAAACCTCTCTACTGGGACTCCCTAATTATCCTGTTTCAATAGTATCCTTATAGGATACATCATACCAAACCATCCACTCCAGGGTGACTGTCGGCTTTCCCCCGCATTTCAGTTTAAAAGCTGCTCTATCTCCTTTTTAAACGTAAGCGCCAAGAGCCTGGTTCCATCCCGGTGAAGGTGGATCCATCCTTTTGGAACAAGCTCTCCCTCTCCCAGATAGTTCCCCAGTTTATAACAAATCTAAATCCCTCATCCCTGCAGCATCTTCTCAACCACGCATTGTGACTTCGGAGCTCTGCCTGCCTCGTGGGTCCTGCGCGTGAAACTGGGACAATTTCTGAAAATGCTACCCTGGAGGATCTGGATTTCAGCTTTCTACCTCCTAAGAGCTTAAATTTGGCTTCTAGGCCTCCCTCCCACATTTTCATATGCCCTTGCAAAACAGCACTTCGTTAGCTTCCAGCCACTTACTCCCATAACTGTAAACTTACATTTATGCACTGAATTGGTATATCAATGTGGGTGCCCACTTTATAAAATTGCCCTTTTAGTCAGCACCTCATGTGAACCACGACTGTTCTTCAGCCTTCCTACATTCTCAGCTGATAGTCTTCTTGACAATTGCTGGACTGCCACATTAAAATGGGCATCTTTATTTAGATATACAGACCAGTTTATTATGTTTTATTCTTTAGTAAAGCAATTTGATCAAGCAAAATAAAGTAGATGTTTTCAAGTCACCAGGTAAAATACTATCCAAATAAATAAGCATAGCTGCCTCATGGAAGGTGCTATATCCTTGATAAACAGTCTTTGTGGAAAATCATAGTATTATTAAGGGTTAGGAACTCACCTGGAGGGCAAAAACAGCCTGATACACAGTTGCTCTCACAAAGTTCTTCACTGTTTGGGTTGGAACACATCCCCATACATGCTGAGCCACATTCCATGTATGTCATTGAAGGAAACGGGCATGTCTGATCTGTAAAAAAGAGAGAGTGTAAAGCATTAGTAAACTGAAGTGCCAACTCATAAAGTTCTTGTTCCTCAGGAAGCACCCAGATATCACTTCTGTGGGGGCCTCAGTTAGTATGAAGGTTTCCCATGCCTACAGCTGCTTCCCACTTTCAAACATTTCATATTTTGTTAAATTAGGTGGTGCTGATATTCATAAAATGATAAGTACTCCATATACAGTCCTGATCATATGACAGCCCATATAAATTTCATGGAAATGAAGATGAATCTGCATCTGTGTATTAACAATTAATTGAAATACATTTTTTAGGTGATAAAGCAAAGTTACTCAACTGTAGCAGGGATTCTCCAAGGATAGCAGGATGAAAATCCACAATGGTAGGTGACATCATCTGATGGAGTCATGTATAAGTTAACAATGAGATCTGGCACATTCTCCTTCAATATTTTGTTTTCCTTTTCAATTTTTAATACCATTAGTAATCAACATGTACTTATCTCAATAGGAGTATGACTTCATAACGGTGACTTCAAGGTGATACTTTATCCTATAAGCGCTTGTTGGAGGTTTCCAGGTCTTGCTGTGTCATTAGGTAGAAATCGATGTTTCAGCCATCACACTGTGGCCTTCTTCAGGATATGCTTTGAGGTCTGCATTTTGTCTTTGTAAATAGTGGGTCCACTGACCTGATTGGGAACAGGGCAGTCCATTGGCCACAAATTTGAATTTTGGTGGGAAAATCAGGAGGTCTCTTTTTTTTTTTTTCTCCGTAGAATGGAAAAGTCTTTGGTGAGTTTAAAGATGTTCTCCCCGTGAATCTGGGTTATATATTCTCTCAGGCTTTCCGCAAGATGCCACCCTGTGAACCCTGAGAGTTCATTCTAGAAGCCTCTGACATAACATTATGCTTCGCCATTATGGCTGCATCAGGAAGGTGATTCTATAAGTAAAAAACCACTTATTAGGTCCATGAAATATCATCACATATACTGTAATCAAAAAAAGAACTTCGCCACCTTCTATGCTCCTCTACCAATATCAAGCAATGCCTCAAACTGGTGATAGCATTTGACCTCAGTCCATATATATACTTTAGGGACCCAAACCCTAGTCTCAAACTAATGACATCCAATCAAGTTCTTCATTTAACCCACATGGGGCCACAGTATGCAATTCAAATATCCAGCACTGTTCTCTGTAATTTAGTTTCTTTTCATAACTACCACCCTCCCACCCACGTTCTAAGCATTTTAAAATATGCCAGTGAATATCAGATATAATATATCCTTTTATCCATTCAATGTTGCACTAAAGGTGGTTGTTTTCTGCATATTTATACATGATTTATGCTCATTTAAACGTATTTTTATCAGCCTAGTTGTTCAGCCGATATATAATTGCTGACATGAGCATATGATCGCATAAATTACAAAAGAATTACAAATCAGTATTTCCATGTGCTATCAAGGAGTACTGTATTTCTGAAATTCTCCATTCAGCTTGTTCAATTGTTATATCGCACCATTGACAAGAGCCACATCTTCGATGGTAGCCTTGTACTGAAAAGGGTCCACATTATTCCTGCTTTGAGATAAGATTTTGCCAATTGATTTATGACATTTATATGTAATCATTGGGAATTCCAAGTAGACAGATAATATATGCATAATGTGCCAATGGTGTTTGAGTGTTATTACAATAATCGATCCAAAATTGGAGTATGGTAAAACACAGACTAAATAATCTTAAGAATTCTCAGAATCTTTTCTCTTGCACTGAAGCAGCAGCTCCCTATGAGCAAATCTAGCTCAAAGATATGCTTTCTTTATCGTTTCCAAGGGATATTCCCTCTCCAACAGTCAACCCCTTTAGTACTGAAGTTTGTATCTTGAAAGAAATTAACATTGTAACATAGTAGATGATGGCAGATAAAGACCCGAATGGTCCATCCAGTCTGCCCAACCTGATTCAATTTTTTTTTTTTTTTCTTCTTAGCTATTTCTAGGCAAGAATCCAAAGCTCTGCCCAGTACTGTACTTAGGTTCCAACTACTGAAGTCTCCGTCAAAGCTCACTTCAGCCCATCTACACCAACCCAGCCACTGAAGCCCTTCCCATCCCATCCTCAACCAAATGGCCATATACAGACACAGAACGTGCAAGTCTGCCCAGTACTGAAAAATTGCCTAATGGGCAAATTTTCTTTTAACTTTCAGGCTTGAAGTTATGGAATTTCAGTAGTGTATTATGATCAGAGGGTTTACGGCACAATGTAGTTTCAATATGAGGATGTGAGAAGGATCCATATTGATACATGATTGGATTGAAAATGCTTGATATCCTCTGAAGGTCCTTCAAAGAAGAATAATCACTGTATAATTTAAATAGTGATATACGAGGTCTGTTCAATAAGTTCCAGGACAATTTGAATTGTGCACCAACAGGATGTTCTTTTGAGATTTGCTAGGCGATGTTGAGTAGCTTGAAACTTCCGTTTGTTGATATCTGTTTTCATCTCCAAACTACAGCAGTTTGTGTGAAAGTGTGTTTTCATGATCGGCTATTTTTTATCATGCATGACCTAAATGAGCAGCGCTACAGCATGAAGTTCTGTTTTAAATTGGGTAAGACCGCTACAGAAACTTATGAAACGTTGAAAGTGGCTTATGGGGAACATGTCATGAGTCATAGAAGGTGTTTTGAATGGTATTCATGCTTCAAAAGTGGTCATGAATTAGTGGAAGACATCTCATAAACTGAAGATGATCATGTTGATCAAGTGAGGATTCTTGTATATGCTAATCGGTGATTAACTGTTAGAGAAATGGCAGAGGAAAGCAACATCTCCATTGGTTCATGCCACAACATTCTAACAGGGAAGTTGGGAATGTCTTGTGTTGCGGTAAAGTTTGTTCCATGGTTGATGACCAACGACCAGAAGAACAATTGCAAAAAATGTGATGACAGTTCTTCCCCAGCCACCTTAATCTCCTGACTTGTCCCCTGCTGACTTCTTCTTGTTTCCTAAATGAAGACCATTGAAGACGTAAAGCAAAATTAGACTCAGCAACTTTTGGCAATTCCTGAAGATGCGTTTAAATGGAAACAACATTGGGAAAAGTGTATATGTAGGGACAGGAAGTACTTTGAAGGGGACCCAATGGAATAAGTTGTAAGATTGTTTAATACATTTTTATAAAATCAGTCCTGGAACTTTTTGAACAGACCTCGTATTGATATTAGAACCCTTTTGAAGATAATATCATCATATCATATCTGATATTAAACGGCATATTTTAGAATGCTTAGAACATGGGTGGGAGGGTGGTAATTATCAAAAGAAACTAAATTACAGAGAACAGTGCTGTGTATTTGAATTAAATACCGTAGCCCCATGTGGGTTAAACAAAGAATTTGATTGGATGACATTAGTTTGAGACTGGGAATTGGATCCCTAGGGTATACTGTATATATGGGCTGACATCAGACACTATCGCCATTTTGAGACATTTTATTTATTTATTCTGTTTTCTATACCCTTCTCCCAGGAGAGCTCAGAACAGTTTGTATGAATTTATTCAGGTACTCAAGCATTTTTCCCAATCTGTCCTGGTGGGCTCACAATCTATCTGATGTACCTGAGGTAATGGGGGACCAGGTGGCTCACTTAGGGTCACAGGGGACAATATGAGCTTAAACCCACAACCACAGGGTGTGGAGGCTGTAGTTATAACCACTGCACCACACTCTCAGACATTGTATGGTAGAAAATAACAAGACAACCATTGTCTGATAAAGATGGCAAACATAGTTAACAAAGCATAGGTGAAACATAAAATGGCAAAACATGGTATGGTGAGACATAGCGTGGTAAGTGTAGAATGGCAGAGCATAACAAGGCAGTCATAGATTTACAAGCATGGCTGACAAAGTGAGACAGTGCATGATATTAGTAGAGAAGCTTGCAAGAGGTAATGTAATGTAATGTAATGTAATATAATTTATTTCTTATATACCGCTAAACTCCGTTAGGATTCTAAGCGGTTTACAGAAAATAGACAATAGTATGCATTAAAATTATAAGTAATATAGGTTTACAGAGAAAATATACATTAAAGGATACAATAAAAATAAGATGAATAAATAAAGATAAACAAATAAATAAAGAATAGGTACTTAGAACTTCCTTTACTGTCCCGAAGGCTCACAATCTAACTGAAGTACCTGGAAAATTAACAATTAGTTGAGTAATAAAAGTAAGAAATAGAAATAGAAGAAGAAAAAAAAAAGGTAGGTAGGGTTCTTCTTTTTTTGATTAAAGAGTATGTGATGATATTTCATGGACCTAATAAGTGTTTTTATTAACTTATAGAATCACCTTCCTGATGCAGCCATAATGGCGAAACATAACGTCTTGTCGGAGTCTTATAGGATGAAGTTTATTACCATGATGTCACCATTATGAAGTCATACTCCTATTGAGATAAATACATGTTTATTAATTACTAATGGTATAAAAAATTGAAATAGAAAACATGAAATCATGAAGGAAGATGTACCAGATCAGGACTTATGATTATAAAGATGGGCCAATGAGGATTTGAGAAAGATTCATATTGATACATGATTGGATCGAAAATGCATGATATCATCTGAAAGACCTTAAAAGAAGAATAATCACTGTATAATATAAATAGTGATATATTGATATTAGAACCCATTTGAAGATAAAATCGCTTGAAGCTATATTGTTGTTTGTGTTTGCTGATATTAATAGCTTCATTGACCTTAGCCAAATAGGATCAGTTAATTAGTGCAATCTGTGGTAAAAATAGGCATAGCACAAAGGAAAGACCTATGAAAGGGTACACTGAGGCCGCTTTTTACCACAGTTTCTTACCACAGCTTAGTAACCGATTTTGGAACTTACTGCAGGACCTCTGAGTACGTCCTGTAGTAAGCCATTTTAAGCTGTGGTAAACATACTAGAGCTCAGTAAAAGGACCTCTGTTTTGTAGGTGGTAAGGGCTCACATGCAGAAGCATAAGAGCTGTGTGAGACTTTTGACCATCAAGACTGAAGTGGACAAAACTTGGACAATTTCATTGGAGAAATAAATGTGATTGCCAAAGGTACATCCTGAATAACAACTTTCAGGAAACCAATGGATTTTGATGCATATCTAGTAGAAGTTAAGCATTTAATAAAGTCATGTGAGGACAGAGATTTAAAAGAACCAATTATACATGATAAGAACATAAGAATACCCATCCTGGGTCAGAACAATGCTCCATTTAGCCCAGTATTCTGTTTCCAACAGTGGCTAATCCAGGTCACAAGTACTTGGCAGAAACCCAAATAGTAGCAACATTCCATGCTACCAATCCAGGGCAAGCAGTGGCTTCCCCCATGTCTTTCTCAATAACAGACTCTGGACTTTTCCTCCAGGAACTTCCCTCCAGGAAACGTTCTTAAACCCAGCTACACTAACACCTATAATAATCACAGTGGCACAGTAAAGGGGAGGTGAGGGGGATGGTCCAGCCCGGATGCGATCCCATTGTTAAAATTAACACATGCTCTCTTGCTGTATTGCAAATTGTTACCACAGTCTTATGTTGCTCAACCACAATGATTATATGCATGAGGCAGATTTGCATGCCTGTCACCTCTATTATATGCTCTGGGATCTCTCTCATCTCTTCTCCTTCTATCTCTTCCTCTCCCTTCCCCCCGTGCTCTGGCATTTCCTTTCCTTCCTTTCCCTCCCTTCCCAAAGGTATGGCATCTCTGCCTCCTTCCCTTCCTTCCCCCATGTCCTGGCATCTCTCTCTTCTCCTTTCCATCCCTCCTTCCTACCCCAACTCACCCTATGGTCTGGCATCTGCTTCCCTTCCTCATGCCCTGGGATCTCTTTCCTCCTTCCATCTTTCCCTCTCCCTCCATGCTCTGGCATCTCCTTCCCTCCCTTCCTACCTGATGGTCTGGCATCTCAGTCTCCTTCCTTTCACTCCCCCATGCCCTGGCATCTCTCTCCTTTCCATCCCTTCCAGATCCCCTCTTCCTTCATGCTCTAACATCTCCTCTCCTTCCATTTTCTCCTTCACTTCCCAATGGTCTGGCATCTGTCTCTTTCCCTTCCCTCTCCCATGCACTGGCATCTCTCCCTCACCCTCCCCATCCATACTATGGCATTTCTTCTCTTTCCTTTTCCTCCCTTCCCAATGGTCTGGCATCACTCTCTCCTCTCCCTTCCCCCCCAATTGCATGGCTTTCTTCCTTATAACCCCCTCCCTCTTTCCAATCGGATGTATGGTGCAGCATTTCTCTATCCCCCTCCCCCTCCCCCCGGATGGGTACCTTTCTTTCTCTCATTGTCAGCAGCTTTCACAATTCTCTGCTCTGCCAGTGTCAGGCCTTCCTCTCTGCTGGGTCCCACCTACTTCCTGCTTCCATAAAGGCAGGACTCAGCAGAAAGGAAGTCCCAATACCGGCAGAGAAGTGAGTTGTAAAGGCTGAGGCTACCACTGCCAGAAGGGGAAGTTCCCAGACCATTACATCAACCCTGGGAGGACCTTCTTATGGTATGCACCCTGTGACAGGGACCTGGCAGAGCCTAGCACTACCTTAGAATCAGGTGCTTATCATTTCTCCAGGAAGGAAGAGAGAAACAGCCTGAGATTTTCAGGTTTAATATTGCCCCTTTAACAGGCACCAGACCAGAGCAACTGCCGTGAGAGACCAACAAGCAGCATACGTCTAAAAAGATAAGACAGGTTTGCTTTATTGATATTTGTGCTATATTTGCTGATATCGAGTTCTGCAAATGCCATTGCTTTTGAATGAATGAAACAGAAAAGAAACAGTTAGCCAGTTAGTGCTCTAGAGAATCAAGGAGCACGTTTGAAGGGGAGCTAGAACAGTCTTTAAGCTCCCTTTCATAGCTCCAGTGCAATGTTTTGCCCTGTGTCTTCTGAGGCCTGATAATCCTGTTCTCTAAACATATGTTTTCTAAAAGCATTTGGTTTGACCTGTAAAGGCAGATATCCCCAGCAAAATTTATTGGAGTGAGATTAGTAAGTTTAATTTGTGATTTTTTTTACTCCAGGACCTCTAGTGGTGGTTTCAAGTTTTTAACTTATGTACTGTGTATACAACTTAGGTACAGGCACTTTTAGGCTTAGAAAAGCCTGGCCTAAATGGGTGCGCCTAAAAGTTTTGATGCATAACAGCACTTAGGCAGCTCTAAGCATGACTCTATAAGTTGTGCATAACTTTTATAGAATCACACTTAGCACTGCAGTCGTCAGCATAAAATTGGGCCTATAAGTATGGCACTGTCAGTTTTTTGTTTTTTAATATATTTTTATTGAGAATGACAAACGGCCCAGACTGGTATAACATTGAATCTGTTCTCTTGTTTTACAATTTTTGTGTTACCTGAATTTTATATTTGTTCTTCAATTTTGAATTTATTTTAACTAATGTAAACTACCTTAGGTTTTCTGGAAAGGTGCAATATAAGTTGAAATAACTAATTAACTAATCAACCAGCTAAATAAATATTATTAAAGCTGACATATAAATTTCCAATTAATGCCAATGGCACTGGTATATTTTGGACTTTGCAAAAAATGCTTCTTTTGAAGTGAGCCCTACCATAATGTATTTTTCCTCTTACCACTTTCCACCTTTTTATTTTTATTTTCAATCTTAGGATAGATTGGAGTCTTGGAAGCTCAAAATGCGCTAGGGAGACAGGATTCCTGGAGGCTACACAGGATTGCTTCATGGAGCAGCTTGTCAGAGAACCGACGAGAGGGAATGCCACTCTGGATCTAATCCTAAATGGGCTAAGATGACCTGCGAAGGAAGTGGAAGTAGTGGGACCGTTGGAAAACAGCGATCATAATATGATCAAGTTCAAAGTTGAAGTAGAAATACCGAAGGGAAAGAGAACCATAGTGACAACTTTTAACTTCAAGAAAGGAAACTACGAAGCGATGAGAGTAATGGTAAAGAAGAAACTTAGGAACACCTCAAAGAAATGGCAGACGGTTGAGCAAGCCTGGTCTTTATTCAAGGATAAGGTGAGCGAGGCACAAAAACTGTATATCCCCAGATTCAGAAAAGGGTACAAAAAGAGTCGAACAAAAGACCCGGCGTGGATAACTAAAGAAGTGAAGAAAGCGATAGGTGATAAGAAGAACTCATTCAGGAAATGAAAAAGGGGCAAAACTGAGGAAAACTGGAAAGAGCACAGAAAGTATCAAAAAGAATGTCACCTTGTAGTTAGAAAAACCAAAAGAGAATATGAAAAGAGGCTAGCCAGGGAAGCACGAAATTTCAAACCGTTCTTCAGATATGTTAAAGGGAAGCAGCCAGCTAGGGAGGAGGTGGGACCACTGGATGACGGAGACAGGAAGGGAGTGGTGAAGGAGGATAAAGAAGTGGCAGAAAGACTAAACATGTTCTTTTCATCTGTATTTACAAAAGAGGACACATCCAACATTCTGGAACCTGAGCAAATCTTCAAAGGAGACCAAGCAGAAAAATTAACATCCATGGAAGTAAGGCTTGAAGACGTACGCAGGCAGATAGAAAAATTAAAAACTGACAAATTGCCGGGCCCGGACGGAATCCACCCAAGGGTTCTGAAAGAACTAAAGGAGGAAATAGCGGAACTACTACAGCAAATTTGCAATCTATCCCTGAAAACAGGCGTGATCCCGGAGGATTGGAAGACAGCCAATGTTATGCCCATCTTTAAAAAGGGATCGAGAGGTGACCCGGGGAACTACAGACCGGTGAGTTTGACCTCAGTTCTGGGGAAAATAGCGGAAGCGCTAATAAAAGGCAGCATCGATGAGCATTTTGAAAGAAATAAACTTCTGATAACAAGCCAACATGGCTTCTGCAAGGGGAGATCATGCCTGACGAACTTATTGCACTTCTTCAAAGGAATTAACAAACGGATGGACAAAGGAGACCCCATAGACATCGCATACTTAGATTTCCAAAAAGCCTTTGACAAGGTACCCCATGAAAGCCTACTTCGGAAACTGAAGAACCATGGGGTGGAAGGAGACGTACATAGATGGATCAGAAATTGGTTGGCGGGTAGGAAACAGAGGGTAGGAGTGAAGGGCCACTACTCGGACTGGATGAGGGTCACGAGTGGTGTTCCGTAAGGGTCGGTGTTCGGTTCGTTGCTGTTCAATGTATTTATAAATGATCTAGAAACAGGGATGAAGTGTGAATTAATAAAATTTGCAGATAACACCAAACTATTTAGTGGAGTAAGGACTAAAGAGGACTGCGAAAATTTACAAACTAGGAGAGTGGGTGATAAGATGGCAGATGAAGTTTAATGTAGAGAAATGTAAAGTATTGCATGTAGGAAGCAGAAACCTGGGGTACAGCTATATGATGGGAGGGATGTTATTGAGTGAGAGTACCCAAGAAAGGGACTTGGGGGTAATGGTGGACAAGACAATGAAGCCGACGGCACAGTGCGCAGCGGCCACTAAGAGAGCGAATAGAATGCTAGGTATAATCAAGAAGGGTATTACAACCAGAACGAAATAAGTTATCCTGCCGTTGTTTTGGGCGATGGTGCGCCGCATCTGGAGTACTGTGTCCAATATTGGT
Organism: Geotrypetes seraphini; assembly: GCF_902459505.1. NCBI lineage: Eukaryota > Metazoa > Chordata > Amphibia > Gymnophiona > Dermophiidae > Geotrypetes > Geotrypetes seraphini. The sequence continues at coordinate 32,822,350 of NC_047102.1, forward strand.
CGCCATACCTTAAGAAGGATATGGCGATACTCCAGAGGGTTCAGAGGAAAGCGACATGTTTGATAAAAGGTATGGAAAACCTTTTATACGCTGAGAGATTGGAGAAACTGGGGTTCTTTTCCCTGGAGAAGAGAAGACTTAAAGGAGATATGATAGAGACCTACAAGATCATGAAGTGCATAGAGAAAGTGGAGAGGGACAGATTCTTCAAACTTTCGAAAACTACAAGAACGAGAGGGCATTCAGAAAAGTTAAAAGGGGACATATTCAAAACAAATGTTAGGAAATTTTTCTTCACCCAACAGGTGGTGGACACCTGGAATACACTTCCAGAGGGCGTGATAGGACAGAGTACGGTATTGGGGTTCAAGAAGGGATTGGACAATTTTCTGAAGGAAAAGGGGATAGAGGGGTATAGATAGAGGATTACTAAACAGGTCCTGGACCTTTTGAGCTGCCGCATGAGTGGACTGCTGGGCACGATGGACCTCTGGTCTGACCCAGCAGAGGCATTGCTTATGTTCTTATGTACCATGTCCCTCAACCCATCTTGTTTCCAGTATGTCAATCTGTTATATTCCCTCTTTCATTATTTTCTTTCCTTTGTTTTAGCTTTTAGATATGTTTTATTTAAAAACTTTTTTAGACTCATTCTGTAAACCGTTTAGGTATCTGTTTGATAAACGATATATCAAAGAATAAAGAAACTTGGAAACATATGCTTTGAGCCTATCATTTTTTCCATGCAGACCACTAAATAGCCTTTGGAAGACATAAACCATTGGTCACAAATAAGCAGCATCTCCACCTAACCATGCATGGATCATTCTACTCACGGCAGAATTTCGCTGTCCTCCAGTTGTGTGGATGTCCTCCAATGAATGCACAATGCCGTGAATAGGCAGCAACAGTTCTGCATAAGCCTGTAGCATTGTTATCATGTACGTTATTTGCATCATTCGAACAGGCTGTCAAGTAGTCTTTAATGGGCACCAGTTGGTGGCATTTCTCAAACTCATAACTAGTCAATATTTTCTTACATTTTAAATCCTGCAAGAAGTACAGTGCATATTCATCTCATCAGTTCAAGAGCTCTATTATAAAATAAATGAAAAATCAATCGATCTGCTTAGTAATAGAAATATGACTTGTGTGATATCAAAGAATGGAACAAAAACGACATATCAAAGTTATGATTACAACAGGGTAGCCTAATAGTAACTTATGCCATCAAGGAAAAGCTGGAACCCCTTTAAATCCAACACTTTTCAAGGGGCCGATAAAAAGTGCAAAATTGCTGGACTAGGGGCCTCTTGTGTCAAACTGCGCTAGCAGATTTTAGCGCAGAGAGCCACACTGAATGGCCCACGCTGCTGCCGATGCTCATAGGAATTTTATGAGCTTCGGGAGCACCGTGGGCCATTCGGCGCGGCTCAACGCAGTTTGATAGAGGAGGCCCAAAATGTATAACCTTCGATGGAGACTGCCCCAGCTTTGTTGGTTGGGCTGAGAACTTTTCAGTGGCCCCTCATAAATTTCATATAATCATTTCGGATAGGCCTTTGGCAAAAATCCTTTTTAACGAGTAGGAGGAGTGGTTTGGGGGTATATACTGCGTATATCTTTTTTTCATTATGTAGAAGGGCTTTACAGGTTTTCCAGTTTGGTTTTCAATTTCTTTCATTTCGCTTTCAGTTTTACTACACACTATTTACAAATAGTGCATAATAAAGACAAAACAAAATATAATTTTTTTTTAATTTTGCAACGAAAAGATACCCATTTTGTTCCCTTTTTAATAAATAATTTTTATTTCAATACTTTAGGAAACAGTTTTTCATAGATAATGTCTGGAATACCCTCTGGAGAAGGTGATAGAGACTAAAAACATAGTAACATAGTAGATGACGGCAGATAAAGACCCGAATGGTCGATCCAGTCTGCCCATCCTGATTCAATTTAAATTTTTTTTTTTTTTTTTTTTTTTTCTTCTTAGCTATTTCTGGGCAAGAATCCAAAGCTTTACCCGGTACTGTGCTTGGGTTCCAACTGCCGAAATCTCTGTTAAGACTTACTCCAGCCCATCTACACTCTCCCAACCATTGAAGCCCTCCCCTGCCCATCCTCCACCAAACGGCCATACACAGACACAGACCGTGCAAGTCTGCCCAGTAACTGGCCTAGTTCAATATTTAATATTATTTTCTGATTCTAAATCTTCTGTGTTCATCCCACGCTTCTTTGAACTCAGTCACAGTTTTACTCTCCACCACCTCTCTCGGGAGCGCATTCCAGGCATCCACTACCCTCTTCGTAAAGTAGAATTTCCTAACAATGCCCCTGAATCTACCACCCCTCAACCTCAAATTATGTCCTCTGGTTTTACCATTTTCCTTTCTCTGGAAAAGATTTTGTTCTACGTTAATACCCTTCAAGTATTTGAACGTCTGAATCATCTCTCCCCTGTCTCTCCTTTCCTCTAGGGTATACATATTCAGGGCTTCCAGTCTCTCCTCATACGTCTTCTGGCGCAAGCCTCCTATCATTTTTGTCGCCCTCTTCTGGACCGCCTCAAGTCTTCTTATGTCTTTCACCAGATACGGTCTCCAAAACTGAACACAATACTCCAAGTGGGGCCTCACCTGTACAGGGGCGTCAACACCTTCTTCCTTCTACTGACTATGCCTCTCTTTATACAGCCCAGCATCCTTCTGGCAGCAGCCACTGCCTTGTCACACTGTTTTTTCACCTTTAGATCTTCGGACACTATCACCCCAAGGTCCCTCTCCCCGTCCGTGCATATCAGCTTCTCTCCTCCCAGCATATACGGTTCCTTCCTATTATTAATCCCCAAATGTATTACTCTGCATTTCTTTGCATTGAATTTTAGTTGCCAGGCATTAGACCATTCCTCTAACTTTTGCAGATCCTTTTTCATATTTTCCACTCCCTCTTCGGTGTCTACTCTGTTACAAATCTTGGTATCATCTGCAAAAAGGCACACTTTTCCTTCTAACTCTTCAGCAATGTCACTCACAAACATATTGAACAGGATTGGTCCCAGCACCGAACCCTGAGGGACTCCACTAGTCACCTTTCCTTCCTTCGAGCGACTTCCATTAACCACCACCCTCTGGCGTCTGTTCGACATTGATGGAATTCATAAAGGAAGGGATACACACAAATGATCCTTAAGTGGCAAGAATATGGAAACCAAAAATTGGTTTCTTCATCTCAAAACAGAAGTGAAATGACATCTGCCCCTCTACACCACTTTTTGCAGAAACTTAACAGAAGGGGATCTGTCTTCAAACTGCCTGGACAAGGAGAAACATGAATTTGTGTCGGCATCTAACCCCCCCCCCCCCCAAATATGGCTTTAAAGATAAGTGCAAACTTTAGATGAATAACTTTCAAGAATTTAAGAGTATTTCTATTTTTAAAAATTTCACATGCAAAAATACGAACTGATGAAGCAGTGGTGTTCATGCATTATGTTATGTAAACCTCTGACGGTCCAAAATCACTAAAAGGCATTGTTTGAGTGTTGTGTATGCACAGTTTTATTTGGGATACTAAGGTGTTGCATACTTTGGAAAAGATACATGAAGATCGATATATCTGTGCCAGCTATATATCTTTTCACTGAAGGGGGAAGCTTTAATCCATACTTCTTCAAAAAAATTCATTGGTGGGTATCACATGGAGAGGCGTTTTTAAAAGAATGTCCAAATCAAAATAGGGATGTCCAAGTCAGAACATCCTAAACGGACATCCATCTCACAGTATTTTTTAACAGGATAGTGCCTAATTCAACAGTGGAAGAGCAGCCAGGTGGTTAGTGCAGTAGGCCAAGAATCTGGGGAACTGGGTTTGATACAAATGTCAAATGAAAACATGAAATAAGCGACAACTCACTACTAATGTTAGTGTCTTACTAATAAGGGAGAAAAAGCTCCAAGGTCCTGTCTGGGATGAACCTCCTCACAAACTTTCAAGCACCTCCTCATAGGCTGAAAAAAATTCCCCTTAATTAAATATACTTATGGAAGCATCTCAATGGAACTTAAAGTTCAGCACTCCTCTTTACAAATCCTTTAGTGTCCAATATAAATCAATGTTCAGCAGTAAATACAGAAGAACAATCTTTTATAACAGGCTTAAATCCATTTAGCTTTAAGTCATCAACAGGCCCGAGGAGAGGGGGGTGCAGCCGGTACATCACTCCAGGGCCTATGAAGCTCAAGGGGGCCCATTGAAGCCCAAGAAACATCACAAAACCCAAAATATGTCGTCGTCTCGAGAAGGAGATGTCCTTACAAACTATGACAAAGAACAGCGCGAGAATTTTTGCATACAAGATCGTGAAGCGTTGAGTGAGCACGAATCAATAGAAGGCCATGACAATGATAAAATACTTTTGAGTGACATATTGAGTCTGATCTAGCAAAACATATTAATTTTGATTATGTAATTCAGAGTTTCACTAGGAAAAAGGCCAGAAAGCACCTTTGTTTGGTAGACAATAAATGCTATTATAAACGTCTTTTACTATTATAAATATATTACTTTATTATTACATTTATACCTATACATACTTATCTAAATGTATCAATGTAATCTACGATTGTTACAAATAAATAATAATATACACATATACATGTGTGTAGAATTTTGTATAAGGGCCCACACACCTTCTTTGCACCGGGGCCTGGATATTCTCTCGATGGCCCTGGTTCTCAAGGCTAGCAATCTCTATTAGTGTTGTTCATTTTAAGCCTTGATCCCACTGCCGATGGTGGCCTGTGTTTTGCTGAAACTGGCTGCTTCGGGGCTTAAAGGATCAAGAGAATGAATGTTGGCATGTCCGTTCACTTGATGATAGCAAGTAGTTTGACAAATCAGACTGTTTCAGAGCTTAAAGGGTCAAGAAAACTGAAAATGAAGAGACGTGTGTGTTGTAAAATTACAATTCCAAAAATTTCATGAAAGGGTTATCTTTCAAAGTAAAATGAAACTCACTGAAATGTCGACGTGCCCGTTCACTTCATCATCAGAACATAGCCATTGACCCATTGTGGGCTTAAACCTCGTCAGAATGTGACGTCACTGCAGCTGAGCCCCTGAATGATTTAAAGGGCTGAACCGTTTCAATTCGGAGCACACGGTTCCTGTCATATTTCAAATTTGTTTGTAAATATATTGAAGAGTAGAAATCCTTCCGTAAAGATTAAACAGATGGTCTGTTTTAAAAAAAAAGATCATATAAATGGAAGATGATTCTGCTACAAAAAATGGTGTAAACATGTGAAAAACAACCGGCTGTCAAAAACAGGCTATAAAAAAAGTATTGCTTTTCCATTCTTGCATTCAAGCCCTGAAGCTCCTCTGTAGTCAGCCTAAACATCCATTCAAGTTCTTTTTTGAGTAGCAATTCCCCACGATTCACAGCAAATGGCAGAAAAGGCACCTTGTCAAAAGCACAAACTTTCAGCTCCTCAAATTTGTGGCTTAAATCTATACAGTCCTGTACAATGGGTTCTGCTATTCTTTTGCACTTTAAACAACTTTTGTGCTCACTAATTCAAGTCTTCTGTTGGTGAGAAGTTTGCCCTACATATATTTTTGGACATATATTTCCTTTCTGGAAACGTCAATCGCTCCTCCTAAACTTACTTGCTCCACTTCATCACTGACGCTGAAACCGTGGATTGAAGACAAAGTTTTATTTTATTTTTCTTTCCAGCTTATGATTTATCTTTAATCTTATCTATTGTTTTGCCTTTTGTCTTTGTTTTGTTCTATTTCTATCATTTAAATTTCTCCAGAATTCTACTGTTCAACGGCTCCCCCTTCTGCTTCTATTCCTTTCTCTCCTCTCTTCTACCTTCCAAAGTATTTAGATCAATGCTGTCTTGTTAAAATGTTTATTTTATTTTTATTTTTCCTCTAACTCTACTTTTCACTTCTCTATTACCCTCCAGGTACTTTAGTTAGATTGTGAGCCTTCGGGACAGTAAGGGAATTTTTCAAGTACCTTTCCTATTTCTAATCTTAATGTATATTTTCTGTAAACCGCTTAGAACCTAACGGATGTAGCGGTATATAAGAAATAAATTACATTACATTACATTACATTACATGGGCAAACTATCAAATAAATGACATGGTCAGACTCACAGTTAGTGGAAAAATTCATACAAAATTGTTTATGATTCACAGGATGTTGAAAGAATCTTTCAGCTTTGAGCATGACAGGGCAGAATAAACATACCCCACATCTTTTGTGGCCCCCAGTGAGTGTAATCATTGTTTCACAATGTCTGGTATTACTAAACTAAACTAAATCTTAGATTTGTAGACCGGGTCATTACCTGTAGGAGCTTGACTCGGTTGACAATAAGAAAATAATACATGAATGAACAAAAAACAGAATAATAAATTTAAGGAAAGGTTAATGTGATAGATTTCCAAAATATTTAGCAAACAAGATTGTCTTCAAGGCTTTCCAAAATGATAAAAAGGGGCTTAAACTCCTTAATGGAAGTGGCAAGCTATTCCAAAGTTCTGTCAATTTGAAAGAAAAAGAATGGCTAAATCTCCGAATGGATTTATTTTTACCCTTAAAAGAGGGAAAGTTTCAATTTTTGAGAGCTTCTGGCAAGATGAGATCTGTGAACATAAGAACATAAGCAATGCCTCTGCTGGGTCAGATCTGAGGTCCATCGCGCCCAGCAGTCCGCTCACGCGGCGGCCCAACAGGTCTAGGACCTGTGTAGTAAACCTCTATCTATACCCTTCTATCCCCTTTTCCAGCAGGAAATTGTCCAATCCTTTCTTAAACCCCAAAACTGTACTCTGCTCTATAACGTCCTCTGGAAGCGCATTCCAGGTGTCCACCACATGTTGGATAAAGAAGAACTTCCTAGCATTCGTTTTGAATCTGTCCCCTTTCAACTTTTCCGAATGCCCTCTTGTTTTTTTATTTTCTGAAAGTTTGAAGAATCTGTCCCTCTCTACTCTCTCTATGCCCTTCATGATCTTGTAAGTCTCTATCATATCCCCTCTAAGTCTCCTCTTCTCCAGGGAAAAGAGTCCCAGTTTCTCCAATCTGTGCATAATATTTCACTGAGATTATGGTCTGGTGAATATGCTATTCTCAGATTTTTGTCCTGAAATGCTGGTTGTGACTTCACAATGGCCCAATGTTTTTTTAACACACCATTTTTTTTTGGTAGCAGGATCATCTTCCATTCATATGATCTTTTTTAAAAGGGATCATCTGTTTAATCTTTATGGAAGGATTTCAGGGCTTAAATACATTGTGATATTTACCTCAAGTAATACACTGTTAGTGATACTCATAAATTCAAGCCATTATAACTTTCTTAAGAACCTCAGAACACCACTCCAGGCTCCATGTAGTCATTGCCTTAAGCTTGACTTGCAGGCTTGTCACAGGTTCTAATTCACCTATTCTTCAACTATCCAGTTTAATAATTTAATTTTAAAAAGTAATTTTTAATTTAAAGTGCAAAGTGTACAGTGCAGACATTAAATATCTTCATTTCATCTTGAAGGTTACTAGTACTTAAAATTTTACCAGTACTTAGCTTTTTCATGTGGTCTTAACCATCGGGATAATCAGGTTGCCGACATGTTTTGCTGGAGCTTTATCAAGGCGTTATCCTAGTTTACTTAACCTGCCAGCTAGAGAGACCTGGGGGCCGCCGCATGAGCGGACTGCTGTGCACGATGGACCACTGGTCTGACCCAGCAGCGGCAATTCTTATGTTCTCATATAAAGACCTAAAGGATAAACTGAGCCGCACTGAGTACTTTAAATACATTTTGATACGTTTACACACACATTTGAAAATATGACAGGGGCTGTGTGCTCTAAGTTGAGAAGGTTCGGCTGCTGTGACGTCACATGCTGATGAGGTTTAAACCAATAGGAAATTTTTTTTCCAGAGAATAGTTAAGCTCTGAAACACGTTGCCAGAGGTTGTGGTAAGAGCAGATAGCGTAGCTGGTTTTAAGAAAGGTTTGGAGGAAAAGTCCATAATCTGTTATTGAGAAAGACACGGGGGAAGCCACTGCTTGCCTTGTATCGGTAGCATGAAATGTTGCTTCTCTTTGGGTTTTAGTAAGGTACTAGTGACCTGGATTGGCAACCATGAGAACGGGCTTCTGGGCTTGGTCTGACCCAATAAGGCTATTCTTACATTCTTATGATTATGAAGTGAACAGACACTCCAACATTCAGTAAGCTTGATTTTACTTTGATAGAGGGTGGTGGACACATGGAACGCGCTCCCGGAGGCTGTGATAGGCCAGAGCACGCTACAGGGGTTCAAGGAGGGTCTAGATAGGTTCCTAAAAGAAAAGGGGATTGAGGGGTACAGATAGAAGCAGAGGTAGGTTATAGGATTAGTCAGAAACCACTTCACAGATCGTGGACCTGATGGGCCGCCGCGGGAGCGGACCGCTGGGCGCGATGAACCTCTGGTCTGACCCAGTGGAGGCAACTTCTTATAACCCTTTTTTCAATATTTTTTGAACTGTAATTTTACAGCACTCATGTCTCTTCATTTTCAGTTCTCTTGATCCTTTAAGCCCTGAAGCAGCCAGTTTTGGTGAAATGCTGGCGGGTCTGTGAGAATTTCCCCATGATGGCTAGCCACCAACTAGCTATGTCACATGACTTAGCCAGTTAAACACACATATTCAGCTAAGTGTATGTTAAGTACTTAACCAGTTAACACAGAATATCAGCTTAACTGGTTAAGATGCCACAGACAAAACTGATACCGGATGTTCAATATCTAGGCTCAGCGCTGGCAGTGGCAGCTTATCAAGCTACATGCCACTAGCTGAAAATCAGATGGCTGAAAATCAGGACTGAAGAGTTTTAAATTTAGCTTCCGTATAGTACTGGTAGCCAGTGAAGTTTTACAGAAACAATGAGATGTGATCATGTTGCTTACAACTTTCTATCATAGTAACATAGAGAAATAGTAACATAGTAGATGACAGCAGATAAAGACCCTAAAGGTCCATCCAGTCTACCCAACCTTACCCACTCTTTAAATTACTGATTCAATTAAAACATTTTTTCTTCTTCTTAGCTATTTCTGAGCAAGAATCCAAAGCTCTACCCGGTACTGTTCCTAGGTTCCAACTACTGAAGTCTCTGGCAAAGCTCACTCCAGTCCATCTACACCCTCCCAGCCATTGAAGCCCTCCCCAGCCCATCCTCCACCAAACAGCCATCTACAGACACAGACCGTGCAAGTCTGCCCAGTACTGGCCTTAGTTTTTCAATATTTACTATTATTTTCCAATTCTAGATCCTCTGTGTTCATCCCACGCTTCTTTGAACTCAGTCACCGTTTTCCTCTCCACCAGCTCTCTCGGGAGCGCATTCCAGGCATTCACCACCCTCTCCGTAAAGTAGAATTTCCTAACATTGCCTTTGAATCTACCAACCCTCAACCTCAAATTATGTCCTCTGGTTTTACCATTTTCATTTCTCTGGAAACGATTTTGTCAGTTGTGCTGTGGCATAAATTCTTAAACTCAGCTGAAAAGTCAGAAGCAGTGGAGGGAGATGGACCACCCTGGGTGCCATCTTGGTGGGGTCGCAGGCACCTTTCTATCCCCCCACGCCATGCTCACACCCTCCCTTTCCCCCGTACCTCTTTAAATCTTTGCCAGCACAAGCAGCTTCTCCTCCTTCTGTTCACACCGGTTTGGTTCCACTCTGAAATCACTTCCTGGTCGCAGGGCCAGGAAGTGACATCAGAGGGGAAGCCAATGCTGGCACAAGCACCAGACCGGAAAAGCTGTTCACGCTGGCAAAGATTTAAAGAAGTGCAGAGGAAGGGAGGGCACAAGTGTGGCGTTGGGATGGGGAAGGTTCTGGAGGCATGGAAGGAGTGCGTGGATGCAGGGGGCACATCCTATCCTTGCTATGCTATTGGTCAGAAGTAACCATAACTCAGATTTTACATTTGATCTTAGCCCAACGACAAGCATACTCACAATTAGATCATAACCCTCTTCTTCTGTTGAAGGAACATCCTCACAAGATTCTGAAATCTGGTTCTCTCTTTGCATATTGCCAAATTCAGTGGAGGTCAGGAGCATCCCTGCAGATACACAGGAAGAATGATCTAAAACTAGCTTTAGTAGACCCAGTTTCCCCCTTCCCCACTTCTTCTGTAAACTTGGCCTTGGTTGCTACAGCACAACATTAGGGATCCTTGTCATCATGGAAATTTAGGGACCATTATATCCAGGTAAATTATATCCATTATATCCAGGTAAATCCACCTATCCTAAACCTGATATTTAAAAAGATATATGGATTGGTCTGGGTTGCTGAACATAGGAAGAAAAATATATCCTGATAATTATATCTGGATATCCTATGCCTTATATATCTGTGATCAACTCTCTTTAATTTGGTGGTAGCTGAATATCACTGCTACATAGTCGAGCTCTCCATATTTGAAATGAATAGCCTTTTGCCAGATACAACAATATCTGGCTGAGGGTCATCCATTTAACCACTCTGGAAATTTAAAAGTGAACATATATCCTGGTTAGGGTTACCAGACTTGTTCATGTAAAAAGGAGGACACATGCTTAGGTTCCAACTACTGAAGTCTCCGTCAAAGCTCACTCCAGCCCATCTAAACCATCCCAGCCTTCGATGCCCTCCCCAGCCCATCCTCAACCAAACAGCCCTATACGGACACAGACCATGCAAGTCTGCCCAGTACTGGTCTTGCCTGTTTTGCCTTCAACCCCGCCCTGTTTGGCATCTTATTAAATAGGAATTATGTGAAGGCAGAGGAAAGAAGTGGAAAGATTCCAAATTTATTAAAACTTTATTCTTTTTTTTTTTTTTCCAAATTCTTTATTCATATTTTCATCTTACATCAAGTACACAATATTACATCATTTGAAACTTTTACACATCACTTGAAATTCGTTCAATTGTCATCTTACATACATAAATTTATTCATTCTCCACCCACCCTTCCCACAAATATTTTAATTCAAAATATCATATAAATATTGTATTCTTATCTATTTATTAAACCTTTAAAAGAACTCCTCCCCCTCCCCCCTAGGTATAAATGTACTTTCAGTGGAAAATGATGTCTATTCATTACAATAATTTGTCAATGGCCGCCAAATCTTTTTAAAATTATTATAATTCCCTTTTTGTATGGCAATTGTTCTTTCCATTTTATAAATATGGCATAACGAATTCCACCAAAATGTATAGTTAAGCCTACTATAATTTTTCCAATTACTGGTGATATGTTGTATGGTGACTCCTGTCATAATCAATAAAAGTTTATTATTACTTGATGAAATTTGACTTTTTGCTCTCATTGACATCCCGAACAGAATTGTATCATATGATAATGCTAGTAAACAATTACGGTAATTTGAGACCAAATTGATTTCCAAAAGGCCATGATACAGGGACAATAGAATATTAAATAGTCCAGAGTCCCTGCTTCCAGATTATAATGCCAGCATCTATTAGACTTAGAGCTATCTAACTTTTGTAATCGAACAGGGGTCCAAAAAACTCTATGTAACAAAAAGAACCAAGTTTGTCTCATAGATGCAGACACTGTACATCTCATTCTCCAAGACCAAATTCGTGGCCATTGAGACACAGAAATTTGATGCTTAATCTCAATGCTCTAAATGTCTCTAAGACCTGCACATTATGGTCAGACTTTCTAGACAGCTCACAATTCTATAAAGGTAAAATAGAGAAGGGAGTGTTTTAAAATAATAAACTTGGACAATGAGGGCAAATAGAAGAAATACAAAATGTATAAAGAAAAGAAGGGGGAAGGGAAAAACATAAGGTAGTGTGCTAATTTTCCAGTTTCTACAATTCACTGAAATGTGTCATCAAAAAGAAAAGTTTTAAAATCAATTTTAAATTGTCCCAGATTAGTTTGTAGCCGTGGAGGGGCATAATAAAAAAAAAAAAAGTCTAAGTCCCCATTTGGCCTAAGGCCCTAAATGTTGAAAGTAGAAGTAGGGAAAATGTCCATTCTCAAAAAAAAAAAGTCCAAAAGGAGGTTTTCTTGAGAATGGCCTGCCTTTACGTTCAGCTGTTTAAACACCCAGACCACCACTATGTCTACACTAACAACATATAATCAACCAAAAAAAAAGCCTAAGTCACAAATGACCAACACAAGAGCTTTTAGGCGAAGGAGGAGCCAGTCCTTCTCCTCTATCGCCTATCGCCTACATTATTCAACATTTACATAGCATTCTTAGGTCACTGACTACAAATTCTGATATAGATTCCATAGTGTATAAAAGCATTTCTTCACTGTTAAGTTTGTGTGGTCAGCCATGGTCAAGTGCGTGTCGAGTGTGACACCCAGAATTTTTATGGTTTTGGAAATCGGATATTTGTGGCTGTTTATTTTTAATGATGTTCTCATTATTTTGTCATTGGGGCTTGCCAAGAAGACTTTTGTTTTCTCTGTATTTAGTTTCAGTTTGAAATTGGTGGTCCATTTTTCGATTTCTCTCATTGTGTGTGAAAGGATGTCTATAATTTCAGTTGAGATGTCATTTAAGGGGATTAGGATGGATATATCGTCTGCGTATATGTAGTGTTTTAAGTTTAATTTTTGTAGTCGGTGACCTAAGAATGCTATGTAAATGTTGAATAATGTAGGCGATAGAGGTACCCCTGACGGGTTATTCCATGGGTTGGAGTGATTTCCATTGCTGGATACTCAGTAGGATCTGTTTGTTAGGAATTCTTGGAACCATTTCTTTACCGTACCCGAGATTCCCATTGCATCAAGGCACAGTAGCATGATTTTGTGGTCTACTAGGTCAAACACACTTAGGAAATTGGAAGACTGGGCGTCCAAATGGCAGATGAAATTTAATATGGACAAATGCAAACCAGAAGTAGTGCCTAATGTTCAGCACCATATATAGAATTCCCTTGTTTTGTTGTAACAGTATTTTATAAAAATTGTCCTACATGTAGTCTCCTACACAACTCACATTGGCTAGTGTGGTCAACTTTAACATGTTTTTGAAAGACATTTTCAAATATGTATAGTGAAATAAATAATGCTTCATAAAAATACAGTTTTTAGTTGACCAACCTAGCAATGCCTTAAACTCAAAACAACGTTAGGATCCACATCGGTTTCATTGGAATATAGACAGTCAGATCTGATCTGTCAATATAATACTGACCCACCTACCTCGTAATATAAACTCATTGTATGACTTGTTGCTATTGAAGTCACCACAGAGACCACATGTTGAGGATATGTATTTTGGATCCAGCTCCATCTAGAGTTTTAAAAGAAAACAAGGAAAAGAGGAGAAACTGTTGTCAAATCTCAGAATATTAAATCATGGCACAAGGAAAATTATTAATAAAAAAAGTGGCCAGATCCTTGCAGTTTTCCACTGAGACTAACTGTAAAACTAGCAGCAAGGTAATGCTCAGAGAAAGCAAAGCTACTCACCTGTAGTAGGTGTTCTCTGAGGACATCAGGCATACAGTATATTCTCACATCTGGATGACATCATACATGGAACTCGGCATGGACAGTCAAAAAGTGTAATGCCACTTTAAGTCTTTGGGACCACCCACACCCGATGGCTAGTGAAACCTGCAGTTCAGTAAGCTAAGAAGTTGACTAGGGGAGATGGAAGGGTTGTGAGAACACCTGCTACAGGTGAGTAACTTTGCTTTCTCCAAGAACAAGCAGGTATGATATTCTCACATATGGGACTCTGAAGCTGCCAGATGGTTTTAAAAAGGTTTCGACAAGTTCCTGGAGGAAAAGTCAATAGTGTGTTATTGAGACAGACATGGGAGAAGCCAATGCTTGCTCTAGATTGGTAGCATGGAATGTTGCTACTATTTGGGTTTTTGCCAGGTACTTGTGGCCACTGTGAAAACAGGATACTGGGCTAGATGGACCATTGGTCTGAGCCAATATGTTCTTAGAATTATACCTCTAAGAAGAGGGTTATTGTAAATTAACATAAGCCTGGCAAAATTGAAAGGGTTGGAAGGAAGTTAGCCTTTAAGAAGAGAATACATTTTTCAGAACTGTTTGCCCAAACAGATTGTCTCATCTGAAATTATTCCAGTAATGGGAAGTGAAAGTATGGATTGAGGACCAGCTAGCTGCCTTACAGATGTCCATGATAGTTGTGGAATGAAGACAGGCTACTGAAGTTGCCATAGCTCAAATTTTATGAGCAGTGACACGGCCGTCAAATGTCAACCCAGCCTGAGCATATGCAAAAGGATATGCAGTCCACCAGTCATGTGGAGATGGCTCTCTTAGGACCTGTTTTACAAAGCCACGCTAGTGGCTGCAGCACGGTAACAGCCCCGAAGCCCATAGAGATTTAAAGGGCTTTGGGGCTGTTGCCGCACGGCAGTCGCTAGTGCAGCTTTGTAAAACAGACCCTTAGTGACTGGAGTTCCAAGTCTGTTAGAGTTAAATGACACAATGAGTTGAATGGTACTTCTGTGAGGCTTGGTGCGATCCAAGTAGTAATCCAGTCCAGGGTATAAAGAGCTGCCTCAGCAGGGTGAGAATGCGGTCTCAGGAAGAAGACAGGTAGAACTATGGACTAGTTGAGATGAAATTCAAAAATTACTTTAAGGAGGAACTTTAACAGTATCTAACTGTTCATGGATTATACACCCAACATGTTCTCTTGATATCTGTAGTGTCTTAGCAATTGTTTTAGCTGATATTCTCTGATCTGCCAAAATCAGGTCATGAATATGGACAAATTCAGAAGCTGACACCATTTGAGGCCTCCCAGATAGGGTTACCAGGAGGACATGTCTGGGGGTCTGGACGGCTTTCCAAAACTCGGCACTTTGTCCAGGTTTTGTAAAGCCTCCTAAAATCACATTGGGCAGGGAGGAAGTCCGCTCATACATGGATGCCACGTGACATCATCGCATGGCATCCGTGCATGCACTGACTTCCTCCCTGTCTGACAATAGCAGGCAGCAGGGGGTGGGGCTAGGGTGGGACTGGGGGCTGGACTAGGGCAATACAGGGCGGGGATGGAGGAACTGGGCAGGCCTGGGGATGGGTCTAGGGGTCCAGATTTTCCAATTGGAAAATCTGGCAACCCTACTCGCAGACCTTGCTGCATCTTCAGTCTCAATCTCCCCACTGAAAGTTTTCATACACCACTTCTTCACTGTGGAGCATGATGGGCATTTGTCACTCAATGTTTGCATCATACATTCATGGAATTTGTTTGGAGTTTTTTCCAGCAGGAATAGGAACTTCATGATGGATCAGAGTTTCACACTTGAAAACTACACTTTTTGTTGATATGGTTCAATCAGTGATCTGAACCAATGTCAAAACATAGCATTACAATTCTGCAAATTGACACTTTGCAAAATAAAATACTTTTTCTGAGATCTTGCTTCAAACAGATATCAATACTGTATATTGCTGAGGAATCAATTATAAATAACAATGCCTTCACATCTGAGCACTTATCTTATTCCCAACAGTGGCCTATCCGTTTCACTCAATGGCTTCCTCAGGGGATATGTTTAAAGTGCTGCTCATATTGTGAATTGCTCAGCAATATACAATTATGCTTACACAATATTGATATCTGTTTGAAGCAAGATCTCAGAAAAAGTATCACAAGATTTAAATAATAAAAAGTAATAAAAAAATAATAAAAATCAAAAGAAAGAGGTCACTTTTGGTGAAGGCACAATTGAAAAGAGGTTTTTTGACCGATGATATTACTTTATGCCTCGTTGAATGTGTCTTCAAAATATTAAGACACTGGGGTATTTGAGGTCTTTTGCCTCATTATTATAAATTTGATGTCACTGTAAAAGATTATACTGTGTTCATTTTTTGTATGACACTATGCATTATCATAATTAGGTGAGGCCTGCTGAGACATAAAAGCATGGCCTAGCATATTCCTTCATGTAGCTTTGTGGAGTGCTGCTATAATCGAATCTGGGGCTATTGCGAGAGGATGGGATCTCCCACCCCCTAATCCACACTTATTGGATAGATCACTGTCAGCACCACAGGCTAGAATGCTGCCATGACAGATATGCCTATTAGGCCCATTAAATATCCACTGCACAGGGCTTCCCCAGACCCACTCTACCTCTACCTCTCTCCCTCCCTACCCTGGGAATCCCCATCTGTCTACATGTCCTCTGCCCTTCCCCCCACCTTCAAAGTATGGCAATCAGTTAAGACTTCATGTGTACAACCGAGTGTACTGAGGGAAGTTCTAGTAGATCCTCTGATTGACCTTTTCAATGCTTCTCTATGCATCAGAAGTGGTACCAGAGGACTGGAGAAGGGCAGATGTGGTCCCTCTACACTAGGGTTGCCAGATTTTCCAATTAGAAAATCCAGATCCCTAGACCAGACCCCAGGCCCACCCAGTTCTATCCATCCCTGCTCTGTAATCCCCTAATCCCGCCCCGCCAGTCCTGTCCTAGCCCCAGCCCCCGCTGCTGCCCGCTGTGATTTGAGGAGGCTTTTTAAAACCCGGACAAAGTACAGGGTTTTGAAAAGCTGTACGGATTCCCGGACATGTCCTTAAAAGAAGGACATGTCTGGGGAAATCCAGACATCTGGTAATCCTACTCTGCAGAAAAGTGGAAGTACGGAAGAAGTAGAGAATTACAGGCCAGTAAGTCTGACTTCTGTGATAAGCAAATTTCTGGAATCTGGTGGATTACAGGACCAAAGGCAACATGGGTTCACTAGAGGTAGGTCTTAACAGAGTGTGTTGAAATATGAATCAATTTTACCATATCAAATATTTTTAAGCTTCCAATGAAATAGCGACAGATGATTGGTCCAAATATGAGTGAAAAGTACAAGCATTATCACCAATATATCTACCCTTCATGAAACCCACCTGATTAGAGTGTACGAGACTGCTCTAAACCTTATCTAGACTGGAAGTCAAAACTTTTGCTAAGATTTTATAATCAAGGTTGAGCAAGGAAATTGGCCTATAATTAGCAACTTTTGATGTATCCCTATCAGGTTTTGGTAGCACTATAATATGAACCTCAGTAAAATTTCCCTGATCAAGTGGGCTATCTCATAAAACAGCTTTTTCAGGAAAGGAACAATATCATCAATAAAACATTTGAAGAATTCTGCAGGATAACCATCATGGCCAGGAGATCTGTGTCTAGCAAGAGATTTAATGGCTTCTCTAATCTCAGAAAAAAGCATTCTGAATATCAATCAACATTGGATGACGTATATGTTGAAGGAATGAATTACCAGAGTCATTGAGTTGAGGAACTGATGAGGAGTATAAAGATTTATAGCATATTTCAAATTCTGTAGTGATAGAAGAATCAGTGGTTAGCACTTGACCATTGTCATTAACAATGGAGGATATTCTCAATCTTTGTTTGCAATTGGCTAGATATAACACGAGAAGTCTGCCAGATTTATTTCCTGAAATGTAATGTCCAGTGCAAGAGACCAAAAGATCCTGTTGACCTCTATTACTGCTTAATTTGTTAAATTCCATCTTTAAGCTCAACAAATCAGGTGGGAAGGCATTAACATTTGAGGCTCTATGAGCAGATTTCAACAAGGCTATTTCACGTTCCAAGAAAGATAATCTCAGAGTATCTGGTTTTTTTCCTCCACAAGATGAAACTGAGAATTTCCCCTCTGAGGCTAGATTTAAAAGCCTTCCAAATCAGATTGAAAGATGAAATGGAATCTAAATTGGTATGAAAAAAGTCAGTGATAAATGATTTGATTTTTGAGATGAAGTCCGGATCAGATAAAACAAAGGTGTTCATTCTCCAACAGCAAAGAGGTATTGGTTGAGTGGTGTTTAGTTGTAAGATAATAGGGCATGATCTGTTAAGGTTATTGGGTGGATTAGAGCAGATCTAACTTGAGGAACCAAAGGTTTACAAATCAAAAAGTAGTCAATTTGTCAATTCTGATAAGGTGAGAGCCTTATCAGATGGATTCAATGTTCTCCAAATGTCACAAAGTCCTGTAGATTGAATACTGAATGTAGTCCATGATATATTTTTGTAGGGCGAAATCCAATAGAAAATTGCCTATCAAGCGAAATATCCAATGGTAGATTAAAGTCCCCGGTGACAAGTAAAGGATGAATTCTCCTATTGTTGACATTAATTCAGATAAATCAGTATTTGAAGCATATAC
Organism: Geotrypetes seraphini; assembly: GCF_902459505.1. NCBI lineage: Eukaryota > Metazoa > Chordata > Amphibia > Gymnophiona > Dermophiidae > Geotrypetes > Geotrypetes seraphini. Next base: position 32,840,628 of record NC_047102.1, read on the forward strand.
ACTCATAATAGAGAAGCAGGCCTGACCCAGATGAATGGTGGCAATGACCCTCCGACCATCATTATCTGAAGAATGCTGAAGTTGAATTTGTGATCCTTTTTTAAATAAGATAGCAACCCCTTTTTTTGATTATTGCAGGAGAGGATATATAAGTATCGTACCACAAGGATGATAGAAGTCTATCATCATACTTATTAAGATGAGTTTCTTGAAACAACATGATATCTATATGTTTATGAAACATATAATACATGATTGAGTCTAATGACATTCCGGGAGGCAAAGTTAAGCAAAGTTTTATTCAATCAATATGAAAAAGTAGTTGAATGAGTAGAAAAAAACAACAACTTGGTAATAATGTGGGAATAGCATCAGCAGCATTAGAGAAAAATAAGAAAATCAACACAAAAATGAGAATCACTTGGAAATATATACCTTTCCTGTGAATTATATAAACAAAATTGACTAACCAGCTTGCCAAGCATAAACCACTGAATATATCTCCTGTACTAATAAAGAAGAACATTTGCTCTATTAGTAACATATACGAAATATAAACACAGTATCAACATACTATTCATCTCTTATTAGTATTATATAGTCCCCATTAAATATGGGATCATAGCTAAATAGACGCCAACATATGGCTGAAAACCTGGTGCTATGATGATATGGAAGGAGAGAAAAGAAAAAAAGAAAAATGAAAAACCCTCATCCCATTTTGATTTGGTGAATCCATGCCCGGAGTATTTCTGGATCAACATAGTTGTTGGTGTGATTCCAGTGAGTTGCACTCATATGAGCAGGATAAAAAAGCCCTTGCGATAAAAATGCTTTTCAAGGCTGTAGATTTAGCAAGATGAAGTACTATGAAAATCTTGCAGCTTTAATGTAAAAGAGAGACCTTACTCTTGCCTGCTCTTCTACTGGGTTGTAAACTCGACATTCAGAAATTTAGGCAGCCATGATTCCAGAAAGGTGATAATACTTGAGCCTTCAGTTTTTTCTGGGCATCCCAGAATACAAATACTATTTCTTTGATTTTGATTTGCAAGATCTTCTAGGTCCATAGTGAATTTTTGTATATACTTTGTGTTAGTATGAACAGTGGGCAAATTGACCTCCACTTTAGTAATACGAGAAGTTAATAGCTCAATATGCTGTTTGAGAGTGCGTAGTTTCTAGCTCTTGCCTCATGTCTTTAGATATAGCCATATGATTTATCCTAAGTTCTTTAATACCTTTAGTTCCACCAAGATTGGGTCTTCCTCCAGATCAAGCATGAACGGCCCAGTAGATTTCTCTGGAGAAGGTGGGGCGTTGATTTCAAATGCTTGTTAGCAGGACTAACCTCCATCTTAGTATTCTTTTTGGAAGTCATGATGTAACAATATTGGATTGCAAATGTATAAAAAAGACAACAAGAAGAAAATTGTGGTTGAACCGATGATGTTTAGAATGATTTTCTATTACAGGACATGAGAGTGAGCAGTTCACGCTGTCACCATGCTCAATCATCAACTGGAAGTCCCTCTGCCTGATAATTCTTAACACTCTACTTGCTTTCTTAGCCACCGCCGCATACTGAGCTGAGGGTTTCAATGTATCCTCAACAATGACACCTAGATCCTGTTTCTGGGCAGAATACAGCACCTTGGCAGAGTGGTAAATAACTTACTATGAGAGCATCTTTGCCATTCCACATTAAGGTCAGACCAGTTTTAGCGATGACTTTCAAATATTCCCCAACATTCTCCATCATGATGCCCATACTGTTATATGGTAAAGTGATCCTAAGAAAAGAGAAAAATACATACAGTCTAATATATATAACATTTGAGATACTAAATTATTCATTTGCAAAAACTATGAAATATTGCCTGGAAACCCGGCCTGATAACTGGTAACAAAGCTGTTCTATAACATGTGAGGCACAATTTCAGAAAGGATATCTAACTCAGAATATGGACATCCATTTCTCATGTACTTTAGAACCATATCTGCTGACACACAGCCTGTTCTAAAATACATGAGAAATGGTCATCCAAGTGCTTGGTAGGTCCAACATGAATATCTGATTGACAGTGAAATGCCTAAATTATGAACAGGACAAACAATGAGACATGGACTTCTGCGTGGCAGCCTAATAAAACCCATAATATAAAATGACCACTCAGACATCCATGTGGAGGAGTAGCCTAATGATCAGAGCAGCCATCTAAGAACCATATCTACCATACCATAGTTTCTTATATCCTGCAATTTTCAACAAGAAATCATTGGGGCTTACAATAAGATTGCAATCAGTTATGACATTAGCAATTAGATTCTAGAGAGTAGGTTGGGTAGAGATCAATCATTATGTGTCTTTAACACAGCAGAGCAGAGAGACAGAGGTTACTGATTCAAGTTCCATGTCCAGACCACACCGTTATGCCATACGGACATACTGCAGTTTCAGACATCCATATCCTGGCTTTATATAATCAGGAATTGGACATCCATGGAATAGAGGCACCTAAATGCTGATTTTCAGTCTAAAACATGTCATAAAGGAGTTCATTTATAATTGGCCACATAAGCAGATGACGCTATGGGGGGATAATTTCATACCAGGTGCCTAGTATAAGACACCTAACAAAAAACTGGGAAAAGTGATAATTACCACATGGGTGATACGTAAAATAGTACAAAATACAAGAGTGGGTGTTTTGTGTATTTTGGCCTAGTATAAGACAGCATAAATGCACCTAGTTCAAAAAGAAAAGAGATTAAAAAAAACTAGTGTAATTGGTTGAAAACACGATCACTGCTGTAAATGAAATAGAATTCTCTAATACATGTGTGTACGTTCTTACACTGACCACAATTTATTCAAGCTCCTTCAACGTGCAGCACACCCACGTATGAGCCATGTAAAGAACGTGGACACTTTTATGCTGGTTGTGTGTTGCCAAGTACATGCATAAATGACTACATTAACCACATATATGCACATTGTTCATTCTTGAAACTAGGCATCAACTTGTAATATTACACTTTAATTATCTTAAAAAAACAGTCAAACTGATATGCAAAAGCACTTATCATTGACACTATTGCAGATGATGGCATATCAAGTTAATAACTCCAAACCAATCCGAATTGATAACTGCACCCCTACACTGGCTACCTAAAAATTTTCCACCCTTCTTTTAAAGAAAAAAATTAAGCATGTGGATCAAACATATGTATATTTTAACATTTGGAAAAAGATGATGGACTTGGTGGTGAGTTAGGTTAGGGTAAACAACATATCTATGCGCTTTGGTTAGAATGGAAAAAACACCTGCAGAGAAAGGAGAGATGTATCTCTGTATTGTAGGTTCTCCATTCCTAGGCTAGAGCTTACCAAACCTGTCCTGGAACCCTTCAACCAGTCAGATTTTCAGGAGATCCACAGTATGACATAAATCAACATCTGATGGCTCTGCAGTAGCAAGTGTTAATCTGGTAAAGACAATTGCCTGCTCAGATTCACAGTGCTGGTGAACATGGTGAGCCTCCCCCCCCCCCCAAACTACCCTACCCAATGGATAAAATCCTTTGTCTGACCTTAGTAATAGACAGGCAGATCAAGAGCTCACAAGCTGGCCTCTTCTAGAAAGGAGAAGTTGTAAGTGTCATAGAATAATAAAAAGGGCCTAGGATAGGCACGTGGGATCTCTTGGAGAAAGAAAGAGATAATGGTTACTGCGGATGGGCAGACTAGATGGGCCATTTGGCCTTTATCTGTCATCATATTTCTATGTTTCTAGAGTGACAAACATTTTGCAGAGATAGATTCTCACTGACTATAAACTCAATCTTGAAACTCTTTCTTTAGTGTTTCCTGATACTTTCTGGTCACTGAGCCTAGTTACTAGGGGAGAGTCTTTGAACTTAACCCTTAGCCTCATAGGTCAGACATTATTTGGATTGATGACAGTACAATGTCAAGGGTGCATTGGTCAAACAAACCAGAAGAAAAATCTCCACAATCCAAGGAGAAACAAACAAACCACAGTGAATATATGGAGTAATGTAGGTGTGCAATTTATTCAACAATCATAAAAGCCTGTGCGATGGCTCAACACGCAAGTGTTTCGGCCAGTATGGCCTGCCTCAGGAGCCTTATTCAAAACATTCAGTTACTTGAGTGGTGTAGCCTACAATGAATGAAACACCTCATCCAAGTATTATGAATTCAGAGCTGCACACAGCCTGGCCTGATTCTGTGTCTGTACGAGAAGCCGCACAGAGTATCTTATAAGGTGGCAGGGTAACATATTCTGACATCTTCAAAGGAAGAAATGCATTTTTTTTAAAAGTGTATTGAAGGAACATAATAGTTGACCTGCAGGGAAACATGTTCAAACAGGGATTTTAAATCAAGGGCCATATCTGGTGTCATAAAAGAGTTTTCTTCTCACTGGTGCAGACTTGGTTACAGTAGAACATTGTTTTTCACATTCCCAGGACTATTCCTCTAAAATTGCTTTGCTTTGATGAATACTTGTATGTGTTTTTTTAATGCTTTTATGTATGTTACTTTGGAAACCGCTGAGACTTTTGGCGATATAAATTTTTAAAAAATATATAAATATCATATAGAGAAGAAATTATAAGACTAAACTTGGTTGTACTAAGGTTTTCTTTCCAGCCTTACCACCTGTGGAATTATAGGACTTACACGCTATAATTTGCATCGAAATAGGTTTAGTACGTGCATTAGAAAAATTGAATATACATGCAATGCCATTTAAGGCCTGATTTTATAATGGGATGCCTATATGAGAAGTCCAGAAAGGCACTTATTTTAAGCCAATATGCTAAAAACAACATATGCCTTTTGCAGAGACCTCCACATCCAGGCCAGATAGAATGCAAACACTGATGAACAAATAGGCACCTGCTCTGAAGTATGTATATTCTTTTGTTCTGAAAATCCACTGGTACCCACACAAGAACATGTACAGTATATGCGTGATATTTATGCGTGTGCTCAGTTATAAAATTACCCTTAAAATGGCCTTAGTATGTAACCAATATCTAGAGCATTAATAGGCCCTCCTCCCTTTCCTTCATCAAAAGAAACCAAAAGATCCCCTTCATAGAATTTGTTCTACCTTTCTTTAAAAAATAAATTCCTGGAAATTATAATGCAGAATAAGCAGGCTGGTGTTTTTAAGGTTGCGGTGGGCTTGCCTGTCTCTTTACAAAGATGCATACTTTTCAGAAACTAGAAAACAGAGTCCCACTCACGCCTTATCATTGAAAGTAATATTGTTGCTGGTCATCTTTATGGCCACTCCATCAACTACCATAAAGATGCGTATGATGGCAGGCAGTCTGTGCTTCGAGGTGTTGAACTCGCGTTTGATCTGGATATTGAAGTCCTCATAGGAACTTTTACAGTGAGAAGAGAAGATATAGTTGCAAAGGCCGGGAAACTGGAAATATACTGCATCAAAGCTTCTAAAATGGAAGTTTCCCCAAGTGGAACAAATACCAGGAGCATCAGTACTGCTGCGGCCTCTCCCTAAAAATATGAGGAAAACAGGTTAGGCACAGAATAGTTGGCAGATATGTTCCGAGACTCTGTGGCAGCTGGGTGGAAAGGGAATTCTTAGGACAGGGACCTTCTTAAAACAACCGCTGTTGAGGTTTTGTGGTTACAATTGGCTTTGTAATCTGCTATCTTATGGCTGTACTAATGGCTCACTACTGACATACATTAATGCTAAGTTTTAAAATGTATTCTTTAGTTATTCAATTTTCTATACCGTTCTCCCAGAGGAGCTCAGAACTCGAATCTGTGTGCTGTGTTTTAGAAACCATTTGGGATATGACCAAAGTAGCTCATTAATGCAGGTCATAATAATGCTTTTTATCAAACATTAATATAAGCAGATAAATTAAAATTATGGCATTATTGTGTGCTAATATAATGTGCAATATCCCTAGTGAGTTCCCTTCTCACAGTTTCCTACCCCTTTCTCACTGCTTCCTTTATACTTACATTAACGTGGGATTTAACATGCATTAATGCCAGAATAACATGTGTTATCCACTAACACAAAATCATGCTTTGAGGCTCAAATGCGGTTTAATAAATAGGCCTCTTAGCCTCCTATCTTTGGACTTGTTATTCTGGAAGAGGTGGGGTGGGGAGAATACATTGGAACTACTTATGTACCTTATCTGCATAATCATTTATTTTTAAAAAATTTTTATTTATAAGATTTTCAATTTTACAAGCATGAATTAACATTTAACACTTGATACAGATCGAGTAAATACAATTAATCAAACAAAGCAATAAGAAAATTAAACTCTTGTTTATTCCACCATATAGGAGATCAAGAAAATAAATTAACTTTAGTGGAAATTATCAAATAACTAATGCTAATAGATACACCTTCATTCAGCCGAATAGCAAGTCATATATCATTAGGCACAGTTACCAGACCTTTTTTTGACTCAATAAATTCTAAAAGCTGTTTAGGCTAAAAAAAAAAAGGAAATTCTTGTTCTGATAAGAAACATAACATTTTGCAGGAAACTTAACAAGAAATGTAGCCCCCAGAGCCAGAACCCTTGGCCTCAGGGCCAAGAATTCTTTCCTATGTCTCTGGGTTCTTTGAGAAAGATCTGGAAAAATTCTAACATTAGAGCCTAAAAACTGGCCATTCATATAACGAAAATACAGACATAGGACAAACTCCTTGTCACTTTCCAAAGCTAGGGTTACAAGCGTGGCAGTTCTATCAGTAACTACTTCTCAAGAGTTTTCAAAAAAATGAAGATAAGTTCATGTCTGCCTGTTTATTTACAAGCAGTTCTGCTGGAGTAGATTCCCGTTGAGGACTCCTAATATTGAGATAATAAGCTCTCACAATTCGTGGTAAATTTTCCAACTGTTTGGCTAAAGTCTCATGGAAATATTTCCTAACCATCTCCACCGGTGAGATGATAGGACATTTGGGGAAATTCAAAAATCTTAAATTATTCTCTTGGCTGGTTTTCAAAATTTTCCATTTTACGTGAAATAAATGATCTTTAACCATTTTTACTTCTATAGCTTTCATTTCCTTTTAATTTAACTTCTTGCTTCTCCACTTTTTCATTTAATGCAGATAGTAGTACCCCCTGTTGCTCCACCTTAGAAAAGACAGTTCCGTAATCAATTTTGATAATAGAGTCAATTTTAGGTTGGAATCCATGACGGATATGGCTTGCCAGAGCACTTCTAAATCAATTTTCTCTGGCTTTTTCAACTCCCCAAAGTTAACATTCTCACCTGACCTGAAGCAGGTCTCAACTGTTCCTTCGTTGTGCTGGGAGAACGCTGACAAAAATTACCTGCACCTTCCTCCAAGGAGCCCAGTGAAGGCATCCTTCTCAAGCATAAGTTCAATCTTCTCTCTTGGGATAACAGGACACCAGCAGCTATTTGCACTAAATCACTTCCAGGTTGGAGAGGAATCAGTCTCTGCTCTGGGCTCAGCAAAGCCTAGCTCATTCTCGCGCTGAGGTCTCCCGATGAATCTGGGTTAACCCCCGAGGTAGGTCTAGGATCTTCACCCGAATGGGCAAAAGCACTCATAATTGTCTGCTGTGTCATTCTCTGGGGGGTTCCAGTCAGTGGGGGGTTAGGGCAAGCAGTCCCTTTCCTCTTTCCCATATTACACGGGAACAAGTCACACCACACGCTGAAACTCAGCAAACAATCAGCGCTGTCCGCTCAGGTGCCTGTCGTCGACGTCATCTTGATCTTGATCTGCAAAATCACTGGGAGATCTTATTAAATCTCTCATGATATATAGGCAGTCTCTATAACCATTTACATGCTGCTCATTTATTACCAAAAGAAGACACAGCACAAGTTCCTGAAATATACCAAGACTTATAGCCCCTAAAGTGATATTTCAACAACCACTAAATGGGAAGCAAAAATTATTGGCCAGAATATATATTATTCAATACAGAAAACGTGAAGAAAGGTGCTATGTTGTGGAGATAGACCAGATGCTAAAAGCAAGAATTAACACACAGAGGTACCACATTAGCAACTTCAAAACAAACCAAAGTATGATGGTTATCAGCAAACATAGAAAACAAAAATTTATGAACTGCAGATATCTGTGGATTCTGTAAAACAGAGCGGGAAACAGTTACTCATCTTGTAACTGGCCACAAAGCGATGATGGCAGAAAATTTCTGTACAGAAAGACAAAGCAAAGTGGCACTTCTCATTCATTTTTTGTGTAATATGTTGTACCCTCACTTTTTGCATTCTGTAATTCGCTGACTGTCCAGCTTTCTACCTTGGGTTGCATACTTGAGATTTATATTGCACACTTGAGATCCATATTTTCCTTATGTCTATTTCTTATGTAATATGCTGTACCCTCACTTTTTGCATTCTGTAATTCGCTGATTTTCTAGCCCTCTTCGATGTGAATCGCCTAGAAGTCATCTGACTATAGCGGTATAGAAGAATAAAGTTATTATTATTATTCACTGGAAACTTTGTAAACATTGCAACATTACCACACTAGAAAAAAACCCATTGGGATCATGACCTTAAGACAACTGGGGAGAATGAAGAGGTTATGGCAGCCTGGGACATCCCCATCCCTCCAAAAAATAAAAAAGCTGGGTGAAAGAATGGAAGAAAGAGAACACCACCAGAATGACACTGATCTTAGAAGTGTGTCAGTCTCAAGTCCAATCCCAGTCCCAATTGCGTAGAAATAGTGTGACAAAGAGAATCCTCACGTACCAAGAAATGTAGTCTGAGACTAAGAAAAGAGAGGCCTGGAAACAGTGTTAGTTTATAGTATACATTTTGAATCATTACTCAAAATGAATGCAGAATAAAGAGAAAACATTGGAAGCTTTTTTGAAAATAGAGCAAGGTGAAGTCAAAATGAAGAATCTGAGGGACAAGAGGCAATATTAGGGTATAAAGGGTAATTTTATAGCTGGCCACCTAAGTCAATTGGACAGGAAGGTGCCAATTTTGACCCTAACTTTTAAAGACACATCCCACAATTTTGGATGCTACAGGCATGATGAAAATGAATTTCCAAATGCATTTGGATAGGTTCTTCTTATGGACTCCTGAAAGTTCTCTTTAAAATGATGCAAGTATTACAGTTAATGTTCAGTAAATTTGCAAGGCTGAGATCATCTTCCACATACCTTGGCTTGGGAGTAAGGTTAATTAAAATCAGGGTATACACAAAAGTAAGTTTCCAAGTTTAATTTACATTTTAATATACCGACCATCAGTGTGTATCTGGCCGGTTTACAAAGCTAAAAGCATAAAAGTAAATGTAAAAACGGCGTAAAAAAGGAAAGGTGAAACATAAAGTAGATGAAGACGGTGACATACCTGGACTTGAGGGAGTGGAGGAAAGGAAAGTTTATAATTACATCGTAAAAATAAAAGTAAATGGAGGTATGAGGGGAGGGGGAAAAACATCAGGGACTGAGTGTCGCTTCATAGAAACGGTTCTTTTGCAGAGTGTTTTGCAGTTGAAGAAGGTTATCGTCAAGCGCTAAGGAATGCGTCTTGGAATTAGAAGATTTTGAGTTTGGTTTTGATTTTATCAAGAGAATTTTCTTGGCAGAGGTAAGATGGAATAGCATTCCAGAGAGTAGGGGCTGTAACGGAAAAGTTTATATTTTGAGTAACTCATTGGAGATCTTGTCTTTGTAGATCAGCATTTTTTGGGACCAGAGCACTGTGCCCATATGATTAGAACACTAAGAGGAAATGTTACAACAGTCCAGGAACATTAGACATAAGAACACAAGAATTGTCATACTGGGAGAGACTGAAGGTCCATTAAGCCCAGTATCCTGTTTCCAACAGTGACCAACCCAGCTCCCAAGTATCGAGCTAGATCCCAAGGAATAAAACATTTGTTATGCTGCTTATCCTAAGAATAAGCAATGGATTTCCCCAAGCCAACTCAATAATGGCCTATGAACTTCCCTTTTAGGAATTTTTCCAAACCTTTGTTGAATCCTGTTAAGCTAACTGATTTCACCATATTCTCCGGCAATGAATTCCAGAGTTTAATTACACGTTGTGTGATGAAATATTTTCTCTGGTTTGTTTTAAATCTACTATTTAGTAGCTTCATCACATGCCCCCTAGTCCTAGTATTTTTGGAAAGAGTAAACAAATGATTCACATCTACCCTTTCCACTCCAATCCGTATTTTATAGACCTCTATCATATCTCCCCTAAGCTGTCTCTTCTCCAAGCTGAAGAGTTCTAGCTGCTTTAGTCTTTCCTCATAGGGAAGTCGCCCCATCCCTTTTATCATTTTCATTGCCCTTCTCTGTACCTTTTCTAATTCTACTATATCTATTTTGAGATATGGTGACCAGAATTGCACCTAGTATTCAAGGTTTTTGTAGACTTCAATCATATCTCCCCTCAGCTGTCTCTTTTCCACATAGCTTATTCAATTAAATGTGCCTAACAAAACTTATAAGTACTCGTACATAGGTATCACTGTTCTGGGATAGGCCATAGGTCCATCAAGCCTAGTATCCTGTTTCCAATAGTGACCAATCCAGGTCTCAACTAACTGGTGATTTCAAAAGAGTAAAATCGAATAAACAGTGAATTGGAATAAACAGTGAATTTCTCCAATTCCAACTTAATAATGATTTATGAACTTTTCTTCCATGAACTTCCCTAAACAGGAAAGCATTGGTAGTAATAGGAGTTATTGCTCAAGAAAGAGGATAGCTGAGGAATTGCAAAGATAATAAATGCCAAACAAAAGGTAACTGCATGTACTCTTAGCACCTCTCAGATTCTCTCAACGATGGTTGCTAGAGAATTAAGGAAAACCAGGGTGGACAAAAAAAACATGGTTCTCGGAATCCTTGGCCCTTCTAAAAAGATCATGTAAGACAGTTAAATGCATCTGTAAAAAGCACAAATCCCAGGATCCTATGAAGCCTGGCGATAAAAATTCAAAATTTATAAGAAAGCAATAAATGACTCTTGGTTAATTAAAGAATAAAACAACTCAATGAAATCTTTATTTGCTATCTTTAACAAACTGACAAAATCAGACCAACTTACTTCAACCAGTGACACAACACAGCCATCTGCTGCTAAACTCACATCCTTTTTTCAATCTAAAGTTAATAAAATTAGGGAATCATTTAATATTAATCCCTCTATCTACTTACAGTATTATAACCTAAAGGATCAAATAGTTAAAGGTAGCATAAGAACATAAGAATTGCCGCTGCTGGGTCAGGCCAGTGGTCCATCGCGCCTAGCTGTCCGCTCACGCGGCGGCCCTTTGGTCAAAGACCAGTGCCCTAACCGAGACCAGCCCTACCTGCATTCATTCTGGTTCAGCAGAAACTTGTCCAACCTTGTCTTGAATCCCTGGAGGGTGTTTTCCCTTATAACAGACTCCGGAAGAGCATTCCAGTTCTCTACCACTCTCAGAATGGGGTAGGCCACAGGGGCCAAAGCCTCCCCAAAGACTGGTGGTTGCTGGTCAGATATGGCTTTACTCCCCCACCCACCTCCTCCTGACGCTGTACTTTTAAATCTTTGGGTAGATGCAGTACAGCCTCAATGAGCAGGCCTGCCCCTGGAAGTAGAATGAAGGGTTCTGGGGCAGGCCTGCTCATTGAAACTGCACAGTGGCTGGTTGAAGATTTTAAAGTACAGTGCCATAAGGAGGTGGGTGGGGGAGCCGAGAGCTGGTGACAGGTTGTGCTGCAGGATTCCACTGGGGCCTAGGGTAGAGCCCCTGGACTACCCCCCAAAAACAAAACAGTGTTCTACTATCTATGAGTTAATCACACAACTTGGGATAGATTATGGGAGAAATTTACAACTATATCTATAGAATAAATCCATCACCTGAGTAAAAGAGTCTCAAAGAAATCCTGTCTTATAAATACCTGCCCATCCTGCTTACTGAATAAATCCCATTGAAAACACCAGCATGGCTAATAACATACATCAGCATGGCATTAGAAACTGGAGACTATCCAGAAGACATCACCGATATTATTCTGATTCCTATCCCCAAAGCTTCCAATTCAGATCCCACCAAGGTAGATAACGACCGTTTAGTATCATGGATCCCCCTGGATATCAAAACTTCTAGAACTGTTGTTCATGGTCAACTTCTCAGTTATATATCACATCATGACATCCTACATGGAACTCAGCATGGCTTCTGAACAAACCACAGCATAGAGACATTACTACTTACACTGGTAAAGGAAACAAGACAATCCCTAAGTAAAGGAAAATATATGATCCTGCTACAGCAATTTGAAATCTCTGCAGCTTTTGATGCCATAGAGCATAGGCTCAGCGAACTAGAAATTTCTGGTTTAGTCCTAAAATAGTTCACAGAATTTCTGAGTAAAAGATCTTACAAAGTTCAAAAACTTGATGAATGCTCAAGCCCCTGGTGAACAAAATATTGAGTACTACAAGGATCACCATTATCACCACCCTCTTCAACATCTACATGAGACACTTGGGTGGGCATCCTAATCCTATTATATGACATATTCCTGTCATGTCCTGCCTTAGTTAGACTCAGTCAACAATCCACTTAATTTGCTGTCAAAAAACATCACTACCATAGACAAATGGACCAAAGATAATTTCTTGAAATTGAATAAAGAAAAAAAACAAGATTGTATGGTTCACCCAAATCCCAAACCTCGCCTTAAGTACCGGTGAATTACTTCTGATAGAAAACCAATAAAAAGTAATCAGCTTTATCCTAGATCCAAGGTTAACCATGGAAGACCAAATCACATCACTAGTTAAGAAATCATTCTTTAAAATTTAGCTAAGATCCGACCAGCTTTCCTATTACTGCTCATAGATTACTGCAACTGCCTGTATGAAGGCATGTATGGTATACTCCTGTAAAAACTGCAACTCCTGCAAAACACTGCTGCAATATTGATCTTTGGTGCTATGAAATGTGACAGAGTATCCTCATTGGCTACCTGTCCAAATTAGAACAAAATGCAAGATCTCCTGCTTGGTCTACAAATCTCTATTTGGTCAATCCCTGGAAGCAATTAGCAAAAGATGCCCTCTCCTAAGAAACCATGACAACAAATAACAAGCCAGAAACATACATCATCGTTTCCAACAATAAGAAAACCAAACTAAAAACTAAAAACACCACCAACTATTTTTTGAATATTTAGGAGCAAAAATCTTGAACAACCAACCTGCTGGTTAAAATCAGAACTTCACCCTCATACATCATCTCTAGGAAGAGTGTAAAAATGTATCTATATGAAATCTGGTCTTCTCACAAATTTCAACCCTCCCTATGTCGAAATGATCTAACAACCATGCCTAGACAAGTTCCTGCTGAACCAGAACATAAGCAGTTAAAGCTAGTCTCAGTTAGGACACTGGTCTTTGAGCAAAAGGCCGCCACTTGAGTGGACTGCTGGACACGATGGACCACTGGTCTGACCTAGCAGCAGCAATTCTTATGTTCTTATGTAGCTAATTCTTTATGTAATCTGCAAGGAATAAAGTGGACTATAAATTACCCATAGCATTGATAGTGTACCTATCACCTTGATACTTTGTATCACTTTGGTCATGTGTGTTTACAAAGAAATTCTATATCCAAACTGACTAACCTTAACCTGGTGTTTGCAGTGCAGCTGTGAGTTTGTTTTGCCTCTTTTTTTACAGAAGCTGTTGAGTAAATGGCCTTGTCCTTACCTCCCAGAACATCGATGGTGTATATCTGGAAACAGATCAGGAAAGCCGTAAGGTAGGTCCATGCTATTCTTCTTTCAACCTATTCCATGCCCACAAATTCCAACCAGGAAAAAAAAAATAGAAATGTGATTGAAGAGCTAAAGAAAAAAATAATTTATACTAGTGGTTCTAAAACTTGTCCTAGTGATTTAAAGCCAGTCATGTTTTCTATATATCCACAGTGAATATGCAGGACAAATATCTGCATATATTTGAAAGCCAACCAGACAAGTAGAAAATTACTGGACTAAGTGTATAGCCCTCGATGGAGACTGTCCCAACTTTGTTGGATAGGCTGAGAATTTTTCATCTATGCAAATTTTTCATCTGTGTGTTCATTTCGGATATCCTGAAAATCTAACTGGCTAAGAGATCAACAGGAGAGGTGTGGAAACCATTAATTAATCTGGCTACAGTCTACAGTGCTAAGTACACATTTTTCATCAGTAAACAAAAGGAATGAAGAATAGAGACATGGGAAGTTGTTTTCTGGATTTAATTATTGCAGCTATTAAGACACATTTGATTCCCAAATCTCACACAGAACAAACTAAAGAGGACTAAGCACATCTTTCTTAATTTAATAATAAACGCTTGCTATAACTGATTTGGTGAAAAATCAGTTCTTGGGGAAACTTCATAGTTACTGTATTTTTCACTCCATACCGAACCATAAGACGCTCCCTAGATTTAGAGTAGGAAAACAAGAAAAATAAAATTCTGAACCAAATTGTGCACCCAGCCTCCCTCACTCCCTGCTAGGCTTTGCACCCTTTCCCTCCTCCCTGCCAGGTTCTGCTCCTTATCCCCCTTCCCTGACCTGAAACCTGCCACCCCTCTCTCCTCTGGTGATCTAGTGGTAGGCTGGGACAGGAGGGATCCGTCCCAGCCGACTAACAATCCTCCTCCCTCCCCCACTCCTCCCGGTACCCTTTAATAACACAGCCAGCCCGCCAGCCCTTCCTTTTAAAAACTTCTACCCGCTGGCCCTTCCTTTTAAAACACCCCTGCCCACCCGCTCTTTTAAACTCCCCTGCCCTGCAGTACCTTTTTAAATGCCCCCTGAAGCTGGGTGGTCCAGCAGTGTTTGGGCTGGCAGGAGCGCGCTGTCTGCGCTGCTGCCTGGGCTCGCCTCGCTTTCTGAATGGCTGGGCAATACATAATACCCGAGCTAAGTACCATACAGCATTACTGCATACCAAGAATAAATAAGTTGGTTTAATAATAAAATAATTAATGCACATAATGCTTATATAGTGGAGAAGACGTTTATCAATGATAGCCCGTTTGCAAGCCAAGTAACTAAGATTAGTTCTGGTAACTGGCTATGGGCACTTGAGATTTATTGTCTTCATCCTTGATGTGAATAAGCTGGGATCTTTTTGATCTTGAGTTGGCCTTTTTCTAAGGGTTTTGAGTAGTTATACTGGTGATTGGATAGGATTTCTTACCCTTATTTCAAAACATTTAGCTGATATCGTTAAATAAATATATAAATATAAAGTGCAGATGTGCAATCAGCATAGGAAGAAAAGGGGAAAAGTAGGGTGTATGTGAAATCCTCTCAAAAATCAATCGTAAAAATCATCAAAAAAATCAAACAAACAGTTAATGGTAAAAAACAATCAATTGGACTAAATCTTCACAAATTCATAAGTTCATAAATTCATATCACCATTATGTCTCCGTTCATCAGTCGCAGATCACACAAAAAATCAAGTACAAATAGTGAAAATCATGATAGAACGCTGAGGGACCAATAAACTTAGCTGAATCTTCCAGTTCATGTAGCCACCATGTCTCCACTATTGGGTAATCTCAAAACATTTCTTTTCAGAGATGCTTTTGAGATCTATACTTAGCTTTCCTTATTCAAAAACCTCAGACATCAGGCTTTACATTTAAATTTCCCCTTAATTCCTTTTGTATTTTGCCTCCCCTTTCTTTTATTTTAAGCAATGTATCCTCCCCATCTGTCCATATGTATCATGTTATGTCCTTATTGCAACTATGAATTTGTTCCCTTTATTTAATATTTAAAAAAAACGTTTAAATACTTTGGTGATTCAGACAGGTCGTGACCTGTTTGGGCCGCCGCGGGAGCGGACTGCTGGGCAGGATGGACCTATGGTCTGACCCGGCGGAGGCACTGCTTATGTTCTTATTTCTTAGGTCTTTCCAGGACCATAGAATGGTTATGTCTCATTGGGATTCTACTAAGGAGAAAACCATTTTTTTTCTTAGCATCCCTGATATGGAATGGGCTTCCCCCCAAAAATCCACACTGAACCAAATCCTAAAAAGTTTAAGATTTTAATTGAAAACCTATTGCTTTATGCAAGCTTTTGATGTCCAATGGAATGTGGTGGGGGTATTTACAAGTGACCCTGAATAGTACTGGTTTAACTCTTGTCTGATTGTAGTTTATATTTTCTCTCTTCACTAAACCACAATAGCAGTTATTAGCGCAGGGAGCCACGCTGAATGCTGCGCTGCTCCCAATGCTCATAGAGTTCCTATGAGCTTTGGGGCACTGTGGAGCATTCAGCGTGGCTCCTTGCATTAATAACCGCCATCATGGTTTAGTAAAAGGGGTGTGTATGTGATTTAGTTCTTTCCTATCATTTTTTTATGGAGTTCTTTTCCCTATGTTTCTGTTTTTCCTTTGTTCTTGGAAAAATTAAGTGGCATATAAAATTTAATAAACAGAAGCAGAACATATGCACTCGAGAGGACGTTTAGCCACTCAAAATTATATGTGCAATCTGATAAAGTGCACAGATTTGACTATAATAAAAGAGCCATTCAAGGGACATTTTTAGGAGTGTGTTATGAATTTACATGTTAAAAACTTTCAGAAGTTATATTTATGTATATCAATATAGATAAAAATGTAGAGTAATGAGAAAAGAAGACGAGATGTTAACAGTAAAGGAGGGGACCATTGGGAAGTTGCAAAGGAGGGAAAAGACACACAAATACCTGGATGTGAAGTCTTGCCTCGACGAGGCTCATCTCCCAAACAATGCAGCTGGCTCACCGACTGTGTATCATGGCATTTGCAGGAGAGTCACACACTTGACATTGTTATAACATTCTTTCCCTATAATAAAAGCCAATGAGTGTAACTGTATTCTCAAAGGAATAGATATGTGAAATACGGAATAAGTTTGCAATAGAGTTCTTAAAATCCTTTTCTCCACAGTAAAACTGAGGCAAAAGAATGTTATTGGCAATGTGTCTTCAGCTGCAGCAGTCAGGGAATTCCTGGGTTTCGTTGCCATGGAGACTTTTTCAAAACATACTAAAGAACCTGACATCATAGTGATGTCATAGGCAGCTTTGTTTAGGCATTTTAGTTGCTGCAATCTTTGGGGAATTTGTAGGATATTTAAGAACATGAGAAGAGCCTTACTGGGTCAGACCAATGGTCCATTTAGCCCAGTATCTGGACTTCACGGTGACCAATCCAGGTCACAAGTACCTGGCAAAACCCAAATAGTAGCAGACTTTTAAAAGATTGCGAATGGTACAGAATTCTGCAGTACGGTTGATTTTCGGTTTGAAAAAAATAGGAACATATTAGCCCCTATTACCAAAAATTACCCTGGTTGCCAATGGAGGCGAGAGTTCTGTTTAAATTTGCTTGTATTTGTTTTAAATTGATTTGGGGAATGTCTCCAGCTTAGTTTCCCATTTCTTCCTGGATTATTCCAAGTCCGCATGTAGAGTTCATTTGCATATCCAACTGTTAAATCCTGTCAGTTTAAGAGATTTTTTGATAGAACTCTTGCTTTTCAGGCAGCCAAAATGAATGACTAGCTCTATTTTATTATTTTTATAATAAAACTTTAAGTTTAAGCCATTCAAAAACAGAATTTGGTGTGATTTGTGACATTTGCTTTCGTTCTTTAGGGATGAATGCTTTTTCCTTTTGGAAGAATTTTTCTTGGAATTATGAGTTGTTTGAAGAATAAAGTTTGTGTGAGACATATTTCACCATCTGTTTGACTTCTGAATAAAGAGAAGTAAACTTGGGAATCTGAGTTTTGCTTGGTGCACAGACTCAAAGAAAGAGTGACTGGGTTTGGGGCCATTTTTTTGATTTTCCCGATCCATGTGTCGGATTTTGTGGTATTTCAAGCCTTTTTAAACATTAAACCAATAAAAAACTTGTTTGAACTCTGAAAGAACCCCTAATTTGCTTGAAAAGAAACACTTAAATTTACAATTTATAAATATCTAGAAATAGAAGCCCTATTTATGTGCTTAGTTGGTAACTAAGTGAGAATAATGAGGCTAGTACTACATAAGAGTGTTAAATTACATCAATATTGGTTAGCAAATGAGACTATAAGGTTATACCTGAGGCCTTGGAGAATGAAGTGGCTTGTCCTAGGCCACAAGGACCATTAGTATTAGAAGAGGCCTTTACAACTAGCTCAGCCCTCTTTCACCAATGTCTTCCTCCTACCTTGTAAACTCCTAAATAAGGCAATTGCTTATTTTTTTATGCCTGTACTTTTGAAGTCTAGGGCATAGGACCTCGTGTAACTCTTCTCCACTCTAGTCATTTAATGAACTGATATTTTCTGGTAGCCACTGGTGCTCTGGTAAGTATTTACTACTGGACATTTGTGAGAGTCAGGTTGTGTATCACCTTTTTCCTTGCATTTTCTATGTCTTTTCCTCATGGATTCTATGTCCATTTCTCTGCATAAAACATCTATTTTATAGATATTTCTTAATGATTCTGCAGTTTACCAATACCATTTCCCCCTCTGTTCCCACTATTCAGATGTCTTCAGGAAAGCGAGAAAATCATATTATGGTTGTAAGATATCCAAGTCCAATAACCAGAGTGGTATCCTTTTTAAGCTCTGGCGTTCCCTGACTAATACTGACTTTAAAACTGACCACTCCTCATCCCCTTCCACTGAAACCTTAGCTTGTTTTTTTCAAGAAAAAAATCTCTCTTATTAGACAATCTTTTCCTACAAGTGAAATTGAGTATTTCACCATATATTTTAAACACTTCACAGAGGAAATACCAGCTGATCGCTATTGGCACTCATTTACTCCAGTATCCAAACTTCAAGTTTCTAGATTGTGTGAAAGGATGAGAAAGTGCAAATGTTCACTGGACCCTTTTCCATCCTATTCTTAATATCTCCTCTCAAGCTATAACGTGGTTAACGGCTTTTCTGAACTTTTCTCTGGAAAACGGATACTTTTCATACTCTATGGGACAAATATCACTTACTCCCCTTTTAAACAAAGCAGATTTAGATCCTACAATTCCTTCTCATTATCGCCCAATCTTCAATATACCTTTACTGACATAAATGTTAGAATCAACTGTACCTGGTCAACTTACTGATTATCTAGAGAAATTTTCCTTACTTTAGTCATTCCAACATGTGTTCGTTCTAATTTTAGTACCAAAACCTTACTGATTTCTCTTCTTTCAAAAATTCAACAAATCCGTCTCCAAAACAAATATTCTATTCTACTTCAGTTTGACCTTTCTACAGCATTTGATGTAGTCCATCATGGTATTCTTCTTCAGTTGCTTTCAGACATTGGTCTCCACCAGGCAGTTTTGGACTGGTTTTCTAAATTTCTTCTGTACCATTCTTATTCAGTGAATTTTGAAGATAATACTTCTAACTCCTGGCAGTCTCCCTGTGGGGTTCCTTAGGGTTCCCCACTTTCTCCAATTCTATTTAATCTTTACATGACTACCCTGAATATCCTTAAGTTGTCATCTTGGGAAACTTTACTCACTTATGCGGATGACATTTTCATACTGATAGAGATAGATCCGGACACTTGACCTAGTATCTAAAGTAAATCTATGTATATCAAAACTTCAAGCCTGGGCACAGTCTGTCCGGATGAAGCTTAATACAACCAAAACCAAATTATTATGGTTAAGCTCAAAATTGGATTGTCTTCCTCCTTCTATAGCTTTTCTGGATCCTCTCTACAGATTGAATTTTCTGCTAAGGTTTTGGGAGTCCTTCTTGACTCCTCTCCCTCTTTTAAGGATCAAATCAACTCTGTGGTCAAAAAATGCTTCTTTAACCTGCGTTTACTGAGGAAGGTTAAACATCTCTTTCATCATCAACATTTTTTCCATATTAGTTCAGTCAATTATATTATTTCGTCTCAATTATTGCAATGTATCGACCTCAGTATCACAAAAACTTGTCTTCATAGATTGCAACTGATTCAAAATACTGCTGCAAAATTGATCTTTGGGAAATGTAAATTTGACCATGTGACTCCATTGCTCCCGGTTTATTTTAGAGTTCAATTCAAATGTGCTTGTGTTGTTTTTAAAATCCTATATGGTATATTTACTCCTCTACTTCCTTTATCTTGGAACATTTCCAGATTTTCCTTTGCAAGAGGTAATCAACAATTTAAATTATCTCTTCCTTTCAAGAAAGGGGTAAAAGGAGTCAAGATTTTTACTCAATCTCTGATTTTTAAGCTTTCTCAACTTTGGAATGACCTTCCACTCCTTTTAAGGACTTCCGGTTCACTCTAAGTTTTTCGTAAATCTTTAAAAACCATTTTATTTGCTAAACACTTTGAAAATTAATCTGCCGAAACTTAGTCTTTAGGGCTTTTATTTGTTAAGTTTATTGTAAACCGAGATGAGCTTTCTTGGATTGATGTCTCGGTATATAAAGCCAAGCATTAGATTAGATAAATAATATTTTAGGGTAAACCACTTTGGGATGATTGGTAAAGGGCAGTTAGTCAAACACAAACATATATCTAGTACAGTGGTCTCAAACTCGCGGCCCGCCATGTACTATTTTGAGGCCCTTGGTATTATAAAGAATGCTTCTTTATAGAAAACTTGTGCCTTAAGTGTCCGGCAGTCGCGTCCGCAACCTCCTTCAGCTCTCACCTCCTCCAGCACCGGATACACGCATAAGCTGCACCGCCTCCAATGATTACCTTACGTTCTGGAGCATTGCCCACCTCACTACTGTAACCTCGCGTAAGCGCTTTTCTGCGTCTGTACGTGATTGTGAGGTGGAGTGGAGAGGACAATCACGTACACTAAAAACCCCTCTCTTAATCCCATTCTACCTGCTCACTATAGACTAATCTTCAATCTCTGTTACCTCTTCAAGTTAACTGAAAAGTCATTTTTTTTTTTTTGTAACTTAGTCACCTTATTTACCAGACCCTGGCCATCCATCCCTGGCCATTATAGGACAGAAGGAGTCATCGGGGCTGTCGTAAGTGAAAGATATTTCCATCTAGAGTCTAGACCACAATTATATCATACTTGCTATCTCACTTGATCTCTCTGCCAGGCCAAACCACCAAAATAGTGTTCAGACCACAGACCTGCAAACCCATAAAGCTGTATTCAGTTCCCCTTATCCACAGCTCTTTGCTGTGACCTTCAGTTAGCCACATAAACTTAACTGTACTTAAAGTGGCATGAACATTCTGTTTCAATAAGCGTAAACCTCACATTGCAGGAAATAATGTCCCCATAAACATAGACATAGTCTGGTTATAAAATGTGCCTTTATTAGAAGCAAGAAAACCTTAACCCAAAGGAAACAGAAATATAAAAGCATAAACAGATATGTAGAGCCCATTTATATATTCATATATATAAATAATTTGCAGAGATGATAGCTCTGAATAGGGCATGATTTTTTTGCATCTGTTGTAAAGTGGCTTTGACAACGTAATTAAGTTTGTCTCATCCAGGTCCTTTTTTGGGTTGTCCACATAAAGATAAAGAATGCTGCATTTTAATCTATGCCAGAGAACTATTGGCCACTTGGATCTATGCATTTGTTGTCCCTCCTCAGTCCATATATCGACATACACAGTATAAGGTAGATTCTAATAAATACAGTGGCATGAGAAAAAGGCAGGAAGAAAACAACATCTGCAAAGGCAAAGCATGGACTTAGACTGAACTGTTTTTTGGGTGCAGGGCACTGCTGCTCTCGATGGTGCAATTGTTGCATGACTATGACTGCTTTCTGAATGACCGCTTGCGGCGCAGCTCCGTGCTTTCTTCCTGCTGCGGCAAGGTTCCAGGCCGCGGCTCGCAGTTGGTGTTGATGCAGCTGCAGCGCTCTACATAAGTGTAGTTACGAGTTACACGACTGCCATCTGGGCAACGGAGCTGCACCTGCCGCTTGCTGGTCTGTACTTCCTGGCAGCAGGTGCATTTGTGCGACATAGAGTTTGCTTCAGCTGAGTACCTGATGATGAGAATAGAAAAGGTGATGTAATCATCTATCCTACAAGTTTATTTAAAATTTGATAACAACGCTTATAAAAATTCCTAAGCGATGTACATAATAAAATTAGGGGACGCGAGGTAGTTAAAACATACTAACAAGACAATCTTTGAACAACAAATGAACAAGAACAAGGTGGAAGAAAGGGGTAGAACTACAATGGTTTTAAGGAAAGGTAACAATAAAGGAAAAAATAATAGATTGGGGGCAGGATGAGAACAAAATCTCTTGTGAAAAGTAGATGAGAGTTAAAGATTAAGCAATCTGATGTTTAGATAAGCCGAGACTAATGTCTTTAATCTTCAAATGCGTCTTTATAGAGACTTGACTTGGTAGAAGCTGTCCATGTAATGACATTTAAAATACTTCCCCTTACAAAGGCTGGAGGTGTTGCAAAGTGATGAGAGGTTCTGATCCAGTCTTCCTACTCACAAATCCCTTGATAATCTCCAAAAAGTATCTGAACCTCCCTGTGCTCAGTTTAGTTTGTAAACTCTTCTGGAAAGTGACATGGTAATCAACGGATTTATCTCGAAGACCACTAACACCATGGAGTAAATTTTCAGAAGATAGACTTAGTTAAAGCGGAGAGGTATAAATCAGCCTTGTTTGCAGCATGAAATGTATCAACACTGTCCAAGATCTGGCAGTACAGAGCAGCAATACATACAGCTGCCTCAGATTCTCAAAGAAAGGTGTCAACGTTCCATGAGAGCTAGCAAGTTTTACCAGTATGACGTGGCAGTAGGGTAAACATGGAGCAAGGTAGCAAGTAATTAACAAAAGCAGTCAAATGTGTTGAATAAGCTTCTGGAAATGTGTATTCATTTAAACTGACACGAGAACATTGGATGGCATTTCCCATGTTGTTTCATGTAGTTTTTACCTGAAATGTAAGGAAAAAATATTGTGTGGGGGGGAGGGAGGGCAATATGCTTTTAAAAAGTGTGCATTCTTCTTGAAGAGTGTGCGGTTTTTAGAAAGGGTTTTGCACTTTTCATAAAGAGTACACTGCTACCTCTAATATTAAAGGTAGTTTATTGCTTCATGCCAAACTAGAAAAAATGGAGAATTGTATGAGAGCTAAGAATCTTTGTTTTCTAAATTTCCCTATCACACACTCCCTATCTCCATTGGAGCTCTTGAGAATATACTTGCAGGAGAGTTTGCAATATACTAAAGTAGATAGATACCTTTGAGCCTGATAATCTCTATTGCATTCCGTGGGCTTCTATAGGGAGGTGGTAGATGAGGGGGAACTAGATAAACTATCCTCATCAGACAGTTTGGATTTATCTCAGTTTCTTGAGTCGTCTAAGGACACAATAACAAAACGTGCTACTTTATTGGTGGTGTTTAAATCAGAACTAGAAAAGCAAGCTATTTTAAAGCTTTATTTTGTGAAGAAACAAGTTTTGTTCTGTGGTCAACGAGTTTCTATTTTTCCTGATGTATCTAAGCAGACTCAGCTAAAGAGGAAGCAATTTCTACTGCTTAAGCCTAGGGTTTTAGCAGTGGGTGCAACCTTTTTTTAAAAAATTTCCTTGTAAATGCCTTATATCATATGCAAGTGATAAATATGTGTTTCTAGACCCAGTCCAGTTGGAAGATTTTCTTAAGGATAAACCAATACAAGGAATTTTTTTGATTTATTTTTACAAGTCTGGGAGGATGTTTAGGTGCCATTTAAAAGTGTGCCACATGTTTTTCTGTCTGCCACATGTTAGATATTTTGATTTAATTATTTGTTTCCTAGTGACAGCTAAATGATGTGGACTAGATCACTGATATAATTTTCCTTGAATTTTATTTTATGAGCATTTTTATGCTGATGATGAAATGGATATTCCTTTATGCTTGTTATTTAAATTGTAACAAATGCATAAATAAAGAAATTATAAAAAAAAAAAAAAAAGAGTGCACACTTTTTGCAAAGAGGGCATACTCCTTTCCTGAGAGTGTGCACATGTATGGACAAATGGACTTGTGCACACTATCATGAAAGAGTGCACACTCTGTGCAAAATGTGCTGAGAATGAGGATGCTGGATCATTATCCCACTGGAAGTCTGTTTACACTTTTGCATTCATACACCTCTTGTAGCAGGTTCTAGAGGGTTTGGAGGCTCTTTTTTTCTTGGGTCAGCGCACTTTTGGATGCTTCAGGGCATGATCAAATTTTGTGGCTTTTAATAAGCGGACCCCAGAAGGTGACTACAACCGAAACATGGGCCGTGCTGGGTCCGCACCATAACTTTTGCTTGTGTTGTATGACTGGCTTTTATTGTCTACATCGCTTTTAATTCAAGAAGTATCATTAAAACTTTTTTTACATCAAGATCATCATCTCCACAGTTCTATCTTTGCTTTTGATTTTTTACTCCATTAAAAATTATAAAGAGTAGGGGACACTATGAAGTTACAAGGAAATACTTGTAAAATTAATAGGAAGAAATATTTTTTCACTCAGAGAATAATTAAACTCTGGAACGTGTTGCCAGAGGTTTTGGTGAGAGTGGTTTAAAAAAAAAGGTTTGGACAGGTTCCTGGAGGAAAAGTCCACAAACTGCTGTTGAGACAGACATGGGAGAAGCCACTTCTTGCCCTGGATCGGTGGCATGGAATGCTGCTACTATTTGTTTTTTTGCTAGGTACTAGTGACCTGGATTGGCCACCATGAAGACAGGCTACTGGGCTAGATGGACCATTGGTCTGACCCTGTAAGGCTATTCTTATGTTATCTTTCTGAAAGAGCACTGACCTTTAATTATATTGCTCTTATAACAAAAAAAAAAAAAGGGGAAAAAACTCTGAATAAAATGAAAATTCCTGGAAATGACCTGGAAAATAACACATCATGGAAATTTTGGGGCTGCACTTACCTATATACATCTACATAACCATCATAGAGGATAGGTCAGGACAGCTGGGTGAATCCATTAGAACAGTGGGTGGGAGTAAGAGCAAGGAACGGTCATGACGTGAGCTATCTCATTTTGTGTTATATAACCTTGTGCAGATAACCAGGAACTGCAACCTATTTGCTTATCCAAAGATTTTAGGCTGTAATCTCAGGTCTTATTTAGATAGGATGCTTGCTTTTTAAGCAAGCAAACAACAGTCCTGGTTGGGTAACTTTATCAGCGGAGCCATGTTGTCCTATGGCGCTTTTAGAAAAGAAATCAAGACAATATTATTTGATAAATTCATTTCTTAATCCATGTTTTTATCTTCATTTTTAAATATAATCAATCTTATCCTATCAATTTTAAATTTTAATGTCTTTTATACAACAGGCTGTATTCATTTTTTACCATTTTGTATTTCACTGATTGTCCAGTTTTTCTCTTTTGTGGAAACCACCTAGAATTCTTTTGATTAAGGAGGTATAGGAAAATAAAGTTATGTTATGTTATGTTAGGGCAGTAGAAGCATCGGCAACTGAGCAGACTGTTCTAATTGTTTATTTGGTTGGATGTAGCTGACATCTTTTAAGAGTAGCTTGTGTTCAGATACCACATGTGTTACTAGGTCCACAGGCTAAAGGGTCGATTTTTAGTGATGCTTACCCAGGTAAGAATTAATCCTACCAGGGTCAGCATCGGTTTTCAGCTGCATTTTCTTGATAATACCTCTGAAAATTCTGCATTGACACTATCCAGATGTTGTTAGGCTGTTCGAGTGTACAGCCAAGATGGAGCTTTGAATTTAATCTGAGTACTGCTATTATTTGGCACTGGTACCTGGATAATTATCCAGATAAGTCAGGACAGGAAAACAGCTGCCTTAACTTATTTGGATAGTTATGAAAGTACCAGTCTTATCTAAAGTTTCCAGTGTCAACCTTATACATGGATATTCAGTGACAGTGTCTGGGGGTGGCCTGTTGCTGAATATCCAGGTATACATTTAAATGCCCTGACAACATCCTTTAAACACAAGGGAAGAAGCTTGTGGCCAATGCAATGGAGTGCCAGTAGAGTTTGAACAGCCTGCTTCTCCAACCACTAGGCTATTCCTCCAATGTACTACTACTACTACTGCTTATTTCTACAGCAGAACTACATGTATACAGTGCTGTACATTAAACAGTCGCTTCTCAGTAGAGCTTACAATCTAATCAAGCAGACAAATACTTTTTCATAGAAAGAATGGTGAATGCATGGAATGACAACCAGGTGGAGATGAAAAATGTATCTGCATTCAAGAAAGCTTGGGATAAATACATTGGATCTCTAAGGGAGAGAAATAGATAGATCTCGTGCTCTTTTCGTATCTTCTTCTATCAAGGGTTGTAAAAGTAAGAAATATCATGACCATATTCTTTCTTTTCAGGCAGCTTCTTATGATAAGGACTTTTGACACCTAATATTTACATCCCATTCTTACACCCATTTCAGAAAACAATTGAAAACTTATCTTTTTAGAAAATATTTGGCTGATTGATTCCTACATTTTTCCTTTGTTATTATTTAATCTTTTGTAAACCGCATTGAACTTCAAAGGTTATGCAGTCCAGAAATCCAATTTTATGCTATGTTATGTTTATCTGCCTTCATAACTCTATGTTTTTATCTTTCATTTGATGCAGACGATATTAAGACAAGCTCACTGCCCAGGAAGTAAACTCATGGATCTATAGTAGTTTACTTACATGGAGAAGGTACCACAGGAGCCTTCACACTTTGGTATGCTCACTTTATCAGGGGATCTGCATTTGTTGTATGAAATGTAGTCCTCATACTCTCGAACCTTACAAGAGGTTGTCTTCTCAATACCTGCAACCCAGACCCAAACGTTATAAACATCTCATTCAAGAAAACCCAAGTAACCACCAAACCTCATTTTTTCAGTGTAAAACACAGCTCCTCATCTTGAAGGACAGAGTCTTGTTCTTGAGTGATAAAGAAATCTGAAATCATTACTATAAAAATTCCACAAAGAGGGTAAATTCTATGAAGGGGTTACCAATTTCTAGATGTCAAGAACGCATGTTAATGCCCCAAATATCACCATGGAACCTATTCTATAAAGAAAAATAGGTGGTTTCCTTCCTTTTGTAGAATACTTGGGTAAACAAGTCAAAAAAGTGTGCACAATTTACATGCAGTCACACCAGTCATAGAGGTGTGCCTAGATTGCCAAAACACAGTCATACGTGACAATCCTCTATAATTAATGTGCATAACTCTGTGCCTTGACCACGTTCTGTCCATTTTCTGCCCATGTGTTCACTCACCCACAAACTACAAGTCTTTTCATTTAGATACCATATTATAGAATCTTGCATAGCCAGAATATCGGCATTTGTGTGTCTATGTGCAGTGCACACATGCTTGCATAAACAAGCCCCTTCTTGGAACCTTTATGGAATTACCCTCTTAAAATAAGGCTGCCAACTGGATCCAGATTCGCAGGTTAATGCTGCACATGTAAATTTTAATTAATGCCAATTAGCACTGCTAATTGATTATTAGCACCCAATTGCCTATGGTAATTGGCTTGTTATTCAATTAAATTATTTGCGACCAAAATTCTGCATGCGATTTTTAGCGCCATATGTAGAATTAGATTGTAGATTTCTTTATACTGCAACCAAAGCTTCATCAGGCCAATATTATTTTTAATTTTTTTAACTTACTTTTTCAAATTCTGAACACTTTACTCTCCCCCCCCCACCTCCTTAACAAAGCCATGACAGTTGCTGCTGTACAGCAAAAGCCCTTTAAATTCCTATGGGCTTTGGGGCAGTTACCACAGCGACAGCCATAAAAGCAGCTTTGTAAAAGGGGGAGGAGGGGGTTAAATAACTTGTAAATCCCTTCTTTAAATCCCACTAAAACTTAACATAGCAAATTTATATAAAGAGAGCAATAAATAGACTCATTTTTTAAAAAACATCAAAGGGGAACATCATTTAACCTGAGCTTATATCTTACCCATTGGCTGTATTTATTAATTTTTATTTTTAAACTTTTAATCCACATACACCTATGCAAAGCACAATAAGATAGACATAATAAAAGCAACAAAATATAAGTCCCCTATTATCTCAGGATGTCACATACATAAGTTATTAAAAATAATATTGGACTGACGACAATTTGGGTGAATTGAGTATAATAAAGAAATTATTTGCATAGCTCTTTTTACAAAGCTGCACTATGGACGTGCAGCGCACGGAATGTAACAAAGCTCGTTTTATTCCCATGGGTTTCTTCACATTCAGTGCACGCTAACTGATAGCATGGCTTTACAAAAGAGGATTACTACATAGTTGATCTATTTAAAAAGGCAATATATATACCTATTATATGTTCCTTTATAAATAACCTCCTGAAAGTTTCTCCAAGGCACAGAGAACTTTGATCAGATATATGCCAGTAAAAACTGCTGAGTTTGTTTGTATTTGGTGAAATGTCTACTAAATAGCCACTCTGTCTATTCTCTACTCCCAAGAATGCTTACACATATATCACAGAGAAGTAGCTGCTATGTTTCTTTGGCATCTATTTTTATGTACTCCCCAGACTATTTTAAAAGCACCTACTGGAGGGCATAAAATGCTGTACTGATATTCAAGACACGTGAAAAATTACCCCATAATAGAGTAGGAAGACCCTGGAAAGGGACCATAGCATGAGGGATCTGGAACACACTGGGGGGTGATTTTTCCCACAGTGGCAGCCTTACTTTGAATTTGTAATTAATGGACATAGTTATCAATATGGACCACTGTTAAGATGGCACAGGTTTCATTTTAGGCAGTGGTACCTTGTTACTAATAACTGGAATTAAAAATAGAACAGCATGTCTTTAAAAAAAAAAGTATTTATTCTAACAGGGTCTGCGTTAGGAGAGAACGCAATCAGGGCAGCATCCCTGGGCTGGGATGTCCTTCCCTTCTCCCCACCCGGTTCCGAAGCCCCCCTCCCACCTGTAAAAATGCAAGGAGATCGCAAGCATGGCAGTGACTCTCTAGCACTGCCCTTGGCCTCCTCAGTGCTGTTCAACAGACTGCCCCCATCTGATGCAACTTGTTGTTTCTGCAACAGTGAACTGTGTCAAAGGAATAACACCGAGGAGGCCACAGGCACTTTTAGAGAGTTACTGTGGTGCCGATGACCTCCTTGCATTTTTACAGGAGAAAGGGACTTTGGAATCAGGTGGAAAGAAGGGAAGGACATCCCGGGCCCACAGGAGCCACCTGGAGCTGCTGATTTTAAATTGAAGGGAGGGAAGCTGGATGGGGGGGGGGGGATTGGGTGATCTTGGGGTGGTGGGAAGGAAGGGAAGAAGGAAGAATGGAGAGATGCTGGATGAGAGGACATTTGGTGGGTAGAGAAATTGAGGGAGGGGCAGGGAGGAGAGAAATTTTTTGAGATGGCTCTCCTTAATTTCTGCCCTGGGCCCCAGCATGTCTAACACTGGCCCTGGTAACAGCAATACAGAGGTACAGCTTACATGAATCAAGAAGAATAACAAAAATAGCCTATGTTGATAAATCCCCTACTTAAGTTCATTTCTCTTTTATTTCATTGCTAAAAAATAGCTGAAGTGAATATATAAATATATATATATACACACACTCATTTACTGCATGCATAGGCACGGTGGTTATCCTGAAAGTGCTGGACAATAATGCATTATCTGTTCAATAATTTTACTCTCCAAATAGATTCAGAAAACGGGAATTCTACCATGATGCCATGAGAGAGAACTACAATAAAGGAGATAAGTTGGGAAACATCAGGATATATTTTATTTAGGAAAGAATTGCATGCCATATTTTTAATCGTGAGAGTTCTAGTGGCTGTATTGCTCTTAGAGAAAATTGGAGGTTTGCAGGCTGTTACTGAACCACCCCCAGAATTATCTGGAAATGGTGTGTAAGAGTAAAGATGGTGTTATATGGCCTTAAAATCATATGTTTTGAGTAATTCTTTGACTAGTCCAGTGAAAGCTAGCCCAGCCTTCAGAGAATTATGATTTGACAGCAGAGCAATATTTTCAAATGAATGGTTTTAGTTTCTTACATATTTTGCAGCATCCATTGGGTAGCACCTGAATGGTTCCCTAAGAAGAGAGAATAAGAGTTAATTGGTTTCTAAAATTGGACAGATCTGAGCAATTTATGTTGCATAAATACCCCAAAATGTGTTTTTAGACCAGGGAGAAATTGATTGTCAGCAGAGTCATCATAAAAGTTTTATGATGACTTTTGCCCTTCCAAATTCCTAACATTAAAAAAATACATAACCATTTTTATTCATTTTCATTGAGATATGATGTGTATACAGTATATATATATATATATATATATATAAGAGTAGATATTCAGCATGGTTTAAGCAAGCAGGAAAGGCTCCTGTTTGCTTAAACCAGTGTTTCTCAACTCAGTCCTGGAGTCGCCCCTTGCCAGTCAGGTTTTCAAGATATCCACAATGAATATGCATGAAAGAAATTTGCATATAATGGAGGCAGTGTATGCAAATCAAGTTTATGCAAATTCAATGTGGATATCCTGAAAATCTGACTGGCTAGGGGGGACTCCAGGACTGAGTTGAGAAGCAATGGTTTAAACCATGCTAAGCTGGCCACCAGCCACTGATATGCAGCAGCAGGTTAACAGAGTAGTGATGCTGCATATCAGCTGTGACCGCTCAAGAACAATCTGAGCAGTCAGAAATGTCCTGGGGCAGAATAAGGGCAAAGCCAGTATGTGGGGACTGGTAGAATATCATATCCATTATCCTATACCCTTTACCCCTTTATTGATAAAAACATAAGTGCTGCCATACTGGGACAAACCGAAGGTCCATCAAGCCCAGTATCATTTCCAACAGTGGCCAACCCAGGTCACAAGTACATGGCAAGTTCCCAAGGAGTAAAACAGATTTTATTTTCCATATCCTATGAATAAGCAGTGGATTTCCCCAAGCCATCTCAATATGGACTTTTGTTTAAGAAATTAGCCAAACCTTTTTTAAACCCTGCTAAGCAAACTACTTTCACCACATGCTCTTTCCGGGTGATGAATCGGGCGTCGGGGTGGGGGGGGAAACTATGTAAAAAAATTTTTGTACAATGCGCTCACACGTATAACGCGCAAGGGTATGCGCGGTTTGTAAAAACCACGTATAACGCGCGCATTATATGCGAGAAAATACGGTAAACAACGATTCACATCTACCCACTCCACTTCACTCAATATTTTATAGACTCTGTCATATCTTCCCTGAGCTGTTCCTTCTCCAGGCTGAAGAGCCCTAGCCACTTTAGCCTTTCTTCATAGGGAAGTTGTCCCATTTCTTATCATTTTAATTCTACTATATCTTTTTTGAGATGCGGAGACCAGAATTGCACACACAATTTTCCAAGTATTTGAGGTGTGGCTGTTACATGAAGCGATATAACAGCATTATAATGTTCTCATCTTTGTTTACCATTCCTTTCCTGAACATTCCTAACATTCTTAGCAAGCGCTGCACACTGAGTTGAGGTCAGTGTATTTGTATTTCTATTTTACTTGAATTGTACATCGCTTAGGTATTTAATAAGCGATTTATCAAGCACTAATAAAACTTGGAAACTTGGTTTGAATGTATCCTCAATGATGATACCTAGATCCTTTTCCTGGGCAGTGACTCCTAGTGTAGAACCCTGCATCAGCTAGCTATAGTTCGGGTTCCTCTTTTCCGTATGCATGATGTGTTAGCTACTGTATTTGTGTACATAATGGTGCACGTGTTCAATGATACACTATTCCCCAGATTCTATATAGGTGTGCATAAACTAATTAGTCAGTTGGTTGCTAACAAACAATTATTAACATTAATTGGACTTAATTGGCACTAATTTTGATTTATGTATACTCAACCCAGGGCATGGGTGGGTCAAAGGTGTTCCAAATATTTATAGGCAGTGTTACAGGATACCAGTGTTATGTGCCAAGTTTGTCTTGCACCCTTTACAGAACAGCGCTTAGCATGTATTTTTCCCAGCACCTAAATCTGAGTGCTTCTGTGCTGTGTCTGCTTATATGTGTGTCTGTGTACAACCTTCAACGTACTTACCGGTTCACAGTTTTTCTCATAGAATGGTGGACAGGAAATGTTAGAGATGGAAGTAATGAACTGGTTGTTGATCTTCACACAACTGTACAATGTGCAATTACTTGTTTTGGATGGGATCATGTCACCAGGCTAATTCACAGAAGAAAAAAATACAAGTTAAAGTTATATACCGGGAAAATATTACTTCAATCTACACTTAAAATAAAGAGTATACAATAGGGGTCCTGATTCTAGAAAACACACCTATAGTTAGGCGACTAACTTCATTTTTTTAATTGGCTTAATTGATGCTGATGCTTAAAGTTCCATTAAAAACAATTAAAAAAATGAATTTAGGGTAGGTGCCTACCACTTCGATGTTTATTTCTATATCGAGGCACCTACCGGCAAGTAGGCATGGTTAGGATTGGATTCGGGGAAGAGTTTGGGTGTGGATTGAGTTAGGCCCCAATAGGCACTTACCTTAGGCACACTCATTTAGGCCAAGAAGACCTTGGCCTATAGGAAGCACGTCTAAGAATTTTAACAGCGCTTAAGTGCTGCTAGGTGCGATTCTTTAAACGTAAACTAGCGGTTGACTGACAACCATGCCAAATGGCACTTCATGGATATTCAGCACTGCTATGTGGATACTAAGCAATGCTAATTCATTTAAAAAAACCTACAATTTACTGCACATCATTGAAGTGTAGTTTCCTTTTCTGCCGAAATGTACGTAAATATATTTTCACACATGGGTTTAACAAATAATTCATAATGATAAGCTGCTTTGCTCGCTTCTGCATCACTAACGAATTTTCAAAAACTGTATGCAGAATTTTACAAATCTCCTCTACGTGTGTGAAAGCATACAAAAGCCTGAGTTGCTGGCAGTTTTGAACTCTTTAGGTTATTTTGCTTTTTTTTTTTTAAAGGTGGAGTCCACTTCCGAGCACTTCAGTGGCCACATTGTGAATTTCAATCAAAACTCAAATTCGGTATTAAAATCTTAGTAAAATGCTTGATAAGAACCTCCAGGCCAATATTCAAAGCTACTCAACCAGCCAGGAATAGCTTCTGGCCAATTAAATTGTGTTTTAGCACCTAACTGTGGATATTCAGCAGACAATAGCTGGATATCCTCCACTGAATATCCACGGTTAGTGACTATATCATGTGACACAGCCACCAAACTGGCTAAGTTTAGCGTTTAAAATAGGCCACATAAATATCAGGCCTGTCTTTAACCACTAAACTTAACCAGTTAGTGCTGGCGTAACTAGTTATTTTATTTTATTTATTTACTTACATATTTATATACTGCACGATCCAAAGTTCATAGCAGTTCACTGTTAAAGTTGCCGCAAGTCAAAAATGAAACTAGATTATCAATGCCAGTCGCTGAAAAAGGCCCAGCATTGAATATCCGGACTTAACACTACTGGTGGGCAGCAAAAGCGCTGCCCAACGCTGGCTGGATATCGAGCCCCTCCAGTTTAAGCAGTGTTTTAATTAAAAGAAAATATGCTTCAACTTTCATGCAGCAGGATTTAATTCAATTAGGGCTTTTCTATTACAGGATGCCCAAATTTATACAGTGCTTGACATCAAATATTCCTCTATCACAAACTTCACATTCAAAAGAAATGTGGCATAAAAAACCTCAGCCACCCAGGTAGGGTCACCCGACAAACGATGTAACATCAGGGACTCTAAATGAAAGCGCTCACTTATAAAGCTGCCTTCAATATGCTCAGAAAAGAATTTCCTCCTGCTACCTTACAGTTTGAGGCTGTTGCTGCCATTTATATAAGGGGGGGAAGTGTCTTGCTGGAGACTGACAGCTGCCATATGAACTATTTCTGGATCAGCACTAAGTTGTCAGGTCAGGATTGGTCTTTTATAAGGATGTACGTTCAGTTTGTATGCATTTGATTTGTTAGTATATCTTCAAATAGTCAATGTGCACTAAACCAACTTAATGCATGTTAGCTGGTGAATCAGCCCATGTTAATTTTTTAAAATGAAAAACAAAGAATATGGAAAAACTGGAGGAAAAGTCCAACAATAGGTCAAATTTTTTTTTCATCCACATCCCTAGTCTCTAATCAAACTAAGCAACACATTTCACTGGAGCAAGTTTTCAAAATGATTAGGGGGGCGCCAGACTCAACATAGATTATCCTTTGCTCAATGTTGGATGCTCTAGTGCAGGGGTGGGCAACGAGGTCCAGAATGCAGTCGGGTTTTCAGGGTTTCCCCAATGAATATGCAAGAGATCTATTTGCATGCACTGCTTCACATTGTATGCAAATGGATCTCATGCATATTCATTGGGGAAATCCTAAAAACCCGACTGGATTCCGACCCTCATTGCCCACCCCTGCTCTAGTGCCTAGTGCACCTACAGAGCCACCATTTCATCCCCAGATAAGGTCTGTTCAGCAGCCACTGATTTAGTTTCCACTTATCAAAGATATATGTCTAGGCAGCTTACATTCCAAAATTGTAAGGAGGGATATGAGGAGACAAGATGAGGGAGGGAAGGGAGAGGGAGGAACAACAAATGCCCTAGTGTTTTAGGTTCCAGAGTTAATTATAGGCATCGGAAAAGAGAATCTGGATGGGGAAGTTTGACATTTAAGGATTACTTGGATTCTTTAAAGGTGGAAGCAGTAGGAAGGAGGGCCTTCAAAACATGAGTGGGATACCAGTCAGAGAAAGAAGGGAGCTCCTCAGGATTATATTCAGCTACATTAGTGAACACTTTTTGTGCATCAAACATGGGTCTTACATTCATAATCTGGTAAGAGCCATCCTGCAGGTTCAGCACACAGTGAGTTTGCACGCAGACCCCGCAGCATTCTCCCTGCAATTTCTCCTTCAGTGTGAATCCCTAGGAGGACAGCAAGAACATCAGAAACGCATCATTAGACAACCAGAAAATAAACAACCCACCCCCACAAATCGCCAGCTCTTTACCAGTGGCTGCTGGGTTGATTTGAAATTTTCTATGACATTCTGTGATGGACCATTGTGGTTAAATGTATAGATAGATAGATTGATAAATGAATGAATGAATGAATAAATAAATTTAAATATTTACATATTAATATGACTTCATTTCATCTACCGCTACACCCAAAAAGGACTAATTAACATCTATACCTTAATCATGTACTGACATTATTAAAATTGAAGGAAATGAAGTCATCATATAACACAGCCACAAGATTCCCACCAATGATGCTAATCTGACCACTTGGGGTATATGGCCTGCAGAGATATCATAGCAAGGCATCAATTACTGCACTAACTAGACCATACTTGTTCCTTGGCTGCTGAACACAGTCAGGTTGTAAGGGTTGGCTTGGGTAATTCTTACACGTGGGAGTGTGTGACACAGTGGTTAGAGCTACAGTCTCAGTGCCCTGAAGTTGTGGGTTCAAATTCCATGCTGCTCCTTGTGATCCTGGGCAAGTCACTTAATCCCTCCATTGCCCCAGGTACATTAGGTAGAGTGTAAGTCCGCCAGGACAGATAGGGAAAAATGCTTAAGTACCGTACCTGAATGTAAACCACTTAAGCTATGAGTAGTATATAAATACTAAAATATAAAAAAACGTGAAGAATGAAAGCTAAGAGAAATCAAATTCTAGGATCTACATTTGTTTGAAACAACATGAGAAAAGTCAGCTTTATCTCCTATTTCATTTCATATTATTTTGTGAACTAAATGATAGTGAAACCCTCAAAATGTTTTGTTTTTTTTCAAGTATCATCAACTTTGCACCCTATTGACATATAGCACACACTATTTAAAGACAGGATAGTGTTTTAAGAACAATGATCCTATTCCTAAACCGTATGCACTATCTAAAGATAGTGGACTCACTATCTGTTGACTATCCCCTCATTAAGTCACAAATAGATAATAGGGAGGTTGGTACTCTCAGAGTATACAGTATTAAGAGGTCAAAGTAATTATCTAAGATACTATTCGATAAAGACTTCTCAATGTATAATAGGTCTATAGATTAAAAATTGAATTTTTCACATACACTCAGAATTGTGTAATCCGACCAGGAGCTGCGGCTCCTATAGCGGAACCCACCGTCCCATCACTGTGTATGACTTTAGTGAAAAAGTGGTAAACTAAACGTGCTATTCAAACAATAAATGTGTTTCTCGTTGGCAACAAAAGGGAAAACTGTTCCCACTTAACTTAGAGATGTTTCTACAGGTCCCGACATGAACCATGTTTCGAGAGTCTTTTTCAAGGAACCCGAAAGGAGATATATACAACTTCAGTGCCATAGGAGTAATTACTGTGTGATTCAGACAAAAAAAATCTTGTACTCATATATGAAGATACGCTGAAAAAGTTTTTCTTCTAGACGGTGAGGCCCACAGTAGAGGAGGGGCATAGGTGGGTTGTGATCATTCCTAAAGGTTAAGTGCATTGTTATAGAATATGCCTGATCTACACACAATTTAGGCGCAAGCATTTATGCTCTGTTTTGGTTGGCATAAGTGGCTGCGCCTAAATTTTCATTATGGGGATGGGCACTACGCATATTCTGTCAACTGCGCCTAAATCTAGATGCGGTTTATAGAATAGTGCTAAGCATGGATTTTCTCCAGCGACAATTTTTTAGGCAACATAAGTAGAATTTCCCCCTAGGTGCGTTGTTAAATGAACTGCCTCTAGAACATAACAGAAAAACCAAAACAACTACAAATGACATGGAAAATTAAAATGACATGGTTTTGCCCACACGTCCCTTTCAAATGTAGATTGTACAAAGCTAGGCAGAAGATGAGTGACGAGTAAAACCACTAATTCCAAGGAGTTGAAGGGAGCACTGCTTACCGGCAAACATTTGACATTGCAAGGAACCTGTTCACATGTGACTCTCGGCTCATCGCTGCTGTTGGCATTATGAGTACAGACACAGGTCTCGCACTTATTGGAGAGTACAGGAGAACCCGGCTGTAAAACAGAACATAGACTTAGTCATTAGAGGTGCCTGGAACATTGGCTAGCAGCATTAATAATGCCCATGCTTAACACACATAATTACACAGATGAAATTGGCCTTTATAGAATTGTGCTTAGGCCTGTATTCTCTAAACAGCGCTGTTGTTGGCAGCCACTTATTGCAAGTCAATCATGTGATGGTGCCATTTAGAGAACTGCGCCTCTGACAAAGGTAGTCACCGGAAATGTAGGCCAGGGTTGTCAAGCCCCTACCTTTGCCATGAATCATGCCTACAGAGGTGCTTTATGGCACCTAATGACTCTTTTGGCATTAGCTATGTCTACAGTGTGCTAGGCATCGTAAAGCATCTACCTAGATGCGATTCTTGGTGCCGTTTTTTAAGCATCAGTGGACGCCTATAAATATCTTTTAAAATAACTTTTAAACGAATGGTGTTTTCCTCTTAACTTAGGCGCCTAAGTTAAGGTGCTGTTTATAGAATATGGGCCTTAGTGGCATTCATTTCCTACACCCATTTTTGATCATGATTTATAAAACCTGGCCCTTGACGCACAAATAATGTGCCATGTTATAGAATGAGAGTGTTGCTGGGCTCGGAGAATCGTCAACATAGATTTAGTGCACATATATTAGCTAAACGGGTTTCTCTAATTGGATCTCTGGGAGATACAGAATTGATACAAAGACCTTTTTGATTAAGTGTAGTAAGCTGTAGGTATGACTGAGGGGGTGTATGTTGTGTGTTCTTTTTAGAGCTGTCCTGTCATATATGGAGTTCCTTCCTTTTATGGTACTTATATTGTAAACTGCTTGGACCTGCCATAAGAACAGGCTGTATAACAAGTTTTAATAAAACATAAAATGAACACAGTATACGGATGCAACAGAAACAGGTATCAAAGAATGACAATGGGGGCTGTATCTGTTCTATTGCGACCTGAAAATATATATATATTTTTATTATTTAAAGGATTTATATTCCGCTTTATTGGTAAGTTTCTAGGTAGATTACAGCATTACATACATAATAGATGTGACATTACAAAGGGGTACATTAACATAGAACATGTTATATTTAAACATCTAGTTCAACCGAATCATATTAAAGCTTTTATTTCTGCTTCCATTTTGGTTTATGGTTTTTATTTGTATCCAGCTTTATGCAAGGCTGGCGGAAACTGTTGCTTGTGCTGGCAAACATTTTAAGAGGTATGGGGCGGAGAGGATGAGATGCGCTGGCACCCCCACGGAGAAGGCACTCAGGGTGGTCTGCCCATACCTCTTTAACTGATCAATGAAGCCCCTGCACTACTTTTCTAAATCACCTATCCATTAGTAACTACTGACAGCGACATACGTCACTGTTTGCTGCTAGCTGATAACTGCTAACATGGTGCTAAAATCAGAGCAATTCACTTGTTCTACCAAGAACTGACCTAATAATTGTCTTCGCTCAGTTTAGAACGTTTCTAGAAATTCCCTTAGCTGCACCCTTGGCGGTGTGGGCATCCCTAGTTAAGAACCCCTGATATAGAATGAATCCCTCTATAGCACTTAGATCAGAACTTCACTCAAACAATTTCTTACCAAGTATTCAGCGTTTCCATGGATGCAGACATTTTTGCGGACTGTAACAAGAAGAAAATAAGGTAGTTAGGGTTGTCTATCCCTAATTAAACCACATAGTGATATGATACAAGTTAAAGAGATGCTATATGTGTGGAGCAGTTTTGCTTAGTTTTCAAACATATGAATTGATGTGCTTATCTACAGGATAATTTGCTGGGTAACAAATGTTTGCAAGATATTTGGCTTCTTAGATAGCCAAAGAAAATTACTACACCTAGAGATATCGGGGCTCATTTTCAAAAAAGAAAAACATCCAAAAAGTGGCATAAAGAGGCAGACAAACATTTTTCTCCCCAAACCCTTCTTATTCATCATTTTTAAAACTATATTCTAGTTTATCTAAATCTCAAGGGGGCATGTTAGAGATATGGTGTGGGTAGGACTAGGGTGGGATTATGACTTAGACTTTCTTTTTGCCATAATCAAGAGAACAAGAGGGCACTCGCTAAAGTTAAAAGGGGATAGATTCTGTACAAACGTAAGGAAGTTCTTCTTCATCCAGAGAGTGGTAGAAAACTGGAACGATCTTCCGGAGGCTGTTATAGGGGAAAACATGCTCCAGGGATTCAAGACAAAGTTACACAAGTTTCTGCTGAGCCAGAACGTACGCAGGTAAGGCTAGACTCAGGGCACTGGTCTTTGACCTAAGGGCCGCCGCGGGAGCGGACTGCTGGGCATAATGGACCACTGGTCTAACCCAGCAGCGGCAATTCTTATGTTCTTATGTCCAGGTCACAAGTTAGACATTTGGGCTAGACCTGTTTTAATAATGAATAAGTGCCCAACCTGATTAGATGACCACTGGAGGGATGTCCCACCACACTCCCTCAGTGGTCACTGACCCCCCCTCCCACCCCCAAAGATGCGAATGAAACAGTACATACCTGCTTGTACAACAAATGTTATGGCTAGTCTCCACTCTAACAACTACACTTATGGTGGAATCAGTGAGCCTTCCAAAATCCACCTAAATCCCATATAAGGAATCCTGGTGTGGTGTGCAAGTGGGTTTTGGAGGGCTCACCATACATGATAGGGAGTTATGGTGAGATGTGTACCTGGGACTTTCTATGTGAAATTCACTACAGTGCCCCCTAGGGTGCGGTACTGCTCTGCTGAGATGTCTATGTGGCCCCGCCTACAGCAACAGGGTGTCCATTCTTAGTATGCCTAACTTTTCTTTGACATTTTCAACCACAAAAATGTCTGCTCAAAAGGTCCAAATCCAGACCATTTGGATTTGGAAGGGGCCAGCATTGTAATGGACTGGCCAGCAGAACAGTGGGACACCTTAGAGGGCACTGCTATGAACATTATATAAAGGGTGCCAGAAGTACATCGAATCCTTTATAAATTACTGGTCATCGTGTATCTTTGTATACACAATAAGACATCAAAACATTTGATGGATAGCATTCTGCCATATGAACCACAGCGCCTTTTGTGAAAATCGTTCACAGTTTGGCATATAATCCCATAGCCCCCTCATCCAGTTACTACTGCTCTAGCACACTGTATTCTTTTTATAACCCTGCTTTACCCAGATAGCCTCATTACCCTCTCACAGCATTCCTCTGAGTGCATTAACCAGTCATCACCTAGCCATTCTTACAGTGAGGCATAAGTTCTAAGGCACCTCACACAATAAGAGGGACTTACCACACTCGTAGACTGGGCAACATTTGCCATCAGGAATACCAGCAACCATCTCTTCTCCCAGACCACATTTAGGGGACTCGCTTGTGCAGAGGCTGGAATTGCATTCTACCAAGAAGAGAGAAAGGAAAGGGAAATTTAACAAGAGAGAGTCATGGAAGTTTGGAGCCTCAAAGCTCTATGTATCTTGTCTTAAACTCTGTATTGGTTTCTGAATCCATAACCAATGAGGGTTCTTCAAAAGGTTTCTGCAGGAAATGGTTAGGGCAGGAGAAGTGGTAAGAGGGCGTGTCAGTAGGACGCTGGGAAAAATGTATCACCAAAAAAGGGGGATAATGTGAAAAAGTGATGTAATTTGCTTTTGAGATATTAAATAAACATTGTTAACAAAAATAAAAGTGCGGAAACTTTTTGATGATCTCTGTTTGGGTTTTGGCCAGTTTACTAGTGACCTGGATTGGCCATCGTCAGAATGGGCTACTGAGCTTGATGGACCTTTGGTCTGGCCCAGTAAGGCTATTCTTATGTTCTTATTAAACTGTAATACACTGAAGAGGAAAACAATTATCAACATAGATTCACTGGTCCTAGCTAGGGTATTCACAGATAACAATGATGTTGGCTGAAAACCGCTCTCTTCCATTTGGCTATAAGTACATGCAGGGCTCCTATTAGCTGCATTATAAGAACAGGTGTCCCGGGGGGTACAATGAGGTCAGGGGAGGAAAGCTATGCATACAGACCAAATTCTATACTTATTATCTAAAAAAAAAAAAATTGATGCAGGAAAGGATGGATTTCCCTGGACATGTCTTCCTTTTCGAGAACATGTCCGGGAGTCCGGATGGCTTTTCAAACCCAGCACTTTGTCTGGGTTTTGAAA
Organism: Geotrypetes seraphini; assembly: GCF_902459505.1. NCBI lineage: Eukaryota > Metazoa > Chordata > Amphibia > Gymnophiona > Dermophiidae > Geotrypetes > Geotrypetes seraphini. Next base: position 32,881,981 of record NC_047102.1, read on the forward strand.
AGCTTCCTCAAAATCGCGTCGGGCAGGAGGAGCAAACAGCAGTGGGTGGGACTGGGGTCCCATCCACCCTCTGCCCAGATGCTGCCAATGTGTCTACCTGTAAAATATGCACTATGGAGGATATGGGTATATTTACATAATAGTGTTTGGGCACATTTTTGGCATGTCTCTGTATGCTAGTATAGTAAACATTTAGGGACGGATTCTATAGATGGCATTGAAAAACAGGTAAATCACAAGAACAAGTGATATAACTGGTTGGTGGCCATTTACAACTGGTTAAAAGATTCTGAATATTGGCCGGACAGCCTTTATCTTTGGTCATCAACTTAGGTAGCTCTCTCTATCAATAAATACACACACATGCATAGTCTGTCTTTTTCATAGCTTTGTGTGACAAGTTATCTGTTTCCTGTATCAGTAACATGCCACAGAAAGTATAAGTGTGGTTGGTAGGTGATCTGTGAGGTGAGGACGTTTGTGAACTACAAATTGTGACTTGAGTTACCCTGTGAAAATAGTGAGCTGGTGCATCCTGCGTGCACAGTGCTAAGAACTGGAGCCTGAACTTACTGCATATGATTTCTTCACAGCAGCTGTCAGTGGGGCTGGTCTCGGTGAGAGCCTCGAAACCTTCCTCATCACAAGCGATCTCAACTGGTGTTTTACATTGGTGGGGCCCACAGATGATCCCACTTCCTCCTTCTAGACAGATGCAGTCCTGACAGTTCAACAGAAACTGCTCTCCAAACTATTAGCAAAAAACAAACAGCGATTCCTGTTGAAATAACATAAAATCCAAACTGCTTCCTGTAATGAAACATACGTAACATCTGACAGGACAGATATTACTGAGTTTAATAAATATAGAACTGATTTGTCTTCTATTTCTAGTCAAATATAGGAGTTTAGGCTTTCTGTTAAAAATTCACTAAATTTAGGCCTGCCTTTCATTTGCCTAGATTTAAGAGTCTAATGTCGGCGTCTAACCACCAGGATAAGATAGAAAAGGGGGCCAGATTCTGTTTAGGACGTCTACATTAGACACTGCTAGATGCCCTAATCGAGGATGCTTAGGACGCCTAAGTGAAGGTGCCTTCCAACGCCTAATGACACCTACCTGAAAAATAGGTGTGGTTAGGGGGCGGAAAATAAGCATTGCCAGGAGTCCAAATTAGGCTAAGTAACATTAACCTGTCCTAATATACTGGTGCTTACCTCTAGCATGCCTAGGCGCAAACGAGCGTAGGACGAACACAGAGGATCTCTAATCAGAAAATAATGGGTATACATTGAAGGAACTAGGGTTGGTTCTGGGCAGTCTAGTATGGTATGTGTCCCTTATGTGGACATTCAGTTGAGGACAGGCTGGGGAGGGCTTTGATGGCTGAAATGGTTAAGATGGGTTGGGGTCAGCTTTGATGGAAACTCCAGTAGATAGAACCTAAGCACACTACCGGGCAAGGCTCTGGGTCTCTGGCCCCGAAATATCTAAGAACAAGGACAATTTTAAAATAATGATTGGTTTTTATGGAGCATGTAGGGTTGGGCAGACTGGATGGACCATTCGGGTCTTTATCTGCCGTCATTTACTATGTTTACCAAGCAGTGCTTACCATTTATAGAATCTGTGGTGATGCTTTATATAGAAAAATAGGAATCTACGTCTCTTTATGCAATACTAGCATGAATAGTATAACGCATGCCTATATAGCTATACTGGGTCAGACCATATAGCACCATATCCTGTTTCCACAGTGACCAATCCAGGTTACAAGTACCTGGCAGAAATCCAAATAGCAACAACATTCCATGCTTCTGATCTAGGGCAAGCAGTGGCTTCCCCCATGACTGTCTCAATAGCATGCTATGGATTTTTCTTCCAGGAACTTCTCTAGATTTTTTTTTAACCCAGCTACACTAACTACTGTTACCACATCCTCTGGCAACGAGTTCCAGAGCTTCTCTATTCTTTTAGTGAAAAAATATGTCCCCCTCCCCTATTTGCTTAAAAAGAATTTTCACATAATTTAATTGTTGTGATCTCACACTTTGCCTGACTTTTTATCTGCATACAATAAAATTAGTGCTTTGACAGGGCTAAATGTCCCTACTGATATTTGTAAAGCTCTTGAGCAGATGACAATGTTTTATGATCTGTGCATGTAATTTCATTCTTCACCCAAACTCCACCTGTTCACATGCCCATCAATAAAGTATATGCCAATCATTTCAAGACATGTACTTTTGTATGGGCTAGGATTTTATGAGGTAATTTATGCATGTATGCTGCAATATCTGCATATAAATGAAACCTATTTTATACTGCATAAAGCAAGTCTAGCCATTAAGTATATTGGGTTTATAGGTAAGTAGTTTTGTTAATTGTTGTGTGTGTATTTTAATTGTTTATTGGGTATGTATATTTTGTAATCCACCTTGGATACAGGCGGGCTAGAAATGACAATAACCTAAACTAAGTACCCCTTTATAAAATTACTGCAGACATGCTGAGAATCTGCTAAGGACCATTTTCCCCACTCAAATTATGCTTCTGTTGCACCCACTTCTTATGTTCTAAATTTAGTGAAATTCTGAGTATAAATGATCAAAAGTACAGTTAGAGATCCTACCTTTCTTGGTATGTTATCTGGTCCAACACAACCTGAAAAACACAAAGCCATGTTATTCCCATACTGAAGACAAAAGCTGCATTGCTGTGCTACATTTCAAAATGACAGATGACTTTTGCAATTTATTTACCTATCCTAGGATCACTGGCTGTAGATACAGGTCTTTTTTGGATAGGATGCTAGCATACCAAGCAAGTAAACAACAGTCCTGGTTGGGCAATTATATTAGCGGAACCATGCAACCTTACAGCGCATTTCGAAAAGGGATTAAGACTGTACTATTTGATAAATTCATTTCTTAACTGAAGTTTTATTGTTAACAAGAGGGCACTCTCTAAAGTTGAAAGGGGATAGATTCCGTACAAACTTAAGGAAGTTCTTCTTCACCCAGAGAGTGGTAGAAAGCTGGAATGCTCTTCCAGAGGCTGTTATAGGGGAAACACCCTCCAAGGATTCAAGACAAAGTTAGACAAGTTTCTGCTGAACAAGAACGTGCACTGGTAGGGCTAGTCTCAGTTAGGGTGCTGGTCTTAGACCAGAGGGCCGCCGCCTGAGCGGACTGCTGGGCATGATGGACCACTGGTCTGACTCAGCAGTGGCAATTCTTATGTTCTTGTACTTCGCTGATTGTCCAGTTTCTCTTCTGTGTAAACCGCCTAGAAGTCGTTTGATTGTTGGCAGTATAGAAGAATAAAGTTATGTTATAGTTAAGTTTAAAGATCATGATGGGTGACCTCAAGTTTTATTTAAAATTCGATTAATCGCCTACCCTAAATTCTAGGCGATATACAATAATAAAAAAAGGGGGAGTACAAAAATTAAAACAAAGGCATACAGTATACAAACAAAGTATGTAGACACATGTGAGGTATCCTAACTAAGGCTGCACATTAATTGTGGTTAATAATTGCATGCATCTGACTCACCCATACATGTTTGTTCAGTCTGTCAATCCAGCAACTGCTCACTTCTCCCTTCCCTTGTCCCTGGATCCAATGCTGCTCGACCTATCTTTAAATGCCCTATAGAAGGGCTGCCTGTGGCCTGCACTGGGCCTTTTCCTCTGACCCGATGCTCCTTCTGAAAACAGGAAGTTGCATCAAAAGGGGCTCCAGGTTAGAGGGAAAGGTCTGGAAAAGGCCTCAAGCAGCCCTTCTGTAGGGCCAAAAACTGCATTTAAAGGTAGGCCAAGAAGTGGTGGGTCCAGAAGGAAGAGAAGGGAGAGGTAAGCAGTTGCGTTAAGGCCTGGAGAGGAATGGGAAGGGATGGCAGACATGTTGGGTCCTGGGTATGGGGGGGAGGGGGGAAAAGGAAGGGTAGGAAAAGGGAAAGCAGCCACATGGGGGGGGGGGAAATGGGAAGGAGAGAATTGGAGCTAGGGGGAAGGCTGATAAGGAAAGAGATGGATCTGGGGGCTGGGGGCTAGAGGGAAGGGAGATAGGGAGAGAGCCAGATGTGAGGGATGGAGATGAAGGAGACTGGGAATGAGTTGGACCTGGGGGCTGGAGAAAAGAGAGACAGGGAGAGAGATGGCTCTGGGGGCTGAGGAGAGGGAGATATGGAGAGAGAGAGATGGACCTGGGGGCTGGTGTGGAGGGAGATAAGAGAGAAAGTTGGACCTGGGGCTGGGGGGAAGAGAGAGAGAGAGAGAGAGTTGGAACCTGGGAGTGGGTAAGTAGGTAGAGAGGGGGTGGGGAAGAGTTGGAACTGGGGATGGGAGATAGGAAGATAAGGGGGGCTTGGAAGCCTGGCCCATTCCTTTGTGCTCAGGGACCCTCCAAAACTGCAAAACCTTTTCAATGGCTGGTGGGGTCATTGAAGAAATCTGCTGCCCAAGTTACCCCCTTCCTTCTCATACTGCTTCAGGATCAATGAAGTCAGCAGTATGCTTCTAGGCACTGACACTTGCACTCCCTAAGCATCCTCAGTTTGTTCATGAACTGAGCATTCTTGGTGAATACCTGCATTGGCAGCTGGAGACAAGAATGCAGCTATGGCAGTGAATTTCTTCAACCATAGGGTTTCGGCATCTCCACCAGCAAAGGTATGATACCTAATGTGGGGAGGAGGGAGAAGAAATCTATGCTCCCCTCATGGACTGCTGGCTATAATTATGCAACTAATTGTGATTAAACATTTTAATCAAAATGCAGCCCTACCCCTAACATGTCCTCTTCTCCCCCACATGCTACTAAGTATAACACTAAAGTATTTAAAAAACTAAAACTCTTTAAATACTAAGAATTAAACACTTGGATATTTAAATAATATAATAAAACTCACCACATATCTGCACACAAACATCGATTCCAGAGCCAAAAGGTATAGTTCCATCAGGGCAGAAGCAACCCTCCACCATATGGACGTTATTGAGTTTGACATCTGAACTCTCAGAACTGAGAAAAGAAACACGAGAGGTTGTTCTATTGATTCAGCCTGCACATTAGTCTATCTATCATGGTCTGTATGGCACTTTTCTTTGAAAATTGTGGGTCCTTTTTCTTAAGTAGCTGTAAAGAGTGGAGGAGTAACTTAGTGGTTATAGCAGTGGGTTTAGCATCTAGGGGAACCCATTTGAATCCCACTGCTGCTCCTTTGGATATTGGGCAAGTCACTTAATCATTCAATGCCTCAGGTACAACATTACATTGAAGGCCATGAGCCTTCTCATCTCAATCTAAGAAATAATTGGTTGTTCCTTATATACGATCTTTAGCCACCTTTTTGATATAGCTTTCAATCGTTAACCCTACTCCTCTGCCCTCCAACCCAGCCCACTGATTATCCATTCCCCTTAACTGTATTCATGACATCCTGTTTGTCTGTCTTGGCTGTTTAGATTGTAAGCTCTTTTGAGCAGGGACTGTTTTCATCTTCTTTGTGACTCTGTGCAGCACTGCGTGCGTCTGGTAGCACTATAGAAATAATTGTAGTAGTATTTAGTGTGTGGGTCCTCAATTACGGAATGCCCTCCCTGATGCTGTTTGTCAGATTTCTTCCTTTTCACTTTTTATAAATAGTTGAAGCCATATTTTCTTCAGAAAGCTTTTCAAAACCTTATCATTGTTATATCAATATTTATTTTAGAAAGGTAAGAATTTGTTTTTACTTTATTTAAGAATTGGTAAGGATGATAATACGAGTGATCTGTGTCAGTTTTGGATTGTCAGAGTCTGTGTTATTCTGTCATTTTCTAACCCACATAGACTTAGATATGCGGGATAAAATAAATAAAATACATTAGGTCATATCACTTAGCACTATTAACCATCAGTGTTTTGGTAAACCAGGCATATCTGGCTATACGTTTGAAAAATGACTATTTAACAAGCAATATTTTGCAGATTGCTTTTCCTTCTGGAAGCTGTGGTAGCCTAGTCTCTGCTAGCCATTCCATGTAGACAGGTCTTCACTAGACCTGTCCCCACAGGGAAGGGACGGGGACAGCAGCAGGAGAGAAAAGCAGAGCACAGAACAGGAGAGGGGAAGCCATGAATAGCGCTTCTAAAATAAACATATAATCTTATTTAAAAAAGAACATCTCTCTGAACCCAAGCGTTAGAGGTGCTGATGTTATAGATATACTGTAATATTATAACAGAATGCTTACTTTAAAAGACACGTAAATGCTATTTGAGCGTTATTTTAGAAAGAAACATCCAGCCTTTTTGAACATACTTGCATGTATTTGTTGGAATGTATAGCAGGAGCAGCTCTTTTTATAAAAATGAATGATATGACCCCGGAAGCTTCTATGTGGAGGTGGTGGTGATTTTGCAGCTTCCAAGTGTAAGTAGCTTTGATGACAGCTCTAGCATTGGGGCAGTTTAGAAAATGCCAGCCAGACTTCCTTTAGGTGGGAAAAGGGATCAAGAGGGGCTAGAGTAGGTTTTGATGGTAGCTGGGAAGAAGGGCCAGTGAAGGGCAGAGTTTTTTAAGGACTGAACCCTGAAAATGGCAAGGATGGATCAGGTGCAAGGTCTTGCATATCTCAGGGGAGGGGAAGACACTTTATAGCAGAACTTAGCAACTAAAATGTAATAATATACTGGATTGTTGGTCCAACATTGCCCTGATAATGAATGTGACTGTTGAGCAGGCAGGATGGACCACACAGGACTTTATCTGAAGTCATTTACTATGTTACTATAAATTTTACGGCTACTATTTATCATTTTTATAGTGCTGTGGATGGGCAGACTGGATAGGCCATTCGGCCTTTATCTGCCATCATATTTCTATGTTTCTATGTACACAATGCAGTATATTAAATGCATAAGAGATGATCCCTGCTCGACAGAGTTTACAATCTAATCAAAACAAGCAAACAGGAAAATAAGGGATTAGGGATTACAACAGACACGGGCACTTTACAAGTGAGGGGTTAGGAGTTAAAAGCAGCTTCAAAAAAGTGGGCTTTTATCCTAGATTAGAATACATAGTGACTCAAAAAGTCTATTTCAGATATATAGTGCAGCAAGAGAGAAGGGATGGAATCTGGAGTTGGCAGTGAGGAGAAGGGTACAGATAAGAGAGACTTACTCAATGAACCTCTTAATCCTACCCTTTGAAATCTCTACTTGGCGTAAATAAACAGCTTGCATTTACACAGATATGTGATTATACGTGTGTAAATGCTTCTATGTACACTTAGCTATGCTTCTGAGCAGGTGTAAATGTTCACACCTGGATTATATAAGTATGCATGTAAATTAGCCCATTTCATATGCCACACATATACTTGTGAACTCTGTCTACATTCTACCCAACCTCCACCATGCCTAGCGACAAAATGCACACCATCATGTCACTGAACATACTTATATACCAGTTGGAACTTTATAACAGGCTATTTGCGTGTGCGTATCGCCACATACTTGAGAAACTGACTTTATAAAATTATCCCTAAGATGTATCCGTGTGATGTCTGCAAGGAGTCAGCACAACAGCACTGTGATTCAATTAGACTTCTCATGGTGGGAATAGCAGACTACAGAAAAGCTGCCTCACATTCAAAGAATCATCTGCTTACCTCTCTTTGCATGTCAGCTCTTCAGCAGGACCGCAAGGTTTGTAGACTTTGTGTGATGCACAGGAAATTTCTAAAGGACAGCAAAACCCAATAAATGTAAAGGCACCATAACTTTTAAAGGCCTGTGCTTGCAAATGCAAACAGTGAAACCGAGAAGATGGAAAGAGTAATAGCAGCCAGATTTGTGGGATGATAAAGGGCTTCTTTTACAAAACTGGTAACTGAGGGTGGGCAGACTGGATGGGCCATTTGGCCTTTAACTGCTATCATGTTTCTCTGTTTCTATAACCATAAAGCCCTATGACATCACAATGCAGGTGTAAAGAGCCTTAGCCTAAAGGAAGAGGAGATGCAAATGTTAAGAGCCTCAGCCAATAGGGAGAGGAGGAGTTAGTGGATGCTGCCGAGGGGCAGACTGGATGGGCCATTTGGCCTTTAACTGCCATCATGTTTCTATGTTTTTAAGTTACTGATTAGCTGCGCACAGAATGCATAGAAGCCCATGGTAGTAGAGCTTTATAAAAGGAGTTCAATATGATTCAGCTCAACCCAGAAATCATTGCTCCCCATGAAAATACTAGTTTCTTCCTGATGTGACACAATTTAGTTGATATGCAATAAGTATTGGGAAATGGCTGCACTAGTGCTTGAGTTTGAAAATGTCAAGCTGACAGATAAATTTTGCCTCTGTACGTCAATATGCAGCCAAAATATGAAATGGACCAGAATATTCATGGGGTGGGACTAAAAGTTATCTGGAGAGTGACAATATTTGGCCACTCTATATACAGTAATTTATTCATATACTGTAAATGTGAAATCAGAAACAGGGAGTCTAAATATCAAAGGCTAACTTTTTCATATACTGTATCTTTGCCTATATTGAGAAGCTTAGGTATATTTGGATATCTTTCTGAATAGCTGCATGAAGATATAAGTTTTTTCTCTGTCTAGCAAGAGCAGGGCGAGATAGGTTTTAGGGGTTTTTTTGTTTTCATTTATTGTTTTATGTAACATGATTAGTAGGTTACTGTTGTGATTTGTTATTTGTATCTTTTACTCTGTGGATGTTTTTTTTGTACTCTGCAAAGAATTGCAGGATATGTGGAATATATATATGTTTAAATAAATAAATAAATTAAATAAATAACTTATTCACATATATTTATGCAGATACTGAGCAACTGAAAACTCACTATGGTGTACTTGCAGCATTCACCACAATATGTATTTCTACAGTAGCGTTCTATATAACTCATTTGACTGTCTGATGCATGCTACATATTGCTATATAGTGGCATAAATCGATTGTGACATGCAGCTGTATATCTTAATGCTGTCACTAACTTTGGTGATGTTGTTTTTTATGTGATTATATGTTTTTATTTGTTATTAAATATGTGTATATTTTAGAACCTGCCTACATTTATTTGAGCTACAAGATTTTAAATAAATAAAATAAATATTTAATGGTATTATACAGTTCTTACTATCTTCTATATATCGCATTAGGATAAAAACTTGTATTGTAACTATGGCAAATTTAACCTGGAAACTGTATATTAAGGATATTGGTATTAGACCCCTAGTATGTGTTGAGTTAAGATAAAAACTTATATCGACAAATTTGTACCTTGGCTATGGTAAATTGTAACCTGTTAACTGTGCAATAAACCCCCACGAATTCGCAGTTTGTGAATCGTGGGCTCAGTAATTCGCAGTATTTTCTGACTGCCTCTTCCTGGCACTAAAGTCATGGTTACACCAATCAAGAGCTGCTTTGACACGCTATCTGGCGTGTCAAAGCAGCTCCTGATTGGTGTAGCCTGACTTTAGTACCAGGAAGAGGCGGTCAGAAAAAACCACAAATGATTTTCAGCACCCGCCGGCCCCCCAGCTGCCCTCTCCTGCCTTTGATCAGCTCCTAAACTGCATTCGCGGTTTTTCAAAATTTGTGGGTGTAACTGGAACGGAACCCCCAAGAATTTCCGGGGAGTACTGTATATTATATACAGTATTTTAACTTGTAACCTGTTCTCAGCTCTTCGGGGACAACAGGATAGAAAATTAATTAACCCCCCCTTTTACAAAAGCATAGTGTGGTTTTTAGCACCAGCCACGGTGGTAACAGCTCCTATGCTCATAGGAATTCTATGAGCATCGGCGCCGTTATCGCCGTGGCTGGTGCTAAAAACCACATTACGCTTTTGGAAAAAAAGGTGGGGGGAGTAAATACATAAATAAACTCTACAAGCCATGCGTCTTCAGTTTGCATCTCCTGTGTTTTTTATTACTAGTCCCACTCTGGCATGTTCCTTACCACATGTTCCAAGTGTCTGCTGCCTCCAGTTAACACAGATGCCCTGCTCAGCACAAACTGAGGCATAGTTCAGTAAACTGGTGCATTCAATTTTGGAATTGGGGACATAGCAGCTGTCAAAGACGCAGGCCTGGTAAAAGTCCTCTGGCGGAGCAGCTTTATGACAAGCACTGAATGTCCTGTGAGAGGAAATAAAGAAAACATTAGTTTGGTTCTGAAAGTTCCAGCTTGGTGATGTTTGTCTAAATCAGAGTGCATATAGCTGAGGCAAGAGATCAGCTATATAAAATCAGTCAACTTATTTTAACAAAATAAACAAATATTGCTGAGTGGCAGCAGACCCAGAAAAATCAATCTTCTCTAAAGTGCTAATAGATAAAATTTTATATAGCTGATCTCTGGGGCATTATCTACATGATTCCTACATATACAGAGATAAAACTTGTTGAGACCTGAAAAATGACTTTTTCAGTTGTGGCACCGCAGCTTTGAAATTCAATTCCTGGAGAGTATTGATTACTGCAGGATTACGTAACTTTTAGAAAAGCAATTAAGGCTTGGATCTTTTCAGTAGCTTTCAATTGTTGATTTTATCTGATTCATTTTTATGTTTATGTTATAGATTTTTATATTTATGCATTTTAAATGGTATTTGATACATTTAATGATTATATGTGTGACTGAGTTTCTTTTTGAAGACCTAGTAATTTACAAGTATAGAAAAAACCATATTCAAGATGTTGGGCAAGGATTTCCACTACCAGTTTGTACCGATCGATCCAGAGGACGTTGACAAAAATGATAAGGGGTTTGAACCAAAAGAAGTATGAGAAGAGACTGTATCATATCTCCCTTGTCCCTCCTCTCCTCCAGAGTATACATATTTAGATCTTCCAGACGTTTAAATACTTGAAAGGTATTAATATGGAACCAAATCTTTTCCAGAGAAGGGAAAATGGTAAAACTAGAGGGCATAACTTGAGGTTGCAGGAAGGAGACTTAGGAATAATGTTAGGAAATTCTTTTTCACAAAGAGGGTGGTAAATGCCTGGAATGCCCTCCTGAGGAAAGTGGTGGAAAGGAAAAAGGCAATGGAATTCAAAAAGCATGGGATAAACATAGAGGATCTCTAATTAGAAAACGAAGGATGTAAATTAAAGAACTAAGGCCAGTACTGGACAGACTTGCACGGTCTGTGTCTCATATGTGATGAGGATAGGCTGGGGAGGACATCAATGGGAACTCCACTGAGTTGGAACATGAGGATGTTACTGGCCAGACTTTATGGTAGATAACCTGCAAACAGGATGGTTGAATAGGCTGGAGTGAGCTTGGATGGCAAGTTCAGCATTTGATATCTAGGACAATACCAATTAGACTTTACAGTTTATGACCCAGAAATATCAAAGAAGAGACAAGTTAATTTAATCATGTATTTTGGGGTATAACTAATGAGCAGACTGGATGGACTGTTCAGCTCTTTATCTGCTGTCATTTACTATGTTACTAAGTTTCCTTGATTGCCACTGCAGTTTTCATAGCCCTTACTTTTTCTTTAAATTTTGAGCCCAATTTAAAAAAAGCCGAGTGCCTAAATTTATGCCCCTAAGTATGCTTATAAATTTAGTCCTGTCATTAATTTGCCCAGATTTATGAGCCTCGTGTGTAGACAATGCTGTTAACTGGTTAAATGCACTTAACTGGCTTTGGGTTACCACATAAAGACAGGACTGACTTTTATAAGGTCCTCATATTTATGTGATTTTAAATTTTCAAAATAAACAGCACATACATGCATCAGGAAACAGAATTCAGTTGCCTCAAATAACTGACATCCAAAAAGGAAAAGAAAAAGCTTTTTTCCCCAGATAATTCTGAATCAAATTATTAACAAGAGAATTCCCTATAAGCCCACAATACAATGAGAGGAAATTTAAGGAAGAGAGGCATCAATAAAGCATAAATCAATATTAGAAAATAAATCAGTCATAGCCTATACAGTTGCATCTTCCCTTTTCAAACACCTAAGTGTCTATGTGATTAACATGGCTAGTTAAGATTTGAATCTTGGTGCTTAACTGGCCAAGTGCTGACTCTACTCCAGGAATACCCCTCAAAGTAGCCGGTTTTGAGTTTGGCACTAACCAGTTACTTTTAGCAGCAGTAACTGGTTAAGTGCTGCTGAAAATGACTGGTTAGCCCTGAACAGGTGATTTAACCAGCAAGGAGCCATTTCTGGCCAGTTAAATTGCATTGAATATCCATCCTTCAACATTTAGGTGCATAAATCCTTTAAATACTGGGTCCTTTGTTTCTCTTAGTAATCACCTAGAATTCAACATTCAAAATGGACAAATCTGCATAGTTGCAGTTCAACCCCCTCCCCAAACTCAGTTTGGCAATAATCAAAGCAAAAGACTTTTGCTTTGATTACTAGTGCAAATTATTTATTATTGTCTCTACAGTATAGTGAGTTGCTTGGTAAAAAATGATTTCTGTGATACACCATTAAGGTGATAGTCGTGGGGAAAACTACCCTATCAATTCAACATTTAGTAACCAGAAATAAGTTGATCCTCAAGAGCTAGTATTGAAATTTCACAGATTACTTGAGAGTTTGCCTTTATATCCCTCCATCAAAGCTCGCCCATCTGGAATCCATCACTTTAAGCATTTTTCTGAGCTGCTCTAGAATTCATTCCTTCTATCCCTACGAACTGAGCTTTCATTTTGCAAATTCAACTCAGGACTAAAAATTTACTTGTTCAATCAAGCATCTCCTTCCAATTGCCAAGCCTTAAGGATTTAATACCACCCCCTTTTAATAGCCAGAGATGGGATGAGAACTAGTTGGAACTTGTGTTATTATGATGTCTTACATTTATATATTGTCTTTTAAATGTAGTTTTTATTGCCATTATCTTTTTCTTTCCTGACCTTTATTTGAAGGAGTTCCTTTCCTTTCTACTTTAATGTTGTTAATTAATTTGTAATCTACTTTGCTATCTTGAGAGGAAAAGCAGACTATTAAATTTAATTAACTATAGCTATAAAATGATTCTCATGGTGCAGCCCCTCAAAAGAGCAGAAGAAGCAGACATTGTATCATTCTTTCTTGTTTTTCCGGAACCTTCTTCCTTCCCTTTGTTCTTGGGAACTTTAATAAGGTAGAAAAGTCATCAGCATTCCATCTTAACTCTTAGGTCTTTCAATTTCTCACTTTAAGCTACTCAAATGACCTCCAGCTATATTCCACTAGCTCTACTCAGTAGCATGGCCACAGCCTTGATCTTATGTTCCCTCCACCTGCTCACTCTCAAGCCTCTCCACTTCAGTTCCTCCCCTGATCCAACCACCCTAATAATTTTTATACTATACCTCCTCCGCTGCCTCCAACGACCACCACCAAATTTAGAAATCTCACTCTTTCCACCACAGTCTTATCTTTCTTCTCATCTACTATGTTATCCAAGTCTGACAGTTTCATCCTATGCCTGAACTCTTCTCTGCTTTGGACACTTCCACTCCTCCTATTAAACCTCAGCCTTTTCTAACCTCCAGAATCCTTTAGCTACATTAAGGTGCCCACCCTGCAGAATGCCTTTGACTTAAATCTCACAATCAGGCTGACTTCATGCATTTCAAATTCTTGCCGACCTTCTTCCAGCCTGCTATTGCACTTGCCAGATAAGAATATCATTTCCTCCTCTAACCTTGATTTTCTTATTGTTAAGTAACATTCCTTTCGTACTCCAACCAGTTTTATTACATGTATGAACCATGTTGCCAGGAGAAGCAGCATATTAAAAAATAAAAATCATAAACCATATACTGTGTCCATTTGACAAAAGCTCTTGCCTTCAACCCTCACCATCTGAACGCTCTCTTCAAGAGTGCCCTCACCTTCCCCTTACTTTCTGCGCAGACTATGGATGAGTACCTTCCATGACAAGGTTCCCTCTAGGAACAAACACTAATCACTAGGCCAGTGTATCGCAAACTTTGTGCCTCGGCACACTAGTGCGCCTCCTGAGATTTCAGGTGTGCTGTGACACACTGGGGAGGAGGAGAGGTGCTGACGCCGGTTGAATGCCGCCTGTAGGACATGCCTCTTGCTGTGAGCGGCACATCCTAGGCAATCAGTGGGTGCCAGCGCCTCATGTTCTCTCCGTACATCTTCCCTTCTGGCACACCCCACTGGTGGCTCAGGGATCATCTGAAGGGCCTTCACGCATGTGCTGACGTGGAAGTGATGATGTCACACATGTGTGTGATGTCATCACATCGACGTCCACTCACTTCCCAATGCCTCAAGTCACGGCCACTACGTTTAGTGTGCCGCAGCTCGACAAAGTTTGTGAGACAGTGCACTAGGCTAATCCTTAGACATGATGTCTACTCTCTTAAAAATGTGTATAATACCTGAAGCTGTCAGTCTGTTATCCCCTTTCTGTTTCACTTTCAGAAGAGAGGGAGGGAGACTGCAACCATTGGGGGACTAAGGAGGTGTCATGCTTTAAACCCTCCAGTAGACAGCTGCTCATTCATAACACCTTTCTGTAACCTGGATATTCCTGAGACAGGATCTTTTTAGACATGGACATTTCTTCCCCTTCGGTAATCACTGTAGAACAACCAGATTTCAGTCCTTCCCTAATCCTGCCCAAAACATGCCCAGAACATTCCCCCTTGGACATACTGTAATGTTGGGTGCCCCTAATTCTACCTTTGCAAAATTGAGATTTGGATGATCCAAGTACATAGACATCCATTTTGGTCTTTTGAGACATCATAATGAGTGTCATTGTCTGTTACATGTTTGTCTACAGCACTGCATATGTCTAATAGCATTATAGAAATGATAAATAGTGGTGGTTACAGAGTATGCACAATGCACATTGTTGACAATAAAGACTTTATTTCTGGTCCATGATATGAGTCTACTGACTTGCTAAACCTGACTAGCATGTGTAGGATACTTACGGTCCCTTGATGAGGTCACAGAGAGGAGAAGGTTTGCAGCTGGGTGGTGGTACCGTAACTCGTGGTGGCAATGTAGTAAGAGAAAGTGAAGGACACTGTGGTTTCGTGGGATCATTAACGATCCAGGAGTCTGCCATGATTTCACAATTCGATATAATTTTCCCAGTCTTTAGCATACAGTCATCTGTCTGGTTATTGGTGCAAGTCCCTGAAATGAAAAAGGAGGAGATTTCATAAAGTGCCTGAATCAATTGGCTTCTTATAAACTCCAGCTAACCTCAAATTTGTGAATTCTTACTTCTAAAACAGGCAAAAATATGTATCTAAAATGTAATAATTCTAGTAGCTACCCTTCAGACATTTCCAATTATACCAAAACCTTGGGATGTTATTACAACTTTACAAAGCTTGTATACATATTTCCAAATTCACCACATAGTAATAGTCATTTGATATTTATATTCGCATCTCTGATATTTATACAGTTTTCATCTCATTAATTATTTCCTTACCCTTCAGAGTATCTTTAAGTTTTGGGTTGTTTTTTTTTTTTTTCTTTTTAACTCTTGAATAACAACTTAAATTCAGCTTTGGCTACACCCTCAGCTTTTGTGGCATGATCATCTGTCCTGGAAAGTCTCCAGAGATGTGACTGAAGACTACGGCCCATGTTCAAAAGAGAACAGGCCTAATTGAGAACTGAATGACCTTACAAGCACAATGGTAATCTTCAGTACACGCATTGGTATGATATACTGATGCCAACTCTGGTGAATTGTCTATAAGAAGAATAGAAATGAAACATACTTACCACACTGTCCTTGAGTGTTGTTGCCAAAAAGGTTGTAGGGCAGTTTAATAGAAAATGCCATACCATTGAAAGAAATGTTTGCTTTGAGGGCTGCAATTTCTACCACAAAGTTAATACCAGACTGGTAGATCTTTACACCATATTTCTTGTATGGGGTAGCAATTTTATGGTTGTTCACAAATACCTGGCAAAATGAGAAACAGAGAAAGCTAAGTCAACTGATTTTCAAAGAGTACAGTGTACTAATTCTCTTGTTATAGCTCTAATGTCCTAAAATAATAGGACCTTCTTCAACCAATCAGAAGAAGAGGATTAAAAACAAGCAGAGGGAAAGAAAAATGTCTTCAAGATACTCATCAAAGCACCTTCTTCTCTACCATATTTGCTAGTTTATAGATTGCTATATTAGACACATTTTAATCTGGACTTTTTTACTATCTCTCAATCAATATATATCAATATATATATATTCTATAACAATGCACCTAACTTTTAGGAATGCCCACGACCCGCCCATGCTCTGCCCCTGGCCATGCCTTCGTTTGAGATCCATGTACTAGAATTTTGCATGCACCACTTTATAGAATATGCTTAGAAAGTTGTGCATGCAAATTCTACTTAATGCCAATTAATGATGATAATTGCTTGTTAGTGGCCAATTTTCAGCACTGATTGGCTTGTTAATCAATTAAACTGTGTGTGCAAATTGGGCATGCATCCAAATTTGTGTGTGTAACTTAATGCACCATATATAGAATCTGATCCATTTATACGTTTACTTGCTTTTTACTCCTGAGTGAAGGCCTGGGGAGAAGTTTGCACTTAGGGGCTGATTCTATAAAGGGCTCCCAAAGTTAGGTGCTTAACTTAATTGGAAAATACCCTTAATAGCCTCAATAATTGGGGGAAAAAAAGATAGGCGCCTATTGCAATGCTCTTAGTGGTGCCGGATGGTCTCGGGACTCAAGGATCTCCCGACAAACTCTCGGGACTCTCTGGACAAACTGCAGCTATACTCACTCGAAGAACGCAGAGAGAGGGGAGACATGATCGAGACATTCAAATATCTCACGGGCCGTATTGAGGTGGAAGAAGATATCTTCTTTCTCAAAGGTCCAATGGCAACAAGAGGGCATCCGTGGAAAATCAGGGGTGGGAAACTACACGGTGACACCAGGAAATATTTTTTCACCGAAAGAGTGGTTGATCGCTGGAATAATCTTCACTTCAAGTGATCGAGGCAAGCAGCGTGCCTGATTTTAAGATGAAATGGGATCGTCACATGGGATCTCTTCACAGTGAAAAGTAGGGGAGGGTCATTAGGGTGGGCAGACTGGATGGGCCGTGGCCCTTATCTGCCGTCTATTTCCATGTTTCTATAACACCTAAGTGGGTGTTTCTACGGGCAGAGCACTAAGTGCAATTCTCCAAAAACCTAGGTGCCTTTAAAACCCTTGCCTACATTTCAGGTGCCTACATTTTTACATAGGTGCTGCTAGCTGCAATTCTGTAAATGGCGCCAAAGTGTGATTGACACACGTCTAGTACCATTTTTCTAGGTCCCAGCCAATTTAGGCACCATTTATAGAATGTGGCCCTTAATGTGCATTCCTTTGAAAATTCAAATGTATTGGCATAATTTAACCCAGAAATACAGTGCCCTCCACTGTAAATGCAAATGCATTAGTGCTTTGTTCTCCTATGTGCACACTTTTACTTTGAAAATTTGGTAGAGTCCACAAAGCGATACCTAGGTATATACATTTTTACTTGTATGTGCATTTACAAAACTGCCCCCTTAATCTTTATTCAATGAGAGTATTACGAGGGGCTGCTAAAAAGAGAATGATGTGGAGCTATGAAACTTACAAGTTATTCCACACTCTCTTGACACTTTTCGTTTTAATGAGGCAAATGCATCTAGTAAATGGGCACAGGTATAGGGAAACCAAGCCATTGTGACATCACTGACGAGGTGGGCTCTTAGGCATTGGTAGAATGAGGCCTTATGATATCACAATACGATGGACTGCTGAAAAGTTCTCAGCCCAACCAAAAAGAGAATGATGCAGAGCAATGGATACGAGCACAGTTCTCCTACCTCTACTTTAATGGGCATCAGGTTTATAGCTTTTATTAGTATTTCCTGAGTTTCATGTTTCACAATAATTGTGCGTGGACAGGAGACTCTATCTCTTGCATCACAGTGGTAGTTATCAATGTAAACTCCAAAGTTGTCTACAGTTTTGACAATCTCTTCCACTAGAATGTAGGTGCAATTTCCTTGGTAACTATAGTACAACCCGTCAAAGGTCTTGTAGTGAGGGTCTCCCCAACCTGTGCAGTAGCCTGTAAAGACATCAGAAAACAAAGTTCATACTACAGAACAGCACAGAGTGAAACTGGAGGATTGTAGGAATGTTCATTCTGATTACAAATTGCAAGAATTAAGCTGATAGTCAAATCCCCTTCAAAGCAGGATGGGAGCTAGCTCTTTAAAAGTTCAAAACCATAACTGACACCTGCACTATATTACTGAAGCCAGGTGGACATCCTCCCAGCTTCTCCCATTTCTTCATCTGCACTGGGCAGAATGGGGAACAGTGGTAAAGTTGAAATGATGCACAGTCCTTTCCCTGTCCAGCTGCCATAAAACTATGTCAATAAACTTACAGTCACACTCCCAGTGCCAACAGCACATATCGTCGTCCATCACCGGTACCGGGGGTCGGCCATTAACACACTGTATCTTAGGTGGAGGAACACACACTATTGGAGTGACTATTACTGTGTTATTTTCAATACATGTTGCTTTTGTACAGTTGCACAGCATCCAGGTTTCATTGTGCTGCATGACAAAGAAAAACAGAGACAATTATAACAAAGTTTGATAAAAATTCAGTAGGACCAGTATTGAAAAACACTTGTGGGATCAATCAGTATCAGGTGCTGGTCACATTAGCTCCTTCATTTGAATTTTCTGTCAGGGACAATTAGGGTTACCATATTTGTGAAGACAACAAAGAAGATATGTGACCCCGCCCATATTCCACTTAAAGCCCTGACCAGACTTCACCCATTTCCTTGAGCCCCCTTCCCATCTTCTGTACCCTTTTAGTTTTTTTTTTCTCTCTCTCCTTTACTCCAACCCTCCTCCCTCTACGGGTGCTTCTCTCTCTCCTTCCAATCCCCCTCCCCCCCGCAGGTATCCCTCTCTCTCCTTTCAACCTGCTATTTCTGTCTCTCATAAAAGAAAACATTGATTAACATTTTGAAAGAATCGAACTTCTGATAACCAGCCAACATGGTTTCTGCAAGGGGATATTGTGCCTAACGAACTTATTGCACTTCTTCGAAGGAATTAACAAATGGATGGACAAAGGAGACCCCATAGACATCATATATCTAGATTTCCAAAAAGCCTTTGACAAGGTGCCCCATGAACGCCTACTCCGGAAACTGAAGAACCATGGGGTAGAAGGAGACGTACATAGATGGATCAGAAACTGGTTGGCGGGTAGGAAACAGAAGGTAGGAGTGAAGGGCCACTACTCGGATTGGAGGAGGATCACGAGTGGGGTCCCGCAGGGCTCGGTGCTAGGGCCGCTGCTATTTAATATATTCATAAATGATCTAGAAACAGGGACGAAGTGCGAAATAATAAAATTTGCAGACGACACCAAACTATTTAGTGGAGCTCTGCCTAAAGAGGACTGCGAAGAATTGCAAATGGACTTGAACAAACTAGGGGAATGGGCGAAGAGATGGCAGATGACGTTCAACATTGAGAAATGTAAAGTATTACATGTGGGAAACAGAAACCCGAGGTACAACTATACGATGGGAGGGATGTTATTAAATGAGAGTACCCAAGAAAGGGACTTGGGGGTAATGGTGGACATGACAATGAAGCCGACGGCACAGTGCGCAGTGGCCGCTAAGAAGGCAAACAGAATGCTAGGCATAATCAAGAAGGGTATTACAACCAGAACGAAAGAAATTATCCTGCCATTGTATCGGGCGATGGTGCATCCGCATCTGGAGTACTGCGTCCAATATTGGTCGCCGTACCTTAAGAAGGACATGGCGTTACTCGAGAGGGTTCAGAGGAGAGCGACGTGTCTGATAAAGGGGATGGAAAACCTTTCATACGCTGAGAGATTGGAGAAACTGGGTCTCTTTTCCCTGGAGAAGAGGAGACTTAGAGGGGATATGATAGAGACTTACAAGATCATGAAAGGCATAGAGAGAGTAGAGAGGGACAGATTCTTCAAACTTTTGAATAATAAAAGAACAAGAGGGCATTCAGAAAAGTTGAAAGGGGACAGATTCAAAAAGAATGCTAGGAAGTTCTTCTTTACCCAACATGTGGTGGATACCTGGAATGCGCTTCCAGAGAGCATAATAGGGCAGAGTACAGTACTGGGGTTCAAGAAAGGCTTGGACAATTTCCTGCTGGAAAAGGGGATAGAGGGGTATAGATAGATCATTACTGCACAGGTCCTGGACCTGTTGGGCCGCCTCGTGAGCGGACTGCTGGGCACGATGGACCTCAGGTCTGACCCAGCAGAGGCCTTACTTATGTTCAATTCAATATTTACATTATATCATATTATGCACAGATCTAATTTAGAGTAAGCATTTCATTTACCAACCTCTCGTGGTGGATCAAATTCACATATTGCTGGTTTCTTTGTTGGAGTTGGAGTTGGCGTTGTAGATGTTGTCGGTGCTGGTGTTGTTGATGTTTGGGTTGTCGTTGTAGATGTTGTCGGTGCTGGTGTTGTTGATGTTTGGGTTGTCGTTGTGGATGTTGTCGGTGCTGGTGTTGTTGATGTTTGGGTTGTCGTTGTAGATGTTGTCGGTGCTGGTGTTGTTGATGTTTGGGTTGTCGTTGTGGATGTTATTGGGGTTGGCATAATAGTTGTTGTGAAACACAACCAGTGGTTCGTGCTCATTGTACAATTAGCTTCACAAATCAGCTCAAAGCACAAAGATCCATTCAAGGAGGTGCCATTGTAGATAATTTCACCTGTATACAAATGACAGTCTTACAGAGAACTCAACACTACCATAGGTTGAACTTTGTTCAAGGAAAGCAATATATAAACATAACTGCATAAATACAAGATTAAATATGACAATACTTTGCATCAAAAACCAGTCTAGTTTATCTATCTTCTATCTATCTGGCCCCAAGTTCATTCCCTCATCCCAGGGCAAGTCAAGAGTTTCAGGGGTAACAGCAATGCCCAATCACCTCTTCCCCACCAGTCGTGAAATTCAAGATGCTACCATCTGACATGGAGGGTTGTGATTCGGCTGACATCACTGTAAATAATGGCACCAGTGGATCACAACCAAGTGGCCATTGCCCCTGAAGACCTCACTTTGCTCAGGAATGGAATAAAGGAGAGCTTGGGGGCAAGGATAACTTAATTTTATAGAGGTCAAGTGAGAGAGTAGGATATCAGACATAGGGAAGGGTTGAACATACTTTCCGGTTCACAGTCATTCGCGCGCGGGACAAAGCCGCACCGACATTTGAGCCCAGACAATTGGGCGCAAGACTCTAGCGCGTCACCGGAAAAGTTAATTTTAAGAGCTCCGATGGGAGGGATGAGGGGGGAACCCCCCTAGTTCACTTAATAGTGTTCGTGCTGCCGTTGGGGGGTGGGGTTTAGAAGGTTGGAACCCCCATTATAGAGGAAACTTAACTTTTTCCCAATTTTTTAGGAAAAAGTTAAGTTTTCTGTATAATGGGGGGGGGAGGGATTGCACCCCCCCCGCAACGGCAGTGCGAACAGTATCAAGTAACTCTTTAAAATTAACTTTTACAGTGGCGCGCTGGAATCTTGTGCACAATTGTCTGTGCCGAAATGTCAGTGCGGCTTTGTCCGGCGCGCTTTTTTCCCGTCACCTACTTTCCTGGGGGTAGGGAGGGAGGTTTAAGGGGTCAGGTAGTGGTGATTTTGTTTGTCCAGCCAACTTTATTGTGCAGTTTCACTGGTATATTAGAATTTATGAGAGAGAGAATGCTGCAATATTAACATTTACAAAAATTAGAAAATATATCTTTTTTTTTTTCTAACAATAAATAGGAAACTTACCTGGCAAAAATACTGATCCATTGTAATGACAGTAGCATGCTGTTGTCGATGAAAGTGTTGTCAATGTCGTAGTTGTTGATGTACTGACAGGGGTGGGGGAGGTTGTGGGTAAAGAGGAAGTAGAAGTTGTCGTAGATGTAGTAGAAGTCAGGGCGGTGGTGGGATGTATGGGGGTGGGGGTGGGGGTGGTTAGGTTTGTGGTAGTACTTGTAGTATGTGTCTCGGTACTGGTAGGTGATGAAGCCGTAGTTGATGCTGTGAAAGAAAACCAAAGAAGCATGAATGATGCACACAATTCAGGAACAGTAGCAACTACAAATGATCTAAAATATTTGGAGTTTAAGAGAAGAAGTTATTGAAGGCTGGTAAATGGGGGGGGGGGGGGCTTTTACCCCACCTTGCCACAGGAGTCACCAATCTGTGGTGTAAATGACTAATGCAGATTGTGAGTCACCTCACAAATCATACTACTGTACCACCCAGAAGCATCAGGCCTTCAAGCTATAGCCCAGTATTCCTGGACCACATCTTAAAGGGGCTATTGGCATTGTCAGGACCCTGATAAGCACCCTGACTTCCCAATCAACACCCCCACCCTCAAATCAAGACCTCCATCACCAATCAACCCCCCTCCCCCACATACAAAATCAGAAGCCTCATTCCTCAAAGGAACCCCTCATCCAGCCCCCATGATCTACTGGCACACATCTTGGTGATCCAGAAATTAACAGCTCAGATCTGACTTCACTCCCATTATAAGAAGCTGATGTTGCCTTCAGATCCTGGTTTTCCAGTCAGCTCCAAAGTCAAACCTAGTGCAGTCAACATCATCATGTCATGGTCTGTTTTCAGAGTGCCTACAACATACTCACTGGTAGCTTTCTGAATTTGTTAGATCAAGAACCCTTGACTGCCATGGCTTCCATGTGTGGGTTCTGGGCTGGTCAGGCAGAACTCAAAGAAAGGAAATTATGTAAGTCCAAATTTCCCCTTCATTCTAATCCATGCCAGACCAGTCCAGATGAGTGGGAAGTACTAATGCTCTACCCCCAACTATGTGGGAAGAAGCCATGATAGTTCTCAAAACAGCTTCACTTAAGGTGTCAAACCTGCAGACTGGCACACCCGTGCTGAGGCACTTAAAGCAGGTATGGGGATACGAGCATTGTCTTATCATTATCATCTCAATGACAAATTCTAACTCTATCTAAGAGGATGCTTGGGCTTTAACTGAACAGAATAGCTGGCCCTATGGGACTTGCCAATTCTTCTTGGTGTGGTCTGAGGTGATCATTTCTTGATTCCTCCTGGACTTGATGCCTTAAAGACAACTGTGCCTTATTTGGTCACATCAGTAGACCAAAGAAGCATTCCATTTAAAAGGTCCCAGACACTTTAAAAAAAATCTCAAAAGTGACAAAAACATGACTTTTTTTTTGCTATTGGAAGACAGAAAGCCTAGTTCCACTAGAATGCAACACAACCCACAGAAGGAGGAAAGTACTGGGCACTGCGATGCCTTTTCCTCTAAAATGACTCTGCCCAAAGACTTAAGAAATGCTCCCTGGTGAGGTTTAAAAGGAAAGGAGGACTGAGCCCTTCGAACAACTCCCAGGTTCCATCATCTGTTATCTGATACCCTGGATCATTAGCATCACAGAGCATCCAGGAACCTGTAGAACATTTGCGATTTTATTTTAGGACATCATCTTCTCCATCACTATGTCTTTCTGATTTGTTTAGAATATTGTTCCTCTCATTTTTTAGGGTTTGATTTTTAACTGATTTCCAAGCACCAGCAACTAAGTATGAACAGTCTTTTATATTCAATTATTTTATGAATTGGATCATACCCTATTCATCATCAGTATTAGCCAATAGAAGTTTCTTCTTGATCCACTGGCTGCATTACAGATGTCACATTTAGAAGAAGAAAAAGCACTTTGAATCCACCTTCCTCTCGCTCTAAGCTTTCAGTTGTAGGTTGTGATTTGGTGCATTGTCCAACAATAAAATAATGTTTCCTTTTTTTCCTGTATAAAGCTGAAATCTTTGCACTTCTGGTATTTATTTTAGTATCAATGTATCAATATACCACTAAGTGGTTTACAATCAGGTACTCAAGCATTTTTCCCTATCTGGCCTGGTGGGCTCACACTTTATCTAATGTACCTGGGGCAATGGGAGATTAAGTGACTTACCCAAGGTCACAAGGAACAGTGTGGGATTTGAACCTACAACCTCAGGTGCTGAGGCTGTAGCTCTAACTGTGGTAGCTTATGTACATTTTTGACTGCAAAAGGGTTTTTAGATTTACCAATTAGCATTAACTCAAATTTATGACTTCCGGTTGCATTTCCCACCACCAACAGTATGACATATTTTTGGATGACTTGAACCCAGGAGCTGATTGCTCCTTATGACTAACTAGAGATTTACTGAGAAGTGATTTCTAATTCAGACCCGTTTCATCTGCATTATAGATCATAGTTTCTGATAATGTCATTAAATTGGACAAGAAAGTCATAGCCACTGGTAAATTTGTGGAAAGTTGAAGACAGATGGGACAAGCCTTCTGGCACTCTTTATGTGACGTTAACAGCAGTGCCATCTAAGGTTTCCCACTGCTCTGTTGGCATGTCTGTGTGGCCAGTTCATCACAATGATGGCCACTCCCACATTCAAATGATCTATATTTGGCCATTTTCAACTTGAATGTTTCTTTGGTAGAAAATGGGGTATAAGGTTAGGTATCCTAAAGATTGCACATCTTGTCAGCCTAGACATCCAAATAGGTAATTTTTGGACATCTAGTTGTTTGGCTTCTGAAAATGGACAGTTCTTTGCTTCCAACTTTGGATGTTTAGTGAAAACATCCAAATTGGACTTATATGTCCTTTTCGAAAATGGTCCTCCAAGAAACTATATTCTATAAATATTTATTATGGAAATCCTGCAATCCGGAAGATGCTCAGTACTGTATTATAGCTTGATACCTTCATAGAACTGAACATACACTATTGAGACTTTGGTAGTGCATACTTATAGTAAATCCTGTTGTAAAATGCCTTATTAAAAAAAATCTGTATAATCAAACCTCAACTAAATGATAAAGCTGTCAATGAGAGAAAAGAAACTTTATGAAAAATTATAAAACCCCATATTTCAGGTTAGAGACATTATTTCACAAGTACCTGGAATTGAAAATGAAGTAGGCTCAGGCTCCTCAGTTGTACATAAGGTAGTTGATGGCAAAGTTTCAGAGGGTGTTGTTGTTACACTTGTGGTAGTAGCTGTAGTACTGTAAGAAGTGGGGGTGGTGCTGCTGCTTGTAGTGGAGGGTGTTGAGGTTCTTGGCGTGTGGGTTGTAGTGCTGTGTGTAGTAGTACTCGGTGTGAGGGTGGAGGTAGAGGAACTAGTGATGGTGGGTGTTGTAGTGCTTGGTGTGGGGGTTGTTGTGCTGTGTGTAGTAGTAGTAGTCTGTGTGAGGGTGGAGGAACTGGTGATGGTGGGTGTTGTAGTGCTTGGTGTGGGGGTTGTTGTGCTCGGTGTAGTAGTAGTAGTCTGTGTGGGGGTGGAGGAACTGGTGATGGTGGGTGTTGTGCTTGGTGTTGGGGTTGTGGTGCTGTATGTAGTAGTAGTCGTCGGTGTGGGGGTGGAGGAACTGGTGATGGTGGGTGTTGTGCTTGGTGTGGAGGTTGTGGTGCTGTGTGTAGTAGTAGTCGGTGTGAGGGTGGGGGTGGAGGAACTGGTGATGGTGGGTGTTGTAGTGCTTGGTGTGGGGGTTGTTGTGCTCGGTGTAGTAGTAGTAGTCTGTGTGGGGGTGGAGGAACTGGTGATGGTGGGTGTTGTGCTTGGTGTTGGGGTTGTGGTGCTGTATGTAGTAGTAGTCGTCGGTGTGGGGGTGGAGGAACTGGTGATGGTGGGTGTTGTAGTGCTTGGTGTGGGGGTTGTGGTGCTGTGTGAAGTAGTAGTAGTGGTAGTCGTCAGTGTGGGGGTGGAGGAACTGGTGATGGTGGGTGTTGTAGTGCTTGGTGTGGGGGTTGTTGTGCTGTGTGTAATAGTAGTCGTCGGTGTGGGGGTGGAGGAACTGGTGATGGTGGGTGTTGTAGTGCTTGGTGTGGGGGTTGTGGTGCTGTGTGAAGTAGTAGTAGTAGTCGTCGGTTTGGGGGTGGAGGAACTGGTGATGGTGGGTGTTGTAGTGCTTGGTGTGGGGGTTGTTGTGCTATGTGTAGTAGTAGTAGTCGTCGGTGTGGGGGTCGAGGAACTGGTGATGGTGGGTGTTGTAGTGCTTGGTGTGGGGGTTGTGCTGTGTGGAGTAGTAGTAGTGGTAGCAGTCTGTGTTGGGGTGGAACTGGTGATGGTGGGTGTTGTAGTGCTTGGTGTGGGGATTGTGGTGCTTTGTGTAGTAGTAGTAGTCGTCTGTGTGGGGGTGGAGGAACTGGTGATGGTGGGTGTTGTAGTGCTTGGTGTGGGGGTTGTTGTGCTGTGTGTAATAGTAGTAGTCGTCGGTGTGGGGGTAGAGGAACTGGTGATGGTGGGTGTTGTGCTTGGTTTGGGGGTTGTGGTGCTGTGTGTAGTAGTAGTAGTCGTCGGTGTGGGGGTGGAGGAACTGGTGATGGTGGGTGTTGTGCTTGGTGTGGGGGTTGTTGTGCTGTGTGTAGTAGTAGTAATCGTCTGTGTGGGGGTGGAGGAACTGGTGATGGTGGGTGTTGTTGTGCTTGGTGTGGGGGTTGTTGTGCTGTGTGTAGTAGTAGTAATCGTCTGTGTGGGGGTGGAGGAACTGGTGATGGTGGGTGTTGTTGTGCTTGGTGTGGGGGTTGTGCTGTGTGTAGTAGTAGTTGTAGTAGCAGTCTGTGTAGGGGTGGAGGAACTGGTGATGGTGGGTGTTGTAGTGCTTGGTATGGGGGTTGTGGTGCTGTGTGTAGTAGTAGTAATCATCGGTGTGGGGGTGGAGGAACTGGTGATGGTGGGTGTTGTGCTTGGTGTGGGGGTTGTTGTGCTGTGTGTAGTAGTAGTAGTAGTTTGTGTGGGGGTGGAGGAACTGGTGATGGTGGGTGTTGTAGTGCTTGGTGTGGGGGTTGTTGTGCTGTGTATAGTAGTAGCAGTAGTAGTCTGTGTGGGGGTGGAAGAACTGGTGATGGTGGGTGTTGTAGTGCTTGGTGTGGGGGTTGTGCTGTGTGTAGTTGTAGTAGCAGTCTGTGTGGGGGTGGAGGAACTGGTGATGGTGGGTGTTGTAGTGCTTGGTGTGGGGGTTGTGCTGTGTGTAGTAGTAGTAGTAGTCTGTTTGGGGGTGGAGGAATTGATGATGGTGGACGTTGTAGTGCTTGGTGTGGGGGTTGTGGTGCTGTGTGTAGTAGTAGTCGTCGTCGGTGTGAGGGTGGAGGAACTGGTGATGGTGGGTGTTGTAGTGCTGTATGTAGTAGTAATAGTCATCAGCGTGTGGGTGGAGGAACTGGTGATGGTGGGTGTTGTAGTGCTTGGTGTGGGGGTTGTTGTGCTGTGTGTAGTAGTAGTCGTCGGTGTGGGGGTGGAGGAACTGATGATGGTGGGTGTTGTAGTGCTTGGTGTGGGGGTTGTTGTGCTGTGTGTAGTAGTAATAGTAGTCTGTATGGGGGTGGAGGAACTGGTGATGGTGGGTGTTGTTGTGCTTGGTGTGGGGGTTGTGGTGCTTTGTGTAGTAGTAGTAGTCGGTGTAGGGGTGGAACTGGTGATGGTGGGTGTTATAGTGCTTGGTGTGGGGGTTGTGCTGTGTGTAGTAGTAGTAGCAGTCTGTGTTGGGGTGGAACTGGTGATTGTGGGTGTTGTAATGCTCGGTGTGGGGGTTGTGGTGCTGCTTGTAGTAGTAGTAGTAGTAGTCTGTGTGGGGGTGAAGGAACTGGTGATGGTGGGTGTTGTGGTGCTTGGTGTGGAGGTTGTTGTGCTGTGTGTAGTAGTAGTAGTAGTCGGTGTGGGTGTGGAGGAACTGGTGATGGTGGGTGTTGTGGTGCTTGGTGTGGAGGTTGTTGTGCTGTGTGTAGTAGTAGTAGTAGTAGCTGTCTGTGTGGGGGTGGAGGAACTGGTGATGGTGGGTGTTGTAGTGCTTGGTATGGGAGTTGTGCTGTGTGTAGTAGTAGTAGTCTGTGTGGGTGTGGAGGAACTGGTGATGGTGGGTGTTGTAGTGCTTGGTGTGGGGGTTGTGGTGCTGTGTGTAGTAGTAGTTGTCGTCGGTGTGGGTGTGGAGGAACTGGTGATGGTGGGTGTTGTAGTGCTTGGTGTGGGGGTTGTGGTGCTGTGTGTAGTAGTAGTTGTCGTCGGTGTGGGTGTGGAGGAACTGGTGATGGTGGGTGTTGTAGTGCTTGGTGTGGGGGTTGTGGTGCTGTGTGTAGTAGTAGTAGTAATCGGTGTGGAGGTGGAGGAACTGGTGATGGTTAGTGTTGTAGTTCTTGTGGGTGATGAAATCGTAGTTGTTGCTGTGAAGCAAAACAAAGGTTGGTGAAAAAAGCACAGTTACTTACCATAACAGTTGTTATCCAGGGACAGCAGGCAGCATATTCTCAACAGTGGGAGACGTCACTGACGGAGCCCCGGAGCGGACAGCCTCGCAAGCAGACTTGCTTGAAGATCTTTATAAGAGATTACGAGTGCTGCACTGCACATGCGCGAGTGCCTTCCCGCCCGAGTTAGGGCATGCGTCTCCTGTGAGGTACCTCAGTTTAGATAGCTAGCTAAGAAGCCAACCAGGGGAGGAGGGTAGGTTGTGAGAATATATGCCTGCTGTTTCTGGATATGTACAACGGTGTAGACAAAATTTATTGTGACAACCAAATTATATCTAAAAACCTTTTTACCAAACAGGGGACCTAACACGGTCCGTATTTCGGACAACCTTCATCAGGGGTCCATGGTAGAAAAGGGAAGAAAAATATGTCACAAAAAATATATATATATAGTAGAAAAAACAGATTATATAAATCGCCAAGGGTCACTGGATATTGTAAAATCTCGCTATATCTGTATTGTAGATTTAGATTCCCCACCCGAAATCTTAAATACTTGCGAGAGGCTGAATGAATTGGGATATGAGTGTAAGCCTCTTTGAGATCCAGAGAGCATAGACAATCTCCCTGATTCATCAGGGAATACAAAGTTGGTAAAGAAAGCATCCGAAACTTCTCTTTGACTAGAAATTGGTTGAGGGCTCTGAGGTCTTTTTGGCACAAATTCCCCGTCTTCTTTGGGACTAGAAAACAACGTGAATAAAAGCCCATGTCCCGTTGGTTCAAGGGAACCTCCTCGACAGCTCGAAGGCGAAGAAGAGTCTGAGCTTCCTGAAGAAGGGGAAGTTGCGACGAATTGGAAGGACACTCTCTTGGAGGGCGATCTGGAGGCACCTGAAGAAAGTGAAGTGAGTATCCCTCCCGAAGGATGGTGAAAACCCAGAGATCTGAGGTGATCATCTCCCACTGGTGATAAAAATGGTGAAGACGACCTCCTATGGGCAGAAGAGAAGTCTGATGGAGGGAGGTTGGTATGCTCAGACTGGGAATGCCAAAAAGACTGAGTTGGTTTAGCCACAGAAGAATTCTGAGCTTTCTGCTGTTGTTGTTGCTGTGGCGGTTGTCTAAGCGGAGGCCTGGAGAAAGCTGGCGTCGTTTTTTTGAGGATAACAACATGGTGGAGGCTTATATAGCCGAGCAAGAGGAGTCTTAGGCTTTGGCCGAATCAAAGAAGCAAAAAAGAGCTCATGTTCAGAGAGGCATTTTGTAGCAGCTTCAACAGAATCATCAAAAAGTTCATTCCCCTGGCAAGGCAAGTTCACTAGACCAGTGGTTCCCAACCCTGTCCTGGGGGACCACCAGGCCAATCGGATTTTCAGGATAGCCCTAATGAATATGCATGAGAGAGATTTGCATATAATGGAAGTGACAGGCATGAAAATCTGCTCCATGCATATTCATTAGGGCTATCCTAAATGGTGAGACCTTGGCCAGGACCACGACAGAACGTGATCTAGGGGTGATCATTAGTGATGACATGAAGGTTGCAAATCAAGTGGAGAAAGCTACCTCCAGGGCAAGGCAAATGATGGGTTGTATCCATAGAGGTTTTGTCAGCAGGAGACCTGAAGTTATGATGGCGTTGTACAGGTCCATGGTGAGGCCTCACTTGGAGTATTGCGTTCAATTCTGGAGACCACACTACCGGAAGGATGTGCTGAGAATCGAGTCGGTTCAGCGAATGGCCACTAAGATGGTCTTGGGGCTCAAGGATCTCACGTATGAAGAAAGACTGAATAAACTGAGGCTGTACTCACTTGAGGAACGAAGAGAGAGGGGTGATATGATTGAAACGTTTAAGTACATCACGGGCCATCGAGTCGGAAGAAGATATCTTCTACCTCATGGGACCCTCGACCACCAGGGGGCATCCGCTGAAAATCAGGGGAGGGAAGTGCCATAGTGACTCCAGAAAATACTTCTTCACTGAAAGAATGGTGGATCATTGGAACAAACTCCCACTGCAGGTGATTGAGGCCAACAGCGTGTCGGACTTTAAGAGAAGATGGGATATTCACATGGGATCCCTAGGGGAGTGAAACCAGAGGGCGGGTATTTGGAATGGGCAGACTTGTTGGGCTATAGCCCTTTTCTGCTGTCTTTTTCTATGTTTCTATGTTTCTATCCTGAAAACCCGATTGGCCTGGTGGTCCTCCAGGACAGGGTTGGGAACCACTGCGCTAGACAGTCCTGCAAATTGGGATCCATATTAACAATGTGAGCCAACACATGGCTACTGCGAAAGCAGAAACTCTGGAGGAGAGCTCATAGGCATCGTATGTGGCTTGCAGCATGAAGAGTCGAAGTTGAGACAGAGTTCTAATAATCTGTTTGAATTCTGGAAGACACTGTTCCTCAACAGCCGGATAAAACTTAGGCATCATTTTGAGGAAGTGATTAAAATAAGCAGTGAAAGTGTAGTTGTAATTGATAATTATGTTGGCCATCATGGAATTCTGGTATAGTCTACAGCCAAACTTATCCATGGTACGGCCCTCCCTGCATGGAGGGACCGCAGTGTAGAGCTTAGATGGTTGAGCTTTCTTTAGTGAAGACTCCACAACCAAGGACTGGTGAGACAATTGAGATTTCTTAAATCCTTTACAAGGTACGGTGCGATACCTGGATTCCAGCTTGGATGGAATGGCTGTAATTGAATAAGGAGTTTCCATATTCCTGAAGAAAGTTTGCTTTAAGACAGGAGTCATAGGAAGCCTCAAGGTCTCCTTAGGTGGATGAGGCAACTCCATGTCGGCCAAGTATTCAGGAGTGTACTTGGAATCAGAGTGGAGATCCAGCTGAAGAGCTTTCCCCATGTCAAAGACAAATCTCGCAAAAGAGGCAGACTTCAAGATAGAAGGATGCTCAGGAAAAGGAAAGTGAGACTTAGGAGCCACTGAAAATGAAGGAGAAGCCTCTCTGGAGTATTGAGAAGGAGGCTCAGAATCCAGCCGCACAGTGACTGAAGAAGAGAGTGCTTGCACTTAAGAAGCCTCGATGGTGAAGCCCCCGAGGTCCGAGGAACAGAGTGGGTCAAGACAGGGGGAGAAGGCTCTCTATAATTGCCCTTCGTACATACACAACCCCCACCTTCTAGTTTAAATGCCTAGAAAAATATTGTCTAAATTTCTCTGCAAGGTTTCTTTTTCCTGGTGTAGTAATATGTAGCCCATCAGTGCAATATAACTTCTTGTCCTTCCATGTATTTCCCCATCCTCCTATATACCTGAAGCCTTCTTGATGATACCAGGCTTTGAGCCTGGGGTTGGGGTACTTGAGTATTTTTCACTCTTTGCTCTCCCTTTCCATATGCAGGCAGTATTTCAGAAAAAGCTAAAGTCCTTACAAAAGGTTTCATGCCCTCACCAAGCTCCCGAAAAGCTTTCTGTGCTGCAAGTGTGGAGTTGTTGGCCAGGTCATTTGTTCCCAGATGGCTAATAACATCAGGGTTAATATTCTTAGTTTCTTCCTTAATTTTAGTCTGTATTTGCCTGGAACTCCTGGTAGCTGAGGATCCTGGAAGACATTTCACTATTTTGGTCTCCTCGCCTTGTGTTCCAAGGTTAATGCCTCTGATGATGGAATCCCCCAACAGTAATAATTTTCTGTTTTTGGCCTTTTTATTTGTGCTTAGGGTGCGCTTGTTCTCTTGAGTTACCTTCATTGGTTCCAGTCCCATCTCCCTTCTGTTTTCTTGATGGACTCTATGGACTTCGAGGAGAAGCAGCCGGTGTAAAAGCTTTGCGAGACCTGTGTTTAGATTTTGAAGAAGTCTTGACAGCCTTTGACAAACGAGGCATAAAAGACTCAGTATCCGGAGGAGGAAAGGTCTTCTGCTTGAGAAAAGACTCCTGAATGTGCTCGGAAGCAAGATGCCTCTAATGCCTCGCGTGATGCCTCGATCGAGGTTCAGGAGACTGTGTGCCAGGAGGAGGCGAAGAGTCACTGGATGATAAGCGACGAGACTTTCAAGGTTTGCCTCGAGGTGCTTCAACAGGAGGCTCAGACTGATGTTCAGGCTGGCTCGTAGGAAGCAGGGTCGAGGCCGGGAGGAGCTGAGCCATGACCGAGGAAATCTGAGTGGTCAGGATGGCTTTCAACATGTCCTCGAACATAGGCACCGAGACGAAGGAATCAGGTCTCGAAGGTGCTGCTGTGCACTCCAAAGAGGGCGACCTCGATGATGAGTATTCTCTATGTTTGGAGGCACACTTAAGCTGGAGGTCTTGAAGAGGCTGGCAGGACCGTAGGCATGGCCTGGGATGCCTGAGACTCTGGAGGCTTCTTAGGAAGGGTACCTGAAGGAGAAACAGGAGGCTTACCCCCAGATGAAGACTTAGAAGAGACTACAGGCGAGGCCTTCGAGACCGAAGGTGTCGAGGTCTCGGTCGAGGTAGCCACGGGCGTCGGAGTCGGGGTCTTGGAAGTCGAGGCCGTCCCCGAAGCCGAGGTCGAGACCCTCTCAGCAGACTGCTCCATAGTGCCAAATAGTTGAAGAATTTTGGCACGGCGTCTGCGAAGAGCTTGAGGTTGAAGGGTAGCACAATGCGAACAAGTGTCGGGGCAATGTTTGGGACCCAGGCAAGCAATACACCAACAATGAGGGTCGGTGAGTGAAATTACCTTGCCACACTGGCTACACTTTTTGAAACCGGTAAGAGGCCGGAACATAGAAAAAAGAAAGGCCGACAAAAGAACGAGGTTCAGCGGCCAGGCCTAGGCCGAAAGGCCGCTGGCCAAAAAGAAACAATAAAACCCTTTTTTTAAAAAAAAAGAAAAGGAGAAAAAGACACGTGGGCACAGTGACTGAGAAAAACAACAAAGCCGCGGTGCAAGAAGGCAACAAAGTAGCTACAGAGCTGAAGTGAAGAGGACTTCTTGGCTCCGTGGAAAACGTTGAACTGAGGTACCTCACAGGAGACACGCGCCCTCACTCGGGTGGGAAGGCACTCGTGCATGCGCAGTGCAGCACTCGTAAGTTCTTACAAAGATCTTCAAGCAAGTCTGCTTGCGAGGCTGTCCGCTGCGGAGCTCCGTCGGTGACGTCACCCACCTGTTGAGAATATGCTGCCTGCTTGTCCTGGGATAAATGTTATTACATAGAAATTAGCAATATAGTATAGATTTGCTAAAGTAAATGGAATATTTCTGAAATATTTCTATAGTACCTGTAGTTGAAATTATGGTGGTTGAGGTAGTGATGGATGGAGTGGTGGTTGGGGTTGGGGTACTTGAGTGTGGTTGACAGATCCAGCAGCAGTAAATATTAACTTCATAATTCAGACACACTGGAAAAGGATTCTGGTCCTTGTTTTCGCAGACAAGTCCAGTTGAGACGTCACATTCTACTTCCTGATCCAGGTCCTCGATTGGAGTATCTGGAAATTTCTCAGCTCTGCATGATATGTTACTTGGCGCCTTGCAGATTTCATATCCATGCTTTCTAATCTCGTCATAGGTTTCAAAATCACCACCTCCACCATCTGGTAAATAACTGGGATAACTCACATCAATCCAACCAGTCCAGTTGCAGTAGACACCATCTGAACACACAGCTGTAAGACAATAACAAAATGCACCGATTAAATGACATAATTATTTACTAATAATTTCACAATATGCAGATACAGGATTTTTACTTTCCTTCTTTTTTCTTGTCTTTCCGATTATTTTTGTATTGATATTCAGCCATCGGTGACGAGTGTTTTGCTCACCGCTGACAGCATTATTCACGAATCTTTAAAGCTGAGACCTGTGTGGGCTTTGAATATCTGGTCATTTTTAACTGGCTAACACATAGCTTCTTAAGAAGATATTCATCACTTTAGAAGTCATGGGTTACCCATGACTCCTAAAGGACAGACATTTATGCGCTAAGCAGTTAAGTGTTGAATCCACCCCACCTCCAAAACACTCGTGATAGCCAACTTTGTATTGGCACTATAAACCGTGCCTAGCCAAATTCCGTGCACAATTCCAAATTGTTAAATTGACTTTAATCAGCATTTTTATTGACAATTACATCAAAAGTCAATTAAAAAAACCAAATTGAATTTGTGTGCGGAATTCAAGATGGCATCAACTGACACCTGAAAAGTTGCTGTAGTTAGGGGCACAGAATAGGAGTGGTAGAGCTTAAGTGCTGGTAGGTACCTGTGTTATGCACCGGTATATTTGCCTAGAAATACACTGTCCTAATATACTCGTGCCTAACACTATAACGCCTACCAGCGTTTAAGTCATGTCAGGTGTTGGTAGGTGTGATTCTATAAACGGCGCCTAGTGGAGGTTCTGCTGTTGGGAGATTTCAACCTGCCGGATGCGGACTGGAATGTTCCGTCTGCAGAATCGGCGCTTAGAGGAGGTTCTGCTGTTGGGAGATTTCAACCTGCCGGATGCGGACTGGAATGTTCCGTCTGCAGAATCGGAAAGAAGTAGGGAGATTGTGGATGCCTTTCAAGAGGCTCTGCTCAGA
The DNA here is from genome assembly GCF_902459505.1 of Geotrypetes seraphini. Classification (NCBI taxonomy): domain Eukaryota; kingdom Metazoa; phylum Chordata; class Amphibia; order Gymnophiona; family Dermophiidae; genus Geotrypetes; species Geotrypetes seraphini. The sequence continues at coordinate 32,916,884 of NC_047102.1, forward strand.
CAAATGGTGACGGAACCCACAAGGGAAAAAGCGATATTGGATCTGATCCTCACAAATAGAGAGAGTAACTCTAATGTTCGAGTGGGTGCTCACCTGGGAAGTAGCGATCAAACGGTTTGGTTTGATATAACGGCTAAAGTCCTAGATTTCAAACGTACAGACTTTAATACAATGGGAGAGTACCTGAAGAAAGAGCTGTTAGGTTGGGAGGACATAAGAGAAATGGAAAGACAGTGGTCTAAGCTGAAAGGAACGATAAAAATGGCTACGGACCTTTATGTGAAGAAAATCAATAAAAACAAGAGAAAAAGGAAGCTGATATGGTTCTCCAACCTAGTGGCTGAGAAAATAAAGGCGAAAGAGTTGGCGTTCGTGAAATATAAAAAAAACCCAAGAAGAGGAGAGCAGAAAGGATTACAGGGAGAAACTGAAAGAAGCCAAGAGAGAGATACGTCTGGCGAAAGCACAGGCGGAAGAACAAATGGCTAAAAATGTAAAAAAGGGAGACAAAAATTTTTTCTGATATATTAGTGAAAGGAGGAAGATGAAAAATGGAATTGCTAGGCTAAAAGATGCTGGGAACCAATATGTGGAGAGTGATGAGGAGAATATCCGAAACCTGGCTCAATATCCGAAACCTGGCTTACAGACTCCCACAGGTGGGACATGGTCATACCGGGTTACAATCTGTTCCGCCAAGACAGGGAGGGCAAAATGGGAGGAGGGGTAGCACTATATGCCAAAGATGACATCAACGTTACTAGAATCACAGATGTTAGGTACACAGGGGAATCCCTGTGGGTAAATATGGCCAGGGGAAAGGACAAATGCCTGTACCTTGGCATAGTATACAGACCTCCAAGGCAACAGGAAGACCTTGATATGGAATTAATCGAGGACATAGAGAATATCACCTTGCGTGGGGACACAGTATTGATGGGGGACTTCAATATGCCTGACGTGAATTGGAACACACTTTCCTCTGCGACCGGAAGCAGCAAAAGGCTATTAAACTCTATAAAGGGAGCAAGACTCAAGCAAATGGTTTTGGAGCCAACTAGGGATCAGGCGATTCTAGACCTAATACTTACCAACGGAGAAAGTGTCACAGATGTCTCTGTGGGAGACACGCTGTCATCCAGTGACCACAACATGGTATGGTTTAACCTCAGAAAAGGTTTCGCCAAACCCAACACATTAACTAAGGTCCTCAGCTTCAAGGACACCAACTTTGAGGACATGGGGGAATTCATCCATCAGTCGCTGCAAAACCAAGCAGAGACTGATAATGTAGAGGAATTGTGGTCAACACTGAAAACTACCATACACGAAGCAACAAACAGATTTATCAAATCTGTAAGTAAACGACGAAGAAAAAACAAACCGCAGTGGTTCTCTACGGAGGTCTCCAACCTCATAAAAGAGAAGAAGAGAGCATTCATCTCCTTCAAACATTCAGGGAAGCAGGGCTCCAGAGAAGACTATCTGGCCAAGTCAAGAACCGTCAAAACAGCAGTCAGAGAGGCCAAATTGCAAGTGGAGGAGAATCTAGCAAAGAATATAAAAAAGGGCGATAAAGCATTCTTTAGGTATATTAGTGATAGAAACAGGAACACAGGAGGGATAGTACGCCTTAGGAAACCGGACGGGAACTATGTAGAATCGGACTCCGAGAAGGCTAAACTGTTAAATGAATACTTTTGCTCAGTTTTCACCCGCGAGGCGCAGGGATCCGGCCCTCAACTACCAACAGGGGATAGCTCGATAGACCCGTTTTGCAGCTTCGAGATAACGCCCAATAGTGTCTACAGTGAACTATCCAAACTCAAGGTTCACAAAGCCATGGGGCCAGACAACATACACCCCAGAGTACTCAGAGAGTTAAAAGACACCTTGGCGAAACCACTATCAACACTCTTCAATCTCTCCCTTAGCAAAGGAAAAGTCCCGCTAGACTGGAAAACGGCTAATGTCATTCCACTCCACAAAAAAGGAAGTAGGACGGAAGCTACGAACTACAGACCAGTGAGTCTCACATCAATAGTAAGCAAACTAATGGAAACTCTAATCAAACACCAATTGGATGCGGTCCTTAACGAGGGGAATCTGCGAGATCCCCGTCAACATGGGTTTACAAAGGGGAGGTCCTGTCAATCCAACCTGATCAGCTTCTTTGACTGGGTGACGAGGAAGCTGGATATTGGGGAGTCCCTGGATGTCGTGTACTTAGATTTCAGCAAAGCATTCGATAGCGTACCACACCGCAGGTTGTTGAGCAAGATGAGCTCTATAGGTTTGGGAGATACCTTGACTACATGGGTGGGGGACTGGCTAGGAGGTAGACTTCAGAGGGTGGTGGTGAATGGCTCCCCCTCCGAAACGACAGAGGTGTTAAGTGGAGTGCCGCAGGGCTCGGTCTTGGGCCCAATCTTGTTCAACATCTTCATAAGGGACTTGGCTGAAGGGCTTCAGGGTAAATTAACGTTATTCGCCGATGATGCCAAATTATGCAATATAGTGGACAAGAACACAACAGGACCTGACAACAAATCCAAGACCGATAGTATGGCACACGACCTCCTCCTACTGGAGAATTGGTCCAGGACCTGGCAACTAAACTTCAATGCCAAAAAATGCAAGGTCATGCACCTAGGCAACAGAAATCCATGTAAGACTTACACTCTTAATGGTGAGATCCTAGAGAGAACTGTAGCGGAACGAGACTTAGGGGTAATCATCAGTGAGGACATGAAGACTGCAACTCAGGTGGAGAAAGCTTCATCTAAAGCCAGACAAATCATGGGTTGCATACGAAGGAGTTTCGTTAGCCGTAAGCCCGAAGTCATAATGCCATTATATAGGTCCATGGTGAGACCCCATCTGGAATACTGTGTACAATTCTGGAGACCACATTACCGCAAAGATGTGCTGAGACTTGAGTCGGTCCAGCGAATGGCCACACGGATGGTCACGGGGCTCAGGGATCTCCCGTATGAGGAACGGCTGAATAAACTGCAGCTCTACTCCCTTGAGGAACGCAGGGAGAGGGGGGACATGATCGAGACATTCAAGTACCTCACACGCCGTATCGAGGTGGGGGAGGATATCTTCTTCTTCAAGGAACCCACGTCAACACGAGGGCATCCATGGAAAATCAGGGGAGGGACATTACATGGCGACACCAGGAAATACTTCTTCACCGAGAGGGTGGTGGATCGATGGAATGGTCTTCCGATGCAGGTGATTGAGGCCAGCAGTGTGCCTGATTTTAAAGCTAAATGGGATCGAAAGGTGGGATCTCTTCGCAAAGAGAGGTAGGGGAGGGTCATTGATGTGGGCAGACTTGATGGGCCTTGGCCCTTATCTGCCGTCACCTTCTAAAGCAAATGTGCTAAACAAATACTTCTGTTCTGTGTTCACAGAAGAAAATCCTGGAGAAGGACCGAGATTGTCTAGCAAAGTTACACGAGAAAATGGAGTAGATTCTGCGCCGTTCACGGAGGAGGGTGTTTATGAGCAACTTGAAAAACTTAAGGTGGACAAAGCAATGGGACCAGACGGGATCCATCCCAGGATACTAAGGGAGCTCAGAGAGGTTCTGGCGAGTCCTATTAAAGACATGTTCAACAAATCTCTGGAGACGGGAGTGATTGCTGGGGATTGGAGGAGAGCGGATGTGGTTCCTATTCATAAAAGTGGTCACAGGGATGAAGCAGGAAACTACAGGCCGGTGAGCCTCACTTCAGTTGTTGGTAAAATAATGGAAGTGTTGCTGAAAGAAAGGATAGTGTACTTCCTTGAATCTAATGGGTTACAGGATCCGAGGCAACATGGCTTTACAAAAGGTAAATCGTGCCAAACGAACCTGATTGAATTTTTTGATTGGGTGACCAGAGAGCTGGATCGAGGACATATGCTAGATGTAATTTACTTGGATTTCAGCAAAGCCTTTGATACAGTTCCTCATAGGAGGCTGTTGAACAAACTTGAAGGGCTGAAGTTGGGACCCAAAGTGGTGAACTGGGTCAGAAACTAGCTGTCAGACAGATGCCAGAGGGTGGTGGTTAATGGAAGTCGCTCGAAGGAAGGAAAGGTGAGTAGTGGAGTCCCTCAGGGATCGGTGCTGGGGCCAATCCTGTTTAATATGTTTGTGAGTGACATTGCTGAAGGGTTAGAAGGAAAAGTGTGCCTTTTTGCAGATGATACCAAGATTTGTAACAGAGTAGACACCGAAGAGGGAGTAGAAAATATGAAAAAGGATCTGCAAAAGTTAGAGGAATGCTCTAATGCCTGGCAACTAAAATTCAATGCAAAGAAATGCAGAGTAATGCATTTGGGGATTAATAATAGGAAGGAACCTTATATGCTGGGAGGAGAGAAGCTGATATGCACGGACGGGGAGAGGGACCTTGGGGTGATAGTGTCCGAAGATGTAAAGGCGAAAAAACAGTGTGACAAGGCAGTGGCTGCTGCCAGAAGGATGCTGGGCTGTATAAAGAGAGGCGTAAGTCAGTAGAAGGAAGAAGGTGTTGATGTCCCTGTACAGGTCATTGGTGAGGCCCCACTTGGAGTATTGTGTTCAGTTTTGGAGACCGTATCTGGCGAAGGACGTAAGAAGACTTGAGGCGGTCCAGAGGAGGGCGACGAAAATGATAGGAGGTTTGCACCAGAAGACATATGAGGAGAGACTGGAAGCCCTGAATATGTATACCCTAGAGGAAAGGAGAGACAGGGGAGATATGATTCAGACGTTCAAATACTTGAAGGATATTAACGTAGAACAAAATCTTTTCCAGAGAAAGGAAAATGGTAAAACCAGAGGATATAATTTGAGGTTGAGGGGTGGTAGATCCAGGGGCAATGTTAGGAAATTCTACTTTACGGAGAGGGTGGTGGATGCCTGGAATGCGCTCCCGAGAGAGGTGGTGGAGAGTAAAACTGTGACTGAGTTCAAAGAAGCGTGGGATGAACACAGAAGATTTAGAATCAGAAAATAATATTAAATATTGAACTAAGGCCAGTTCTGGGCAGACTTGCACGGTCTGTGTCTGTATATGGCCATTTGGTGGAGGATGGGCTGGGTAGGGCTTCAGTGGCTGGGAGGGTGTAGATGGGCTGGAGTAAGTCTTAACAAAGATTTCGGCAGTTGGAACCCAAGCACAGTACCGGGTAAAGCTTTGGATTCTTGCCCAGAAATAGCTAAGAAGAAAAAAATTTAAATTGAATCAGGTTGGGCAGACTGGAATGACCATTCGGGGTCTTTATCTGCCGTCATCTACTATGTTACTATGATTGACAACGGCGATGAGCAACGCCTACGAGTTAGGCACCGCTAGGCACCGTTTATAGACTCAGGCCCTAACTTCCTCATTCAGCTGCACTTATGCTGGCTTTTATCAAGCTGCACTAGAGGTTTTTACAGTAGCGTGGGCTGGCGAAGTAAATCCTCTGACGCTCATAGAATTCCTATGAGTGTCGGAGCACTTACCTCGCCGGCCCACACTAAAATCCTCTGGAGCAGCTTCATAAAAAAGAGGGGCATGGCTGGCACTGACATCCAGTAAGCAGCAGGATTATCTCATTCTAACTTTCACAACTGCCAAATGGGAGCCTTCTCCAACATCCTTCCCAACTACCCTTGAACTATCCCTCCTCAGGATATCCCCTAACCAAAAGCCTCCCTTGAGAAGAAGGCCTCCATCCTTCCTCTGACTCCACCCCTCAGAACTCACCCAGGGTGCTCCCTGGTAGTCTAGTGGATAGGGAGGGTTTCATGGAGACAGAGGGAATTAGGGATCGTTAAGAAGAGTCTTCTGATTGGGGGTCTCTTGAAGGGGATATTATCTGGAAAGAGCTGGATTTTATTCTCTTTCCGCCAGGGTCATGTATTACTGTATGGGTCGACATTACACCTAGTGCATATCTACCAAGGGATGTAATGAAGGCCCATGCAGTAGAATAGTACAGTAATACTATAAGGAGCTTCCTAGCTTCAGAAGGTAGAAAGGTACATAAATGGTGTCTACTTTTCTGCAAGTCTGCATGCTATATGTTTATGTTTATTTAGAGAGAATTGAGAAAAGAATAACAATGCATGACTGGAAAGACATATGAACACTAGAACAATCATTTTGCAAGTCTCGGAATGGGCGAGGGAAAAAGAGTCAATGATAAGGAGGGGGAAGGGCGGGGAAATGGGACAATAGAACAGTGAACTCAAGGATGGACACCAATCTAGTTCGGGCCAAACACTTGTTGAAATAGCCACGCTTTCTGTGCTGACTTAAATTTCTTTATAAGAACATAAGAATAGTCACTAGTACCTGGCAAAAGCCCAAGTAGTAGCAACATTCCATGCTACCGATCCAGGGCAAGCAGTGGCTTCCCCCATGTCTGTCTTCAAAGTTGGTTCCTTTCTAACAGGTAGTGGCAGAGAATTCCAAAATGAAGGTGTGAGAAAGAAAAATGCTGGGTGAGTGGATTCGAGTTGCACCTGTTTTGGGTCTGGGAGAACTAAGTGATAATCATTAAGAGACCTCAGAGAACAGGCTAGAGAATATGGTATTGTGAGGGATGAAAGATATAGGGGCAGGCCTACTTTAAATTCCACTAATATGAGCAAACGACCAAAATACAGCACCTATGCAGCTCCTTATAGCACTGTCTCCCAAATGGTTATACACCATCTGGTCACCCACCATGTGTCAATAAGAAGAAATTCTTTAGGAATCTCCATCTGCTGCTCAACCAGAATCAAAACTTGAACTTCATCAGCATAAATATAGAAAGAAAAGCTCTGTTCCAATAAGTGAGTAGCCAAAAGTAGCAGATATATGGTGACTAATAAGAAGTGTTTACCCATAAACCATTACTTACTTGTGGTTGAAACTGTATTCAGTGTTACGACAGTGAACATACATGGAAAGGAAAAAAATACAATCAGATTATTAAGAAAGGAATTAGGCTAAGTAATTTATCAGGTATAGCAAGAATAAATACCGCAAAACCTACTTAATATGCAAATACCTTTGGAACTCACCTCTCCCCACCCACCTCCTCTGCATGTAACTATTATTACCATTTAGTGCTTGTTAAAGTCAAGTATTGGTACTTATCACAATTTTTCTGCTCGGGGCCCATTCAGTCCTACAGAATACAGTAAGTTACTCATGCTCCTACTGCATTTATGTCCCTGAGTGATGCCGGGTCTAAGGCTCATGTAACTGGGGGAACATAAAGCATACCGAAACCCCAATGCTGTTCTAGACTAGGTTCCTGCACACTCTGTCAGATGCTCAGTTGGAGAAGAAGCACAGATATTTCTGATATCTCTGAGAAAACAATGTTATTATTACTTATTAGCAGATAATATTTAGACAAAGAAATACACATAACCTTTTTGGGGAGCATTTTTTACAGTACCTGTGGTTGAAATTGTGGTCGGTGTAGTGATGGTTGAGGTTTTGGTGATTGGTGTAGTTGTGGTTGGGCTTGCAGTAGTTGTTGAAGTTGGTGTACTGATGATCGGTGTCGTGGTTGCTGGTGTTGTGGTGGTCGGACTTGAAGTTAGACATTCATACGAGCAGCAGTTGACTCGGATCTCGTAATTATAGCACATGTTCCAGATAACGTCTTGCTCTTCATTCCGGCAAATCAGCCCATTGGAAACATTGCACTGCACTTTCTGTCCCAGCTGCTCAAGGGTGAGGTCTGGCTGGGAAGCCGCCCTGCACTGAATGTCTTCGGGAAGACGGCAGATTTCGTAGCCATGCTTCCTTATTTCCTCATAAGTCTCAAAGTCACCACTATCCAATTCACCAGTTGGCTTACTGACATCAAACCACTGAGACCATTGGCATACATTTTCATAGACACAAGCTAAAAGACAAATCAATACATTATGTGTAGTAAATGGATTGAGATGCAATCCCAAAATAGATCTCAATTTTGTCATGTGAAAGAATACGCATAACTCTAAAATTAGAAGCCTATTTATTAAAATGCATTAAAATAACATGACTTCTTTAAAAAACATAAAGGAAAGAAAGAAAGAAAAATTTAATACCGGATTGATTAATCTGTTAGTAAATCCTGTGGTATGTTTTGCTGTGTTATAATCAGAAATTTTATGCATTCCCAGCTACAGTAATGCTTGATGACAAGCCATGTCCTCGACCCACATGCTATGCTTTCCACAATCTTTCTCACTCTATGTCTCTCTCTTTTAACATTCTCCTGTAGCCCTCCCTCTCCTTTTCCACAACACCTTGAGGTTGTGCATTCAAATCCCACGCTGCTCCTTGTGACCCTGGGCAAGTCACTTAATCCCCCCATTGCCCCAGGTACATTAGATAGGTTGCGACCCCGCTAGGACAGACAGGGAAAAATGTTCAAGTACCTGAATACGAACCACCTTAGGTTATAAGTGGTATATAAATACTAAAAAGAAACGATTACACTTTCTCTTTGGTCATTCATTCTCTAATCAACTCAAAAATACTCTTTCATGTTCACATACTATGCTGTCAACTATCTTGCTTTCGAGATCTAACTGTCCTTTTAAGGGCAGTTGAGTTCAACATTATTTATAGCAGCCCCTCCTATTGTTTTTTCCCTAATTCTTTTCTTTTACTTTGACTATTGTAGTTCCTGCCTTTTTACCTTTTGTTCCTGTTTGTCTTTGTTTTTAAAAGTCTTCGTAAGTTATTGTTACTGTTTGGTGATGCTTTGTCAGCTTAAATTTGTATTTTAGCCAAAGTATGTTTTTATGATTTTGTACACCGCCTAAAAGGTTGATTGGGCGGTATAAGAGATTTTAAATAAACTTGAAACTTGCTCTGTCTATGTCTCCTTCTTAACTTTCACTTTTAGGCCATCTTTTACAAAGCCACGCTTAGCGTTTTAGCGTGGATTTAGCATGCGCTAAAAAGCTTAGCACACCTTTGTAAAAGAGTGGGTTAGTCCTCTTGTTCTCTTCTTTTTTTTATAATTTTCTCTTTGACCATTCACTATGCATTAATAAAACATGATAAGCAGCTAGATATATGCAAAGGAATCCAGTAACAGCTCTGAAAGCAATCAATCTCCTGCCTGTTACCCCTTTTGGTAACCAACAATTTCACTATTTTTAACAGCTATCTTTATTTTAAGCATAATTATTTCTGCCATCTTCTCAGCTGTAACTCTTGCTGTTGACTGTGTTCTCCATTTTTCTTGCTCATCCTCTTACACTTATCTTTTTCTTTTGTGCATCTTCTTAAGCATTTGCTTTTCTCCTTCCTTATTTCTCTTTTTCATTTGCACTCTGGTTTTCTTTCTGATTTTCATTCTCTCTAAGTATAGATACAGACTTAATGGTTGAGACTTACTTGTGCTTGAAAGTACAGTGGTGGAAACTGCAATAATAAAAGATATGGTCAGGTAAGAGAAAATATAGGCAATTGACACAGAAATAAGAGCAGTAGCTACCCTATTTCCCCAAAAATAAAACCTAAACTGAAAATAAGCCCTAGCATGATTTTTAAAGATCAACCCCCAATGCCCCCCCCCCCGAATGTCCCCGACATTCCCTGACTCCATCCTCAACACTAGTGCTGCCTGATTTGCTGAAAAAATCAGACTCTTCAATTCTGCAACCCCCACTCTTGCTGCTTTAGGAGACCTCGGAGTGGAGGTATGTCAGTCTGGGTGAGAGGGGAGGAATGGTGCTGCACATGGGGGGATGGGGGGGGGTAGAAAGGAAAGAGGAAGAATTGGGGTAGAGGAGAGGAAGGGAGAGATGATTGTTTACATGAAAAAAATAAGACATCCCCCCAAATAAGCCCTAGTGCGTTTTTTGACCCAAAATTAATATGACACTTCGGGGAAACACGATATTACAATACATGAGAGTTGAGCTAGACAGGTTCTACCGAATGTAATAATAATAATAACTTTATTTTTGTATACCGCTATACCACAAACAGTTCAAAGCAGTTTACAGAGGAAGACACTGTACATATACAGCGAAGATACTTGACCTTTGCTAACATGATGCTAAAATGATGCTGAAACTAAAATGATGATGACCCCCCCCCCCCCAAAATGAAATCCAATAATTCCACCCTGGGTGGGAAAGGATGCATTCTGTATTTTTTAAATTAATAAAGATACTTTAAGTAATTATTTTGCGGTTTATGTATTAGTTCTTCAAACATCTGACACTTTCTTTCTGCATTTTTTTCTGTGTGCCATAAACATAATTTGACTTTTATTACTTTACATAATACGAGGGGCCGCTGAAAAGTTCTCAGCCCAACCAAGAAGAGAATGATGCGGAGCCATGAAACTTACAAGTTATTCCACACTTTTCTTGATACTTTTCATTTCAATGATATCAAATGAAACAAAAAGTGTCAAGAAAAGTGTGGAATAACTTGCAAGTTTCATATCTGAAGTGCATATAGATCTCAAGAGGGCATGTTGGGGGAAGGATTAAGGAGGATGTATAATTTGGATATTTTTCTGCAATAACGGAATATTGCAGAAAACATCCAGGGTAAAGTGTGAGTTTGTCAAATAATAAATGCCAAAAAGTTGACCAAACAGATCAGATGACTGCTGAAGGCAGGAAGACATTGCCCCCTTCTCATCCCCCAAAGATGTGAATGAAACAGTACACGCCAGCCTATATGACAGCTTCGGTTGGTATGGCCAGTCTTATTAGAGCAGCGAGCAGGTCTCTCAAGTAGCCTGATGGTTGGTGCAGTGGACTGCAGAGAAGGGGACCCTGTCTCATATCCCACTCTAACTAGTACACTTATGGTGGACATTGTGAGCCCAACAAAAACCTACTGTACTGACATATAGGTGATACCTGCAGGGTATACAATTGGGTATAATAAGTTGTGGGTGAGTTTTGGAGGTTATGGTGAGATCTGTACCTGGGGCTTTTTTATGCCTCCTTGGGTGCTCCACTGCTCTGCTGGGATGTCTGTGTGGCCAGCCTTCTAAGAAAGCTGACCTCTCTTATATCCTAATGTCTGGGTTTTTTGCGTTTTTGATTTGGACTTTTTTTTTTTTTTTTTTAAGGTTCATAAATATAGACACACTGAGGACAAACGCATCTAGGAAATGGTAATTAAAAAAAGATAGATGTTTTCCTGGTTTGAAAATAGTCATTTTCTCTACTGGAATTTTGGCCATTTTTACCAAAATGTCCAAAATCGGATTTAGACATGTTATTGAAAATGCTCCTCCACTGTCTTTTTTTTTTTTTATCTTACAATCCGTTGCTACAGATATTCTGTTTCACTTTCACTCTTGGTGGTGAAGCAATGTTACTTACCGTAACAGTTGTCATCCAGGGACAGCAGGCAGCTATTCTCACTAGTGGGTGATGTCATCCGACAGAGCCCCGATACGGACGTCTCACAAGCATGTCTTGCTTGAAGAAACTTAGAAGTTTCGAGATGCCCGCACCGCGCATGCGCCAGTGCCTTCCCGCCCGATGGACCGGGCGTGTCTCCTCAGTTCAGGTAGCTAGCCTGAGAAGCCAACCCAGGGGAGGTGGGTGGGACGTGAGAATAGCTGCCTGCTGTCCCTGGATAACAACTGTTACGGTAAGTAACATTGCTTTATCCCAGGACAAGCAGGCAGAAAAAGAACTGAGGAGACACGCCCGGACCATCGGGCGGGAAGGCACTGGCGCATGCGCGGTGCGGGCATCTCGAAACTTCTAAGTTTCTTCAAGCAAGACATGTTTGTGAGACGTCCGTATCGGGGCTCTGTCGGATGACATCACCCACTAGTGAGAATACCTGCCTGCTTGTCCTGGGATAATATTAGTTTCACATGCTGTGATTCACAAAACTGTTCTTGCTGTACTCAGAGGTTCTCCCGATGTGCCACCACCGATTTCAATGTATTCTCAATTCTTTTTATGACTCCCTTCTGGTTTTTACTTATGTTTATTCAGGGAGTACAAAAGGTATGATTTTTTGTATTTGTTTTAGTTTGTACATTATTTTACTCCTTTGAGTTGGATTTCTGAGATGTCTATTCTACTTGATAATCTGAACCTGTACATTTTTTTATGACCGTCATTTACATTCATTTAGGAGGTCTTTTAATAAGGTGCGCTAGCCGATTTAGCACGCGCAAACTGATTTAATGTGCGCTAATCAATTTAGTATGCTAAAGATTAGCACGTGCTAAATGCTAAAGTGCCCATTATATTCCATGGACACATTAGCATTTAGCGCACACTAATCTTTAGCACGCACTAAATCGGTTAGCGCGCCTTAGTAAAAGGAGCTCTTATTGATTTAAGTTTTTAATTATCTTATTGCTCAGTCTTATGCATACCCATATTGTACTTTGTATTTATTTATTTGTTTATTGATTGATTGATATATATTTAAGAGTTTGTATGTGTCTACATTTGGATATACTACCCGATTGTTTTTTAAATTATTTATGATTTATCTTTAACTATGGGGGTGTTTTACTAAGGCGCATTAGCCAAGTTAGCGCACACTAAATGTTAACGCACTTATTATATTCCATGGACGCGTTAGCATTTAGCGGAGGCTATATTGGCTAGCGCGCCTTAGTAAAAGGCCCTCTATGTCTTTATAAAGATTCCTATTGATCTCCTGACACAGGCTACCTTGCTGAAAAATGACCGCGCTATGCCCTCCTTGCTGTTTGTCCTTTTGAATAAAGACTTTCTATATTCATGATTTTACAATTGACTGGAGGTCTTTTGGATATTTTAACCTCACTTTTTGTATCTTCCTAAAAATTTGTGGTGGTCAGCTGAATACTCTTTATTAAGGGGTCCTTCTACTAAGGCACGTGCTACATGCTAACGAGTCCATAGAATATAATGGGTGTGTTAGCATGTAGCACGCGTTAAATTGGCTAGCGCACTTTAGTAAAAGACCCCCTAAATGATTTGACTCTACAACCAGCATTTAAATATGGGTGACCTGGGCAAGGCTCTGGTCACTTAGTTGGGCAGACGAGATAGACCTCGATGGTCTTTTTCTGATGTCAGTTACTGTGTTACTGAATTTGATTATATCAGAATAAAGGATATGATGGGAAAATATTATGAACCAAATAACTCATTAAGGCACCCTTTTATCAAGCCTTGTTAGGGTTTTATATCGCTGGCCACGGTAGTAAAAGCTTTGACGCTCATAGAATTCCTACGAGCGTTGGAGCTTTTATCGCCACAACCAGCAATAAAAAAATCTTAACGCAGCTTGATAAAAGGGGGCTTAAAAGCAAAGAGCGAGACAGAGTTGCTAGGTTTCGAGCTGATCCTAGACTCTTCTTTAAGCTAGATTGTCTCTCTGAAGAGAGTAGTTCAAATTTCTTGTCCTCTGAAGTTTTACCTGTAGTGGGAGTAGTGGACGTAGTGGTGGTCACTGCAGTGGTAGATAAGGTTGAAGGAGGTGCAGTGGTGCTACAGGCAGTAACATTGTACTGGATGCCACTTGCTTCACATCTCATCTCACTGCAAAATCCCGCATTCTCTTCCCGGAAGATGATCTCACCCACTTCATAGCGTGTTCCATTATAGACACAGTAACAGGCTGGAAAACAAAAGAAGTAGATGCCAGATGTAGTATATAAACTAAGTATTGACTCAACATCTCTTAAACAGAGATTAAGTAAAAAAAAAAATAAGGAAAACTAAGAAAACTCAAGTTGGTTACTTAGAGCAGATTTTCCATCCTTTCACTTTCATTGTGTGTTATTAACTGCCTCCACAGTTAGGGGTCCTTTTAATAAGGCACGCAAACTGATTTAGCGCACGCTAATCTTTAGCAGCGCTAAGTCGATTAGTGCGTGCTAAATTGGTTTGTGCGCCTTAGTAAAAAGGACCCCTTAGTCTTTTAGGGCTCCTTTTACAAAGGTGCGCTAGCGTTTTTAGCGCATGCACAAGATTACTGTGCGCTAGCCGAAAAATTACCGCCTGCGTACTTTTGTAAAAGGAACCTTTAGTGTGTCACATCAGAACCCTACCCTGTACCCACAGATCATCTTTCAAGGAAGACGATTTAGATGCAGCCTCTTCTGTAAGCTTACGCAGTTGATCCAAACATCCAGAGAGAGTCATTTCCATCTTAGCCTTGACTCTTCATATTTCTAAATCTGTTATTTCTTTGGGAGGGTTCGTAAGTAGGGACCCATCATAACTAAAGACCCTGTAAATAATACTGGCTTTACAGAAAGGCTAGTAGATGGAGACTAACGGGCATAATTTTGATCTTTAACACCTAAACATATCGTTCTATGCCAAAATATTAACTGCAGATAGACCAGACAATAGTCAGTAATCAAAGCAAATGGACTGTTGCAGTTCTAACTATGGAACAGCATGCCAATCTGTCTTAGAGAAGAAACAATACTAGAGAGATTTAAAGGCTCCCTGTACATAGGCCTGTAGCGGCTGAGAAACCTGAACAGTCCCAGCCGCTAAAACAGGCAAGTCGGCATCAGCTGTCAAAACATCAGCTGAGAGGGAATCCCCAACAACCCGACCGTCGGCGGCTCGGGGAATCCCTCCGTGGGCGGTTGGGGAAGACCGGGCTTCCCCACTGCTCCCAGCCGACTCGCGAGGCACCATCGGCGGGGAGCTCTGGGTGCCTTCAGCCGCTGCCGACGGAGCTCCTCCACCGCACCGGCCTGAACACCGCTTGCACAGGCCGGCCGCGAGTGCCTCGCGCCTGGAACACAATGAGCACTTTTTCCCTTTAGAAGTGCTCATTGCTCCATACGCGACCTAGCTACAAAAAAGTGCCGGTTAGATGAAAAAATACAGTAAAATACAGTTTTCTTAAAGGGAAACAACCCTCCAGACCAGCACTACCTCAGGATTTTTTTTTTTTACAGAACAGACTCCACAGGCTCTCGAAGCAATATGCCTTGCTTGATTTAGGGGGCAAGGCTTACTGCTGAGGCTCCTCTAAAAAAATGGGGGGAGGTGGAGGAAGTGGGGGGAGGGACCCTGCTCGAGACCCGCCGGGTTTGACACCCCCGAGGTCGGACGAACCCCCAAACAGGGTCCGCCCAAGCTCCGTCCGGCCAAAAACAGGGACTATAAACCACCTAAACAAATTCCAACAGCCCTACCAAGGGAGATGGGTACAGATCACATCAACACCTGCTGGAGACTGAAAGAAGACTGAGGGAAATAGAGAAGGGAGTATAGTATATACTGTCCCACAGTTTTGTTTTCAGTCTCCACCTGCTGGTCATGATTAGATATATACCCATTCGTAAAGTTAACCTCTACTGGTCTGGAGAGTGCTAAAGAAATTGTAGTTCCACCCTCAACCCTAGATACAAGTCAGTCATGGTCTACGTCTGTCTCTTGATACCTATTTTTTATTATTGTAGATCGCTTAGAAATTTATTATAAGCGTTTTATCAAATTTTAAATAAATCTTGGAAAAGAGATTACGATATCAACCATGCAGAAACAAAGTGCCCACAGATTTTGCACCTGGTTATTTACCCCCAATGCCTGGAATGCCACAAGATGTATTATGGATAGTATGGCTTACCTGATTCATTGTAGGAACAGTTCACACTTCCTGTAGAGGTACATATGCTAAAAACAGAAGTGTTGAGACATTAGCACCTACAATTTCTTAGAAGCAGAAATATGCATTTATTTGCTTATTCATGGTAGCGTATTTTAGGAAAGCAAATTGTTTTTTCATTCTCTCTGCTAAGATAAGATAGCATCTAGGTCAAGAGCTGAACAAGGCATGTGGGGGTTTTCAATAAAGCTCTCAAACTTGAATATAGAGATGCAGTCTGAATAATCTTGTTAAATTAACCAGTTCATTATCCTTTGCAAGTTAAACCTTAGATACAACTATTACTAATAATCATTTCTTTAGTGCTACTAGACATCAAAACACAGAAGTGCTTACAATCTAGTCAAGACAGACAAACTGAACAAGAAGGTGCATCAATATACTGTGTTAATATGTTAAGGACTAACGGGACAGTTCTATAAAGTAGACCCTAGGTAGGTACCACTTATGTCAAAGACACCATTGTCTTACAGTGCACTAGGTGCCTAAAGTGGTGAACCAGCTGATCTAGGTGCCTAGTTTTTCAATTACGCTTAAATTGGGCTGATAATTGAAAAGCAGCACTAAATAAAGTAATTTTTAAAAAACTTCTAAAAATGAATTATCTGGTATGCGCTTACCGGAAAGAAGTAGGCGTAGTTAGGGGTGGATTCTGGGCGGATTTTGGACATGGTTTGACTTAGGTGCTGGTATGTGCCTAACTTAGATGCACACATTTAGGCCAGGAAAACCCTTGCCTAAATGGGAGAGCACCTAAAGATTTCAACGCCTACCGGCACCTAAGACCACTTATAAATGGGGCCTAGCAGATGATTGACAGTTGTGCTCAATGGCACTTACAAGTTAGGTGCCATTTATAGAATCAAGGCCTACGTGCTTTTCTGTGAAGAAGCACCTAAGTATCATAGGCCCAAATTCTATAAATGGCGCCGCAGGTTAGCTGCCATTAGGCACCCTAATGGTGCCATTTTTAATTGGTTTAATTGCTTTTAATTGACACGATAATTGATTGAATTATTTAAAAGCAGTTAAAATCTAATTTAAAAAAAGACGTCAACTTCACAAATGGTACAAGAATCGCAACTACAGTGGTGCCTAAGGGTTTAAAAGGCATGGTTAACACTGGAAGTAATCTTAGGTGTCTCCGTTGTCGTAATTCTCGTGACAGAGAGGCACCAGAAATGTAGGACTTGAAAACCCTGGCCTACATTTCTGGAGCCTATCTGTGATGTAGCGGGTGACTGCCGATCGCAGTGCAGGTTATACAATTCAGGCCATAATCCCAAACTTCAAGAGGAAAAAATCCACACAAATATTCTCGGACTTATATTAAGTACTACCCAACTAAAAGAACAGTGAAATATAAACAGCACTAAAGTCCTCAAAACATATACGAGGTGGGTTCTGGAAAGTTCTCAGCCCAACTAAGAAGAGAATGATGTGGATATTCTTCAATCAATGATCTGAAACAATGTCAAAACATAGAATTTCTTTTCTGCAAATTGACACTTAATGAAATAAGATCACACTCTTTTCAGCTAGAGTGACAAAAGAACGCTCAGAATTTAGGAAGCTGGTTGATTGGGCTGAGAGCTTATCAGCACCCTCTCATATACATGTTAAATTTAAATATGTGAAATAATCTGAAAGTTTGCTATTCCATTGTGAACAAGGCTGCTGGTGACCATGCTTCTAGGAATATAAGATAAGTGAATACTTGTATGATTTTTTTTTTGTTTCATCAATACATGTATATTGCACTAGTTGGTTTCCCACCTTTAGTTGGTATATGAAAAGTGGTAATTTAAGCACACATGTAATGGCTCCATGAATTAGATCTATCAGTTGTTACCTTTAAGTGTTTACATACTTGATGAAGCAACCAGCGGAGATGAAGGAAAGCAACAAAGACCAAAGATGTCCACAAAAATTTTAATAAAGTTAAACTCTAGGCTCCTGAAACATGTGTTGAGTCTGAGTTCAACAGGGAAGTCTATAGACCATTATTGAGATGACTTGGGGAAATCCTGTTTATTCCTAGGATAAGCAGCATAAAATCTGTTTCACTACTTGGGACCTGGGTTGGCCACTATTGGAAACAGGATTCTGGTCTTGATGGACCTCTGGTCTGTCCCAGTATGGCAATTCTTTTTTTTTATTTATTTATCGTATTTTCATTAACATGTCAAGTATACACTTGTACAGAAAGATAAAAGTTTAAAAAAAGTAAAAGATACATTACAAATAGTAATGATCTGGCAAAATATTAGGAATTGGATATTTAACTTTAAACTCAAGTATTCAATTTAGGATCCAAGACATAGAATCAGTGAGCAAATTAATAACTCAAATACAAAAAAAATAAGAAATCCGAAAAATCCATCAGTGAGGAAGTATATCAAACTTCAATGAGCATTCATGTTATCCCAGCTTTCAGTCGAGCCCCTGATAAGAAGGTTGTCAGTTGGCTAGGGTCAAAAAAGACATATTTTTGCATTTGGTATTGCATCACATATTTGCATGGGTGACGAAGAAATAAGGTCACCCCAAGAGCAATATCACGTCTACGTTTTTGTGTGTCTCGTGCCAGATCTGGGAACATTTGCATTTTGAATCCAAGAAATTCCTTTTGTTTGTTTTTTAAAAAAAGTCGAAGTAACCAATTTTTATCTGGTGTTAAGGCTACTGTAAGGAGAAGTGTTGCCGCTGTCGCCACCTCCCTATCCGAGAGTTCCAAAATCAATGTAATACTGGGTGATTGCTGATCGTCTTCTTGTGGTTTTAATTGTCCTTCTCTTCTAGGTAGATAATACGCCTGAAAAAATGGTGATAACAGATCCTCTGATATTTGCAGAACTTCCATTATGTAGCGTTTTAACATATCTCTAGGTGGTATCGTCGCTACTCTAGGAAAATTAATCAATCTAAGATTATTGTTGCTTGAAAAATTTTCCAAATATTCTAATTTCGTTCTCAAATTCATATTGTCTCTTACTAGGGTTTCTGTGATTTGTTTGGGTACTACAGTTGAATTTTTAAAGTCTTGTAACTCAGTTCTGAGATTTTTAATATCAGTTTCTTGGCTATTAACTTTTTGCTCCAGCTGAGCCAGCTGGGGCTTAACTGATTTTGCTAGGTCTTCCATGAGATCCCAGATAGAATCCAATGTTACCTCTCGGGGCTTCTGCAATGTAAAGGAAATCTTTTGCATTTCAATATTCTTATTCTCACCAACCAGCATCTCCTCCTGGTCAGGGCTCTCCCGCTCGCTATCCACCCTCGAAGCAGATGAAATCCCAGGCTCTACAGGGCTCTCCTGTGAATTCAGAGAGTCCAGCTCTAAGCTCCCCTTCCTGATTTCAACAGCCTCCAGGGAGAAGTGCACTCTGCCTTTCGGTTGCTCCTCTTCCCATGGGGAACTGGCAGTCTGGAGAGGTGCTCTGGCGTCAGGGCTCAGGCTGGTCTCCAAACCCAAGGAGGACACCTCCGTCTCACCACGGAGCGTCTCCAGCGGGTGCATCGACGCCGCCAATACTTCCAGCATTTGTCGCAGGAGCTCATCTATAGTGCCGAGATCGGTCCGGCCGGGGTGTCGCGAGGCTCCAGCGGCACTTCGGCCTCTCCTTTTCGGCATAGCTCTCAGGTAAATGTTTGAAGAACAAACTTTGATGGGGTAGCCTGTGGCGAAACCGCTCAGTTAACGGGTCCGTCTGCCATCTTGGATCAAGTGCCTTCCTTTTCCCAGTATGGCAATTCTTATATGTATTTGAAGGATCTTCATTAAAATTTTTGGACATATTTGGTCTGTTGCTAGTAAGATGTCCAAGTGCTGATTTATGTTGCCTTTTGGACGTCTATTTTTTTTTTAAATGAGCCCAATAGGGCCATATCCCAATGGACTCTGTACCACCCATCTTGTCCCCATCTAATATCTGCACTTAGCCCTTTGGCTATATGATAAGCTGTATTATAGAAAATCATTAGTGTCATATCTATGTTATTTGAATGTTCTGACGTGTTTCATAAGTATAATGTTGACATTGTATTATACCTCTCTTATTTTAATTTCAGTGCTTTAATAAGTATATTAACATAGTAACATAGTAAATGATGGCAGTATTTATGTTTATTTTTGGTCTTTTTACTTCTGTTATGCTATTAACATAATTGTAAGTTTTATGTTGAATTATACTGGCTGTATGCTACCTTGGGTTGAATCTCTTCATAAAGGTGGTTAATAAATCCCTATAAATAAAATCAATACATATTAGCAGATCCTGTGTGAAATTGGCATTTGCTAAGTGTACATACCATGATGTGCAGTTCTCTTCAGTTGGGACTGGCTCATTCTCCGGGTAGTGGACACCACTTACGTAACAGCCACATTGTTCTTCAGTCACACACTTTTTATTGTCTTCATCAAAGATGGGTCTGTCAAGAGGGCATCTGGGGTAGCAGCCTGTCCAGCATGGGTCAAATATGACACATTTTCTTTTTGAGATGTTCATTTCTTGCTATTAAGTACCTGTAACAACTACAGAACTAACCCTTCCTCCCCCCCCCCTTTTACTAAGCTGCGGTAGAGGTTTCTACTTCAGTCTAAAGCGTTAAATGATCTACTACTCCATTCATAAGCCTGGCACCCTGTGTTTCTCAACACATAGTAAACATTCCCTTAGGGGTATGTGAGCTGCTTATTGGGGGTATGCGCTGCCACAGATATTGCCTGCCCGCCCGCCGCCGGGATCCCTCTGTCCTGCCTGCCCTCCTCCATCAAAGCCAACACAACCCCAGCCCCTACTCCTCTCAGCTGGATCCAACCTCTCCCCTGTTCCCGATTCCCCCACCTAACAGCTCCTTGCCACTGTATTTTAAAATCTTTCGGCAGCTGGAGGCGCAACAAAGCTAGCCTCCCGCCGTCGGCCTGCCTCAGAAGTATTCTTT
The DNA here is from genome assembly GCF_902459505.1 of Geotrypetes seraphini. Taxonomy (NCBI): domain Eukaryota; kingdom Metazoa; phylum Chordata; class Amphibia; order Gymnophiona; family Dermophiidae; genus Geotrypetes; species Geotrypetes seraphini. The sequence continues at coordinate 32,937,427 of NC_047102.1, forward strand.
CTGCAGCGTTCTGCCTAAACAAAAAGTTGTCTTTTCCTAAGTGTTCTGGATAATAATGCTGAATATCTCCACTCTATCTGGATATGCATTGCTTAATATCTGGATTTGTTTTACCCACAGCAGTTGACACAAAAAAAAAACCATTGTATGTCCTGGCTCAATATTACTCTGAGATTTTCATCACTTTCTTTACTGAAATAACTTTCTATGAGTACATTTCATTCAGTATACAGCATTAACACAAGATCAGAAAACAAACTGGAAAGCTAGGACCAAAGTATATGCTATAAAACAGGAAAACGCAATGGTAGAATAAGGAACAAAGAATAATTTTTCTTTAATGAACAGGATGTTCTTTGAAAGCTTTTCAGGTTTACATGCTCTGTTGTTCTATCGACAAGCATGTTTTGTGTGTTCTAGAAGGCTGGGGTGATGTTTGTGTGATATGGATATCCTTATAGGTGATTTGATTTGATGTATTTGACATATCACTTAGCCCAAAAGTACTAAAGCAGTTTAGAATAAAAACAAAGAAACAAACAATGTGCAGAATAAAATAATTCACATTAAAGTAATAAATATAATACAATTTAATAATATGAAAAAAGTCATAAAATTCTCCAAATAAACATGAACTAGATCCAAAGTGATTTCACTGCAATTTTTGCTACTCATTTCCAGACATTGGTTCAGCACAAGAGCAAGAGTTGCTTCTCCTTTATACCCACTTCATGTTAAATACGGGAGTGTCAAGAGCGTGAGGGAGGATCTTACCTTCCAGATGGGTGACTGTCACATTGCTGTAGATGTTATTGATGGAACGACAGGTTAGGACGCTGTGGTTTCCACATGGCTCGTAGTGCCACTCACACTCATGTGGTGGGTTGTAATAGTCACAGAATATTGCTAAAGAAAGAAAGATTATGTCAAAAGAGAAATTCATTCATAAGAAGAAGCATCTTGGCTTCCTTCCTCTTTACTGGAAGCCAAACCAGTGTCCCAGTGTTTAGCTTTCTACCTGTATATAGCGCCTGGATCTCTGACCCCAGCAGCTTGGTAAACTATTCCAAAACTTGGGCTGCAGTATAAACAGCACAGAGATGATAGAAAACAAAGAAATCATGATAATTAGTGCACCAGATGGCTTGGCAAGTGTATGAGGATTTAAAATTAGGACGGATAGGAGAGACAGGTGGATGGTTTTGATAATGCTACCAGCTCTTACTGGCAACCTCATGAGACTGGGGGAACTCACAACAGCCATTCAGATAGTGGCTTTGCATGGGGCAGGAGCTTAGGAAGCTCTCTCCTGCCTTGGTTCACCACTGGACCACCAGGTCTTATGGCAGGCCTGGTGAAGGACTGCAACAGGTCCGGGAAGGGGGCGGGTGGGTGCTGACCTGAATATAAACCATTTTTGGGCCCCATAATTTTGGTTTATATTCAAGTATATACAGGGTATGTAATTTATTCCCTGTAAAGAAACTATCGTGTGCAGTAAATCCTTTCAAAGTGCAATGGAGCCAATATTCAGACCATATGAGTTAGCTGAGCTGACTCTCACGGTGAGTCCTGAGCCCAGATATTCAATACTGGGCTGTTTCTGGCGACTGGCATTGAATATCTGGTGTAATTTTGGCTGCTAAAAATTTAGCTTGCCAAGCCAATATTCAGCACTGGCTGGCTAGGTTTATAGTGGCCAAAGATAGACCAGCTATGTACTTGGCCCGATTTGGCCACTCAGTTAGAGGATATCCGGCTAAGTCACATGACATACAGTAGCTGATTTTCCACTCTCCATTAACCACTAATATTCAGTGGCCAACTTGTGCTGAATATTACCCTTAAGCAGCTATGTGCTATTCCTTGCCGATTTAATAGGTTGAATATATAGTGGAATGTTTTTGGAACATCCATATTAATTTGGGAAGTATTTAGATCTTCCCTGGGACGTAACTAGGCAGGGATGGATGGAACTGGGTGGGCCTGGGAGCGGGTCTAGGGGGTCCAGATTTTCCAAACGGTAAATCTGGTAACCCTAGTTAAGGGACTGGTTAATCTGCTGGCTAGGTTGGTGGGCAGTAGGGTTATGGATTGAAAGTAGAGAATGACACGGTGACAAAATTTATCACCATTCCCGTCCCCGCGGATAACCGCGGGAAACCATCTTCATGTCATTCTTTAAGGAGAGAGGGAAGAATCAGAGTATAATTGGGCACAACCACTGACATGCAAGTTTTGCTTTGAAGAATGCTGGTGTAGAAGGACTGAGGTTGAAATAGACACTAGAAAATGATATGGGATTATTTCCCGTGGTTATCCGCGGGGACAGGAACGGTGATGAATTTTGTCACCGTGTCATTCTCTAATTGAAAGCTATATAAAAAATGGTTTTCAGTCTGCTTTTAAACAAGGTAAGGGAAAGGGCTTGGTGGACAAACTCAGATAATTTATTCCAGGTATAGGGGGAAACTGGATGAAAGGAATGAAGTCTGGAATTGGCAGTAGAGGAGAAAGGTACCGCTAAGAGCAGCTTATCTGAGGAATGGAGTTCTCTGGCAGGTGTATAAGGAGAGAGAAGAGATATTGAGGGGCAGCAGAATGAACACACTTGTAGGTCAGCAATAGGAGCTTGAACTGTATGTGAAGGCAAATAGCGAGCCAGTGAAGTGATTTAAGGAGAGGGGTGACATGAGTGTAGCGAGGTTGGTAAAGATGAGCCGTGCAGCAGAGTTTTGCACAGATTGCAGGGGGGAGATGCAACATTGCGGGAGACCAGTTAGAAGTAGATTGCAGTAATCTAAGCATGAGGTTATAAGAGTGTGGAAAAGGGTCCGGATAGTGTGCTTAGAGAGGAAGGGGTGAATTTTGGTGATGTTGTAGAGATAAAAGCGACAGGTCCTAGCAGTTTGTTGAATGCGCATAGAAAATGAGAGGTCGGAATCGGAGACGTCTCCAAGGTTGTGATCAGAGGCGACTGGAACGATGACTATTATTTACAGAGATGGGAAACAGGGGAAGAGGAGCAGAAGGTTTAGGAGGAAAGAAGAGCAGCTCAGTCTTGGACCCATTTAGTTTCAGATAATGGCAGGACATCCAGGAATCAATGTCAGCCAAACAGGCAGAGACTTTTTCTTGAACTTTAGGTGAAATTTCAGGTGTTGAGCACTAGATCTGGGAGTCATCAGCATATAGGTGATACTGGAAGCCATGGGAGGAGATAAGGGCACCAAGGGAAGAGGTCTAGAGAGAGAAAAGAAGAGGTCCTAAGACGGAATCCTGGGGCACGCCAACCGCTAGAGCAGGGTAGCAGCAGAAGATGACCCACCAACACAACACTAAAGGTGCAATGGGATAGGTAGGAGGCAAACCAGGAGAGGACAGATTTGCGGAATCCAAGGAAGGACATCGTATCAAGGAGTAAGCTGTGATTAACAGTTATCAAAGGCAGCCAGAGGTCAAGAAGGATGAGGATCGAGTAAAGTCCCTTAGATCTTGCCTAAAGTAATTGACCAGTATATCACAGGCCTGCAGTCTCTAGCCATTCAGTGATCACTAGTTCCTGGATTCATGCAAACCCTTCTTCAAACTAAATATCCCTTTTACAATTAATATCTACTGTACAATTAGAACTTTGCCATGCTTTATACTTAAAATTTAAATCGTATATTGGAAAATTAGGGAAATCTCTCTACTTTAAAATTACTGAGCTTTGGAATAACTTTCCTGTCCAGCTGCGTAATTTGGGTTCTTTCCAATTATTTCAAAAACATCTAAAAACGTGGCTATTTTCAAAAATGTAATTTCCACTGCTCTCTATATAACCACTAATTCTTATTTATTTTCCTTTCTTAAACTCTTGTAAACCGTGTCGAGCTCTATCCTTATAGAGAAGATGTGGTATATAAGCTTAAGGTTTAGTTTAGTTTATTGAATCCTAATACTTGTAATGTTGTTCATCTTAAATGGGAAAATAGAAATAATTGTTTGCATGAATCATTGCATGTGTCTTCTACAGGGCAAATTTACAAAGACCTGTAAAGCACTGTACTTACGACATATATCAGGTGTCCTCCAGTAAACACAGGCCTCAGCTTTGGTGCATTCCTGGGCGTAGGCAGCCACTGCAGTACAGAAACACTCACAGTCTCCTCCACTGTCACAGGAGCAGGCATCATGCACACAGGCTTCATAAAATGGATTTGGATCCACCTATTAAAAGAGAAAAATGTCTACTCTATATTCTGGATTTTTTTAGGAGGTACTAGATAAAAAGACCAAAAAAATAGATCTGTTGTTTATAATTTTTGGATTAAAACAGTACATTTTATTTAAACTTCATTCCGCTAGTGTGTGCATTAAGTGATACAGATGCAGCCACCTTTGAGATGGATGAATTAACTGGAATTTGTGTCACACAAACTAAAATGGAAAGTGGAGAGAAGGGGAAGCAGAGGAGTACTACATGCCGTGGTAAGAGAGACTTGAAGGCATGTGCCCAAAGGGAGGTATCCAAAGGGGAATGTTGGAGTTTTGCTGGAACCAATGTTGTTCCGCAGTAGTGTTAGTTATCATTGCTGGTGGAGGATTAACTCAAGGTAATTTGTAATATGGGGAAGGTTAAGAGTAAATTAAAGCACTTTTTCTCTCTCTCAAGTGCTGTAGGACCTGTTGATAAACGTGTGGGTAGTCAAGCCTGGGGATATATCAGTCCAGGGACATAGCTTTTTTCCTGAATCAGGTGCTCTCTTAGTTTGGAGAGCAGCTCTGGGGAGGCAGTCACAGTAAAATAGGTCCTGGCATCTACACAAACTGAAGGAAATAACAGGAGGGTGGGTAGTTTTCAAATAGCCTATTTTTATCCAAGTCATTCTGGGAGTGGTGGTCTGGAAGTGACATAGTTGTTGTGGGCAAAGGGGTCTAAAAGTTAATTGAAAGCGCAGGCGCCTAATACCCTTGCCATAGGCAACGTTAATGCAGGCCAGTGTCAGACTCTACCGGAGTGGTAAGTGTTGTAGCCTCATTCACAGGATGGCACAAACCTTTAACTCCCTCCTCAGACACTTGAACCAATGGGTCAGAGTGTGTGAGTGTGTCTGTGTGTGCGTGCTATTCTATAACTTGGTGCAATGCCACATGCTGATTGCCAATTCAATAATGGCATCCATATGTCAAGATGCCATTATAGAATAGTAACACCTAATTTGAGCACCTAAATTTAGGCATGACCATTTCTTCCAGTTCACAAGTCCTTTTTTGGTGGGGGGTTTTGAATAAAATTGACTAGTTCTTTGACCCCAATGTTTATTGAGTTAAATTAAACCCACGTATCCACTGTAAGGAGCAGCTGACCCAAAAGGGTTGGTGGCGGTCCGTGTTTCGGCTAACAGTCTCTAATCATATCATCAGGCTGGCATGTACTGTTTCATTCACATCTTTGGGGAGTGACTACTAAGGGAGTAAGGTGGGGTCTTGCCTTCATCCCTCTAGTGGTCATCTGGTCAGTTTGGGCACCATTCTGGCACTTTTTCATTATGGAAAACAGGACAAAAGCCTGCCCTAGTTCCGCCCAATCCACCTCCTTGAGATTTAGACAGACTGCGGATGAAAAGCATAAAATCCAATCTAGAAAATGGGTTTCCAAAACAGCAAATTGGAAGGGTTTGGCGAGAAAAACATCCATCCACTTTGGGGCCATTTTTCTTTTTTGAAAACTAGCCCCCGTGTTTCACATCATTACATTTTGCCCCATCTTGGTTTCTTTCGCAATGCTCGTCACCACTAGGAAACAGTACTGGAATGAGAGTGTAAAAGCCAACCCAACTGAAGAGAGCTTTTGTTTGCTTTACTAACCTTGCTGTGGCAAATCTTGAACACCTCACTCTTGATAAGACTGCACTGTTTCTCAGCCCAAGCCTTCCTGTGTGGCTTCAGCTCACAGGGTAGGATTTCATGGTCCACATCTGGGCAGGTGGCAGTAGCTTTCCAGCTGTTTCCAAACTCCAGTGGTTTGGTCACCAGAAGCTGGTGCCTGCTGGTAAAGTCGTTGTTGGATATGCCATCAAAATTGCCACACAGGCCACAGACTTTACCCTACAAAAGAAGAAACAGATGCTGAATGCATAACGACAATGAATAATCTATCTGCACATCTTTATGTGTACAGTATATTCAGTGACACGGTCCAGCTAACTGCACCTGGATCAATTACACTGTGCGACTGTCTTATTATCAAGTTTTACAACCACAGCTCCCTTTCAGAACGGTACCGTTATTATGAGAACCAATCTTAAACAAAAAAGTCACAATACCAACTAGTCTCTTATAGATTTTACATTTTGAATTTTTGCAAGATCTTCAGAAATGCTTCCCATGGGATCTCAATTATGCGTCACAAGATGTAGTGCACTCAATTCGTCATTTGACCTAGCAAGTTTTTATTCAATAAATATTTTCAATTTTCCAGTATATACTCTCCATAAATATTTTGAAATGAAATACAGTATTCCCCTGATATTCGCGGGGATTCCGTTCCAGGAACCTCCGCGGATTTCAAAATATCGCAAATATGGTTTCTCCCCTGTCAAAAGGCAGGAGAAGGCAGCTGGAGCACCGGTGAGTGAAGAAAATCACTCGCAGTATTCTCCGACTGCCTCTTCCTGTTACTAAAGTAAGGCTACACCAATCAGGAGCTCCTGATTGGTGTAGCCCAGCTTTTAGTAACTGATTAGCGCACGCTAACTGCTAATGTGAGTCTATGGATGCGTTAGCGTGTTCTAATTGGTTAGCGCACCTTAGTAAAAGAGGGGGTTTATGTGTAAGTCTTTATATTTTATCCTGTATACCATTGGAAGCCTATATTGTAGAAACAATGCTGTTACATGATCAAATTTTTGTTTATGACCCAACAATTTCAGAGTCGTATTTTGGAGATGTTCTTCCTCGTATGATTTTCACTAGTCTTTCAATGATGACTGAGCATCATTCTCTATTATTGCAGAAGATGTGAATTGGGAAGCTCAGGTGTGTACACAGGACAGGTTAATAGCAGGTTGATATTTAACACTGTAAGACTTCTTTTTCATACTGACAACAATTTAAGCTTAACAGTCGAGTACCAGTTACCGGTAACATGTTCCAATAATTAGATTGTCTGGAACATATCATCTCTTATTCCCTCATAAGGTGTTCTTATAAGCTTAAGACTGAAGTCTTCTAGTTTTCAATTTCATCTTAAAAGTGCAGAATTATAAAGAGTCTACACATGCAATTCTTAGGTTTTGTAAGAAAAACTAATAGTACATATGATGTAAAGTAATATCTGTTATGGTATAAGAATCATTTCCTTGTACTAGACAGTATTATAAGATCAGCTTTACCAGCCAGCCTTCACCTGCCCTTCATCTGTGAGAATTCAGCAAGAAGATTCCCAAAGATTAACAGAGTCATCAAAGGAATTTAATAGGCATCGGAGCTTTTGCCGTGTAAAAGGGGGTTTGGTGTATAAATGCACTCACATGTAAATAAAAATAAGGTTAATGTGGTCATGTTTTTATGCTTAAATAAAACCTGTTTGCCAAGCTTTCAAAGATTTTGCATTCTGTGCTCCACCATAAACAGAAGAACAATAATCTCACCTTGTATGCCGGAGATAGGTTGATGAATATGGTGGTCTTTTTGTCCCAGATGAGCATGACTCCATTACTAGCCTGAATAACCAGGTATATTCCTACTTCATGGGTTAGATATGATACATGCTTCCCAGTATCTGTCTGGATTTCTACCAACTGTTTGTCCTCCAGCTTCAGCTCAATGTTCTGGAAGACAGCGAGAATCATGCTATGAGGGCATATCGTAATATTACCTAATATGGATTGAGAGACTGAACCATCAATTAATCAAGTATCAGTATAATTACCTATATGACAATAAACCCAATAGAGGAAAAACCAAACCCCAAAAATATATAACTAGATTTTCCATAAACCTTAACCTCCAGCCAGCAAGAATAATCTGGGAGGGGTGGTTTTGGAGTGATCAAAATTGCAGATATTAGCAGTGGTATGAACCATACATCAAATAATGATACCACATTCAGGTAACTGGGTTCCAGCACAAATATAGCCAAGTGAAAAAATTAGGACACCCCATGGAATATTCAGTCAAAGACCAGTGCCCTATTTGAGTCTAGCCTTACCTGCATACGTTCTGGTTCAGTAGGAACTTATCTAACCTTTTCTTGAATCCTTGGAGGGTGCTTTCCCATATAACAGATTCCGGAAGAGCGTTCCAGTTCTCTACCACTCTCTGGGTGAAGAAGAACTTTTTTACATTTGTACGGAATCTATCCCCTTTTAACTTTAGAGAGTGCCCTCTCGTTCTCTCCACCTTGGAGAAGGTGAACAATCTCTCTTTCTCCACTAAGTCAATTCTCTTCAATATCTTGAATGTTTCGATCATGTCCCCTCTCAGTCTCCTCTTTTCAAGGGAGAAGAGGCCCTCTTTGCCCTTCCAGTCCCTTTACCATTTTTATCTCTCTTCTCTGGACCCTTTCGAGTAGTACTATGTCCTTTTTCATGTACGGCGATCAGTGTTGGATGCAGTATTCCAGGTGGAGGCGTACCATGGTCCGGTACAGCGGCATGGTAACCTTCTCCAATCTGTTTGTGATCCCCTTCTTAATAATTCCTAACATTCTGTTTGCCCTTTTTGCCGCCACTGCGCATTGCACGGACGGTTTCATTGACTTGTCTACAAATCTTTTTTTTATTTATCTCTGGAAAAGAAAGTGATGTAATTGCAGGTAAACAACAAAAACTTTCCATAGGCCATTATTGAGATGGCTTGGAAAAATCCACAGCTTATTCCTATGATAAGCAGCATAAAATCTGTTTTACTCCTTGGGATCTTGCCAGGTACTGTTGGAAAAAGGATACTGGGCTTGATGAATCTACCTATGGCAATTCTTATCTGTTAGTTGACTCCAGAAACCTGGAAATTCATTGACGGTGCCTAAATATTGCCCAGAATTGCATTTCCTGATTTAATGCCAGTGGTGGTCAGCAAATGGTTGATTGTTGCATGCTGAATATTGGACCCCAGATTTTTTTTTGTCTATAACAGCTGGTGTTTAAAAAAATGTCGATTACTATGGGCTGGAAGCCAATTTCCATCCTTTTCACTTTGGTTTGAAAATACTTCATATGCTTATTGGTCCATCTATACTGGAAAATTAGGGAAGTCTCTTCTTTTCCAAATTACTGAGCTCTGGAATAATTTTCCTATCCAGTTGCGGAATCTGGCCTCTCTCCAATTATTCCGAAAACATCTGAAAACTTGGCCTTTTTCAAAATTGTAAACTTCCCTCTATATTATCCCAATTCCTATTGTATTTACTCCTTTTAATTTTCTGTAAACCGTGCCGAACTCTGTCTTTATAGAGAAGATGCGGTATATAAGTCTAAGGTTTAGTTTAGTTTAGATTTTGAATGTACAGTGACATACAGAGAAGAAAAGCAATGAAAATTCACTATAGCCAAATGGTTTTAATACATGTTAAAAATACAGAAATAAAATAATTCATTTAAAAAGAAAGGCAAAATGAAATGAAAATGTTTCCTTTACACATCTTTGTTCATGAGTCCCCACCCATGAGCTATGTTCCCTCTAAGCTGAGCATGTGAGCAATTGCTCACACAGTAAGAGTGTCGCTCAAAAAGATACTTACAAATTTGGGAAATTGTTGTTTTTTAGAACTTGCTGCTCACATGAGAAAAACTGTGCACACCCCTAGCTAGTCCTTAAAGGGAGCATTGCCCACGAGTGGATTTTTTGTTCCATTGAATAATGCATGCTTCTTATGCTTTGCTAACATCTTTGAGGTAATTGTTTCTACCTATCTGCTATATAGAAGCAGATTACAGAGAGTTTGGCTTCTCTCCATGTAAGCTAGGCAAACATTTACTTACCCCAAGAAACACTTTAATTGCCTTTGAGCAGGTAACACCTGTGGTTCCACATGGAACATTCTCTGTAATGATGCTAAATGTGCCATTACCCCGTTGGCCCCCACAGTAATCCTATGAAAAGAGGAATGCAAGAAAGCATACATAAAATTAGGAAACAGCAAATTTGAGCATCTTTTTTCTGCTTAATAATCATTTTTAAAACCTCATGCTATAGAGTCAAAGTTAAAAATGATTCTGCTTCTTCTCCAACGTTTTTATGACTGACGTGTATACATTCTGATATTGTTATCTTTTGACCTGAGAAAAGAGGTCTTAGCCTCTGAAAGTCGAAAAGGAAGCAATTCTTGTGCGCCCAATTTGCATGGATAGTGACCTCAGTCTATAAACTGGAATTGGTGAACCTAAATGTAAGCATGCACATTTATACCAGATCTATAGCTAGTATAATTGGTGCACTTCAATGCACAATTCACACTTATAACTTGCAATATGTTCCAAATCAGTGTTTCTCAACTTGGTCCTGGAGTAGCCCCTGGCCAGTCAGGTTTTCATGATATCCACAATGAATATGCATAAACTCAATTTGCATACACTGCCTCCATTATATGCAAATTTTTTCATGTATATTCATTTTGGATATCCTGAAAACCTGACTGGCCAGGGGCTACTCCAGGACTGAGTTGAGAAACACTGCACTAAGTAACCTGCCCAAAGGTGGTCATACCTGTGACACATTCATGCCCCTCCCCCGTGAACTCTCTCATGCAGTTATGCATTAAAGGGGATATTCTATAAATGGTGCCATTGAAAAATGCCATTTAAAATGGGGAAAAAATAGTAAAAATAAAGTGCCTAATGGTGCCTAAATAACAGGTGCTGGAATTACACCTATCTGGCGCTTTACGGTGCTTAACGCCACAATGCTGGAAATGGCATTAAGCACCGTAAAGTGCCCATGTAGGCACGATTCACAACATAGACAGACGGCTATGTTTCCAGCGCTTATCTTTCATGGTGGCGCGATTCTCTATAGGGCGCTGTCACGTGATTGACACATGATTGGCAACTGCTTTGTTGGCGTCCTATGGAGAATCTGGACCCAAGCCATTATTGTGCAACTGCCTCTTATTCACCCAAGTGAATGACAGTTATCTATAAATTTAAGCATGCAAATAGTGCTTAAATTTAGGCCACCTCATAGAATAAGGGGAAAATATATTAAGTAAATCCAATAAAAAGCTATTTTTATTAACCTCTAAAGAGGATGCACTGAGAAAGAATATTCTTAACTTTGCAAAGCAGGCTCTGAAAACTGAATTTGTGCGCACTGTGGAAAAAAAAAGTATTCCCAAATTGACTTCAGAGTCAGACAAAGAGACAAATCAGTCACTGTTAAACATAGAAACACAGAAACATGATGGCCAAATGGCCATTCAGTTTGCCCATCCACAGCATCCACTATCTCCTCCTCTCTCTAGGCTAAGGCACTTAACACTTGCATTATGAGGCCATAGAGCTTTTTTGGTTATAGAAAAATGACGTCCAATAAAGGCCAAATGGCCCATCCAGTCTACCCATCCACAGCATCCCCTATCTCCTCCTCTCTCTAAGAGAACCCACCTGCCTATCCCATGCTTTCTTGAATTAAGCCACAATCTTGGTCTCCACTACCTCTACTGGGAGACTATTCCATGCATCTACCACCCTTTCTGTAAAAACATATTTCCTTAGATTATTTATGAGCCTATCACCTCTTAACTTCATCCTATGCCCTCTCATTCCAGAGCTTCCTTTCAAATGAAAGACTCGCCTCAAGCGCACTTATGCCATGTAGGTATTAAATTACCTGGGAAGCCACATATTCACAGTGGCCATCAAAGTCATAGGATTTGCCGTCAAAGGTAATGTAATGGCCACTTCCGTAGATTGTACAGGTCCCATAGCACATAACGTTGGTGCAGCTCCACTTCCCTCTCCGACACGTACTATAAGAAAACAAGGAGACCTGAGCTATTGAAGAAGATTTACAAAAGACACTAGGAGATGCGTTTCGGCGTCCCACTTAAAGTTTGATCGGATCGTTTTACACCCTGAGGCAGCAGATTCGTGAAACGCTGGCCACCGTCGGTGTACCAATCATTCGAAGATAAGTTGACAATCTCTACTATCTTGTTTGTATGCACAAACAGCCCTGCCTAAAGTTTTTATGTATGGGGAGTGCAAATGGAGGTTTTTTGCCAGTGAGGTTATTGTTTAACCACCTTGGACCACCATTGTGGTGGTGGGAGGGCTCCAGTCTGAGGCTTTTTCCTCCATTTTTTGAAACTCCTCTTCACTTGAACTGAGGCAGCACTGTCCACTGACACATGATTTATTCATTTTTTTGCTATTGTGAAAGTGTAGATTTGAGTATTATTGAATTTTCACATATCCGAGTTAATTTCGGCTCTGAGAGGTAATGACATCCATAATTTTGCAATTTCATAATTACGCACTGAAGCAGACCCACAGGGAAAGCAGACAAATCTCTAGATACTTTTTGCCCAGCAGTTTACAAAGAGAAAGTTTTTTTACTTTGAGAACTGATTAAAAGTCTGCAGGTTAAGTGATAACTAGTCTGTCACAAATTAGTTTTTGTTCAGTAGCCCTGCAAACTTCTAATAGTGATCCAGGAGATGGCAGAAACTCTGATTTACACTGAAAGTTTACTGTTATAAAAACGACAATTAAAAAAGAATACATAATTGAGGGTAATTTTGAATAATGACTATCGTGCCACATGAGTCGGCTCGCTTGCTTTGGTCTACTGAGCATTTGGACTTGTCTGTCCCATCTGTGCGGGACTTGAGGCTTTCAACATCTAGGAATAGTGTTTTTTCACTGCCTTGGCCCCAGGGAATGGAACAACCTTCCAGAATATATCCGCCATCAGCAGAATTTACAGAACTTTAAGAAAATATTGAAAAGACATTTGTTCTATATGATGAAATATGGGGTATTTGAGTGATCGAGGTAACAGTAGTGGTAACTTGAGTACAGAGTGCAGGTCACTGTTGTATTTCTTGGTCTGCTTTCTGTTATTGGTTTTAATGATACTCGCTATGGTAGTGACTTGTATATCAAACTATTCCAAAGTTCTTCTTAATATCATAACAATTCTTATGTAATCCACCTTGAACCGCAAGGTAATGGTGGAACAGAAATCACTAATGTAATGTAATGTAATCATAGGCATTTTTATACTCTGATGTATTCTGATGCTTGCTGTTGAAGCAATTTGTATGTTACTTGTATTTTTATACTTTGTGTATATTTTGGTTAAAGTGAGGGTTGTGTTGATGTGATTTGTATGTAAAATTGTTACTCGCCCTGGATAAGGGCGGGAGATAAATAAACAAACAAACAAGCAAACAAAGCCGATTTTCTACTTTATATTAAATTTAAAGACAGATTTTTCCAGCATTACTGGATAGCTGACCTATCCACAGAGAGGCACCATTCTGCAGATGAAATATAATCTTCTGCCCTTCTTCCGCCCACCTTTCCACATCTTCCCATTCATATTTTACACCCTTCTTATAATCAGTCTTGATGTGTAGCACCTTACCATGTGTTACAATCCACTTTAATATAAGCTCCATGGGAATAAAATCTTTCATTGTGAACGCATGGGCAGTCATCTTCTTCCACACAGACCCCTTTGCCATCATCCATCAGTCCTTCTGGGCACACACATCCAGAGACACACTCTGTGCGAAACTGCAAACAGAAGCAAGACATATTCAGCTGACCAGGAACCCCAGATAGATTCATGCACTATCATGCTAATATAACCATGTCATGTTAACGCATTCAAAAACATGGGGAACAAAATTTTATAATAGGGTGCCAAGGTTAAGAGGCCAAGTATTTTATAAATACACATAGGAGTCTATGAAGTAAATTTCAGGAAGTATATGGAGAGAGGAATTCAAATATCTACATCAGAACATGAATTCCCACAGTATTTTACAAAAAGCTCTGCCAAACTTAGAGCTTCTTATAAAACAGATATAGACTACACATATATATCTCTCCACATGCTGTGGGTGCATCTTTTTTTTATGGCAATTGATATTTTAATTCAGTTTCATTTACATTTGATTCTTTTTTTAAAAAAAAATTCTTTATTGATTTTCAAAGATAACAAAAAGTGCAGAACAGTATATAAATATGAATCATAAAGTAAGCACTTATGTTAATTCAATAACCATACATAAGACTATATCCTCCCCCCTATCTCTTCCAATATATTCAAAGATTAAAACAAATCAAAGAGATATCCATCCCCCTCCCCGCCTTCCTCCCTCCCGCCCTGGATGTGTGCAGATCCCCAAACATTGTAGATAAAGACAATTATAACGTAGTAATAAAAGACATCAATTGGCCCCAAACCAGTTTGAATAGATTACTATGTCCCAACATATCAGCATACATTTTCTCATATCTGTAGGTTAAACATAAATTTGCCCACCAAAAAGGAAAACAAAGGCGATCATAATTTTTCCAATTACGAGTTATCATCTGCATAGCTAACCCTGTCATGACAAGGAGTAGTTGATTTTTATATCGGTATAGAGGAGGTTTAGGAAGTAATAACGTTCCACATACGATAATATCATATGTCAGTGGAATCAATGAATCCTATATGGTATTAATCTGTCCCCATATTGATTTCCAAAAATTAAGTATTAAAGGACAATAGAACAACAGATCCTATATCGAGATGACAGTGCCAACATCTGTTAGATTTAGAACTATCTAACTTTTGCAAATGAACCGGGGCCCAAAAAGTCCTATGCATAAAAAAAACAAGTTTGTCTCATTGATGCTGGCGCTGTACATCTCATCCTTTAAGACCAAATTTGTGGCCATTGAGTAGCAGAAATCTGTTGCTTTATCTCAATGCTCAAAATGTCTTTAAGACTAGTTTTTGGTTATTTAAAAATTCAGATATTAATTTATAACACTTGGCTGCCTTTTGCTCCAGCAAATCTATCTGGAAGCACAGACCTGGCAAACTATACTGAGTTTTAAAATTTTGCCAATCAGGGAACCCCCTCTGAATGGCCTGCTTCAACTGCAACCACTTAAATACTTGAGATTTTGAAAGGCCGAATGTCTGTTGCAGTCGTGAAAACTCAAGCATTTTCCCATTTGATAATTTACGTATGCCGACCTGCAGCCAATGCTTCCAGATGAACCTGTCATGCTTTTGAAGCAAAAGCAGGCGAACTTAAAGATGACCCTTGCTTCCACAGGTAGCTAGTGTAATTTTTTGTAATAGAGGTCTAGACAAATCGGTTTTTCCGATTGCTAAAACCCTTTTGGAATAGCCATGTTAGTGCATCAATCACTTGGCTATTTTGCATGAGGTTTTAGCTCATTTGCATGGCTGGATCAGAAAATGGGTGATCAAGGGGAAAAACACACAGTGGGCCATTTTGCATCTAGCCCCAACTTCCTAAATTCTGAGCATTAGTTTGCCACTGTAATTGAAAAGAATGTTGTCTTATTTCGTTAAGTGCCAATCTGCAGAAACAAAATTCTATGGTTCGACATTGTTTCAGATCATTGAATGAACCATATCCATGTCATTCTCCTCTTGGTTGGGCTGAGAACTTTTCAGCACCCTCTTGTACATGGGAGTAGTGGAGAGAGCTACGTACGTATTCTATGTTGTGTGCTTGGCAGCTTCTCTGCACTGGGAATTCTGAAGAACCAGGAAGAACAATGTTGCAGTCTAGGTAGATCTTATCAGAGGAGCAGGCTAGAAGACAAAAAAAGAACTCTACTATAAACAGTTCTGATTATAAAGTGGGCAGAGAACAAAGGTCTAGTCAGTGGCATAGAGAGGGTGAGTGTCACCCATCCCCCGTCCTCCCTGCTGTGCGTGCGACCCCCTTCCCTTGCCCACGTTGTGTCAGCTATCCCTCTGATATAATTTCCTAGGTGCGGGATCTGGAAGTGACATCAGAGAGAGTTAACACCAATGCAAGCAGCAAGTTCGTAATGCTGCTTGCACAGGGAAAATTAAAGAGCTACGAGGGAGAGTGGGTTGGGGAAGGAGCGGGGGAGTGGTGAGGGTGCCTTACAAAGACTGGACTACCCTCCCCCACTTACTAACCACTGGGTCTAGAAACCAATCTAATGGCGGTCAACAATACTGAAATGTTTCCCCTTGAGTCTATGAGGGGCTCCTGAAAAGTTCTCAGCCCAACCAACAAAGTTGGGGCAGTCTCCATCAAGGGCTATACACTTAGGCCCTCTTTTAGAAAACTGCTATAGCAGCTTCTTGCGTGGGGAGCCGCGCTGAATGGCCCGCGCTGCTCCCGATGCTCTTAGGAACTCAAGGAGCATCGGGAGCAGCGTGGGCCATTCAGCATGGCTCCCTGCGCTAGCAACCGCTATCGCAGTTTTCTAAAAGAGGGCCTTAGTCCAGTGATTTTCCACTTTTCTCGTTCCATTGGAAAAACATAGAACAAAAAAGTGGAAAATCACTGGACTAAGTGTATCGCCCTCGATGGAGACTGCCCCAGTTTTGTTAGTTGGGCTGAGAACTTTTCAGCGGCCCCTTGTATTGTGAATCATAATTGCATCCTTTATTTAAATAGTTTTTGTAGCTCAATAGTTCAAATACTTTTCATTTGTAAGTGTGTAGTAGAATTTGTCTGTTTGTATCAGTGACCGAATGATTAAGTAAGAACGTGACTCTGTATTGAGGAGCACATCGCATTAAGCAATAATATTTTCCGCCCTTGCTAACATATTCCATTTGAGAGCAGTCATAAGAACATAAGAACTGCCATCTCCGGATCAGACCCATGGTCCATCGAGTCCGGCGATCCGCACACGCGGAGGCCCAGTCAGGTATGCACCTGATGTAGTTTTAGTCACCCATATCCCTCTATGCCTCTCGTAAGGAGATGTGCATCTAATTTGCCTTTGAATCCTAGCACAGTGGATTCCTTAATAACCTCCTTTGGGAGAGCATTCCAGGCGTCTACCACTCGCTGTGTAAAGCAGAACTTCCTGACATTTGTCCTGGACTTGTCCCCCCTTAGCTTCAAACCATGTCCTCTTGTCCGTGTCGCGTTGGACAATGTAAATAATTTATTTTCCTGCTCTATTTTATCGATGCCTTTCAGCATTTTAAACGTCTCGATCTTGTCCCCTCGCAGCCTCCTCTTCTCAAGGGAGAGCAGTCCCAGTTTCTTGAGTCGTTCATCATATTCCAAGTTCTCCATACCTCTTATTAGCTTTGTTGCTCGTCTCTGCACCCTCTCCAGCAGTTTTATATCCTTCTTTAGGTTGGGAGACCAATGTTGGACACAGTATTCCAAGTGTGGTCTGACCATTGCTCTATAAAGCGGCATTATGACTTTCTCCGATCTACTCGTGATTCCTTTCTTTATCATGCCTAACATTCTGTTTGCTTTCTTTGCCGCTGCCGCGCATTGTGCCGACGGCTTCAGGGTCCTATCTATCAGTACACCCAGGTCCTTTTCTTGTTCGCTCTTACCCAGAGTTGTGCCTGACATTCTATACTCGTGTTCCTTATTCTTACTACCTAAATGCATTACTTTGCATTTCTCCACGTTGAACTTCATCTGCCATTGCTCTGGCCATTTCTCTAACTGATACAAGTCGCTCTGATGCTCATAGAATCCCTTTGAGTCAATGGCATATGCAAGACACATGCCTTCACTTACTGTCATTGAGGTGCACCGAGACACAATGAAGTTTCCCATTCCGGCAAGTGCTGAGAAAGTGAAAACAAATATAATTATAATAACAACAGACAAAGATAATGTCACATTTATATAAGGACATGTCAAACTTGCTATATTAAGATCACACAGACCATTGCTACCAGAGGTAGATATGGTTGCCAGGTCTAGGGGTGAGCAGCCTACATTTTGGTTGTTTAGTTTAGTTTCTTGTGTCATTCATAGGAAATTTCATTTACCCCCCCCCCCCCCATTTTACAAAACCTTAGCGTGTTTCTTAGCATCGGCTGTAGCGGTAACAGTTCAGATTCTCATGGAATTACTAAGAGCGTAAGAGCTGTTGCCACCATGGGCGGCACTAAAAAACATGCTATGGCTTTGTAAAAGGGGAGTGGGGGTTATTATAGGCCAGGGGTAGGCAACTTCAGTCCGCAAGGGCCGGAATCCAGCCGGGTTTTCTGGATTTCCCCAATGAATATGCATTGAAAGCAGTGCATGCAAATAGATCTCATGCAGATTCATTGGGGGAAATCCTGAAAACCCGACTGGATTCTGGCCCTCGAGGACCAGAATTGCCCACCCCTGGTTTAGGCCCTCCTTTATAAAGGCGTGCTTGCGTTTTTATCGCCGGCCATGGCGGTAAGAACTCCAATACTCAAAGGGATTCTATGAGCATCAGAGTTCTTACCGCCACAGTTGGCACTAAAAATGCTAGCCTGTCTTTGTAAAGGAGAGGGTTAGGGTTTTTTTTCTTCGTTTCCTTTTTTTTTTTTTAATTTCTGGGGTGATATCAAGAAGAGAGCACACTGTTTCCTGGTAATGTGCGCTTGCACGCACTATTGGAAAAAAAAGTACAAAGTTTTGGGGAAAAACACACATTTTTTATCACATCTGCACATTGGGGGTCTTTTACTAAGGCGAGCTAGCCGATTTAGCGTGAGCTAAATGCCGACGCGCCCATCATATTCTATGGACGCGGTAAATCGGCTAGCGCGCCTTAGTAAAAGACCCCCATTGTTTCTAAATGGTGCCTGAATAATGCATGCACCTGGAAACAGTGCACACTCTCTAGGCTGGGGAGGCCTCACTGGGGTGCCCATGATGTCGATCTCCCTGGCGCCCCGCAAGAGAATGGCTGCGCCAGGAGAGTCTAACAGTTCAAAATCTCCTGCTGCCCCTCCCCTCCACCTATCCCAGCCTAGCTCCTTTGCTTCCCGTCCTGCCCTGGTCTCCCCGGAGCTCCACCACCACCTTGTGTCCACCCCCCCGCTACTCGCTCCGGGGATCTCTCTTTCCAAAGAAAATTCACTGTTTCCATCACAGGAAAAAAAAATTCAGTTTTTCTAGTCATTTTTGGGGAAAAATGACATGAAATGAGAAATATAACTGAGATTCCTCATTCCATTTAAAATGAATGCACAACCCTATGTTTATGTTCATGTAAATTTGACTTTCTATACCTCCTTTCATGACTCAGCAAAATATATTAAGCAATTAGAAAAATACCAGAACGACAAAATACAAATAGCCTGCTCTATTTATAAAATGTGTGTTTTAGTCTATCATATGTACCTCCTTTTTACAAAACCGTAGCACATTTTTTAGTGCTGGCAGTGACGGTAACAGCTCCGAAGCTCATAGGAATTCTATTGCCAATTTGAAACTCCTCTTGGAAGCTCACATATTTTTTACAATAAGACTAAATAAGAATGTTGAGTCTTGACATACCAGCGCTCATCCTGTTTGTAGACAACATCTCCAGGGTTCAGATATGAGCTCTTGAAATAGCATGAGCAATCTGACTCCGGCACACACTTATTCTTCTCATTTATGTAGGTGCCTTCGGGACAACCACAGCCATCTACAGGGATGAACTTTGCCGAGCAGGCCTTGTCAGTGTCACTGAGAGAGCGGCATGTTGGCTGGCATGCGGTAATGTTATACAAAAAGATCTGGGAGGCAGGGCAAGAGTTCAGGCCTTTATCTGGTGGAAAGTAGAACAGAACAAGCAAAATTGATATTGGAGTCAAAGGATTAATTTCAATCTTGTAGGATTAGGAATGAGATCCAGAGTAAACCTGTTGCCATGGCACTTTATTCTCTGTAAACACCAAAAAGTCCAACAGGACAGAGAACCCACAGGTATAAAACAGTACAAAAGGAAGTGGGAAAGGACAATGAACACTCCACTGAAGATCACTGATGTAAAACCAACTTGTTTATTTCAAAAAAGGACACAAGCAGAAGCTGTGGACCCGACATAGCACTGTTTCGGCGTCTGAGGAACACCTGCATCAGGGGTCACTGTAGCGTATAAGTTAACAGATGGCAGGTCTGGGATAAAACAAAGCTCAGTCCAACTAACAGGCCAGAGTAACCAAAATCACTGAAAAGCTGTGGAAGCATTTTCAAGAAGCAGTAGTTCAGGCCTTGAATGCCTCAAACAGGTCATGTTTTCAGGATTTCCCTAAAGAAAATGCATGAGATCTGCATGGATACTGCCTCTATTGTATGCAAATATACTTCATGCATATTCATTAGGGACATCCTGAAAACTATCTCTTTCAGTGATACTCAGCTCCTGCATCCCTGCTTTATATTAAACTATATAGCAAACCAGTGATTCCCAAAATCATCCTGGGGGACCCCAGCCAGTCAGATTTTTAGTACATCCAAAATGAATATTTGGGTTCGATTCCCACTACAACTCCTTAGGCTTAGTGGGGATGGGCAGACCCGATAATCCTAAGGCCTGATTGGTCCAGGCTTCTAGAGCCTGGGCCAATCAGGACTTAGACTTAGAGGGGGTTGGGCCATCCAACACTTTAGAGGTTAATGGGGGGGGGAAGGTTAGTTGGAGGGGAGGTTAGGGGGGTGGTAGCGCGGGGGGTGTCGTTAGTGTGGGGGGTCCGGAAGGGGTGCGGCTTTCTGGCAGGAGGGGTTGGGCACCCTCCTGCCGTTGATCGGGAGTTTCGGGGGGGTGCTGCGGTTCGGCAGGAGGGGTTGGGCACCCTCCTACCGTCGATCAAGAGTGTCGGGGGGGGGGGGGGGGGGCTTCAATATAGGCAGCTTAGGCGTCTTGCGGGCCTCCCTAGGCTCACGGAGGCGGCTTCAATATAGGCAGCCTGCCTGGGGAGCATTTTTTAAAAAAAAACGTGCATCCCGATTGGCTGATTAGACAGCTGTAGGACGCCTACAGCTGCCTAAAATCGGGACGCACTTTGCAGAATCAGGACCTAAAAGTCATGCAGCCTATAGGAATACAATAAATCCATTGGTAAAAGAACCCTTTAATTTACAAAGCAAATCATGAGATACATGATTGCAAAATACAATATAAATATTAATAGGAAAACCAAGTAACTCAAAGTCGCATCTACGAGAAGTAACCTAGACCAGGGGTTCTTAAATGATCAGGTTGCTTTTCAGGATATCCCAATGAATATATTTAACATAGGTAGTGCACACCACAGAGGCCAGTTATACAAATTCATCTTATAAATATTCAACGAGGATATCTTGAAACAAGAATGTACCAGGTAGTTCTTTGGAAGTAGGTCAAGAGCCAAAAGCCTAGACTGTGTATATAATCAGTATGGCCATGGAAGTGTTTTCTGCCCTCAAGGTTGTCACACCTGTCATCGCTTCTCAGTACATTTCTTTCATGTTGACCTTGTGCTGAACTATTAGCGTAATTAATATTTCTTATTTGCCTTTATACTTTACTAGTTTTAGCAATTCTTGCTGTTGCATTATTTTATAAATAACAAATTGAAAAGTGCATATGCTATGCATTGTGCAAAGCTGTTTCACTGAGTGGATGGACGGAGTTAGCATTTACAAGACTGGATTTTGTGTCGATAGGAGATATGGTGGGTGAAGGGTCCAGATGATGGATGCATGTGGCTAGGTTGTGAGTACATAGAAAGGATGTGGCTGTGTGGTATTTCATAAGCAGTAACTGACTGGAGTGTGTGTGAATATCTTGATAGGGTATGGGGGTGTCATCCCCTTTCTTTCTCTTCACTCTCCCTTTCTTCCCAACTCTCACCCATCCTCTTGTTTTGACATTTAGGTGGGAAATTATCAATATGGGCTACCATTAAGATGTATTATTTTACTGTTACTAGGTCTCATTACACAAAATGGGATCTGCTGCTAAAACAGCATGAGTTAGTAGTAAAATCGTGTAGCCCACACCTCTAGGCCTCTCATTTCTAGCTGGCTCTTGCATCACTGTGGTTATGTTCACATCTTCAGCTGGTGGAAGAGTCGCAAACTACTCAGTCATCATCATTCTGCTGGAGTTTGGCCTTTGTTGTAGTTGGCAGAAGGCATGAAGCAGATCAAATGTATCGAGAAGTGTGTGATTTTTTAACAAACCAAAAGCCGGCCAAACCCGGCACCCTTCTTGATACATTTGATCTGCTTTCGCCTTCTACCTGTGTGAGCACTTGCAGATCAATATCACCTCTTCTTGCGTTCTTCCTGTTCATTTGTGAGGGTGGAAATCTCTGCCTGCTATTCAGGCATTAGGATACCATGGGCCTGGCCTCCACTAGGTGGGTGGGAACTTCTGCCAGCTCTTGTGCTTGTACCAACAGAGGTCTGGCCATATTTTTAGTCAAGGGGGAGGGGGTAAGGATGCCATTTATTCAATTTCTCATCATGCTCTGTGGGTCTAGCCTCCTCGAGGAACAAGAACTGCCACTGCCCGCACACACAGCTTCTGCTTTCACTGGTGTTTCTCTCCAATGCATGTGAACCATTTCCTCCCTCACTGATGTTTTAGTTTCAAAAGCAAATGCACTTTCGAAACTACAAACGTTATGTGCACAGAGGGACAAGCAGAGAGAGAGAGAGAGAGAGAGAGAGACTCTCAACTGGGCAAAATGTGTTGAAAAATAATTAGATTCTAATTTTGTGGCAACTGGAAAGTATAATAAAAATTATGTTAATTGTGGAATATATATTTTTATTATGTTATTCAGCTGACACACACCTGCTGCTGATTTCCATGTTGGGTGTTTGTGTTAACATGGAGGTGGTGTTCTGCTGTTCTTAAAGAACTCACACTCTCAAATTACTATCTACTGTATGAGTTACCTCTCCATACATACAATGGGGTAAGTTCTTCAGCCTGGGCAGGGAGTTTATAGCCACCCCATGCCTAATCTACCTAAATCCTGCTTCTTTTCTACTTACTGCAGACGTCTTTCCTCCAGTTCCATAGCAGGATGCCTTTGGCGGCGCAGGCCCGAGCGTAGCTGGAGAGGGCAGCACACATGCAGTCTTCACTGTTCCTGCAGCTGCAGGTATCATATTTACATCTCTAAGAAAAGGAAGGGAAAATAACAGTGCTGAGAACAGACAGGATAGGAGAGAAGAGAAGAGACCAATAGGTCTGAGGGGGTAAAACCCTGGAAGAGCAGGCAGTTTATGCTGAACTGTTTATAAAATGTTTCAGGGCACAAACCATCCATAGTGAATGCTACAAAAGGAAAGAAGCAAACTTCCACCATCAATTCACCCAAGCCCCAAGAGCCTGTACCTCACTAGCTACAGAGAACATTATGCAATCAACATAAGAGACATACCTCAGAGATTCTGGCTGAATCAGACAAAGCAATATTTATGGTTACTGTTGTGTTTGCACCCTGTGAAAGACCTCACTCACCTCTGTGAAACTCATTAGAAAGTACTTAGACCCTGATTCTAGAAAAGGCACCTACTGTAAGTATTATTAGGGGCGAAGTTTGGGTGTGGATTCACCTGGGCGCTGGTATTTTAGGCCAAGAAAACCCGGGTTTAATACACCACTGCCTACGTTGATTGAGGCACCACTGGGCACAATTCTATGAGGGTTCTTCAAAACATTTCCACACTTTCATATTTTCGTGGGAAATGGTTATTAGCAGCAATTTGGATTTATGTGAGCGTTTTGCTAGGTGCTAGTCTATGAAGATGCATGCACAAATCTTTTAGCATGCAACTGGAAAAGGGGTGTGGCCACGGAAGGAGTATGGACAGGTCAGGTGCACTCACTACAGTCGCCTGCACTGTTACAGAATTCAGGGAATCCGTGCCTAATTTACGCATGAGGATTTACACCAGGTTTCAGTTGCATAAATCCTTGTGCCCATCATTGGTCGTAGATCCTGGCACTATAAACAGTGCCCAATTCAGAGCACTGTTTATAAAATAGCGCTCAGCATTCATTTTTTTAGTGCCCAAAACTGGCTGCCATGTACAAAATCTAGTCTATGATGTTCACACCAGTTCCATGTTCTAAAAGGGGAACTCTGCAGGTTGACAGACACAAAACACAACAGACTGTATGGAGAGCGCTAATTCATACCTTGTAATACTCGCTTGGATCAATGGTTGACTGACATTTGGCAAAAGGAGTTTCAGGCTTTTTGAGCCAGGAGCACCAGTGCTCAGCATAAGTTTCTGTAAGAGCAGAAGGAGAAAGCGCTTACTCATTTGTCTGCCTTGTTCCAGTGATGTTGAAAAACAGAAAAGAAAAGCAAGGAGAAATCCAAAGGTCATGAAAATCAACTAATCTGCATATTATTAAGTAAAGTTTTAAAACAGAAGGTTCAATCTTTCTTATAAACTCAACTTAGTAGCATCGGAGAGTAAGTTAGACACCTCTTCAATCCTGCCGAAGTGCAGTTCCCTTCTGCTGGTACTATTGATAAAGAGGCTTCTTTGGATCATGAAATAAAATGATTGAAAAAGAACTAGAGAGAACACTTGAATTATTTCCTCTGCACAACCACTAAACTCTTTAGATCACCACTCATGTCTTGCTGACACCCAAGACTGCATTATGTTCAGGGAGAATAGTTTGCAATTATTTTAGCACCACTTATTACTTTGAAAAGTTGGCTCCTCTGTTGCAAGCTTACTTCCACTAAGCTACAAGAGACACAATGGAGAAGCAAAGACTTGTGCTGGGAGTGTGTGGCACAGTGGTTAAATCTGCAGCCTTAGCACCCTGAGGTTGTGGGTTCAAATCCCTCCACATCCTGTGCAGTCACTTAATTCCCTCATTGCCCCAGGTACACTACATAGAGTTTGAGCCCACCAGGACAGATAGGGAAATATGATAAAGTACCTGAATGTAAACCACTTAGGATATAAGTGGTTTATAAATAAAAGCCCAAAAACAAGAATCAAAAAATTAACAGCTAAAGGTTACAAAACTAAAAACAAAATCATAAAACTGTAGATGTAAGACTAGAAAAATATGTCAATTATCTCTTGTGGAAGGAGGAAAGCCTCCAATCATGTGTCCATTTTCACATGCCAGCCCACTGGCCATTTAGCTAATGTGGACAACAATTTCAATCACTGGACATCCTCCACCACTCTTAGTTAATGTGTAAAAATCATGCTGTGCAAACTTGCATTGATAATATATAAATAATATCAAAAGTGTAAAAACCACTTATGAATGAAAGTTTGCACAGCATGATTTTTGCACATTAACTAAGAGTGGTGGAGGATGGCCAGTGATTGAAATTGTTGTTCACATTAGCTAAATGGCCAGTGGGCTGGCATGTGAAAATGGACACATGATCTGAGGCTTTCCTCCTTCCACAAGAGATAATTGACATATTTTTCTAGTCTTACATCTACAGTTTTATGATTTTGTTTTTAGTTTTGTAACCTTTAGATATAAATAACAGCAACATAACCCCCCCCCCAAATGGTGATGTTGCAATAACTGAGGACTGTATTTCTCATGGGGAGAGGTAAGGGTAGGCATGGACCATGAAGCCTTGAAAAAAGTGGGGGTATCTAGAAGAAAAAAGTGATTGTATATTTATTTCCTTTATTTATTTGCATATTACTGAACTAAAAGCATTTTGCTGTTCAAAAACTACATTGTCTACATATCAAAACAGTATCAAGTATAAGCCTTAAATGAATACCTACAAACCACAAGCAATTCCACCTTATTGCCATCCACTCGTACAGGCATATATTGCATCTAGGGAAGCAGTGGCTTAATCAGAAAAAAAAGCTTTTATGTTTCCATTATGCAGTGCATTTTGTCTGGCACAAAAGGTGTCAGTACTCAAATACCAGGCCATTCTTTAGACCCCTGCAAACAGCAACAGAATCCATGAAAAAGCAGCACTGAGTGTGTAGAACCTGAGCTCTTTTACCAATATTTGGGGACCATGGGTCATTTTTATCAAGCAGGTGCCGGTACTCAGTACCCCATCCAAAAAGCCCTGCTAGTATCTGAAATACCCGATGCAGCCTGTCTGAAAAAACTCCTCAGAACTGAAAAAGGATTGAGTTGTAGATTGCACTCAGAGATATTTCATGTCCTCTCAATCCCCCTTCCGCCCAGGTTAAGCATTTACTAAATATAAATGGTAGGAGAACCGACAAGAGGAAATGCAATCCTGGACTTGGTCATAAATGGCATTGCTGGAAGGGCAGCAGATCTAGAAGTTACGGCCCCGCTAGGGACAAGTGATCACAATATGATCAATTTTACCATTGACATCGGAAAGGAGAAACCAATTAAGACTGGAACCACGACCTTTAACTTCAAAAGAGGAAATTACGACAGCATGAGAACTATGGTTAGAAAGCGTCTCAAAAAGGGCAAAGCGGACATCCAAACAGTTGATCAAGCATGGTCTCTACTGAAAAACACCATCACAGAAGCACAGAATCTTCACATACCAAAGATATACAAAGGAAGGTGAAAAAAGAACAAAGGAGAACCAGCTTGGTTATCCAAAGAGGTGAAAGATGCAGTGAGGGAGAAGAGGTACTCGTTTAAAAAATGGAAACGAGAAAAAACGACGGAAGCCTGGAACTGTCACAAAATCGACCAAAAAATGTGTCATAAAAGTGGTTAGAGACGCCAAAAAAGTCTATGAGGAAAAGATAGTGCAAGAAGCCAAAAACTTCAAGCCTTTTTTTAGATATATAAAAGGAAAGAAACCAGCAAGAGAGGCAGTGCGCCCTCTCGACGACCAGGGAAGGAAAGGGTCAATTAAAGAGGACAAACAGGTTGCCGATAGGTTAAATTCATTCTTTGCCTCAGTCTTCACAAATGAGGACATGTCAACAGTGCCAACCACAGGGAAGATATTCACCGGGGGCATAGAGGAAAGCCTCACAACAGTAAATGTGACGTTGGATATGATATACTTTCAGATTGACAAACTAAAAAGCGACAAATCCCCTGGACCGGATGGAATTCACCCAAGAATATTAAAGGAACTTAAGGTGGAAATTGGCGAATTATTACAATCCGTAGCTAACATGTCTATTAGAACTGGGCAAATACCAGAAGACTGGAGGATAGCAAATGTCATCCCAATTTTCAAAAAAGGATCAAGAGGGGATCCAGGAAACTACCGACCTGTGAGCCTCACATCGGTTCAAGGGAAGATAATTGAAACACTAATAAAAGATAATATTGTACAGCACTTGGAGGATCACAATCTAATAAGGGCTAGTCAACACGGCTTCAGAAAAGGGAAGTCATGTTTGACAAATTTACTACAATTCTTTGAGATAGTGAACAAACAAATGGACAGTGGAGATCCAGTGGATATAATTTACTTGGACTTCCAGAAAGCGTTTGACAAGGTCCCACATGCAAGGCTTATGAAGAAACTAATAAGACATGGAATAGGGGGTGAAGTGCACAGATGGATAGGCAAATGGCTAGAAAACAGAAGGCAGAGGTAAGCATAAATGGGAAATTCTCGGACTGGGAGAAAGTGACCAGCGCTGTGCCCCAGGGCTCGGTTCTTGGGCCTATCTTGTTCAACATTTTTATAAACGACCTAGAAGAAGAAATAACATGCAATATAGTAAAGTTTGCAGATGATACAAAACTATATCGAGCGGTTGGCTCTCAAAGGGACTGCGAGGACCTCCAGAAAGATCTGAACCAGCTGGAAACGTGGGCGACAAATTGGCAGATGAACTTTAACATAAACAAATGCAAGGTGATGCATCTGGGAAAGAAAAACAAAGAACACGAGTATAAGATGTTGGGGGTGACATTAGCAAAATGCGAACAGGAAAGGGATCTGGGGGTACTGATTGACAGTACCCTAAAGCCATCGGTACAATGTGCGGCGGCGGCGAAGAAAGCAAACAGGATGTTAGGCATAATTAAGAAAGGGATCACGAGTAGATCAGAAGATGTCATAATGCCACTTTATAGAACAATGGTCAGACCGCACTTAGAATATTGTGTCCAACACTGATCTCCATACCTCAAGAGGGATATAACTCTGTTGGAGAAAGTGCAGAGGCGAGCCACGAAACTTGTCAAAGGGATGGAGCATTTGAGCTACAAAGAACGACTCAGGAAACTGGGACTGTTTACCCTCGAGAAGAGAAGAATGAGAGGGGATTTGATAGAGACTTTTAAAATATTAAAAGGATTTGATAAAATAGACCAGGAAGCAGCATTGCTAACATATTCAGAGGTGACACGGACAAGAGGTCATAGCCTGAAACTGTGTGGCAGCAGGTTCAGGACAAATGTCAGGAAGTTCTGCTTCACACAGCGAGTGGTGGGTGCTTGGAATGCACTCCCGGAGGAGGTTGTGGCAGAGACTACTGTACTGGGATTCAAGCGCAAGTTGGATGCACACCTTCTTGCATATCATATTGAGGGATACGGTAAAGTCGGGTCTCCAAAAAAAGAGTACCTAAATGGGCCGCCGCGTGTGCGGAGCACCGGACTGGATGGACCTCGGTCTGATCCGGTGGAGGCGTTTCTTATGTTAATCTAATACTCCTTGAAGGTTTCTGGGCCTCCAAAGTGCTATTCCCAGCAAAGTCAGAAAGGGCCATCCGACAGCCCATATTATATTGTAACTTCTGCACCTCACATTTAGTTCTGGTACAATGAAGGTGTGACCTATGAAGTCACTTTAGGGAAGACCCAGTGGTGTGGTAAGGGGGGGCAGGAGAAGGCAGACCAACCCAGGTGCCGTCTTGGTGAGGCGCTGGCCCCTCTCTGCCACCTCATGCCATGCTTGTGCCCTCCCTTCCCCGCCCCCCATATCTTGTGCCAGCCTGACTCTCTCTGAAATCACTTCCGGGTCATGGGGCCAGGAAGTGATGACCGAGGGAAAGCCAGCACCAGCGTTAGCAGCTGGCTGGAAAAGCTGATTGCACTGCTGAAGATCTAAAGAGCTAAAAGGAGTGGGAAGAGAGGGTGTGAGTGTGGCATGGGGGTGCGAAAGGAGTGTGGGAGGGTTGGTGTGGAAAGAGCAGGGGGATGGAGAGGAGGATGCGGGGATACCACTGCCAAGGGCACCTCCTACTCTCCCTACGCCACTGGGAAGACTTATGTGAGCATCCTTACCACTCTCAATGCTGAGACTACAGGGATCCGCCAACAAGTCGGTCTTATCATGGCAACTGGCTTGCGCTTTCCAGGTGTTGGCGAATGCAGCTGCCATTGCTTCCACTAGACCCCCAGCACTCTGGAAATCATCTCCCTCCTTGGCATTGAAATTTCCACAAAGACCTGTTAATTGGAAAGGTAGGGAGAGGGAATAAGTGCTATCATTTGAATCCTGTTTTTATTATTCATTCTAAATAAGAGAGAAATCAATGGTCAAACAAGATCAGTAAACTCAGAACTGATTTGGTTGTTTTTTGAGGACATCTGGTTATTTTATATTGTCTTCAGACTTTTCACTCTGTGCCTGATGTTAGAAGAGTACACATTTTTAATGCAGATTCTTTAATGTCCCCATTAATAAGTAATGAAATACACAGTTTACAATACTTTAACTTCAGTGGTTGGAAGTGAAAATTAAGTTTAAGTAACTATTAAATTTGAGGATCTCTAGTTCCGATTTATTGATCTCGTTTGACCGCATTGAATCCTTGTTAAAACTTGTGGTATAAAATAAAATATATGGAATGGTATGGTAGTTCAGTCCCAAATGCCAAGATTTAAGACAAGGAAGCCCTACCCCAAGACTTATGAGGCTGTCGAATAGAAGACTGAGCTCGTCTGGCAAGTGCACAGTATTTTATGGTGCTGTTTCGCATCTCTCGTATTTGTATTTTATGGCAGTATTGTTTATTGCTTAGAACCCCAGAAGAAGGTTGTTTCGACAACAGAAACACGGCCTGTGTTGGGTCTATGTCATAATCTGGTACTGTTTGGCACCCTGTTTAAATAAAGGTGTTGTCGAGATCATTAGTTCCACTGTTTTTTTTGTCTCCTGCCTGGTTGTGTTTCTCTGGAACGTTTCTGGTGGACTTTTTTTTTGCATGGACTAGAGAGCCTCACATAGATCTCTATATGAATATTTTTATTGTGACTCACCTATGATTTTAGATAGTGCAGGCTGTAAGATTTTATAAACAAATAAATAAATAAATAAAAGCTTCCAGGTGTGGGGGTTGTTAAGACTGCAGGGACCCAGCATTCCAGATTTGAAATCCCATCTCCAGAGGCCCCTAGCTTTTGAATCTCAGGGGTTTGGTGGCTAATTAACACTCAACTGAAAATTATGGGAGTGATACTTAGCACAAGTTAACTGGGTAGGAGAGGCTCCTATCAGATTAACCAGTGTGACCAAGCTGGTTTTCAGCAGAATTGAACTGGATAATGCTGCCGACTATCATCTGTGACTGCTGGGCACTATATGGGCAGGACTGGCACAAGGCTGGGAGTTAACTGGGCAACACTGATATGTAGCAGTGACACTAAGACAATTGTTTGATTAACTTCGGACAGACAAAGGCTGTGCTAGGTTAATCAGGCAGCCATCTGAGTGCACAGTGGCACATAGTTCATGCTACAAAAATAGCAGAGTCGACACCTGGCCAGTTACTTGCAGATATTCAGCACTTAAGTGGCCCCACTAACCACATAAATAGGACCGCATAAAAGTCAGTCTTATCTTTATTCAGGAACCCATAGCTGGTTAGATGCTGAATATGGCACTTAACCAGCTATGTGTTAGCTGGCTCCAGAAACACAGAAATTCAATGCTGGTGTCCATTAAAATGGTTTACTTGCCATGTATTTGTAACCTGGATTGGTCACTGTGGAGATCGAATGTTGGATTAGGTGGACCATTGGTCAGACCCAGTAAGGCTATTCTTATGTTCTTAAGATCATTGCCAGCTTGAATATCATACAGTATATTTCAATTCAATGGAGATTTATGGTATAATTCCTATCACATCATATGCAAAATGTGGAAATTGGTTACTGTGCTCAAATTGAAAAGATGGCCTACTTTTTTCAATAAATTGTTCATATATGAAGCATAGTTTGCTAGACTTTTGTAAGTGACATCCCCAAAGAGTAGGCAGGTCAATCACTTTACCTCCTATCAGAACTATGATCTACAAGTTGTTTGGACTTTTTTATTCCTCCATGAAAAAGAGCCGGAGCCTGCCTTAGTGCTCTGTCTTGTTTCTCAAGTATGGCCCACTTAACCATTTTGCCTCAGATCAAAAGTATAGCCTGCCTGGTTTCTCTGTTGGAGAAAGCAAGAACAGTCAACCCATACTGATTATGGAATAAGGCGCAAACCCCACCTTGAAGAGTATTACGAGCAGATCGCTCCATAGTGAGATAAAGCTGCATAATTGGAGCCAGCTGGATTTGCATCTGGAGATCAAAGGAGGTTTGCACAATGATGTGGAAAGAACTTGGTTGCAGGATGGAAAAACTTGCTGAAATCACAAAAGAAAAAGAAAGATAACTTGTATTTCTTGTTTATGAAATGGCTTTGAATTTCATTCACTGTAACTTAGATTATAAGCCCTCCAGGCACAGGAAAAATACCTGCTTTACCTGAATGTAACTCACCTTCAACGTCTATTGAAAAGTATGTTAACTAATTCTAAAATAGCTCAGCCAACACAGTTGTGGCAGTCTCCATCGAGGGCTATACACATAGTCCAGTGATTTTGCACTTTTTTCATTCCGTTGGAAAAATATGGAACAAGGGGTTCATAATCAAAACATAAACAAGTCTAAAAACCTGCCCAATTTGGCACTAATGCAACCATGCCTATTCTCCACCCCTAACATGCCTACTTTTCAGGTAGGTGTTGGAGGACGCCTCCACTTAGGTGTTGCTAGACGTTCTAAGAGTTCGGCACTAAACTCTTAATTGAAGTTCAAGTTCAAGTTTCAAGTTTATTAAAATTTTGATATACTGACCATCACAACTATCTGGTTGGTTTACAATAGTATGAAATACAATTTGTAGAAATAAAACTAAATAAAAAATAAAAATAAAACTGAGGAAGTAAGATCGATACAAAGACTTTTTGATTGGCTGAAAACTAACGTGGTCAATTACCACGCCAATTAAGCTATTTGAAAAAAAGTTGAGTGTAGATTCCAAATTTAGGCGTTATTAGGTGTTTTTCATTAGGGTACCTAGCAGTGCAAAATATTTGAACCCTATACAGAATCTGGCCCAAAGTGTTTATTCTTTTACTATTTAATGGGACATCCGCAAGGGAACTTCAAAACAAAAGTTGTTTCCATTGCAATAAACTAAACTAAACTAAACCTTAAGTTATAACCCATTGATTCTTTTGTAGGAAAGTCTTTCTCTGTGGCTCAGCGGTTCATGTCGCCTCTAGTATAGGAGGTTCTACATCGAGGTCACAAATAATAAAATCTTTGGAAAATGTAATTATGATGTGGTACAAAATTTTGATACAGGAGTCCATATTCTTTTTCACTTATCCATTGTATGTGATTTTTCTGCAATAACGTATTCATATTTATAAGTTAAACAAACATATTCTTAGCAAAGTAAGAAACAAGGCTGAGGAGTAACTTAGTGGTTAGTACAGTGGACTGTAAACCAAAGACCTCAGGTTTTAATCCCACTTTAACTTTTTATTTTTTCAAATTGTGAGCCCTCTAGAAGAAAACTACTTACTATACACTTATGTTTATGCTTATTAAAACTTTTAACCTCACTTCGATTTATCCACAGCACGGTGTACAAAATATATAAAAATAAGAAACAAAAAAACAAAAACAAACAAACACCATTTAAAATAGGAAAGCAAAGAAAAGACAAAGCCAAAAAATAAAAAATAATCTATAAATCTATTATGACCTAATATATAAGACACCTACAATCCTGAACACTATTGAAGTTGTATTTGTCTGTTTCAGGAGGGCTCACAATTACAAAATTAAAGAATTAAACAAGGATTTGAACCTGGGTCCCTTTGTTTAAAGTCTACTGTACTAACTGCTAGGCTGTCCTTTTCCTCTGTTGAAATGACTGTGTGGCCAGTCTTCTAAGCATGCTGCCAGATACACATCCTTGTTCCTGCTTTTTTTGTGGTTCATATCTTGGATGTTCTGGTTTGTAAAATGGCTGCTCATGCTGAATGTCCATCTCGGGTATTTTAAACAAGAAATCTTGAAATACCTGTGAAATGGATGTCCCTATTCTGACTTGGTTGTTCTTTTGAAAATGCCCTTCTTAACCACTGGCTTCAAGAATAACCTCCTCAATATTGGAGGAATAAGCTACATGCTTTGATGATGTGGGAATCCTATGGGGCACAATATCACACTAAGAAACAAAATGTTTTTTCTCTATACGGGAGGCAAACTTCAGTCCATTGCTTCTAAAGCATGAAGCCTTGTGTTAAAATCAGGCCCTTCGTGTACATTATTGTGATCCCCTCACTGCTTACCTGTTACATAGGGCAGATTCACCTCCAGCTCGTTGAGAAGCACACTGCCGTCTTCTTTAAAAGTAACAACCTGAAGAAAATCAAAATGAAAGTCATGTTAGTACTGAGGCCCTTCAAAAGGAGCCCATTGTGGATAGGATTACCAGATTTCCTCATTAAAAAAACAGAAGACAGGTGGCCCTCCCCGTTCTGCCCTGGTCACACTCTGTTTGTAATGCTATGAGCAGACTATTCCCATTTACAAACAGAAAACATATATATGGGGGGAGTTCCCTGTTAGGTTATACACCAGCTCAAAGGCATGCACATGTTTTTTAAAAGGTCTCATTTATTCTAGGGCTTTATATCCTTGTTGTTTATTTTCACCTCCAAAATGAAACTAAATTACAAATGTGGCCTCATTACTAACCATTTAAATGCAGAACTTACAACATCTCCATTTGTTAAATGGGGCAGCCGCACATGGAACTGGAACAGCTTACATGCGACAAGTTCTGAAATTGCCACTTCCATGTGAAAATACCAACACTAGCTGCCAGGATTGAGCTGTACTCCATACACACATATCCTTCTTCTCTTCTGCTTTCTACATCCCTCCTGAACGAACGTGGAGGGCCATTTTCGAAATGATGTTCAAAACTGAGTTTCAACATTTTGTGGAATATGCAAAAATTCCAATACCAAACAAGCCCATTTTAAAAACTGCAAAACATCTATCTTGTTTTTTCATAAATGGACATTTCTCAGATGTGCATCTATCTTTTTGAACCATTTTTGAAAAAAAAACACAGTGAAAAGAAAAATGCACAAAACATGCCATTGGGATATAAGAGGGGCCATCAGTTTTAGTAGAGTGGCCACAAAGACATCCCAGCAGAGCAGTAGGGGTACCTCAGCAGACACTGCAGTGAACTTCACATAAAAGTTCCCAGGTATACACCTCACCATAACCCCCTTATATTGTACAGTGAGAACCTCCAAACCTTACCAAATACCTAAGGGACCCAACAGTATACCACACCAATAATGTTATCTTTATGCCTGCAAGTGTCACCTATATGAGGATTCAGTAGGATTTTGGTGGGTTCATGTCTTCCACCACAAGTGTAGTAGTTAGAATAGGATATGGGCCTGGGTCCCTTTCTCTGCAGTCCACCACACTGACCACCAGGCTACTCCACACACTTGCTTGCTGCTCTACAAGAACTGGGCATTACATTTGCAGCTGGCATACAGGAAGGAGGTATGTACTGTTTCATTTACATCTTTGGAAAATCAAGTTTCAAGTTTCAAGTTTATTTAAATTTAATGGTTCGCTTAAGAATTCTAAGCGAATAACATTACAATAAATATTGGGGTAAAAACAGTTGAGATCATTTTTGTGAATTAAAAAAACATATTCGTGGCCACTTAACAAAACAGACATTACTGGAGAGGTTGGGAAAAACATGAGGGATGGAAAGTTACAATATTGTTGTTTCCTCATAGATAGGCGAAGAGAATTGGATAGGGTAGGATAGAACATTAGGGTTGGGGTACCTGAAGGTAGAAAGTTTTCGAAATTTATGATATTTTAAATTGATGAGAGATGAATCCTATTTAAGGGTTAAAGGAAGCTTTAAACAGAAATGTTTTTAGATTAGTTTTGAATAAAGTGAGATCTTTAATATTTCTCATGTGTAAAGGGAGAGAATTCCAGATAAGCGGGGCTTTGACTGAAAAAATATCATAAAATAGTCAGTGACCCCTGGGGATGTGTGTGTATGTATGTGTGTGTGTGTGGGGGGGGGGGCATATTTACATCCCTCCAGTGGTTATCTGGTCAGTTTGGGCACCTTTATGGCACTTATTCATGATTAAAACTGTTCTAGCCCCAAATGTCCAAACTGTTCCCTACATGTTTTCTGAAATGTTCGACTATTGCAGAAAAACGTCCATAAGCCTGTTCTAGTCCCACCCACCCAGTGCCTCTAGCATGCCCCTTCAGATTTAGAAATCTGTTAGGAAAATAGGTTTTTAAAGTGAATTTGGTGAGAAAAACGTCCCTCGGCCCCTTTTTTGGACATTTTTCTTTTTTTGAAAATGAGCCCCAAAGTCTGCTTTTACCTTCTCCCAGTCTAGATCAGCCTCCGTCATCATGTCAGTAGGTCTGGAATTTGATTACATGCACTGTGACTGACTTGTGCTCATGCCTTTTCCATTTTCCTCTTTGCTTCACACCTGTTATTTAACAGATCTCAGAGCAGTGGGGTGTTTTCATTGATTTTAATTGTTTATCAGAGAAGACTGCCTCATTTAGGGCTAGATGCACTAAAGTCAGCAATCGTCCCTAAACCTGTTTTCACAGATTTAGCGACGATTGATTTTACCGACCTGATTCACATAACAGCCCACTGCGCTTTTTTCGCCTTAATCACCAATTATCCGACACGGCCAAGCAAATTAAATAAAACGCCATGCAAGTAGCCAAGCGATTGATGCACTAACATCGCTTGGCTATTCAAAAAAGAAAAGTGGGATTTTGCAATCGGATAAACCGACTGGTTGGTAACTGTGTTATTGTCAGGTCTGCCTGTTTTTTATATTTCATTTTTTTTTCCAATGGCACAGATATTTTGCACCACCCATTGGCCGCTTTGGAGGACAATCCCCATGAAGAGGAATTTCCTCCCACTGTTGTCGCCTCCACCACCCATCGGCCGCTTCAGAGGATCAAAATAACAGCCAGATTCACAAAAATTTGGACCCCTCTTGATGAATATGTAAGGACTCATATAAATCCTAATTAACTATACTTTACTATATTTTGTATATTATTATGCATATTTTCCAAGTTTATTAGGTTTTTATATACCGCCTATCAAGGTTATCTAAGCGGTTTTTACAATCAGGTACTCAAGTATTTTTTCCTACCTGTCCCGGTGGGCTCACAATCTATCTAGCGTACCTGAGGCTATGGAGGACTGAGTGACTTGCCCAGGGTCACAAGGAGCAGCGCGGGGTTTGAACCCACAACCCCAGGGTGCCGAGGCTGTAGCTTCAACCACTGCACCACACACTCCTCCATATTTTGGTATTTGCAGCTTGTTTTGTTTTATTCTTATACTTTTGTATTTGTAAAATTTCAATTAAAAAAAAAATTAATAAGATTATATTGTGTGTATATGAAAAATGAATGGAAGGAATGGTGTTTGCAATTAGTACTATTATTATGGGGGTGAGATCTGGGGAGGAGCTTGGGCAGGTCTGGGGTAGAGTCTAGGGCAGAGCTTTTAGGCACCCCCAAACAAAAAAGTGTTCCGCTATGATCTGTCTCATAAAAAAAAGAAAAAAGTCCCACACTGCTGATGACAGCCCTCCCCAATAACCCCCGACAAACGCAGCATGAGAGAAAATTGGCAGGAGGGATTCCCACTCCCTCCTGCTACGCAGAATACTTCCGTGCCATGGCCCCCCCCCCACCCCCCCGAGCCACTGTCCCCCCCCATAATGGCAGGAAGGATGCCTACTCCCTCCTGCCCCCCCCACTCCCCACCCCTGAACCTTTTTAAAAAGTTGTAAACAGGAAGCCCACTCTGAGGCCCCTGCTTCACACCCATCAGTCCTAAATAGCAGGCCTTCCCTTCCCCGGTGCACAGGGAGGGGCCAAAGGCATGGCCTCTAGCAATACTCTTGGAAGTATGTTCTGGTTGTCCAGGTTTCTCTGGTTGCTAATGAGCAGTAATGGAACAGAGCACACAGTGATCAGAAGCATTAGAATAATATGATCTCAGAATCAGTGATACAGAGCTGCACTGTTAAGTGAATCAGTGGTGAAACAGAGTTGTGGATCCCTTTGTAGCAGTGCAAAGCTCGCGCTCTCTGTCTGTCTCTCCTTTTCTGTTGAAGTGTAAAGTTCACACACAACATGGATACTGTGCACACTCAGAACTGCATAAGTATTCTGAACTAGTACTTACATTGCTCCTGTTATCTGTTAATAAGATCACTGTCTTGAGACAAGTCTCTCTCTCCGTGGTGCCACAGGGAGTCAGCTCTCCCAGCACCACGTGGGAGTCATTTGCAAGTCCCTGAAACAATGAAAGGAGAAAAGAAGAAAATGATCAGATTTATTATCACAATCAGATATTCTCTTTCCAAAGAGTCCAACATTGGTCTCCCTACCTAAAGAAGGATATAAAACTGCTGGAGAGGGTGCAGAGACGAGCAACAAAACTGGTGAAGGGTATGGAGAAACTGGAATACGAGGATAGACTTATAACACTAGGATTGTTCTCCCTTGAGAAAAGGAGACTGCGTGGGGATATGATCGAGACCTTCAAAATACTGAAAGGAATCGACAAAATAGAGCAGAGAAGATTATTTACATTGTCCAATTTGACACGGACTAGAGGACATGTAATGAAGCTAAGGGGGGACAGGTTCAGGACTAATGTCAGGAAGTTCTGCTTCACTCAGAGAGTGGTTGACGCCTGGAATGCCCTCCCAGAGGAGATTATTGCGGAATCGACCGTCCTGGGCTTCAAGAGCAAACTAGATGCATATCTCCCTAAGAGAGGCATATAAAGATATGGTGGACTATAAATTACGCCAGGTGTACACCTGGCAGGGCCTCCGCATGTGCGGATCGCCGGACTTGATGGACCGAAGGTCTGATCCGGAGATGGCAGTTCTTATGTTCTTATGTTTAACAGCCCGAGTGCCAATAGACCAACTGGGTTAGCGATCAGTGCCCGCTGTGCTCTCCCAGGTTCCCTGCCCCCTTTCCTGAATATTAAACACTTTATCCGCAGGGCACTCGGAATTTTTAATAAAGTCAGACAGGACTGTGGAAATGAGGTTGTGTTTTCAAAGACAAAACAAATGCTTGAGAAACTACTAAGTCTAGTTTTCTGGTGTATGCGCTGTTTTATTAGTGTATAAATGTGTTTAAATTCACTCAAAACCAAGCGTAGACTTTCTGTATCTCCCTTCTCACTCAGTTTTCCCGATCTTCTACAAACACATCACCTCCCCCATCCTTTTACTTGATAGCTTTTACAGCTTTGAAGACAAACTATCAACTTAATAAAACCCATCATACATCATTTATTAGGACTTACTATTCTGCTCTTTTTGAAAACAAATCAAAGTGGTTTACACAACCAGCTACAAAAAATGATTAAAAAATAAGAAAGGAACGTCGTTAAAAACAGTAGTAAAGATAAGAATCATACAAGAGATCCAATCATAACACACAATAAGTGTACTGGCTCCCTACCCCCTTTTCAATGACCCCTGAACCAGGACATGATGTCAGAAGGGAGCCGAGACCGGCACAAGCAGCAGATGGAAGATGCCACTTATGCCAGTGAACATTTCAAGAAGTATGCAGTGTGGGGGGGAAGGGGGGAGCAGAGAGGTGATGTAATTCCTCTCATATAAGGAAAGACTAAAGAGGTTAGGGCTCTTCAGCTCAGAAAAGAAATGGCAAAATTCTGAGTGGTGTAGAATGGGTACAAGTGGATTGATGTTTTAATCAAAAATTACAAAGACTATGGGATACTCAAAAATATTTTTAAAACAAATAGAAGGAAATGTTTTTTCACTCAGCTCTGGAACGCATTGCCAGAGGATGTGGTGGCTAACGTAACTGGTTTTAAAAAAGGTTTGGACAATTTCCTGGAGGTAAAGTTTATAGTCTGCTATTGAGACAGACATGGGGGAAGTCACAGCTTGCCTTGGATCAGTAGCTTGGAATGTTGCTACTATTTGAGGTTCTGCCAGGTACTTGTGACCTGGATTGGCCACTGTGAAGACGGTCTATTGATTTAGATGGACCATTGGTGTGACCCAGTATGGCTATTCTTATGTTCTTATTTCCTTATGTAAAACAAAAATTATTTTAAGTACGGTAATACTGGAAACCACTGTTTCCTCTAAGCTGAGTGGGAATCCTCCACCTATGGGAGTCCTGTCTGTGGGAGTTTTGTTTGCTATTTCATTTCTAATAGTGAGGAACAGGCAAGCTCTGCAGGATTCCAGGGAAAACAAAATATTGTATCACTGCTCCCCACTGCATTGCAGTTGGTGAACTCGCGCTCAGCTTAGAGGGAACAGTGCTGAAAACTATGAGTAAAATTTTTTTTTTTTTTTAAATTCTTTATTTATTTTTAAGTTTTCATCAAGTGTACAAAATTCATATTAACAATACTAAATAGACCACTTGAACATCTTATCAGTAAATTAAATGAACATTTTTGGCCAGCATGCTCTTAGCATCCATCCTATCTTTTGTTGATGATAAAAGCTATAGGCTTTTGACAATTGCTTATTGAGCGGATTAAGCTCTTGGGGTCAAATTATAGGGAAAATTTCTGAACTATGTAAGGATTTTTTTGCTTTACAGCTGTGACAAAGGCGGTGGGATAGTTTGTGGCAGGGATGTTGTGGTATATTGCAGGAGCCATGCATTCTTCTTAGGATATTTGGATCACAATACCTTGGAAAACACGTAGTAGCAGTCCCCATGGAGTGTGTATTTCTTGCCATCGAAGGAAGTGAAATGAGCTCCTCCTTCCACTGAGCAGGTGCCGGGACAGGGCAAGTCTTTGCACACCCACTTTCCAGAATTGCATACACTGTGAAAGCAGAGCAACCCAAATCAGAGCCGGCAGGCACCTGGACAATCCTCTAAAGATAGGACATGTCCAGGTTTTCCTGGATATCTGGTAACCCTAGCCTATTCTTACACACCATTTACATGCCTTAGAGGAACCAAAATTGGCAGTTACAATGCACTATCCTATACTGTAGCACGGAACTACAAGGAAGGCACACATGTGAACAAAGAGTGGGAGGGGCATGGGAGGAGCATGTAATAAATTACACGTCACAATTAAGCACACTTATTTACACCTGCCATTGATCTGGCATAAGTGGTCACACTTAAATTTACAGTAGGCCAGTTCGAGTTGGCACTAGTAGTCTATGGCGCATTTTAGTGCACAAACACCATGGAACCAGTGCATATTAACTGGAGGTGACAAGTTATAGAATCCCTCCCTCCAAGTGTTTACATGTGGAAATTCCTTTCAAAATCACCTACCCCCTTCTGCTGGGAAGTGGGGCATTGAGGGCAGGAGGTAGGCAGAAGTATGCACCAGCTCCTTGTGCTCTGGGTAAGTCACTTAATCCTCCACTGCCCCAGATACAAAAATAGTACCTGTATATTACATTACATTAGAGATTTCTATTCCGCCATTACCTTGCGGTTCAAGGCAGATTACAAAGAGTTATAGAAGGTGGGTTACAAAGGAAGATCTCTGTAAACTGCTTTCACCCTATCTTTTGGGCTTGGGAGCGGGGGGGGGGGGACGCCACCTCATCCCTCACCTCAGGGAGTAGTTTGCTGTGACTAGTGGATATTGGTCAATTTCGTCTCCCTCTTTTTAATATAATTTGTAAAACGCTTAGAAATTTTTATTTGCATTTAATCAAAATTTTTAATAAACTTGAAACCTGGGGTGGCGCCAAGAAAAAACTGCTGCCTGTTTGGGGTAGCGAGGGGGGAATCTTTTTTCTCTCCATGTGGCATGGTATGGGGAATTGCTGGTAAAAACTGGGATTTGGAGAAGGAGAAAAAGGGAGAATGCTGGTGTTAGATCTAGGAAAGGGGAGGGTAGAAAGTGCATTCTTCCCTTGCTAATTCATGTGAACTGAGAGGTGGCATAACCATAGAAATTTCTCATGGTCATGGCTCATTTCGGTGAAACTATATCTTCACTGTTTTGAAACACTGGCTTCGTATCCAGTGTTTTAGTCTGGTGTTTGTGTGTGTGCCATCATGTTTCTATGTGATATAGGAGATGTATCTATGTAAATGAATATGCTAAAGTACCCCACTCTTTGCCCTCCCAAATGAATCGGACAAACTGTACCCATGCTCTTACGTCTTACTGTAGTCCTTTTTCATAGATAAACTAGTCAATAACCATGTCGAATTTTTGAAGAACATCCTGAGATTTGTGGCTTTTCAGGGGATACATAATGGGATTTTTATCTCTATCCTCGTTCCTTACCAGTCCTCGCATTCAGTGCTTAGCCTTTGTCCTGGTGAGTACAGTGACCCATGTAATTTGCAGTGACACTTGCTCACTGGCACACAGCCAGCCCCAGTGAGGTCATCAACCACAGTCCCTGGAAAACACAGAACCCAACCCTTACTGAGTAATGCTGATCCATCCTCCAGTACATTGTACAATATCTGCCAAACCAATGTTGCACACGCAGAAGCAGACAGCTGGTAAGAGAAATAGCAAGAGACAGAGACCACTGGTCCTCAAGTGCCACAGTGGAGGCAGTGGATGAATATTCAGTATGAATATCTCGAAACGTGAAGGCCTGCATTGTCTAGGGTTAGCTGACATCAGGGAAAACCTTTATAAAGGGCTGTCCGGGTGCCCGGAGGGATTTCCAAAACCTGGCAGTTTTCCAGGTTTTGGAAGTCCCTGAGCCTGAGGCCGAGTGACTGGCTTCTGCGCATGCGCGGATGTTGACGTGATGGCATCTCATGCACATGTGTGTGATGTCATCGCATTGACATCTGCACATGTGCAGAGGCCCTGCAGAGGCAGCCCTGAGCTCGGGGAGGTTCGTATGAGGACAGGGTAGGGGGCAGAAAGTGGCAGAGCTGGAGGTGGAATGGGATGGGGATGAGGCTGGGGCTAGGGCTCGGGAAGGTTTGTGTGGGGGCACGGCTGGGGGCAGAACAGGGCAGATCTGGAGATGGAATGGGGCAGGGCTAGAGCAGAAAAGGGTGGGGCCAGGTGTCCTTTTTTCTAAAGAGGAAATCCGGCAACCTTAACTAGGGATGGGTTGTCATTTGCAATGGTATGGGAAATATCGATGAAATATCATGGCATTGTCATTAACAAGCAAAAACAAGCACAGACACAATCCCCCCCTCCCCCCCCCTATTCAATAGGCCTTAGCATGCTGGGAGTGACTCCTATCTGGTTAAACACCATTTGACTAAATACCAATATTTAGCAAGGGATAGCTGGCTATCTCCCACCGAATATCCCACAAGCCAGATTGGCTGATGACTGGCTATCTCACACAACAAAGCCTGTCACCAATATTCATTAGCTGGCTGGCTCAGGCTAGCAGCAAGATCGACCTGTCTAAAAAGCAGGTCTTTTGCCACTTTTCCTTAGCCATTCAGTCAATGAATATTGGCTTGTTCGGCTAAGTCTGAGGCGGTAAACTTTGACCCGAAAATTCAATGTTGATGGCCGAGCCATCTCCCATGGTCTCAATATTGGGCCCTTTTTGTTAGTTTTTTTTTGTTTACCAATAATGTGCACTCTTTGCAAAAAAAAGTATGCATTGTTTGCAAACAGAGCGCGTTCATTCAGAAAGTGTGCATACTCTGTCCTGATAATGCGCTCCAGTGTGAACCATCATATATGCACAAATCATTGTGCCTTTGCAAACCCTTTGAGAAAGAATGCATCTCTTTGCAAAGAGACCATACTATTTTAAGAGGATGCACGCTCTTAGTAACATTGGCACTGAAATGAAAATGAAGACTAACCAAAACAAACCAAGAGGAACAATGCTGCAAACGACATGAAAAACAAAACATTTTGGACTGCTCATCTCTATTGCCTACCTCTGCTCTACAGATAGAAAAGAGCTGAACAGGGCTCCTTGGGTTACTGTAGTCTGAGAGATTGAGAAGACACAGAATACAGAATCACACTGAAATAGAAGGTGGAGCTCTGAGGAGCAAAGGATCCAAGTGAAGATAAAAGCAGTGTCGTCTTGCTAGGGTTGCCTTCCGATACCAAGTCATAAGAGG
This sequence comes from Geotrypetes seraphini, assembly GCF_902459505.1. Taxonomy (NCBI): domain Eukaryota; kingdom Metazoa; phylum Chordata; class Amphibia; order Gymnophiona; family Dermophiidae; genus Geotrypetes; species Geotrypetes seraphini. The sequence goes on from NC_047102.1 coordinate 32,980,725, forward strand.
CATCTCCAGCTCTGATTCTACTTTATTGCATGCATGGATTTCTATTTTTTTTATTTTCTTGGGAAACTCGATGAAACAATCAAAACTATCTGCCCAATATTCAGAACTAAGTAGCAGGCCAGGAATGGCTCCAGGCCTGCTAAATAGCACATAACCACCTAAGCCTTAATATTCAGCGCAAGATGGCCACTGAATATTAATGTTTAGCGGCTAACAGATAGGCAACTGGCTGCAAAATTCAGATCATTGGCCGGCTAAGTTGAGCGGCAAAACAGGTCATTTAAATGGCAGGTCGATCTTAGCCAGCCAGTGCTGAATATTAACTTGGCTGGCTAAGTTTTTAGCAGCCAAAAATAGACCAAATATTCAATGCCTATCATTGGAAATATCCAGACCCAGCGCCGACCGCGGGAGTCAGCCCGGCTAACTCCTGCAGTTTGAATTTCAGGTCCTAAACATTTAGTGCAGTGGTCTCAAACTCACGCCACATGCGGCCCATCAGGTACTATTTTGAGGCCCTCGGTGTGTTTATCATAATCACAAAAGTAAAATAAAACAGTTTCTTGATCATATGTCTCTTTAGCTATAAATGACAATATCATTATTAAGACTTAGCCAAAAGGAAAGATTTATAAACTATAAAGAGTTTTACCTCATGCAAAATTGTCATTTCTTTAATAAGACATTAACTATTTTTTTCTGAGGCCCTACTAATCCAAAATGTAGCCCTGCAAAGGGTTTGAGTTTGAGACCACTGCTCTAGGGTGATGAGTGTTGTCTCATACCCACACGTATAATGAGGGGAATTGCAAAACCCATCTTCCCAGGTGAATGGGCTATTTTGAAAACTGCTCATCCTCTTTGCAGGTAAAAGTATGCATTTGTGTAACTGTTTTGTTTTGACTGCCCTTTAAGTTGCCACCCTGGGCTACTGCCTGGTCTGCTTAATGGTTAAGTTGTCTTGCGCTTAGTCTGACTGCCCTAAGCTTGTTATATCTGAAGTCAGGACCTACCTTCAGGGCAGAAGCAGCCATCCATACGATGCTCTTCACAAAGTCGGCGGATATCCAGATGTGAGCAGGTGTTCATGCATGGAGAGCCACTTTCCAAGTACACCATGTTTGTGGGACATTGCTTTGCTGAAATGAAGAAACCCTGACTGATTTATTCTTTAAAAGTGTTAAAAATGGTATGCAGATTTATTTGCTTCATATCCTGCAAACTCAACTGATTTGCACATTCCTAGTCTGCATAACTTCTGGAAAACAAATCTAGCAAAAACTAGATCACGATAGTATCAGCAGGATGCTATCGCCCTTCATTTGCTCGTTGTTAACACAGAACCTCTCAGTTGGACAAATGTGTGCTGCAGAACTCAGTAGATGCTTTTCTAGGAGGAATACAGTAGAAAAAGCACAGGTGTTATCCAGGGACAGCAGGCAGATATTCTCAACATGTGGGGTGACGTCACCGATGGAGCCCCCTAGCAGACGTTTTCACAAGCAAACTTGCTTGAAGACCTTCAAGCTTGCGATTTGCCCGTGCATGCACTCGTGCCCCTCCCGCCCGACCTAGGGCATGCATCTCCTCAGCGTGGCCTCAGTTCAGATAGCTAGCAAAGAAGCCAACCACGGGGAGGTGTGGGTGGGTTGCGAGAATATCTGCCTGCTGTCCCTGGATAACACCTGTTACGGTAAGTAACTGTGCTTTATCCCAGGACAAGCAGGCAGCACATTCTCAACATGTGGGAGACCTCCAAGCTAGCCAGAATGGGATGGAGGGAGAGTTGGCAATTTAGGAAAACAGATTTTGCAAAGCGGACTGGCCAAAATTGCCATCACGCCTGGAAAAAGTATCCAGACAGTAGTGCGAGGTAAATGTATGAACCGAGGACCAAGTGGCAGCTTTACAGATTTCCTCAAGTGGAGTAGAGCAAAGCATCAGACGCCGCCATCGCTCTGACCTTGTGACCCGTGACTTGACCTGGCAGGGAGAGACCAGCCTGAGCGTAACAGAAAGAGACACAAGCGGCCAACCAGTTAGAAATGGTCCGCTTAGAAACAAAGCCTTATCTTGTCTATTGGAATTAATTGATATGTTTGGCAAATTTTCAGGTTATAAAATTAATTGGAGTAAATCTGAAATTATACCTTTAAATGTTCATTGTGTAAAAGGATTATTTGACGATTTTCCGTTCATATGGAAAGAAGAAGGATTTAAATATCTTGGCATTCAAGTTAAAAATACAATTGAAGATACCGTAAAAGAGAATGAAAAATTTGTATTAAAAAAAGTTACGGAGTTGTGTGAGCAATGGAACCCTTTACATATTTCTTGGTGGGGGAGAGTTCAAACTATTAAAATGATGATGTTACCTGTAGTTTGTTACCAAATGAGTATGATACCTATTTATTTTCAGGGGTCCTTTTATAAAAAGCTTAATAGCATTTTAACGAAATTTCTTTGGCTTGATAAAACACCTAGAATAGCTTTAGTAACTTTGCAAAAATCAATTAAGGAGGGAGGGGTAAATTTTCCAAATTTTTATAGGTACCATCAAGCCTATATTCTACGTCAGGGTATGTATTGGATCCTCCCAGAACTTATAGATAATGCACCAGATTGGTTATATTTGGAATGGCGCCTTATGTTTCCCCTAAATTTAGTTCATCTTCCAAGTATTAAAATACCTAGAAGATACAGAGAAAATAAAATATTAATGGATACTTGGAAAACATTGAGGTTTATAAGTAAATTAACACCTATCCCAATAAACAAATCAACTAATCAATCTCTATGGATAAACTCCAAGATCAAAATTGGCGGAGCTCAAATCCTTTGGAAGAACTGGATTATTGCAGGCATTAGATCTCTAGATGATGTTATTTCAGAAGGTAAACTGCTGGAATTTTCACAATTGCAACATAGATTTGGTCTTAGTAAAACACAAAGTTTTAAATGGTTGCAATTGAAGCAGGCCATTCAGGTTGGGTTCCCTGAATGGAAAACATTGAATATTCAATATAGCTTAAAGTTCTTATGTTTTCAAGCAGACTTCCTAGGGCATCAAGCCGCATTGTGGTATAAATTAATATCTGGATATTTGAATAAAAAACCAAAAAATGGACTAAGAGACATTTGGAGCATTGAGATTAAGCATAAAATTACTGCATCTCAATGGCCACTAATTTGGTCTTGGAGAATGAGATGTACAGTGTCAGCATCTATGAGACAAACTTGGTTCTTTTTATTACATAGAGCTTTTTGGACCCCTACACGTTTACAAAAATTAGATAGTTCCAGGTCTAATAGATGCTGGCACTGTAATCTGGAACCAGGGACGTTGGATCATTTACTGTATCATTGTCCCTACATTAAAAGTTTTTGGAATGCAATTTGGCCACAAATTAATAAATTGATGGAAAATCATATAGCAATATCATATGATACAGTGTTATTTGGAATGATGATGAGAAAAAAAAGTCAAATTTCACCAGAAAATAACAAGCTTTTATTAGTCATGACAGGGGTTGCCATTCAGCATATAACCAACAATTGGAAGAATTATAGTAACCTAAATTATACATTTTGGTGGAATACAATATGTCATATATTCAAAATGGAAAGAGCAATAGCAATACAAAGAGGGACATATACTAAATTTATAAAAATATGGGGGCCATTGACAAAATATTGTAATGAATAAATAGTAGGATTTCTCTTCTTCTTTTCTTCTTTTCAATATCTTCTTTGTGACACACATGAAGGGGTGTGAAGTGAAAATAATTTTTACACAATATGATATACTAGAAGGGTGGGGGGAGGGAAAGGGGATAAATATATATTCAGAATATTATGTATTAGATATAAAAGTGATATTGTGTATTCATTAATTGTATTTCAATATGTTGTACACTTTATGTAAAATTTGAAAATGAATAAAAATTATAAATACCAAAAAAAGAAACAAAGCGACCCAAGCGATTAGGATCGAAAGAGAGGAACAGCTGGGGAGCAGAACGATGAGGAGCGGTGCGCTTCAAGTAGAAAGCCAGCACACGCTTACAATCAAGAGAATGCAGAGCCGCTTCTCCAGGGTGAGAATGAGACTTCGGGAAAAACACAGGAAGAACAATGGATTGGTTGATGTGAAACTCAGAAACAACCTAAGGCAAGAACTAAAGCTACTTCCAGGTGAAATATGCCCACGCCAGCCTTTGGCCAGCTTAAGCGTCCCTAGGCGCCTCCCTGCACCCACAACAGATGCCTAGTGTAAGCGGCCTGCCTTGGTTATTTCTTTTTAACAAACGTGAGTTCTGATTGGCTGGTTAGACAGCGGGAGGATGCCTACCACCCTCTACAATTGAGTTGCTGTTTACAGAATATGGCTCAAACTGTACAAGTCTGTCTAATACCGGTCTTAGTTCTTTAATTTATACCATTTGTTTTCTAATTAGAGATATAAATGTAATGATGCTTTTAATTATTTTATCTTGAATTTTGATCTATGACCTAGGTTTATTTATGTTCTATTTTGCCTTGAGTACCATAGTAGAAAAGTAAGCAATCAATCTGGGGCATAGAAATATTGGAGCCATTTCCTCCTCCATGCCCAAACTTACAACAGAAGTTTTCTGTTCTCCAGTTTTGTGGCTGACCACCAGCATGGGAACACTGCCGGGAGTACTCGGAGATGGTGCTGCATAAGCAGAAGGAATCCTGAGTTTTTGGGCAGGAGCACATATCCTGCATGCAGGCCTGGATGTAGGGTTCAAGGTTCAGCTGGGTCTTGCAGTCATCAAACGCTGACATCGTCAGTAGCTTCTCACATTCTGAACGCTAAAAAAAAAAAAAAAAGCCAAAACTGGAAGGTCAAAGGAGTCTCCAAATTCCAATGGAGTCACTACTTTTCATTCAGCTTCTCTTTGAAGTTATTGTTCATTAGCATTGCAGAAAGCTAAATTGATTCAGAGGGAGAAATTTAAGTTCTGCAAGTCTTACCCCTCAAATCCCAGTGAGTCACTAAATATTCTCTACCTGTATATTTAGTGCTGAGACATATCCAGATACCGGCGCTGAACATCCAGGTATTCAGCAGCTACTGGAAGCTATTTGGGTAATGATAATACAGTGGTACCTCAGACTCCGAATGCCCCAGAACTCGAACAACTTGGAACCCAAACTTTTTTTAAAATTAAATTTTGCCCTGGAATCCGAATGCACGGAACTGCAAGTGTTGCTCAGCCCAAAGCTTCCCCTCTGACACAGCTTCCTGTTTCTGCCTCAGAGGGAAGCTTTGGGCTGAGCACCGCTTGCAGTTGCTTTTGCCGATCATGCTATCTATGAAAGTGTGTTTACTGTAAAATTTATTGGAAAATCTGAGTTTGTGGGACCAAGGAATGGATTAATCCAGTTGCTATTATTTTCAATGGGAAAAATTGTCTTGGAACTCAAACGTTTTGGAACTCAAACAGGGTTCTGAAATGGATTAAGTTCGAATTCCAAAGTACCACTGTATTCAGTACAGGAGCCGAGTAGCTATCTGGACAAGGGACAGCTGAATCAGGGGTTCCTGGATCACTTCCCGCTCTGCTTTGGCTTTGCCCCCAGAACACTAGCACTACCCAGATAATAAGGAGGCAGTGAGACTAGATTTTCAGCAGCATTACCCGTTAAGTGTTGCCAAAAATCTGGTGAAAACCCAGTAAGGAGAAATTAGGTTCTTACCTGCTAATTTACTTTCTTTTAGCTTCTCCAGACCAGTAGAGGTTAACTTTACGAATGGGTATATATCTAATCATGACCAGCAGGTGGAGACTGAAAACAAAACTTTGGGACAGTATATACTATCCTCCCTTCTCTATTTCCCTCAGTCTGCCGAATAGCCAAGCAGAACCAAGAACTGGAAAACAGGAAGAAAACAATACTCCGAACAGGAGTAACAAATAACATACCCAAATGCTGTTGGAAAATGCAGAGGAGAAATACCCGAAGGAAAATGTCCCCACAGCTCGCCAGCTAAGCCAGCCGAGCCACAGCCGCTGTTCTTTAATTCTCCCCGGCCCTAGAAAAATACTAGAACCCGCAGCAAAAAACAAAAACTGCCCGCGAAAACAGCCCCAACAACAACAACAGACAGGGTGGGGACCTCTACTGGTCTGGAGAAGCTAAAAGAAAGTAAATTAGCAGGTAAGAACCTAATTTCTCCTTCTTTAGCACTCTCCAGACCAGTAGAGGTTAACTTTACGAATGGGACGTACCAAAGCAGTCCCTCTCACGGGCGGGACCCCCGAAGGGCCGATACCAGAACACGCTCACCGAACACCGCGTCCCGACGCGCCTGAACATCTACCCGATAATGTCTAACAAAAGAATACAAGGAGGACCAAACCGCAGCCTTACAAATATCCACCGGAGGCACGAGCGACGACTCAGCCCAAGAAGCCGCCTGACCCCGAGTGGAATGAGCCTTGAGAAACTCCGGAACAGGCTGCTGTTTCAGAAGATAAGCGGAAGCAATCGTCTCCTTGATCCAGCGCGCAATAGTAGCCTTAGAAGCGCCAGCTCCCCGACGAGGACCAGCCAGGAGGACAAAGAGATGATCGGACTTCCGGAATTCCTGGGTCCGCTGCACATCAGAGCGAAGGACCCGACCGACATCCAACTTGCGCAGCTGCCGTTGCTCAGAAGAGCCCTCCCGACCACCCAAGACCGGGAGAACCACCGATTGATTGACATGAAAAGGAGAAACAACCTTCGGCAGAAAGGAAGGAACAGGCCGCAAGACGACCCGCTCCCTAGACAACTCCAAGAAGGGAGCCCTACAAGAGAAAGCCTGCAGCTCAGAAATACGCCTAGCAGAAGTAATGGCCACCAAAAAGACCGCCTTCAAAGTAAGGTCCTTCAAAGAACAGTCGTCCAAGGGCTCGAAAGGCGGGCGCACCAAAACAGAGAGAACCAGATTAAGATCCCAAGAGGGAACCGAGGGCCGTAGGGGAGGCCTAAGCAACTTGGCCGCCCGCAGAAACCGAATCACATCAGGAAGAGCCGATAAACGCTGACCTGACACCAACCCTCGAAAGGTCGACAGGGCCGCAAGATGAACCCGGAGAGAAGACCAAGCCAGGCCTCTATCCAGGCCATCCTGCAAGAACTCTAGAATGTTAGGCAGAGAAGCGCGAAAAGAGGTCACTCCCCGCGCCCGACACCATTCCTCAAAGAGACGCCAAACCCGCACATAAGCCCGAGAGGTAGAAAGCCTCCGGGACCCCAACAGTGTAGCGATCACCTTGTCTGAATATCCCTTCTTGCTAAGGCGACCCCTTTCAAGAGCCACGCCGTAAGACAGAAGAGAGACGGGTCGAACAAGGGAATGGGACCCTGCATCAGAAGGTCGTCCGAGAGAGGCAGAGGAAGAGGAACCGCCACCAGGTGCCTCACCAGATCCGCATACCACGGACGTCGAGGCCAATCCGGAGCCACCAGCACCACCAAACCCGGATGGTGAACAATGCGAAGAAGCACTCTGCCCACCAGCGGCCAAGGAGGGAACACATACAACAGCCCCTCCGTTGGCCACGGCTGGACCAGAGCATCCAGACCCTCGGCCAGCCCTTCCCTGCGACGACTGAAGAAGCGGGGCACTTTGGCGTTGCCACTCGTGGCCATCAGGTCCATCAGGGGCTGCCCCCAATCTTGCACTATCAACCGAAACGCTCCGGCGCCGAGAAACCACTCTCCTGGATCCAGGAAGTGACGACTGAGGAAGTCTGCCTGAACATTTTCTACCCCGGCTATATGAGAAGCCGAGAGGTCCAGAAGATGGGACTCCGCCCAAACCATGAGCCGAGCCGCCTCCTGCGCCACAGGAGTGCTCTTGGTGCCCCCCTGACGATTGACATAAGCCACCGCCGTGGCATTGTCCGACAGGACTCTGACCGACTTGCCCAGCAAAAGGGAGTGGAAAGCTAACAGCGCCAGCCTGACCGCTCTGGTCTCCAACTCGTTGATCGACCAGGAGGCCTCCTCCGCGGACCAGGTGCCCCGAGCTGAGTGGCCCATAAACTGAGCCCCCCCAACTGAGGAGACTCGCATCCGTAAGGAGCACCGTCCACTGCGGGAGATCCAGACCCACCCCCTGAACCAGGTGAGGGGTCCGGAGCCACCAGCGCAGACTGCAGCGCGCCAAGCCTCGCAGGGGAACCGGAACATCCAAATCTTGCCTCCGGGGAGACCACCTCCGGAGCAGAGCATACTGAAGAGGACGCATGTGGGCCCGCGCCCACCTCACCACGTCCAGGGACGCCGCCATTGACCCCAGGACTTGGAGGAAATCTCGCGCCCGAGGACCCCGGGACGCCAAAAGCAGGCGAATCTGAGATTGCAATTTGCTCACCCGGGCCTCTGGAAGGAAGACCTTCCCCAAGGAGATGTCGAACATAACCCCAAGGCACTCCAGGCGCTGAGCCGGGACCAACCGACTCTTGGAAAGGTTGACCACCCAGCCCAGCGACCGGAGAAACTCCACCACCCGAGCCGTAACCCGGGAGCTCTCCTGCAACGACTTTGCCCGAATCAACCAGTCGTCCAGGTAGGGGTGAACCAGGATGCCCACCGACCGCAAGGCTGCCGCGACGACCACCATTACCGTGGTGAACGTCCGAGGAGCCGTGGCCAGACCAAAGGGAAGCGCACCGAACTGAAAGTGCCGCCCCAAGATCGCAAAGCGAAGGAAGTGCTGATGAGAGGCCCGAATTGGAACCTGCAAGTAGGCCTCCGTCAGATCGAGAGACGTAAGAAACTCCCCCGGCTGAACCGCCAGAATGACCGACCGCAGCGTTTCCATGCGGAAAGACGGAATCTTGAGAGCTCTGTTGACCCCTTTCAAATCCAGGATGGGCCGAAAGGTCCCCTCCTTTATGGCCACCACAAAGTAAATGGAGTACCTGCCGGTGCCCCACTCCGTAGGGGACACCGGCACCACTGCCTCGAGATCTAGCAAACGCTGAAGGGTCTGACGAAAAGCCTGCGTCTTCCATGGAGTCTGACATGGAGAAGCGAGGAAAAGGTCCGGCAGAGAGCGGGTAAACTCCAGAGCGTAACCGTCCCGCACCACCTCAAGGACCCACTGATCGGACGCGATCTCGGCCCATTTGGGGAAAAATTTGCGCAGCCGGGCCCCCACCGGAACCAAAGGGGGCGCCGGCAAGGAGTCATTGCGCAGGACGGGAAGCGGGGGAACCGGCGGAGGGATTCCCTGCCCCCCGACGGGCCCCCCGAAAGGGCTGCATGCGCTGGAAGAACCGACCCCGGGAAAAACCCTGAGCCGGGAAAGAAGCAGCCCCACGCCCCGGGCGATACTTGCGAAATTCCCGCAAACGCCCCCGGGCAGCCCCACACCTAGACGCAGGGCGGGCACGGTCCTCAGGCAGACGGGGCACCTTCGAGTCCGTCAGAGTCTGAATCAACTCATCTAATTCCTCTCCAAACAAAAAGACCCCCTAAAGGGAACTTTAGTAAACTTAGCTTTGGACGCAGAATCCGCCGCCCAAGCGCGCAGCCACAAAATACGCCGCGCGGCCATGCCATAGACTTAGCCGAAATCCGCACCAAGTCATAAAGAGCATCTGAGAGGAACGAGGCAGCCATCGCAATCTTCGCTACCTCCTGATCCACTAGAGACCAGTCATCAGACTCCCGATCCAGGACACGCTCAGCCCACCGAAACACGGCGCGAGCGACTAGCTCCCCACAAACAGCCGCCTGGACCCCAAAGGCAGAGACATCAAAAACATACTTAAGAAGAGTCTCTAACGCACGCGCCTCCGAGACCCTAAGAGCAGAACCGTCCATAACAGGCACGGTATGCCGCTTAGGAAGTGCCGAGACCACCGCGTTCCCCATTGGCGAAATTAAGGTAGCCCTACCTCCCTCCGGGACGGGATACCCAAGAGCCAAGGCGCACACCAAACGAAACTGCGCCCATAGGCCACTGCGCCAACACAAAATCCCGCAAATCCTGACGCACAGGAAAAGAGCGGGAACCAGGACAGACCCCCTGAAGCAGAGGGGCCCCCATACGCGGGGTCTCCGGCGGCGCCACTGCAAAAATGCAGCACCAAGGAGACCTGCTACACAGGTCTAAAAGCTCATCCCTCTGAATAAAAAAGCGCACCACGGACGCATCTGCTCTGGAAGACGGGAAACCCGCCGCCCCGCTGCCAACAGGCGTCCCCTCTAGAGGATCCTGGAAGCCCGCCAAAGCAGCCAGGTCCTCAACCAGGCCAACACGCTCCTCCGCCCACCAATTTGCAATCCAAGCCCCCCCGCGGGCGCTTGGATGAGGGAGGAGGAAGAGGGGACGCCAAACGAAAAGAGGGAGGCAAAGCCATAGGGGGCGCGGAGGGAAACCCCCCCCGAAACCCCCCAGGCGCACGTGGGACCCCCAAAAGTCCGCACAAAGAAAGAAAATAAATTGGGGGCAAAAAACCCCTGGGGGTCCCCAGGGACTCCCTGCCCCAGCAGGGGTCCATGCTGAAACCTGCCCCTGTGTTCGCCATACAGGGGGAAGGTCACCTGAGGTTGCAGACAAAATGGAGGGGCCAGACAAAGAAAATGGCGAAGTTCCCGCCAAAAATGCTCCCTCCATGGCCTGTAGCGGCTGAGAAGACTGAACAGTCCCAGCCGCTAAGACAGGCAAGTCGGCATCAGCTGTCAAAAAATCAGCTGAGAGGGAATCCTTCGGGGAATCCCTCCGTGGGCGGTTGTGGAAGACCGGGCTTCCCCACTGCTCCAAGCCGACTCGCGAGGCACCATCGGCGGGGAGCTCTGGGCGCCTGCAGCCGCTGCCGACGGAGCTCCACCACCTCACCGACCCAAACCGCCGAGTTCAGGCCGGCCGCGAGTGCCTCGCGGCTGGACTAAAATTGTGGCCTACTCCCCCGGAGAAGGGCACAATTGCTCCAGACGCGACCTAGCTATAAAAAAGTGCTGGTTACATGAAAAAATACAGTAAAATACAGTTTTCTTAAAGGGAAACAACCCTTCAGACCAGCACTACCTCAGGATTTTTTATTTATTTATTTTTTTTTTTTACAGAACAGACTCCACAGGCTCTCGAAGCAATATGCCTTGCTTGACTTAGGGGGCAAGGCTTACTGCTGAGGCTCCTCTAAAAAAATGTGGGGAGGTGGAGGAAGTGGGGGGAGGGACCCCGCTCGTGACCCGCCGGGTTTGACACCCCCGAGGTCGGACGGACCCCCAAACAGGGCCCGACCAAGCTCCGTCCGGCCAAAAACAGGGACAATAAACCCCTAAACAAATTCCAACAGCCCTACCAAGAGAGATGGGTACAGATCACTCAACACCTGCTGGAGACTGAAAGAAGACTGAGGGAAATAGAGAAGGGAGGATAGTATATACTGTCCCAAAGTTTTGTTTTCAGTCTCCACCTGCTGGTCATGATTAGATATATACCCATTCGTAAAGTTAACCTCTACTGGTCTGGAGAGTGCTAAAGAAGTGGAATTTATCCAGGCAGAAGGTGAGCCCACCCGAATAAGTCTCACTGAATATCAGCACCTTAATATTTAAGAAAATGATGGCATGGAAGTACAGAAGGAAAATGATGATATCTACAGGAACAGGTAAGGGTAAAATATTGCCTAAGGAATCTACTATTTTGAGACCTCATGGCTGAATTTTTTTTATCTTCCTCTTTTTCTATTAGTTCTTGCTTCTGCGTTTCCCCCTTTTTCTTTGTATACCACCTTGCTCTCTGTTCTATGATTAATGGCATTCTTTTTTTTCTTTTGAAAAGATGTGTTTCAATGTGCTTGTTCACAAGATGCAGTACATTAAGTCTTTTATTCTACAATAAACATTAAGATCTCCTAAGAGTCTGGGGTTGAATGTCATGATTATGAGAGCATTTGTCTTTCTGTACAACTAACACCCTGGCAGCAAGGGCAAGCAGCAACACGATTGTAAAGGATACAGTCCAGCTTCTTACAAAGCCTGTCCAAAGGCTGCGATTAAACTATTAGGAGGTGCAGTTCTCAATTGTTTTCATAGACTCCCCTTCCTGGGAGGATGCCAAGTTAAAAAATAGCAGCACTAAGCCACGATAGTGTCCTAAAATTCAGAAAGTAATGCAGCTACAATAGTCCCGTATTCTACAATTAGCCATAGAAAACCAGACCACTGGACTTGACAAGTAGTCCGCACTAGCTTAAATAGCATGTTGTGGTTCGCTTTTTCAGGTCAATACCCAAGGGAAGGTTACGGATTATCAACAACTTCTTCTAGGAAAAGTCTGTAGCTCTAGGATAGAAACCTTCCACATGTTTAGCACTTCCATCTTGACATCTTCATGAGTATGGACCTGCATGTATAAACTTGTACTCTCAATTTTTCCAACAAAATCCAAACTATAACTTTATGCATGATTTGGAGCCAACTGAGACCGCTGGAAGCCCTACCCTTTCATCTTCCTCTCTCACTTTTTCAGTTCCAGGCTAAATATAGGTAACCCAGTCCGGCTTTTCACACAGCTTGTATTTGATGCTCCTTTTCTCTGTTCTTGGGTCTCTTTATACCTGCCTTTATGCTATTCAAATATCAGACTCATTCCCCCAATATTCAGTGGGACTTAGCTGACTGGGAACAGCTCCCACCTGGTTAAGTCCCATTTCACTGGCTATCCACCGGTATTCCGGGAGATAACTGGCTATCTGATAAGGAATGTCTGGCTCGCCAGCTACCTCGGTGACCAGCTATGTTGCTTGGCATTACCGGTCACTGCTAGGTTTTATCAGCTGGCCAACTAAGGCATGCAGCCAGATAGAACTGCTTTTTAGGTGTGTCTATCCATGGGCGCTAGCCAAAGTCGGCCAGCCGATAAGGATCGCTTTGGATGGCTTAGTGCCAGTTGTCAAACTTTGCCCTGGATACTCAATGGCGGTGGCTAGATATGGCCCCAGCATTGAGTATCTGGGATTGCCTTGGCCCGCAAGAGGTAGCTGGGTTGCTTCCCCTGGGCTAAATATCGGGCCTGTTAACTCTACATTACTCACATGCTGGGAGCAGACAGGTATACTCTGTGTCTCATCAGGATCTACGCAGTCATCATTTGGCTTGTTAACCTTCTGTAAGTTTCCAAATGTGATTGAACCATAGTACATGTCTGTAACAATAAAGCATGAAAAAAGATATGGTACCATACTCTAGAGAAGGAACAATTTTTGGATCATGTGGATTATGATCCAAATATATAAAGTCCAATTCAGGAATTTGCCAGACCTTGGGCTTTTTTGGACCATGATCTGCATTTGGACTTTACCAAATTAATGAAAGCCTGATAAAAGTTCCCCATCTTTTTAATCAGGATATTAGAGTGATTTGAGTTATCAGTGCAAAGTCAAATGGGCAACATCATTTTCTACTTTGCTTGTATGAAAGAGTAACACCTTCAAAAGAAGAACGTCATTCTTAAGTAAGTCATTCATCTTAACAGACTTCAACATCCTTAAGCACTTATAACTACTGAAAGTCATATAAATGCCATTCATCGGTGGCTCAACAGTATGAAAGATACAGGAGACCCCTCAATCTCTGATCATGTACCAAATCATATGAAACCAAAACGATCATAGTGAAACCGTTAGTTTCAAGGAAAATGTAAAATGTTTGCGATTCTTTTTAAGGAAGAGGGTTTGGTCATCTGTACCTGGATTAAACCATACAGACACATAGGGATAAAAGTCAGGAAAGGTCACCAAAGCTCAAGCCCCTGACATTTACTGTGGGCATGAACTACACAGAGCAGTGAGCACATGGTACTTACTGTGCACTGTCACTTGTGCAAGCAGTAAGTGCATCTATTCTAGGGTTACCAGATGTCCAGGAAAACCCAGACATGTCCTCTTTTTCCAGGACTTTCCAGGTGCCTGAACAGTTTTTCAAAAATGTTCGGGTTTAGCCGGTTCTTCCAACTCCCCCTTCTACCTTTTCCATGGCCCAGCTGCTGTAATTGAATCTTCAAGCAGCCAGCAGCAGCAAGGTAAGCCTTCTGCCGCCAGCCTGCCCTAGAACCTGCCTCTTTGCAGCAACTTCCTGTTCTCGTGCAAGTGGGACTTGCAGAGAGACGGCTTCCAGGGCAGGCCAATGGCAGCAGGCTTACTTCGATGCTGCTTCCAGAAGATTCAATTATTGTAGCTGAGCTCGGGGAGGAGGTAGGTGGAGGAGTCAGGAGTTAGAGAGCAGCATCGAAGTCGAGAGAGAGGGGGTGTGGAGGGGAGAAACAGCATAGAGGGGACTGGAGAAACAGTATGAAGGGAGGGAGGGCAGGGGAAACAGCATGGATGGAGGGAAAGAGGAAGGGAGGGAGGGAGCTAGAGAAACAGCAGTGAAGGAGGGAGGAAGACTGGAGAAACAGCATGGAGGGAACAAGGAGGGCTGGAGAAGCATTATGGAAAGGAGAGAGTGCTAGAGAAAAGAGCATGGAGTAGGGTAGTGCTGGATGGGAGAGGAGAGAAGATTGGAAGTTGAGAGAGGGGCATGCATGGGAGGGGGGTTGGAAGGAGAGAGAGCAAGAAAAAAAAGAAAGAAGTACCCATAGAAGAGGGGAAGCACCCATGGAATAAGGAAGGGAAAGAGCAGCACTAAAAGGGTACAGAGGATGGGAAGGGGGCCCAAGGAAACGGGTGAAGTGTGGGCGGGGCCGTGGGTGGGATCATGTTTCCTCTTTTTTGTCTTTACAAATATGGTAACCCTAATCTGTGCTGTGAAAAAAAACAACATATGGCAAAGAACTTTTCTGTGTGGTAACTGCCAATGTTTTTGCAATAAAAGCAGATATTGTCTGCATTTCTGTTGTTTAAAGGTATCTGGCAAGAGAAAATGAGAAAGAAAGCTAATCAGTGACCAGTAACAATTTCTGCTTAGGAGTTACGACTTGTAGTTCACCAGTTTCACCAGTAGACGAGGCTTGCTCCTAGAGTCCTTACTCCTTACTTTGAACTCTTTGAGGATTGAATAACCACTGTGAATTCTAAAAGATAGCCCTGTAAGAGCTCCTCACCTTTATTTATAAACTCATTGTAAACTGGAACACCATTGTAATCCCCACACAGGCCACAGGTCCGGTTGTTAAACTTGGCGCTCAGCTCCAGCTACATGGGGGAGAAAGATCACAGGAAATAATCAGAAAAATAACCCTTTTCCTCATGTCCATGAAGGTGTACAGCAAATTTTCCTGCCGGCACCCCCCCCTTCGATCTAGCAACTCCCCGCCGCGATCCGGCAGCCCCCCTGCCGCTTCTTACTGTCATCTCGGCCTGGGCACCGGCACCGGCATGTCCTGTGCATTGGTGCCGGTGCCCGAAGATCGGCCTCCTCTTCTTGCTGGGCCTTGAGCAAATAATTCACCGATTTTGCGAATGTTTTGCTCGTCTTGCAAAACACTCGCAAACCGGTGCACTCGTAAACCGAGGTACCACTGTATTTCTATTGCACTACCAGACGCACGCAGCACTGTTCAGAGTCACAAATAATAAGAACACAGTCCCTACTCAAAAGAGCTTACAATCTAAACAGCCAAGACAGACAAACAAGATGTCATGGATACAGTTAAGGGGAACGGTTAATCAGCTGGATAGGTTGGAGGGCATTGAAGTAGGGTTAAGGATTGAAAAAAAAAAGGATGGAAGAAGGGACTGAATCCTGTATAAAAGGAAAGCAGCAGCAGCAGGATGTGTGGGAGAAAAAATACTGCAGGTCAGCTGAACTGAAGAGCATCAGATGGTTGTATGGGGAAACACGAGCATGTGAGAGAAGGGCATTGTATGAAAGTAAACCCTGCATTATCCCACTTCCCAGCCTTACGTACCATAAGCGCATCTTCCAGGTTCCACATCAACACCAGGCCCGCCTTGGCATAAACCTTGACGTAGGCGTTGTTTTTGTCTATCAGCACTCCAAAGCTATAATACGGCGTCTTTGCGCTGCAAGAAAGAAGACACGAAAGGTTAACGTATGTTTCAGAAGGTGGACGCAGTGGCGTACCTAGGGTATGTGGCACCCGGGCCCATCATTTTTTGACACCCCCCCCCATGTAAAAAAATATTTTTTGTAATGACCATGAAATGGAATAAATGGTCAGAATAAACAGGCAGTGAAAATTTTCTTATATTCCAAACATAACATAACATAAATTATGTCTGAAATGTCATGACATCAGAAGTACATATGGAATAGTTGCAGGTGATGCTTGGGACAGTTCTGATTGTGTTAGTTCGGTTTTATGTGTTTTTTGAATAGAAGGGTTTTTATTTCTTTTTGAAGGTTTTGCAGTCTGTGGTCGATGTCAATTGGTTGTAGAGTTGGGGGTCGAGTGTTGCAGCTCGAATGGCTAGGAGGTTGTCGAACAGTTTTTTTCTTTTGACGTTTTTGGTTGAAGGGTGTGTGAATGGTGCGTGAGTTCTCCTATGTCTGTTTGAAGTGGATTGAATTATTTAGCTGAAGAAATTAGTTACCCCCTCATCCCACACACATTAATTCTCTTCCATTTTTGTTCCCATTATAAAAAACACTGATAAGTTCCCAGAAAAAAAATACATTAAAACAAGAAGTGAAAACAAAGGCCCCTACAGATGAGAACATAACATACGAATAGCCTAACTGGGTCAGACCAATGGTCCATCATGCCCAGTAGCCCATTCTCATGGTAGCCAATCCAGGATACTAATACCTGGTCAAAACCCAAAGAGTAGCAACATTCCATGCTACCGATCCAGGGCAAGCAGACACTTCCCCCATGTCTTAATAACAGATTATGGACTTTTCCTCCAGGAATTTGTCCAAATCTTTCTTAAAACCAGCTACACTATCTGCTTTTACCATAACTTCTGGCCACTTCATTTTTAAGTTTAGATCTTCCCTTTCAAACAGAGACCTTGCTAGATGTCAAATACAGCACAAGGTAACTTCACATGGACTTAGCTGTGCAGGAAATGTGAATCTCCTCATACACCCACCATATAGTGCAAAAATGTGCAAAGGTCTGTTTTTTTCTTTCGATCACTACATAGCCTAATGCCACACAAGCAGCGCTGTTACAAACATATTCTGTAGGTCAATGCTAAGGATAACAAAGTTTCCTTCCTTGGACCAGAAGGAGATACTGATAAACCACTGGAAGAGATCCCAACACAACACCCAAAGACCCACTCAGTGTGTGAACCAATTGAGTGGAGTGGACTAACTGGGGGGTGGAAATGGGCCCGGAGTTTGCTCAGCAGAATTTCCCAGACCACCTCTTCCTCTCAACACATTGACACGCTGCCACCACCACCACTAGAAACACCTCACTGGGTAGGCCAGCTATGCTATAAACTTTATAAAACACATTATTATATTTTCTTATAAAGCACATATTTTAACTGAACTCTCTGACATCCTCAGCCTTTCCATTCACAAAAATAGAAGGAAGAAAAGTTCCCATTTCCTGCTGTTTCATGTCCCCGGCCTATACAATATTTTTTTTCTGCAGACCCTTCAAAAGTCTGACCAAATCCTCATTTCACTTGCATTATAAAGTACTGAGGATGCCATCTCTCCCCAATCCCAGGTCCTAAAGTCTAAGACAGTAGCGCAAACTAATGCTGCCAGATTCAGGAAAAAAAATTTTGATTCGATTCAGCCTATTGAATTGGTTTTTCAATTCGATTTTCCTGCCCAGTTGGGTGATTTTTTTCAAAACTCCTGGTGGGTTTTATAGCTTTTTCACCCCCTTTGGCTTCTCCTAACCACATTGGCGCTGTGGTGTAAATAAAATAAAGAAACAAAAAGGACTTTTCCTCTCTCTGTTAAATCCTAGCTCACGTTTGCAGTCCAACACCAGCTCTGTCAGGATACACATTTCAAATCTGACATATTATAATCACAAAACAGAAAATAAAATTAATTTTTCTACCTTTTGTTGTCTGGTTATTTTTCAAATCTTGTTGGTCCAAGGCTCTGGTTTTCTTCTGATAACTTGCTTGCCAGGGTCTCCTTCTTTCTTCTTTCTGCGTGCTAACCATCCATCTGCCAACTCTGTCCTCCCTTTCCATTTCCCTTCCCTCCCCAGGAAGTCTGGTATCTTTCCTTTTTTTCATCTCCCTCCACAGATCCACCTTTTCTTAACTACCCTTTCATCCGGCATCTCCTTCCCCACCACCCCAGAGTCCACCATCTCTTCCTTTCTTTTCCCAATTACCCTCCTATCCAGTATCTCTATCCCTCCTCCACACCATCCCTTGTGTCCAGTTTCTCTCCCTTTCAGTTCCTTCCCTCCCTAAATCTCATGGTCCATCATTTCTCTCCCTGTCCTCTATTTTCAGACCCATTATTTCTTCATCCCCCCCCAAAGTTTGGCATATGCATGTCTCTTTGAACACCCCCTTCCCTCTGTGTACTTCTAAACCAGGGTCCCCCCCAAAGGCCTGTCCCCCCTTAAAGGTCTGCCTGTCCCCCCTTGAAGGCCTGCACCCCCCTTGAAGGCCTGTCCCACCCCCTTGTAGGCCTGTCCCCCCCTTGAAGGCCTGTCCCTCCCCCTTGAAGACCTGCCTGCCTGTCCCCCCCTTGAAGGTCTGCACCCCCCAAAGGCCTGCACCCCCCTGAAGGCCTGTCCCCCCTTGTAGACCTGTCCCCCCTTGAAGGCCTGCCTGCCCCCCCCTTGAAGGCCTGTCCCTCCCCCTTGAAGGTCTGACGTCAGAGGAGGGGCGGGACCACGGCGCAGGAAGCAGCGCCCAAGCAGCTCAGGGATAGCTGACCTCGCGATCCTGCTGCTTGCTGCTTCACAGGTGGTGCAGGAAGGTCAGTGGGGCGAGCGGTCCTTCGGGGGTGTGGGGGGACTGAACGGCAAGGCCGGGAGCACCCCTTCAGGGCTGGCACCCGGGGCGGACCTCCCCTCCCCCCCCCCTTGGTACGCCACTGGGTGGACGAGCTCTGTCTGACCTGTGAAGCGGGAGAGCGGCCTCGGCCATTTACGCCCTCCTCAGGGGGCGACACGAGCGGGAACTTTGCACAGGGCGGGAAGACGACGCTGCCGCGCGCTGCTTCTTCGGCTGTCCCCGACACGTGCCGCTGTGGCCGCGTGCGCGGGAGATGCGGAGACGTCTCGCGCCACGTGGGCCGGAACTTCCCAGGTGCGTCACAGCAGTGTTAGCGGAAACTGAAGCCGGGCGGGGCTCCAAGACTGCGCGCGCCGCTTCCCTTCTCTTCGGAAACAGGAATGACATAACTTCCTGTTTGGGAGCGCGCGCAGCTTCAAAGGGGCAAGAGGGAAGCTGTCCTCACCCTGCCTCTTTGCTCCCCCCAAAGCTGGCCCTGGGGGCCCCCTGGTATTTCGGTGCCCTAGGCATGTGCCTACTGGGCCTATCCTTTATTCCGGCCCTGCACTGGAGGGATTATACTTTAAAGCAGGGATGTCAAAGTCCCTCCTTGAGGGCAGAATCCAGTCGGGTTTTCAGGATTTCCCCAATGAATATGCATGAGATCTAGTGGCATACAATGAAAGTAGTGCATGCAAATAGATCTCATGCATATTTATTGTGGAAATCCTGAAAACCCGACTGGATTCTGCCCTCAAGGAGGGACTTTGACATCCCTGCTGTAAAGGTAAGTTTCTGAGGATCCCACAGTATCCAACATAATGAACATTCAGCACATTAAAAACCACAAAAATTAAATTGCAGGTCTCTTAGTGGTAATCTTTAACCTGTCAATAAGTTAACTACACAATCTGAACATTGAAAAGTGGTCAATGTAATGTTAATTTTTAAAAAGAGGTGATCTAGGAAACTACAGAACACTAAGCTTGACATTAGTGCCAGGCAAACCATTAGTACAAAACTTATCATAATGAAATGATGCATGTGGAGCAGGGGTGTCCAACCCGCAGACCCACTCACGATGCAATGTTTTCCTCGGCCAGCTCCCTCTTCCATCTTGCTTTCGCCTTTGCTTAAAGCTGCAAGCAGCGGATCCTATGTGCCTCTTGCGGCTGACCCAGAAGTGTTCCCGCTGACGTTTCGACATCAGAGGGAACACTTCCAGATCAGCCGCAGGAGGCACATGGAAGACGCTGCCCATGGCTTTGAGCAAACGCTGCAGGCAGATCTTTTGCTCCAAGAGCCGCAAGTTCAGTGCCGCCTGTAACTTCAGCCTGATCCTGGGGAGCCCATAGTGACCGAACATCAACACGGCCACTGAGGAGGAGCCGATGACCCTGCCAGTGGTGAGCCGGGCTGGGGCAGCTGCAGGCAGCACATGCACCCATTGAGACCTTCCCCGGCGTGCACAAGTGCTGACCCTTGCTGCGCGTGGCCACATGGAACCTACAAGCTGCTCCATGGACAAGGCCAACAACCCAGTGCTCTGCATGACACTGCTGGAGAACGGGTAAGGGATTAGCAGTATTAAGCAAATGCTTCACTTGGCCCTAAGGGGTAATTTGGGGGTGAATGCCGCGCTGCTGTTGGGTGTGTGTGTGGTGGTGGGGGGGGGGGGAGAAATGTTTCTTCTGCACAGGGAAGGGAAGGATGGAGAAGTAAAAGGGAGAGGAATGAGAGATGTCAAGTCCATGGGAGGGGGAGATGCCAGGGGAGGGAAGGAGACAGATGCCAGACCAGGGGAAAGGAAGGAAGGAAGGAGAGAAAGGAATGAAAGGGGATGCCAGATAATGGAGGGGAAGAGGGAGTTGAAAGGCGAGGAGAGATGCCAGGGCATGGGGGGAGGGAAGGAGGGAGACAAATGCCAGACCAGAGGAAGAAGAGGTGCCACAGAGGAGGTACCAGGGCATGGGGGATGGAAGGAAAGGAGAAGAAAGAGATGTCAGAGCATAGGGGAGTGGTGGAGACAGAAAAATGGAGAGGGGGTGAAGCTGAATTGAATCATATACATAGGAGAGAAGGGGCACAGGATAGACAGTTTATGGAAGAAGCATAGAAAGAAGGAAGATATATGGAACGGGGAGAGAGCAGACAGAGAAATGGAAGGGGCAGAGAGAGAGGGCAGACAGTGCATGGAAGACAGAGAGAGGACAGATGTTGTCTAGAAAGAAGAGAGTGAGGATAAGATGATTAAAGCAAGTGGGATTTGTTCAGAGATAGGGGGGTTTGAGTGGGAGGGTATTAAAAGAAGGGCCAGGTTGGGCATGGGGGGAGAGCTTATGGGACCAGAAACAGAAGACAGAGAGAGATGGTAGGCAATGGTCTGAAGGGAGAGAAGTTAGGGTTAGGGTTAGAGAAGTTAGACCTGGGGTAGTGTGGAGAAAGAGGGAAAGAGATACTTGAAGGGAGAACTGTTGGGAAGAGAAAGAAATGGTGGACCTGGAGAAGGGAGGCAGGCAGGCAGGGGGAGAGATGGGATGGGGGATGGGAAGAGAAAGGGAGAGAAGTTGGATCTGGGGATGGGAGGGAGGGAGAAATGTTAGGCCTGTGGATGGAAGGCAGAGAGATGCAGCATCTCTCTCTTTTTTTTTCCTCCATTTCATTGTTCAGCATCAAGGGGAGAGGGAAGAAGAAAAACAGAAAAGAGAGGGAGCAAATTGTTGGACCATGGAGATAGAGGAGAGATGGAACCATGGGAGGGCAGGAGGGAAGAGAGCTAGGATAAGATGATGCTAGGGGATGGAAAGAAAGAGATGGCATTATAGCCTGACCAGTGGAGAGAGGGAGGGGGATTCTGAAAGTGGTGAGCCATATGGATGAGGTCAAAATGGAGATGACAAGATGAGTGAGAGAGCAGTGAGTACAGTGGTAGAAATGTGGTAATGGGGAGTAGATAGACGGGAATAGGAGGCTGGGAAAGGAGTGAGATGGAAAATGGGAGAGCTAGAGACAGAGAAGATGGAGAATTGAGAGAGAGCTGAACATTTAAAAAGAAGAAGGGTGAGAAAGAAGGCAAGATTTGAGTAGACAGGCAGAAAAAAAAAGTTAAGAAAGCTGAAAGGGAAAAATCAATACGTTAGAGACAGGCATAAGAAGGAAATGGAACGAGAGAAGAGGAGAAAAAAATGGACAGCAGACACTGGAAAGAGAATTAGTTGAAGATAGAGAAAAAATAGAAAGAGGAACTGGGTCCAAGATGATAGAAAAACAAAACATCCAGTCAACAAGGTAGAAAAAATGGTTTTATTTTGAATTTATTAACTGGAATATGTTAGCTTTGAGATATGTGCATCACAATTATTTTTGTATTCAGTTGATTTGGGAGAGGGACGAGCCTAAAATTAGTGGATGGGCATCAAAGTTTCTCCCTGCCTGAGTGCATTTTATAAATACTTGAGCTAGTGGGGATTCCCAAGCCCTGCCAACTGAAGAGATCTTCCTCCAGTCTGGCAACTCAAAATCTCCAAGCTTTGCACCCAATGGCAATATCCTCAAGTTGCCCCTGCTTTCATGCATGCATGAAAGTCAAAAGGGGGGGGGCATAGAGGAGGGAAGGCAGCAGCTCTGCAACACTGCTGCCAGCTGCAGAACTTGGGAAGTTGGAGGAGGAGGTGGATGTCAGTTGGTGAGGCTTGGAGATCCCTACTAGCTACAACAGGGGAGAAGTTCATTTTGAGGGAGCTTAAGCTCCAAGTGGGAAGCCCAAAAAAGCAGTAATATTTACCCTGATTAAACGATCCTCCACATGTGCTCCTGACAGCTGATTCAGCACCCCGCTCTGATGAGGCTCACCTCTGAAGAGGCTCATCATAGCTGTAATAGAAGTGAATGGGAGAACCAGGAGCGTGCATCCCTGCTCATCAGAGTGCGGATGTGAAAGCCTATGGCTGCTCCCACTGTCAGCGGTGCACGTGGAGGACCCCTCAGTCAGGGTAAGTATTATTGCTTTTTAGGATTCCTCTCCACAGTGTCCCTTTAATGAAGGTTTATTATTAGATACATACATCTTCTATATTAGTGATTGCAAATTTGGGACCTGCTCAACTTTTTTTTGGCTCATTGGCTATTGTTAGTGTTTGAGCGGCCCCAGAAAATTTTTTTGCGGCCAATGCGGCCCAGGGAAGCCAAAAGGTTGGACACCCGTGATGTAGAGAATGAATGGAATAGGTAGCTGAAGGCAGTAGAGAGGGTGCTGCAGGGCAGGAATGAGGTGCATTGGCAGAGCTCTGTGTATGAGGGTTTCCTTACCAGGGAAGGAGTGAGATGCATTGGCAGAGGGATCTCTTTGTCTGTGTGAGGGTCTCAGAACTGGAAAAGCAGAGCAGAAAGGATGTGCGTTGGCAGAGCAAGTATACTAGAATAGGAGGAGATGCTTTGGAAGAACTCTGTGTGTGTGAGAGAGGGTCTTGGCACTGGCGATGTTGCGGGGCAGGAGCGAGCTCTGTGTTGGGGCGGGGGAGGCTCCATTCACATCTCACTTGCCTCTAAGCTGATTTTTGGCTGCCTTCTCTTCCTGCTCTAATCTTTATTCCTCCCAGCATGATATGAGCTCTCCGTCCTATTAATTTAATTAATTTAATTTAATTCTTATATACCGCTAATAACCGTGAGGTTTCTAAGCGGTTTACAAAAATGATGCATTAAAAGATACAATAAATAAAAATAAATAGAGCTTTTTAATCTGGCTCATGTACAATTTCTGTGTTGATGACTAATAATTAAACAAGCTTTAAAGTGACTAGTGCAATTAGCTCGCTATTGTTTTTTCTAGCTTATGCAAATAGCAGTTGTAAACTATAGATTATAATATCGTTTGAAAGACTGATATGATAGTCAGCCAAATGGAACAAAATATAAGCCAAAAATGGCACTTATCTTTTAAAGTTCAAAAAGATAAAGAGACGGCAGGATTTTTTATGCCATTATATCTCTGTGTATCTTATCTTATCCATCCGACGGGACCCGTTTCGCCGCTATCGTGCGGCTTCATCAGGGTTTTTGGATAGACACATTTGATGCAAACAATTCAGATCGTTCTTACACATATGTAATACTCAAATAAATGAATCCAAAAACAACAAAGTGCAGTGAGACTGGGGCAAAAACTCCCCCAGAAAAAAAGGAAGTGAAAAAATTCACAATCAAAAGTATATGTGGGTGCCGTGAAAAAACAAAACAAGAACACACATAAAGAGCTAAAAGGACTAAAAGATGCAAAAGCCTATCACCCCAGCTGGAGAAGCCCCAACACTCAGTCAATCAATCAAGGGCTAATAAAAGGTTCACTCTAAGGGAGAGCAGAATGAAACGCCCCCAAAAGAACTTCAAATAGTAACACAAATACTTAGCTCAAACAGCTGGAGAATTGGTCCAAGGCCAATGCCAAATCTGAACAATGTCCAAAAAAGTTCAAATGCAATAATAAATCCACATCGGGTTTCCGCTGCGTACTGTTATCTTCAACTACAGTCATGAAATCCACACTGTAATTCACTCAGTCCGCTCATTCACTCCACTCGGGGGAGTTTTTGCCCCAGTCTCACTGCACTTTGTTGTTTTTGGATTCATTTATTTGAGTATTACATATGTGTTTGTTAGGTAGGGCTCTGTTTATTATCTCCTCATTTTTTTGATATTTTTTCCCCCTTCTAAACCCTTTTTGGTTCATTGACTCATGCACTGATTTTTGTACCAGGTTATTTCTACACATTACACAATTTATCATATAAGTGGCATGATGATGTACGGGGCAGGATTTATCTAGATTTGTTATCTAAGAGTGCGTGTCACTGCATAAATGCCTGCCCGGAGCCATTGGTTATTCTAAGGGTCTTCCCAGGCTCGTACTGATTAGTGCTACCTTTTATTGATTTTTGATTCTTTTGATGTACAGGAATTTTCCTACTTATCTGTAGGTTTTTACTGGCAGTTCATTTATTTATACCTTTGTTGGTACAGAATCGGTGGGAAGTTATATCTTTTTGTATCAATTTTTTGTGTTGTAATTTCATATATAATAACAAATAATTAAGAATATTCTTGAAATTATTCCAGTGGCTATATTTATTATAAATGCCAGGGTAAAAGAGGTCTAATCTATCTTGGGAATATTGACAGGTGTGGGCATTGAGGCACTGGAAAAACAGAATGCAGGCAATTAAGTTCTTATGTGGAAATTGTATGACTGAAAGCAAAGTCCCCTGGAATCCATAAGCATTACAAAATCATTAAACTGTGGAAGAATTTTGAATGATACGCCACCCTATTCTGTGGGCCTCCCATATGCTCTAGTGTTAGTGTATACATAGGGATGATTTGGCAGTCAGGATATTCCAGCTGATAAACTGTGCACTGGGTAACCCTTTGCAAACAGAAGTTATTTACACTGGAGTCTTACCAAGAATGCCTCTCAGTAGACAGCTGTCTCCAAGCTCTCAACCCTTATTTACTGTTCTTGGAGAATTCTTTTCCTCTGTTTGGAATTCAAAGACGATGTTTACTGACAATGAGTCTGGCACCTCAAAAGTGGCTATATAGTTCATAACATTAGCATTCGCGTTCTGTCACCTGCATATATATCTCTCTCAATAAATACTGGATTTGTGAAGTGTTAATATATTTTTTTAATTCAAAAAGACGCCTCAGCCCCACCTCTCCGCCACTGTAATAATTTTATACTGTGGGAAGTTTGTTGTGGCACTTCATCATTGGCAGGGGTGGAGAGGTGGGGCTGAGGCGTCTTTTTGAATTAAAAAAAATATATATTAACACTTCACAAATCCAGTATTTATTGAGAGAGTTATATGAACATCTGGATTTGAAGACTATTGCCATTTAATATTGAACCTGCATATATATAGCATAATCAACAACCAAAACACGCACACACTAATATGTGGAGCAAGTATTTGCCTGCAGTTTTATTAACTATTCCTATCATCTTAACTCACAATTCAATCCAAATACAACATCAAATACCCCAAAGCGGCTTTACAATTCCAGAGAACTATTCGGTGGCAAAACTAGCTCCCTTTAATTTCATACTTTTAAAACATCGTACAAGCATGACCTACGGTAACGTCAGGTCAAGCATCCCCTCGGAGCGGTGTCGCCTACGAGTGCTACATTGTATGAACGTCTCATCTCCCAGCCACATCCGAGACCAGCGCCCCAATTTCCGCCCTCACTTCACAGCTGTGACCTCTCCACCCTACCCCAAATCCCTGCTAACCGTCCACCCCAAAGCCTAAGAGCCATCCCAAGAACCCCCAAATCCATCATGGGGGGGAGGGTGGAATTACAACAGGTGCCATCTAACCCTCTCCTTCCCTGTTGCTCACAGACTAATCCCTCAAGCCCGCCAAAAGTTTCCATCAATCCTATTGTTTGTTTAGCTCCACCAATCCAGAATTCTGTTACATTTCTTCTTCCATTCTTGCGATCTTTTCCATATGGACTGTCCTAAATAGCCTTCACTGCTCACCTCACTTTATTCCTCCTCTACCCCCAACCCATTTCCACAAATCTCACCTGCAGATGCTCAGCTCAGCTAATGTTATTTACTATGTATTCTCTCAGTTTCCCTCATTAAGCATTTGAATATTAATAATAATTTGGGATATTAAGGCTGCCTTTCTAAATGATGTTCAAGGAATTTACAGAAGGCCCTGAGTCTAGTGCTTTCTTAGGCGGTGCTAGGCGTTCTATTGTCGCCTAACTTAATTGTTTTAATTGGTGATAAATGGCACTTTAATTGACCGTGTTAAAAAAATGGAGGCGCCTAGAAGTGGCTCCAAAATGGCTGCCGTTCTCCCATCAACAGAGGTTCTTTATGATGCCTAACACCACTGTAGCCACAATTCTCACATTTAAAACCCTGGCCTACATTTCCAGTGCCTATTTTTCACAAAGCCGCAATTCTAGAAATGGCGCCATTGTGTAATTGACACGTGATCGGCAGCCATTTTTATGCAGTTACTGACAATGGCACCATTTATAGAATCCAGCCCTGAGGGCCCTAAGGTCAGATTCTATATATATAAAAAAATCAGCTTTGACTAGGGCATTGCTATGCACAATTTTATAAAAGTTATTCATAGCTTAGTCACCGATATGCATCATACCTTTTAGGCGCACCCATTTAGGCCACCGAAAACCTGGCCTAAATGCCTGCATCTTATTTGTTCGCATATCAGCAAAGCAGCTAAAATCTTGTCCATAATTTAAAAGAATGCCTATGATCTGCCCCTAACCACACCCTCTTTTAGAGTTGCACGCTGGGCACGACACAACCCTTTCTGCTATGCACCTACCAAGTAACTCCAATTAGCATCAATTATGAGGCGTTAATTACCAATTGACCAACCTATTGACAACAACCCCAGACTACAAGATGTTCAGAAAGGAAATAAAAACTATACTCTTCAAGAAATCCCTTAATAAAGCTTAATACCATGATAAAGCTTAACCCCCCTCTTACCATCTCCTCCCTAACCCCAGATCCTACTTTTCCCTCTCTTGGAAACCTTCTCTGATCTAACGTTGTAACCCTTCTTCCATAACTCTTTTTGTAATCCGCTTTGAACCAAAAGGTAATGGCGAAATAGAAATCTGTAATGTAATGTAATGTAATTATCAGCACCGGTTAGACCTATTAATTTAATTGTGCATGTACATTGCCTAAGCCAATGCATGCACACAACTTTTGGCACCATATTTGGGGCAAATCCCTAACCCAAAGAAACATAAAAACAGAGAAATTTGACAGCAGATAAAGGACAAATGCCCCATCCACCATCTCCTCTTCTGCCTGAGAGATCTCACGTGCCTGTCCCACGCTTTCTTCAATTCAGACACCTCTACTGGGAGACTATTCCATGCATCTGTGAAAAAGTATTTTCTTGGATTAGCCTATCACCTTTTAACTTCATCCTATGGCCTCTCATTCCAGAGCTTCGGAATGCGATCTAACCAGGTATGTGGGGGAACATGAGATCACCTGACTTGGCTAAGATCAAAAAGTGCCAGTGGGTCAGCATTATCTTGCAGAAGAATTATTTTTTTGCATAGTGTACCCATCCACGCATCTACCACCCCCTTTCTGTAAAAAGCATTTCCTTATGTTACTCCTGAACCTCTCAACTCTCATCTGAAGTTTTCCTTCATTTAAAAAGGCTCACCTCCTGTACATTAATGCCACGGAGTGGATATTTAAACATCTCAATCATATCCCCTCTATCACTCCTCTGAGTCCTCACCAGAGACTTATACAATGGCTCTACTATCTCCTTTTTCCTATTGGCCATTCATGTCCATATGTACCTGAGCATCCTCTTGGCTTTGATCCTTACTTTTTCTACCTGTTTTAACACCTTAAAATCATCAGACACAATCGCCCCCAAGTTCTGCTCTTCTTTCATAGAGATGAATTGAAATGAATTATTTTGTGGTTGCATCCATTTTTACAATAAATATATCCCCGTTTCACTAAACTGTGCTAGTTAGGAACTCTATGAGCATCGGGCGCAGTGCGGAGCATTCAGCGTGGCTCCCTGTGCTAGTGTGGTTTAGTATAAGGGGGGAATAGTTTGCTATTTGGAATACCATCTGAGGGTCTGTGAGATTTTTGGAAGTGCACCTGTACTTAAGCCTTAAAGAGAATTCATCCCAAGTTTTGCAAAGATGGGAACTTGGCCTAGTGAATCCCCCGTATATTGAGGTGATGACTGGGAATGCAAATGTCAGTTCTGATGTTTTAATATGGCAGCATAACAAGAGCTTACAAGTTCTTTTTTTCCCCCCACACTATAGCACTGAATCCAAAGCCAACACCGTTTGAAGGAAGTTTCAAGCAAAGTGTTCCAGTGACACCCACTGAGACGTTTTAAGTAGATCAAATAGATCACATATTTCAGTACAAAGGTAATATTTTCTTTTTCTAAAGCGAAGAAGGAATGCTGTCACAAAGGAACGTTGTCACTTTTAGATAGAAAAAAACAAAAACTAAGTATGGATGAAACCTGTTAAACCAGAATGAGTCTTTGTTGGGCAATTATAATCTGAACAATGGCTTTTGGGATGTCTGTTTTATAAGCCATTCCTTGTGCTTTTCTCTACTAAAGCAAATAACATTTGGAATTGGTTTAACTGTTTTCAGAAAAGAATCATCCCTTTTTAATTTACCGTGTTTCCCCAAAAATGACACTGTCATATTAATTTTGGGCCCAAAAAAACGTCTTTTTTCATGTACAATTATCTCTCCCTTCCTCTCCTCCACCCCAATTCTTCCTCTTTCCTTTCTTACCCCTCCCTCCATGTGCAGCATCTTTCCTCCCCTCTCACCAATCCCCTTGTGCCTTCCCTCCCTCCCATCTTCCCATCCCATCCCTTGTGCAGCAGAACCCCTGCACAGCTTCAATCCCTCCCTTTCTTTTATCCCCCTTTGCGCAGCTAAACTCCCGCTGACACTTCCATCTCTCTCTCCTATTAGAACGCTGCTGACTGTGAGACTGATATACCTTGCAAACGGCAGCATCGGCAAAAATCTAATCAGGCTGCTTCACGGCCTTCTCTTCTCCCTCCCAGGCTGCATCATGTTGCTGTTTGCAAGGTATATCGGTCATGCAGTCAGCAGCGTTCTAATGGGAGGGAGAGATGGAAGTGTCAGCGGTGGTTCGTCAGGGGGGGGGTGAGGGGGCAGGCGGTAGGTAGTGCTGCTGCCGCCGACTAGGGCTTATTTTTGGGGTAGGTCCTATTTTCAGGGAAACACTGTACTTATCCGTGCCCGTAGTATTACTCTGTTTTCTTTTCCATCTTTAAAAGGCTGTATATGTAAAAGATTCCTTTAAAGGACTTTGTTCTTTCAAGCAGGCAAATGGAATAAGAGTCTAAGTGGTTTGATTATTTCCCTTTCTTACCAGGGTTTTAGACAATCATTGAAAACCTACTTGTTTGATAAATTTGTACAATTGATTGGTCAAGTTAATGAATTGTGATTTCATTAAGTAATTTGATGCATTACCGCTGTGTTTTCACCATTTTTTTTCCTTGTTGTAGACCGCATTGAAGTGCGAGGTATTGTAGTCTAAAAATAAAGTTATTATTATTATTATTATTATAAAAAGAGGGTGAGTGCTATTCTGCCATACCTATTCCTCCTGCCAGGTGAGAGGGAAAAAAACATCAACACAGTCAGAGAACACCATAAGGTCTATAGTAGACCACAGGAAGAGAAAGAAGAGCTAAAAATTACTCCCGGCGCCATTTATAGACTCTGGGTCTAAGAGCAAATCCATGCAAAACTGACTTTATCAAATACATAGAAACATAGAAGATGACGGCAGAAAAGGGCTCCAGCCCATCAAGTCTGCCCACTCTGCTTACCCACCCCCTGTCTATGCCCTAATGACCCAATTTCATTATCTTGACCCTCGTAGGGATCCCACATGGGTATCCCATTTATTCTTAAAGTCTGGCACGCTGTCTGCCTCGATCACCTGCACTGGAAGCTTGTTCCAATGATCAACCACTCTCTCTGTGAAGAAATACTTTCTGGTGTCTCCATGAAATTTCCCGCCCCTGAGTTTGAGCAGGTGCCCTCTTGTGGCCGAGGGTCCCTTGAGAAAGAAAATATCATCTTCCACTTCGACACGTCCCGTGAGGTACTTAAATGTTTCGATCATGTCTACCCTCTCCCTACGTTCCTCGAGTGTCTATACTAGCCTAAGTCCACATTTTTGCTGGTATAAATGTTGGTTCCCATATCCCAGCAGTAATGATATATTCTATGACTCTATGCCTAATTTTTAGGTATGCCCCAGATCTGCCCATGTCCCTCCCAAGGGCACAATGGCTTTGGAGCCGAGCGCAAAGGAAATTAGGAGTAGGGGGGGAGGTTAAAGAATAGGGAGTAAGACATTTCTATGCGTAATTGGCTCCAATGAGCTACTAAACACTTTGAAATGTAAATGCAAGCTGAGCACTCAACACTCTTCTATAATTTTGCACACTACTCACATAGGGGTCCTTTTACTAAGCTGTGCATCCTAACTCGAGGCTTTCCTGTGTGCAAAGCCCATTTCTAGTGGATCCCTAAAAAAGGCCATGCTCTATTTTTTTTTTTATTTTCAGGTCATTCGCTAACGTCATTAGAATGTGGTGACTGAAAATTTTCTTTTCTTTGAACCCAAACAATTGCTGGACTTTATTGTGGCTGAAGAAGGTGATGGAGTTATGACTGGGTCTATAGCCCCTCCAACAGAGTAATGCAAACTGGCTGCCGGATTTTGACCCTCTTTGCCGTCCCCCATTTGCCCCCATAGTTTCTTTGATTTCTTTAATCGATTGTGGACTAAATAATTGGTATTTTGTTTTCTAGTGGTGGTTTTTTTTTTTAAAATTTTCTCAACATGAATAGTTTACCTATTCCCTATTAATCTATATTCGAGTATTTGTTTGTATTTGTTTTTCAATGTGAATTCATAAATAAATTTTAAAAAAAGAATGTGTTAATTGAAAATAACACAGGAGCATATACCACCTCCTATTTACCATGGGCTAAGTACACTTTCCTTAACCCTGCATTAACGACTTAGCGCAATAATATGAGCATGCTAGGTGGATAACATTCCACATTACATAAGAACATAAGCACTGCCTCTGCCGGGTCAGACCAGGGGTCCATCATGCCCAGCAGTCTGCTCCCGCGACGGCCCCCCAGGTCCATGACCTGTAAGTGTTCCCTACCTAACCTAAAATGTCCATATCCTATTCGCTCAATGTCCTGTAAGGTAAACTTTATTTGTACCATGTTATCCCCTTCGCTTCCAGGAAGTCATCCAGTCCCTTTTTGAACCCCAGAATTGTACTCTGTCTTATCATCTCTCCGGGAAGCGCATTCCAGGTGTCTACCACCCGTTGAGTGCCTGCCTCTTCTGCCTATTACACACATATCAAACTGAAAGGTCACTTTGGGCAGCCACAAAAAAACTTTGAGACTTGAAGAAAGCACAGATGTTTTATTCAGCACATGCAGACCCCTGAGCCCTAAGCTGGCTTCAGAAGTCCCGAAACCAGGAAGTTACAGAGATATTTATACATTCTTCTGGCTAAACAACTGAATTCTAGAAAAAACTGTTCACGTGTTACTTTTCTTAACAATCATTGGTCCTCAGCTCACACTAGCAGGTCACTAGCAAGTCACTTATCTAGGCCCTGCAGTCTTTCTGTTACATGTCTGAGATAGCCATAAGAAGCCAAAATGCCCAAGCTAAAACACCCAGTGCAGGCAGGCTAGAACATGAGATAAGTTAGGTCTGCAGCTAAACATAATTCAGCATTTTATTAAAGAGTAAACTTAGTTCAAGACTCAGGAAAACCAGTCCCAGACCCCTTCACAACAATAAACATAAAAAAAGTAAATAATGTGCAATTAGCTTGCAGAAATAGGAAAGAAACTACAGCACAATGTCCCGCAAACTTTTTAAAGCTGGGACACAGTAAACTCGGGGCTGCAGCTGGAGGGCATCCAGACAGGCGTGGATGTCGATGCGATGACATCACATGCATGTGTGACATCATCACATCGATGTCCCACCAGACGGGGACTTGCGCCTTCAATTACTACGCTGGTGGGAGGTGCGTGAGGAGAGACATTGGTGCTGGTTGACTGGCTACAGGACGTGCCTCTCGCCATGAGAGGCACGTCCTGTAAGCAGTCAGCCAGTGCCGGTGCCTCTCCTCTTTGCCTGCATC
Source organism: Geotrypetes seraphini (assembly GCF_902459505.1). Taxonomy (NCBI): domain Eukaryota; kingdom Metazoa; phylum Chordata; class Amphibia; order Gymnophiona; family Dermophiidae; genus Geotrypetes; species Geotrypetes seraphini. The sequence goes on from NC_047102.1 coordinate 33,013,409, forward strand.
TCGTGGCACAACCAGGATCTCGCCACGACACACAGTTTGCAATACACTGCTTTAGCACATCCTGCAGTAAGCCTTTTCAGTGTGCTAAGCCCGTGTTAGGGTTTATCACCTAACATTTATGCCAAAGCTAGTTTCAAGTTTA